>NC_063260.1:12318833-12955000 GCF_019578655.1 Ricinus communis | reverse complement strand
GAAGACCCAGGCCTCCTCTAGACTTAGGCTTACATATCTTGTCCCAACTAAGCAAATGCATTTTTCTCTTATCAACAATTGAACCCCAAACAAAATCCCTTAATAACTTGTTGATTGCTTGACATGTGAACATAGAAAATTTTGTCGTGAGCATTGGATATATTGGAAGAGACTGAAGCACAGACTTTGAAAGCGTTACCTTACCTACAAGGGATAGATTCTTAGCTTTCCATCTTATATTGTGAACTTTGTCAACTGTTTCCTTGAAATTTTTCTTCCCTACTCTTTTATGGATCACTTTGGATCCTAAATATTTACCCAAATTAAGAGTTCTAACAAAACCAAGCTTACTACAGATATTCTTTGCCAGCCTTGCATTAGTATCTTTCAAGAAAAAGATACATGTCTTGGCTTTGTTAACCTTCTGCACCGATGCCACACAGAATTGTTAAGAACAACATCAATTACTTCAGCTTGATCTAGAAAAGCCTCTCCGAAGAGAAGAAGATCATCCGTAAAAAATAAATGGGTTAATGGCAGACAACCTCGACATAAAACACATGGTTTCCACTTCCTAGAGAGCACACTTGAATTAATCAAGTGCGATAACCTTTCCATACGCAAGACGAACAAATAAGAAGACATACTGTCACCCTGATGAACGCCTCTAGTTGGCTCAAAGCTATTCGTTAGTTCTCCATTCCAAACCACTTGCATACAAAAAGTTAACACATAAGTCATAACCCGATTTACCAAAGTGGTAGGAAATCCAACAAGAAGCAACGCCTTTTTAATGAAGCTCCACTTAAGTATGTTATAGGTCTTCTCAGGGTCTACTTTGATTATCATACAATCCTTCTTCTTCTTCTTCCATTTACACATTGAATCAATTGCCTTTTGAAGGACAATGATATTATCTAAAATTTATCTACCATGTACAAAGCTACTTTGTGTATGTGCAACAAGCTTTGGCATGATGTCTTTCCACTGATTCACAATCAGTTTTGTGATTACTTTATAACTGACGTTACATAGGCACTATAAGATTGCGGGTTCAACACCTTGGGTATAGGCACTATAAGGGTACCATTGATGCTGGACTCCAACATTCCTTTCTCAAAGAAATCAGTAATCATATTTTGGATGGAACCAACCATTTCCCATTGGGATTGATAAAATAAAGGGTGAAGACTGTTCGGGCCTAAAGCTTTGAGTTTTCCCATACTGAAAATGGCCATCTACATCTCCTCCATTATAATAGGCTTCTCTAAATTAGATAGATCAGTATCATCCAGGGACTGGAACCCATTAACCCAATCTATAGCAGTACCCAGACATTCCTCCTCTGAATATAAATTTTTATAGAGCTCAATTGCCATTTGCTTAATGCGATCAACCTTCACCACGCAATGGCCTAGCTCATCCTTTATTGCTTCCATCTTATTATGCTTCCTACGAATTATTGTTAAAGCATGAAAGTAATTAGTATTATGTCCCCTAAGCTCAACTACTTGTTTCGGGACTTTTGATACCAAAGAATCTCTTCTTGCATTAAAGTCTCATCGTACTCTTTAGCTAGCGTGTCCCTCAGTAAATTATGACGATTAGAGAACCTTCTAGCTAAGAGGTTGTCTATACCCTCAATTCTAAAGAGAAGCTGGCTCTTTCTCTTGAACATGTTTCCAAACACATTCTTATTCCACCATTTCACCTTACTTATAAAAGAGTCTGTAATATTCATCAAATTACCTTTATCCTCTTAATTCTTTTTAACGAATTCATTAAACTCCTTTTGAGTTAGCCACGCCGCTTGGAATTTAAATGGGCGAGCATGCATGGGAGGAGGGGGACTTCTTTCAAGATTTAGGAGGATCGGAAAATGGTTTGATTTTATTCTTGGTAAATAGTAGACCACAGCTTCTGGAAAGGAAGTACGCCAACTGACAGTTATCAACACGTGATCAAGTCTTTCTCTAACAACCCCTCTAACCTAAGTGTAGCTATTACCAATGAAATCCAAATCCATAAGATGGCAATCATTAACACAGTCTCTGAATTCTCGGCACCTAGCAAGATTAGGAGGAGCGCCACCCATCTTCTCAAACATACTTAAATAAGAATCAAAGTCCCAAGGACAACCCAAGGAACCCTGATATGATTATAGAATTCTCTTAACGAGTCCCATAGATATTTTCGAGTACTAGCCACGGGACTACCATACACTGCAGTACAAACTCCAAGATCCTTACCTATGCTTCATTTAAAGTGCATATATTGATGACTCGAATCAAGAATTGACACGGTAATAATGTTGTCATCCCATAATAACCAAATTCCACTAGCAAAATCCCTCGCGTCTTCTCTAAATGAACTTCGAAAGCTTAACTTTCCAATAATTTCTTGAGCTTGAGTACCACTCACTCTAGGCTCCACCACAATACAAACTACTGGGTGGTACCTACGAACCATCTCTTTGCAACACACTATAAATTTTTTACCGCTAGCTCCCTGGCAATTCCACATCAGAATGGACATGAAAATAATAAATTAGGGCAAAAAAAATCATATGAAACTCAGTTTGGACTGTCAATAAGACATCCTTGAACTTAATCCAAAACTAGAGGTCCATGAACATCTTCATTGAGAACTTCATGTTCTCCAATTACTAAAGTTCGACCCGGCTGCGTCCCTCCTTCCCCTTTTTTAGCTCTCTTGGCTTGATTCAAATCTCTAGTACACTTCTTAGTTTGATCAGGAGGCTTTAAGGAGTTGAATAAGGCAACATAATTATTATGGTCTTAATTAGGCATAAGGTCCACATAATTCTGATGGGCCAGTCCATTTGGAAAGGGATTATCATTTGTGTTCACGTGCTACATCAAAGGACCAAAAGCATTAGACAATTTAAAGATTCCCTCATTACTTGTACTTGCTCCAGGAATGATACATGTTGGCTTGATACCTTAATCCTTCCTCTTATGCATGGGAGCGACATTATTATCTTTAGCTACACCTTTCCCTTATTCATGTTTTCATAATTCTTAGGGTTTTCCATGTGCATAGTCTGTTGACTTCCCTCAATAGGCACCATTTCCTCCTCATTTTGCTCCAAGGATAGCGCCTCAAATCTGGATCTATATCCTTTTGACTTATTTCCTTATTTAACATCATCATTATATCCTTCGGTACATGACGTTAACGACGGGTTGCATGGATCTAAGGGTCGTACATAAGTGGAGTTTGCTCGTAAACACTGTTGCCAACACTTTGTTCAACATTTCGAAAATTCATAGTATTCTGATCAACATTTTCCTTCTCTTACTACGGCTTGTGAGGGCAAGCAATCTGACTATGTCCTACCTAACCACATGTAAAGAAAATCTTAGGCAGTCCTTCATATTCAACATGTTGGTTAAAACCATCAAGATGAATCTTAGTGACTAACGGGTTAACAAGATTCAACTTAACTGCCACCCTCGTGAACTTCCCTCGATTGGCCAGTTGTGTATTCATATCAACCTTGACCGTAGTTCTAACCACCTTATCAATGGCTTGTAAGATATTTTCGTGATAATATTTTACCGGCATCCTAAGGAATCGAACCCATGCTACAACTGTTTTCATGGCTGCAGATGATGCCCTAAACTCTAGAGTCTATTGTTGTATTATGAGATAGTTTCCCATTATAGTCCAAAGGCCTCCCAACATAGCCCTAGCCATATCCTTCTTCTTGGCAAGCTGAAGTAATAAGAATCCATCATTCAGGTTAATAACCTCATACCAATCTTCTATTTTCCATAAGGATTTAATTATGTTATTCAACATAGTATAGCTCATTTGTTTTTTCAGAAGTTTCACCATAACTAAGTTCTCTCAAGGAATGCGTTTCTCGATCTATTAGAGAGCATGATCGAAGGTCCCGTTGGTTCCATTGTCACCGAGATATCTCCCTCATGTACCCCAACATCAAAACTAGGGCAGAGAGAGTGTTCATCCTTTTGATCGAACAGTTTTTCCTTATATGATTCTATTCCATTATCTGCCATAACAGTATCTTCTTCTTCAAGGAGCATCTCTTCCACCATTGTGTCAGCTTCTATATTACCATTCTCGTTTCTAAATTTCAATTTTGTTGTAGACTTTTCAAGGTTAATGTCTTAAAAGAAAATTTCAGTGTCTTTCTTCATTCATCTTATTTATTTGTATTTATTCTTCTCTCTTTTTTTTTAATTTAGTGAATTTCAAGAAACTTACAATTTTCATATTAAGTACATAGATGAGCATTCAAAATTAGCTAAGCAAGTATATATATATATATATATATATTAGTAATTAATTAGATCATCAATCAAGAAGATAAACTCAAGATCAAGATTCTAAAATGTGGAAGGAATTAATTATTGCAAAAAGAAAACTACTTTACAGCAAGAGAATGGTGTCAGGAACTAGCAAAAGAGAATGATTCTGAACAAGTGGTGAGCAAACAAATCTTCTCAGGAAATATAATTATTATTATTATGTCCAGATATCCAAAAATATACAAATCCACAAGAATCTTCCATCACATCGTGTTAGCCCAGCTGCCTAGCTGGATCAGACCCCATCTACTCTCCCCTACATCACAAACTCAAGCATCCAAATCTTTAAGGAACATCAACCCTAATGTCTAATGTTAATACACTCACAATTTTTGTAATACCAGTAGAATCGAAACAAGATCATTCAGAAATTGACACTTCATATATTAAATTAATTAGCCTGAAGCTGAAACTAAAAAAGGACAGCTTCAATTAGACTATACGTACTAGAATAGTTACACTATACGTATATTAGAAAATGGCCTGACAAACAGAAAGCACATGAATTGTGCACTTAAATTACAAATGAGGCTAGACTCCATGAAACCACCAACTTAGATAAAAAAAAAAAATTGAACAAAAAGAGAAGGATCTATACACACTTCTGATGGTTAATTGAAAGTTGAAACCACGCAATCATGGTTTGAGCTCAGGATCATCCCATGGCAAGTTAAGATCAGAACCGGAGACAAGGTTATCTATGTCATCCCAATTCCAATAACTTGTGATGTCCATTCCACGGCTTGCATTTGGCACTTGCCATAGCTGATGATGAGTGATACAGCTGCTTGCTGTAGGCATGACAGTGGTTATGACTGAATCGTCCATTGTTTCTCCAGTACTATAGTTATAAACATTCGAGGCTTGAAAGGAATTAGAAATCGAAGATGGGTTTGTATCAAAAGAGCTCGAGTTTAAGTAAGGAAAGTTTAACTCTTGATTTTGAGGAAGAGACAAAGTTGTACCCAAAAAAATACCATTGTTGCCAGTGTTGAAACTTTTGCTAACAAAGTTACTGCAGCTGATAGAATTCTGTTGCAACACTGAAGATGGTTGGCTAATCAATGATTGACGCATAATTTCCGATGTACTCTTCTGATCACCAAGTCCAAGAGGAAGGTTTTGCTTTTGTTTCTGAGCTTGAATTACCATTTGCGGATTTACCGTGTTAAGGATTTTCCCACTGATATTACTTGTACTAGTTGTGCAAGTGGTGGTGGTCGCGGCGGTTTTAGCAGTGGTTTTTGACGTTTTCAGTCGCTTGTTTTTGCGGCCACCGCCTACAGGAACATTGCGGAGAGTGCCACCTTTCGTCCAGTGTCTCTTGCAAGACTTGCAAAAATGCCTAGGCTGTGATTTGTTGTAGTTGTTATAATAACAAAACTTGGTGTTTATTGAGTCACACCTTGGACACTTCAAAGGCTCTGATTGCTGCTGGTTTTGTTGCTGTTGCCGTCTTCCAGTAGCAGGTTTTGGCAGCTCCAAGGTCTGCGCCTGCTGCAAGAGGGTCTTACTCCAATCTAACCCGTCACTAGAGACCTGCTTAGAACTCAAACCCATTTCTTGGGACACTAAAACAATCAACCAGGGATGATAATATATGACCAAATCAAGAAACCAAAAGAAAAACAAAAGATGAAATGAAAGATCTAGCCTTTGGATCGAGGAGCAAGAAGAGAGATGGAAACGAAAAACAACAAGAGGATGAAATTGTTTTTAAGGTTCAAGAAAATTGGAGATATGATGATGATATTGGTGTCAGATGCAAGGAAATGGCTAGGAAGATGATGAGAAGTGAGCATGTCTTTATGAGTCTCTTATCTTTAAATCTTGCCTCCCTACCTATATACCTATGTGCACTCTGTAATAAAACAATGATGATTATAAGAATTTAAAGAAGACGAAGATTACTCAAACAGAACACTATATATATTGTGGTCCAATGGAGCTTTGATTGATTTTTATGTAGTTTTGGTAACTGCATAATAGTACCATTTCCTCTGTCCCTCTCCCTCTCCTCACACAGTTTTATAGAGAATGAAAGAGATAGACAGACGACAAGGGACAGTTTTAAGAAAATATATAGAATGTATGGTGAAATGATAAAACAATAAACCATTGATATGTGAAAACATGAATAGTAAGCGTGTATACTTGGTTTTCTTATATAGTTAATAAATAGTTAGTGGATACTTTTTTTTATTTTCTTTATATACTAATTCTTAATTGAACTATTTTATTCATATTACATGTTAATTTGTAAATTACGATCCATAATATAATTTCTCTACTTATAGAAAGAAGAACCACTTACTTAGGATAAATTATGCTATCAAATTGGTACTCAAATTTAATAGTTCTAGTCAAAAATTTATATAATAAGTGGATATTTTTTAAATTTTACATGTAGTTTCTTTTTTTTCTGAATTCTTCAATTATATACAATATGTCAATTTAATTAATTTGTCACTCTAAGTAGATATTTTATGTAAAATTTTAAATTATTCTTTTAAATATTTTTACTTTAATATATTTATCTCTATTTATATATTAAATTATTTATACATATAGTCTAGACTAAAATTTCCAAGTTTTCTTTACTTAGTCGTTAAGGTGAAAGTGGTTATTGACACGTGTGTTGCTAACCACCGTCGATGGTGCTCTTATGTGCATGAGTTGTAAAGAGACGTAGAAGTTTTCATGCTATGCATAAAAAGGCAGCAATAATTTAATCTTAGGCTCCATTTTTAAAGTAAAATATGGGTATGAAAATGGTTGGCACTACGGACAGAAAATAAAACTAATAAAATCCCAAAGACCCCAGCCATCTATGAATAATTTGAGGGAGAAAACTTATGAAATGAAAAGCATTTTATCTATTATGTGTCTCGTGCATATATCAAGGATTTACTTTTTCAGTAAAAATTGTCTATTTTTAAAATGATTTTGATCTTATTATTTATATAAAATAACTGCTATTTATTTATTTATTATTTGCAGTCATTATAAATATAATAACATGTCCAGTATGAAAGAAACTCAAAATATTTCTCCTTAAAAAGAAATATTATATATGGTTGCTTGAGTTATGTTTTAAATGTACCGAGTGTTCAAAATAATTAATTTTTTATGTACTAATTGCATTCTATCAAGGTAGTGTCACCATTGATTAGAAGAGCGATAAGCAACAAATGGAATGGAACCACGTGATTACTGGTAGGGTATATTGGTCCATGGGATCATCACTAACCTCTTCTACATTTCACGCACCTATTTCATCTCATTTTGTATATGTTGTCACATACATTCATTACTGATATATATTTAAATAATTAAGTATATATTAATTATTTAATATAAAAATATATATATATATATATATATATCAATTTCTTATTTATTATAGCGCATACTTTATATATAAATAAACATTTTAAATTTGTTGATTTGAACTAAAAATTAATATAGATATATACTAGAAACTAGATTTCCCATTCTTATTCTAAAACAATCATAATATTTACTCTTTCATATAGTCCAAATATAAACTACTTAAAATACATGTATATGTATATCGAAAATTGCCAAATTATTTATCTTTCCACCATTCTAATAATTAACTACTTAAATTATAGAAGTTTATTTATCCAAAGATTAAAAACACATCATCAGTACTACATATAAAAAAATTTAAGAAATTCAAATACATTACTTCTGAAATGAATTCAATTGAATTGTTGGGATTAAGAATATTTTGAATTGTTAAATTGTTATTCCTTCAAAAATCTAAGTAGGTAAGTAAGACATTAATAAGAGTAATTTTATGTTTCTTCTATATTCCCCCATGCAAGTGGTTATTAAATTTAGAACATGAATAAGTATATATCCGTTTCACCTTATTATGCTTACATGATTCATTAATTGATTAACAATTTGGAGTCGCCAAAGATTAAATTCTAGATTTTTCAAGTATAAATTTGTTAATATCAGACTAAAAAGAATTCTAAGTAAATTGTTAAATGATGTTTCAAGAGTAATTTTTATATTTTTAAATTTTGCTAACCGCGCTTGCTACTAGACTGACAAAGTAGAGGAGCAATAGACGTTTTACTTGTCTTCTTCCTTGGCCTTTTCCGGAGGAGCTTTCTTTGTATCTGTCCTAGCTTAAAATGTTTAATTTCAGCGAGTATTAATAAAAGTTAAATGGCTTATAATCTTTTATAATTAGGAAGGGTGATATTATTATTATGTCATGTTGTATATTATGGGAATGATAAGGAAACCATCAAAAACCTTTGGCAGAGAAGACGGTCTAAGCTTTAATAAAAAGAAAATTCTTATTATTTCTCCGTGCATACGTCATAATAAATAAAAAATTAATACATATATATATAATATTTTATAATAAAACACTATTAATTTATGACGTGTGACTCTTTTGAAGAATCAATATCATAGAAGAATGGTCGAGAGCATATATTCATGGCCATGAATACTTGAAAAATCTCGAATAAGAGAATACCAAACAATTATACTGCAGGCATTAACTGGTCAATATACAGAGAACAAATAGAAAGATTATAGTAATGATGAATAATATGTGTGAGAGAGAGAGGAATTATTTCAGCAAGTTGGGTGCCGCCACAGAGAATAGGACCACGAGAGGCACGTGCACATAATTAAGCCACGAACAAAGGCATGAGACTTAGTCCTTCACCAAACAATAATCAATTTGATTAAACTAATGAAGTGTCATTAGATGTTTCAGAAAGGGAATGTGAACAGGAATCCAACATGGTCGGTTTGGTTAGGTATGTAAAGTGACTGTAAATTATTTGCGCATTTTCCACATTATCAAAAGGAGAAAACAGAATGTTTTGTGTAACATATGAGAAAGCGACCATACTCATAATACCCAGTTTAGCTTAATAACTAATCTAACTTGATTCATTTACTATAAAACCAGTCTATCTAAGAATAACAAACTCATGCCCCATCATTAATATAGTTTATTTTGACTTACCTCAATCAACAATCTATCACATATTTGAACCAATTATATTATTTTTTAATATTCTCACTATTTTATTGCTCCATGTTTGGTGGCTCTTTTGTGGTTGTTTTTCTGGTTTAGTATATAATTGTTATTAGTTTAATCAATATAACAACAATCATTAAGTGTCGAGACGACATAATGATCCAAAAGAGGTCGTTGAACATGTCACTAATTCATGGGACTTAGGACCACTCGTCCAATTACAGGTTGGAACTTGGATTTAAGGGACCTATGTACTGAGTTTGATTTTGTTGAATCTTCAATTCAATGGTATATGCATATGATGGATTCTGGCCAATTATGATGATCATAGGAAGCAATCTATAAGTGCAAACTGCAAACTTCCATATTGAAATAAAGGTTTATTATTTACACGAACCCAATTGAGTTTTGTTCTTGAAAATTATTATACACGTAAAGTACTAAATAATAATCAATTTAATACTGCTGTGAGTTATTTTTTAAAGCTGTGAGATCTTCCATCTTGAAATCCAATCGTAATGGATCAGAATAAAAGGAAAAGTTAGTATAAAATGCAATTTCCCATTGTATTGTACAAGGAAAACCATGGATGCATCTCCTTATGGAAAAACGAAGCTTGCAAGACAGGGCACCACCCTTGATGCGTGATCCATAAATGTGCATAAACATTCATCCAGTCACATCTGGCAGCCATTTTTTTTCCACTAACAGCCTCTCATTTTCCAAGTCTTCTTTTTTCTTGTTTTTCCTGGTGATGGCTGCATACAAATATAGATATAGTGCATTGATATGTAAGATTCTTAACTGAATATGGAACACGACACACTATATGTCCACTTTTTGAAAGAGTGGTTCATCTTTGACCAAAGTCAAAGATCTGTTGCAAATAAATTCAGTGGTTCTTTGCTTACTTCCAGGATCGAAGTCTGTATAAAAGTAGCATCAAAACGACACTGTTACATATCAGAGGCTTATATTTCTTTTTCTTTTTTTCTTTCTTTTTGTGTAAATTATGTTGCACCTGAGACTATTAGCTATTTAGTTTCCCTTTGTTAACTACTGAAGGTTGCCAGGTCAAAGAAATGAAATATTTCATGAAGCCTGACAGGAATAGAACGAAGGAAATTCTTATTCGGATTTATAATATCTCTCTATTTATACATCTAGATTTAGTACAAGCATTATAATAAACAGAAAAATAATTAGGATATATATTTTATTATTTAAAATTAATAAATATGTAATTATTATCTATCAGCTTAATATATATAAGTAGAGATATGCATCAAATTTATAAAAGAATTAAAAAATTGAAAAAATTAGTATAAATAAATTTTATGTTTAGGAAAAGAAAAAGAAAAAAGCAAATGAAAGATTGACTAGCTTTTACAGATAAATGGAACCTTCAAAAAGATCAACCAGATGATGATATATGGTTTTACTTAACAATCAGAGTGAAAACCACGTCCGATCTTTACAATATTAATCAGTTAATATTACGATTCTCACATTTCAATTGATATCAAAGAAAATCTTCTTGTAAGGCATGGTTATCATTTAAATTAAGCACCAAAATTTAACCTGGTGATAATGAATTTATTAATTTGAGAGGGTCTTAATTTGAAATCCACTCTGAATAATGTAGAACCCTAAAATCTTAAGATTAACACTAATAATTAATAATTAAAAGTAACACTGTTACGCAAGAAAAGGAAAAGGATATGATCTAAATTAACAAAAACTTCTGTCAGAAGTCTTGTTGACTAATATATCAAATCCATGTCATATGGCCGTCCTTGAATTTGAGGCAAGACAATGGCGGTGGCAAGGTGGGTCCGTGAATCTGTACCTATTTAGAGTAAAGGAGGGCAAGGGAGTGAAACGAATATAGTTGTATGTGTCGAGTCATGAGTGAAGCTGCATATACGCATTTGGTTAAGTACAACTGTTGGATTCTGACTTGGGCTAAAATAGATTGAATTAGGGCCCCATACACGTGCCCTCTTTGGAAGCCAGTAGCCGTCCCTATATCTTCATCCTGTCACTCTATGTTAATCGCCAAATACTATGATTATGCATTTTTGACATCTTCTTTCTTTGTTTTGTTTCCCTTTATATGAGGGATCGTTATGTGACAATTGTGACAACTCTCTAGTGATTGCTGGGGAAGAAACCAAAACTTGTAGTCTTCCATATAGAATTTTGGTTCGTGGGGATGTTATCAACTATGACTACATGGGATCTATATGCCTCGATAGGATAGGGGGGCATGATCAGAAGGGACGATTTGTGTTTTCAGAAGAATTTTGGTGCTGAATCCGCAATCCTTGCCATGAAATTTATCTTCAAAATTTGTACTCAAAGAGGTCTAAAATCTGCAAATTGCAAAGTCCTATTTGGTGGAAGGGTAAAGCCCTAAGCTGCACACAGGAACAATACAAGGCTACAGTGGCTAAGGACAGTGTCTAGGTCATACATCTTACCTTAGGTAAAAAGGGTGCATATTACGACGTGAAGATTCATCCAGCTGTTTTGGTTGCTTAATGGTGAAGGAGCTGCTGGACAACCATAACAATAAATGTTTCGTCATAAACGATGACCATAATCCACTTTAGGAATCTTTAAAATTCATTCACTTTTTGCATGGTCCTTTCCTCATGCACCAACATAAGAGAGACTACAGAGAGAGAGAGAGAGAGAGAGAGAGAGAGAGAGAGAGTATGTTGACAATCTTTCAATTAAATTCGCATATATTATGGTCATAAGATGCGTCATACCACCACCCACTAACATAGTCACAGGTGTAAAGATTGCCCCCTCGAAAGTCTAGTAATGTCTTCTGCTTGCTTCCTCGACGCTGTATATCCAACTTCTATAGCACTTAACCAATTAACAAACCAGTGACTAATCTAATTTCGCATGAGATACCCATTCTCTATCAGACTCTCACTTTTGTTCAGAAAAAATATGTATATATCAGACTACCGCTTCAATTCCAGTAAATACAAAAATCCCTATCTAACAACAATACAACTGGCTGACGCTTGAAAACATTACATCTCCAACAAACCCAAACCCCCCCCTCTTTCGACATTCAAACTGGAGTCGAGATATCAGCTAGAACATGCAACATCCATAATGCTACAATTGACAGCAAAATATTCGGCTCAATTTCACAGAAAAAAATACATAAAAAAACTAGTGAGATTACTGGTGTAACTCATTACTGCATCAAACATTCTAGGGCAATAGACAATTCTCAGCATCTAACAGTACAGGCATTTTCGCAGAAGAGACTAACATTTGATGTAATTATTTGTTTGGTGATAATGTCTGCTTTCAATAAGCCAAACAAATACTACCCTAAAATTTGAAATCTTTCTTCTTTGATTTCCCCTCCTTCTCTTGCATCTTCCGCTTCCTTTTCTTCTCGTTCTGCAACAAAATAGCTCATTGTTATAATAATTATAACCAAAAGTTCATCATAAATCAATTGTTCGAAATCAGTAGAGGATATCAGAACCAGATTAAGTAGCAATAGTTCTCCATTTATAGCAAGGAAGGTATGCAACCCAGAAACCAAACAATGACAAATTTTAGCAAGCATATGCTACACACCTCTGCCACCATGTCACTGAAATCCTCACGTTGGCTACGCAGCTTCTCTTCCTCTCGCGCTTCCTCATACCTGCCAAATTCACCAAAGTTAGAAACCCATTTAATTGCAATGTAACAGTATAATGCATATAACAAGACTAGGACTTCCACTTACTTCCCGGGCAAAACTTCATCCATAGCATCCAATTCTTCAGGTTGTAGGGTAACATCAACTCTATCAGTTTTTTGGCCTCGAAGAAGATCAACCTGAAAAAGTTTGAGAAGGTTGTTAACAATCACAGATATGTGCAATTTAAATCTATAATTTAGAAAAATACAAGGTTGTGCAATAAATAGAGAAAATAGTTAATTTGATAAAAAAGCTTTTGTCTCTTCTCACCCTTTTGGCGGCAGATTTATCTTGAGTACCAGTGCCCACCACATACCTGAAGAGAAAACCAATCTCTAGAGTAAGATCATTAAGGAAAAAAACAAAGAAAAATAAAAGTGTTTCAGAAAAATCGGATAGTATACGTGTGAGTTGTTCCAAGCAAAGTCCCAGCTCCAATTGCTTCTGGTTTTTCTTCAAGAACCTTCAAAGATGTAGACAAAATATATATCAATGTCATGATACTGAGTTCACAAAATTAGTACAGGTTCGCAACATTATACTCACTTGGTAAAGAGGTCTCTCAGGTTCCTTTCTCTGTTGCTTACGGAGGTCGATGACATCTGGTGTCTCAACACCAGTTGGTGTGCTGAAAAATGGTGGAAAATTGAATAAATTAATACTTAACAGTGAGAAATAAGAAATATACAAGCACACTATACTAGCCCTTTGCTTCACAGCCAATAAGCCCACCAAAGTGCTTGGGTGTGCGCATAAATACAAAATAAATAAATAAAAGAGATAGTAAGGAATTGAACCTTGAAAGGCTATCCACAGATTGGATGCCATCTTCCAAATCCTCCTCCTCGATTTCTTCTTCCTCTTCCTCTTCTTCCTCCTCTTCCTCTTCCTCCAAGTCACCCCAATGCTTGTTCTTATCAACTGGCTCTTCCTGAAAAGGTCAAGCAACACAAAGGACCTGATCAAATACAATTCAGAAAACACAAAACCATCAAGTTGCAGCAGAACTAGTATAAGAGAATACCTCATAGTTCGGCTGTTCTTGTTGATAAACTCCAAAAACATCTCCATACAATGGGCGCCCATACTATTACCAATACACACAAGCAAATAGTTACACAACTGAAAATGGTTATTCAATGCAGGTGTATAAAGTAATTTCAGGCGAAAGGTGGAGCAATAAACGCACTATGAAAAATTGCAGAAAGCTTTAAATAGTTGAGCAGTAAGAGAACTTACTTCATCAACAGGAGGCTTGCCCCAGCCACCAGGATGATAACCAAAGCTAGCCCCAGGTGGAATGGGAGCATTTAGTCCGGGTATTTTCAGGTGGGGGTAAGACGGTGGAGGGCCATATCTCTGTAATAGGAAAATCACAATATAAACAAATATCAGAAGAAAGAAGAGCAAGTGAAGTTAAGAGAAATAGAGATATTTGCTAATCTGACCTGCATATTAATAAGCCAAGGGGGAGGAGCACCCTCAGGCATACCGAGAGATTCTTTTAGTTCTTGCGAAAGAGTACCTGGCTTCATCTCCCTAAGTTTTACCTGCATAGAAGGAGAAAAATCATCAATCAAAAACGAAACTCACACACACACAACCCAAACCCCATTGTTATTGTGCCTAGAACCAGTACCGTATGCCAAATAAGACTATCAATGTTAATGTTATCTCATCTTGATTTCTAAAGGCCTAATAGTCTAAGAAATCCAAACCTTTATGGTAGTTTGCTATTTTAGTCAATTCTTTAAAAATTATCAATTTAACCATGATTTGACCAATTGAGTACAATTTTGGCCAAATTGAGTTGCAAGTCAAAATCAAGCAACGTGGATGGTAACGTGAACGCAATTTAGGAAATGAGAATTCAAAATTAAATAACGTGTATAAATAATGTGGTATTAGGACTCATCAATTTGAATTTCTCATTTCCTAATTGGCGTCCATGTCACTGTTCTTGTTGTTTAATGTTGACAAACAACTCAATTAAGCCAAAATTGCACTCAATTTGCTAAATCGTGGCTAAATTGACAATTTTTAAAGAATTGGCCAAAATAGCAAGATTTTGTAAAGATTTAAATTATTTACGCTGTTAGGCCATTTCTAAATTATGCACCAGAAGACTGAATTTGCAAGCTTATCTACAATTCTCCGAACACCAGACTGATAAGTCCGGGAGTTATAAAGACAACTACAGGTAGAGGTACTTGCAAGCTTCAAAATATTTACCAAATAAAAAAATGCTCCTACCTAAATTAAAAAAGAAAGTCACATTAGCTTGTTTGGCACAATATTACATCCGTATAAGTCCCACAAAAGTAATCTAGAACTCTAGATGGATAGCACATGCAATCTAATGCCTAATAGATAAAAAGCTAAACAAAAAAAGTAGCAACATATTTAAAAAGGAAAAGGAAAAGAAAAACAATACCTCAAATTCTTTCCCTTCGTGATAGAGGTCACCATGAGTAGTAAGTTTGGGCTTTGTTTGGTACTTAAAAAATGCATCGTGCAGAACCTGAAGAACAGAAATGCATAGTTAATTGCAGAAGAATAATTAAAAGGGAAGTACCACAACATCCTAAAAATTTTGATAGTGTGACCTACCTGATAGTCGATATCCATTTTTCCCATCTTTGGCTGCATGCGCTCACGTTGCTTCTGCTTCAACTTCTTACTATCCTCTTTCTCAATGTAAGCCTACAAAAATAAAATTGCAGCAATTTATTAATCTCAATCCACAAGAAGTGCATAAATAGAAATGAGACAATAGATAGCTTGTTCTCCAACGATAAAAACCACAAGTACACCACAATAAAACACAGGCACATGGCTACAAGAAATCTCTTTTTGATGAAAATTTCTGGTTGCTGGAAGAATCCAGTCAAATGATTAAAGAAGAAGAAAGTAAAAGGGTAGCCAATAGAGAGAGTCAGATAGAGCATGAGCAACAGGCTAGCAGTGACATTTTTTATCAACATGAAGCATGCATGCCCAACAAATCAATGTATAATGAGTAACAACTTCGCAACATCATAACTACCTGTCTGATTTTCTCGATTCCTGTTGCTGCAATGAAATCAGGAAGCTGAAAAGGTTGTTTCTCAATACCACGCTTTCCCTGCAAAACAAATCCAGGACCCGATGAAATACAAGTAACACCGCAAAGAAATAAACTACCAGTATACTTTGACAATAAGCCAAGGTCACTTCACTTTAAAAGAACAAAACAAATTTTAAAATTAGAAGAATCTAGCCCGAGCATTAAGCCCAATGGAAAGGCATCTGAAACTCAAAGCAGATGAATTAGCACCTCAATAATATGTAACATGCAAATATAAGTGATGATTGAAAAGTGCAGGAAAAACAAAATATAATCCTGACTGCTGTATCAAATTAATATCTACATCCCCAGCCACACTAGCAAATTATATTAAAAGAGAAATCAATCAAGGGTTCCCTTGCCAAACACATACAAGTCCAAGGCTCCATCATTGTCACAGCTGTTCCCCTGCAAGAACCACATATATACGTATAAGACAAACCTTATGGACGTTATCTTCCCTTACCCTCTTCCCTAAGTCTATCATGGTGCGCCATACCCATCAATCATACATATGTTAACTAATACTGTTATATTTATTACAATTTACCAACCTGCAAAAATTTCCTTTTCTGGCACCAATGCCTCGGCACTGGAACAGTATTTCTGTATGATTTCAGAAACACGAGTAACTTCGGGTCTGCAGCAGTTGCATCCCACACCTGCAAAGTAGACAAATACTCGATCAGTAAATAAATAAATAATATTGAAAAAGAATAAATATACTGAAATAGTCAAACATTCATAAAACAACCTCAACAACATCAGGCCTTGAGCATATCTGTTTAAGTTCTGCAATTTTCATTCGTCGCAGCAGCTGAAAAATAAAGAAACATTAGTTTTAGCTCCAGGAAGAATACAACATAACTTCAATAACATAGACTAAAAAGTGAACCTTTTTCTTCTTATTTGATATGCCTCCTTTCTCCTTCTGTTGATTATCTTGTTCTTCCTCTTCTGAGTCAGAATCTACCTTTTTCTTTGACTCAGCATTTTGTGCAGATTCATCTTTGGTGTCATTTTCCTGCGCAATACACGGATACTTATATAAAATAAAAAGTGATAGGTGATGCTCGAATATCAAAAAAAAAAAAGCATGATACCTCAGTAGCAGCAGCTTCTGTAAAATTAAATTTCTCAAAAATCTTCCTGAACTCCTCATCCATCCCATCGTCCAACTCTGCCTTTTCAAGAACATACTCGACTACAACTTGCTCCATAACCTAACAAGATTGTGAAAAAGAACAATTAAGAAAAACCAATCAGAGCACGCAATTACCATAATTCCTAGAGAAAATATAACCTATACCTAATCAAACAACACCATAAATTCCTATATCAAATAAGCTCTAAATAAGCATAAGTTAAACCCTAAAAATCACCACCAGATGTTGAGGATCAAATACACCTCACAAAGAAGACGTAATTCACGTATAAATTCCACCTTAAAACCCTAATTTTACCAGAAAATGCTACAAAATCAACTAAGCTACAAATTAAGCATGGATTAAGAAGAGAAAAAAAAAACTAAAAATCAACACATTTACCTTTTGAGGATCAGAATTCTCGTTAGCATAACTACCGTTGGCTTCATCGTTATCACTACTTTCATTATTAGCATTGGCGGTTACAGAAGAATCGGAAGCTTTATTGTTCTTCTTCTGCTTGCGCCTTCGACGGCGTCGTTCATTCTCCCTGGATTTCTTGGCGGTGGTGGCGTTGGTATTGTTGTTAGGGTTTGTGGAGGACAGATCTTTGTTGACGACACCGTTTTGGAACGGCTGCAACACCTCTGCGGTCATGATGACTATACTAACTTTAACAAAAGAAAGGCTTATATGAAGTCAGAAGAAGTAGAGGAAATGAATGAATGTTTGTGGAGATTTTGTTGTGAGTGGTGGCTATGGATATTGGCTAATTAACCCAAAAGGATTAATTTTCCAAAACTCTTTTATCTGTGGCAAACTGTATATAACATATTTACAGAAATCGAGAAAGAAAGAGAGTGGAGATTGCTCGTGTTTTGGATATTTGATCAAATGAGTCGGCCCATGAGCCGTAATTCGTTGGACTGGGACGTTGGCTTTCGAAGATATATCCACTAATTTGTTGGTGCCGTTAGGCTTCAGATTTTATTATGCTCGCGGCTCTAACGAAGATAAGCAAAACACTCGTCTTATTTCGGCAAATTATAAGATGGACCTTGATTCATGTAGATTTATGGACTCAAAATCCTATCCGGTATCATTTTGTTTGTAAAATAGCATGTCAGCATCTGACACTGTCATTGGCATATGCATCATATGCTGATGTAATTTTAAAAATAAATATATAATTTATATTCATTGATTTTATATTTAATATTTATTAATTTATATCCAATAAACATATGTTGAATATTCATTGTTTAAACGTAAAATGTTCATTATTTGTTAACTTAATTTTATTGAAAAGATATATGTACTACAATATAAATATTTATAGAATAACTTTAGCTTGACTATTTTTTTATTTACCAATTGTATAAGAATAATTTATGTTGTGTTTATATTATATATATTCATTTGAATGAATTAGTGGTATGATTTTTATTAATAAAAAATATCTATTGACAAACTAATGAATATTATGCTTATAAATGATGAATGTTTATGTCAATTATAAAAAAAAAAAAATTAACATGCATTACAAAAATAATAAAATCTTTTGATAAATAATCAATATTGTTATTTGAGAATATTGATAGACATTATACATACAGATAATAAACATTATTATTAATATTGATGAATAATATATCAAACAAAATGAACATGGACATCAACCATACTAGATATTAAGTTCGTGAATAATAAATTTACAATACAAAAAAAATTAATTATTACAGAATATTACATCTAATGCATATTATACATATAGAAAATGAACATCTTAGTACATGTTATTATGTGTTGCTATATTATAGCACATATGATTTTAATTTTGGCACGTGTACTTATTATTGACACGTAGAATTCAAGTTTATATATAATTTTTAATATAATATTAATTTTTATAATTTTATTTTATTATAATTTAAAAAAAATTACAAATAATGAAGAAGCGGGGACAAAAGTTCTTACGTTATACAATTTAGAAGTAGAATGTATCACATATTTAAAAAAAAAAATGCACCACGCGTGTTATGGACTTGGGTCCATATAGAATCATGGGCTAGGGTCCATGTTATAATAATTAGAATTTGTACGCAAATTATAAAATGAACCCATGTCCATATAGCTCAATACATATAGAGATCTATCCAGCATTGTTTTACTTGTATAAAAATTTAAAATTCAAACTTTACACGTGCGTCAAATACTGATGTGCGCCAGATGCTAACGTAATTTAAAAAAAATAATTTATGTTCATTAATTTTGTATTAAAATATTGATTAATTTATATTTATTAGAATATATGTTGAATGTTGATTGTTTAAACGTTAAATATTTATTATTTGTTAACTTAATTTTGTTGAAAATATATGTATATCATAATATAAATATTTGTAGTATGAATTTAGCTTGATTTCTTTTTTGTTTACCAATTGTGTAAGAACAATTTATGCTATGTCTATATTATATATGGTCATTTGAATGAATTAGTGGGTATGGTTTTTATCAATGACGAATATACATTGACAAACTAATAAATACTATACCTATAAATGATGAATGTTTATATCAATTAAAAAATATAATATGCATCACAAAAATAACAAATACTTTCATAAATAATCAATATTTTTATTTGAGAATATTGATAAATATTATATATACAGACAATGAACATTGCAGTACTAGATAGTGAACATTAATATTAACACTGATGAATAATATATTAAACGAAATATACATAAACATTAACCATAATTAATATCAAGTTCATAGATAATGAATATCTAAATACAAAGAAAATTAATTATTATAGAATATTACATCTAATGGATATTATACATATAAAAAATGAACATTTTAGTACATGTAGATGAACAAAAAAAATTAATATGTATATGGTCTAATAAATAATTTTGACATATGTTACTATATTCTAACACATGTGATTTTTAATTTTGACGTGTACTTATTATTGACACTTAGAATTTAAGTTTATGTATAATTTTATAATTTTTTATTAATTTATTTATATTTTTATATTAATAAAATCTTAAAATATAAAAAGATAATAAAAACATTAAAAATATTTAATTTATTATTATTTTTAAATATTTTAATTAATTATAAAATTATTAAAAATCTATTTGATTTTATATTTAATTTTAGTTTATATTATTATTTATAATTAAAATAATACGACATGTGGATAATAGGAAGGTAAATGAGTAGTTTTTATAAATATATAAAAGATATATTCAAAATATTATTTTTAGATAATATTCATTTTAAATTTATTTATTCCAATTTAGAAAATAAAAATCTCATGTGTCAAAATAAATACACATATCGGAAATAAATTTTTTTAAAATAGTGACAGTTAAATAATTATAACAGTCATATAACATAAATAAATGACCAGTTTTTATAAATATATAAAAGTTTATTTAATATATAATTTTTAATATAATATTAATTTTTATAAATTGATTTTATTATAATTTAAAAAAATTAAAATTGGTGCTATTTAAAAAAAAAAAGTGAAAAAGTCAACATATTCTTGAACATGTGAAATGTGATTGTGTTTTTTGGATGAAAATGTGAGATTCTCTCTTCTCACTTTTAGTTTTAAATGGCTAACATTGTGTGTTTTGCAAAGCTCTTTCTCACACGTATTTATAGTCTCCGGTCCATATAAAATCTTGGACTGGAGTCCATATGTCTTATTTGCTTTGATAATCACTTTCTTTATTTTAATACCCTACTTTTATTTTACACAAGGATTAGGAAAATTAGTTTCTTTTAGTTGATACCATTTATTTGTGGCTTTTAATATAGTTTTTATTTGATAAGTCATGCTCCATTAGATTTTTTTAGTTACTGAAATTTAAATAAGTAGATATTTTCACATTGAAACTTAAAATGCCATTTAATAATAATTATGATTTGAAAGTATAAATTTGAAGATTTAATTATAGATGTTGATATTGTTAATTAGTAAAGAGTAGTTTTAATAGTTAATTATTAATCCAATAACAAAAAAGACGGTATTTTATATACAAGTTAAAATTTGTTTATTTGTGTGTTGCACGGTCGTTATTATTATTTTGATTATAAAATTAAATTGATAGATACAATTTAATAAATTTTTTAGTATTTAATATTAATTTATAAAATCTTAGAAAATAATAACAAACTAATTATTTTTAAATGTCTTTAATTTTTTTTAAAATTTTATTAATACAATAATATAAAATTATTAATTAATAAATTTTAATATTGTATAAATTAATATATCAATATAATTGATATTATTATTTTTAGGATTAAAATTTATTATATAATTAAAAGTTTAATTCATTATTAAATATAACATTAAAAATATAATTTAAAATGTTATTTCTAGACTAGAATTATTATCTAATTACAAAACTAATTTATCAATTAATATAATATTAAAATATAATTATATACTATTTTTGAATGATAGAATTAATATCATTATCTGATTAGAAAACTAATTATTAGTTAATATAATATTAGAATATTATTAATGTGCTACTTTTTAGGATTAGAGTTATTGTTTAATTAGAAATATAATTTATGAATTAATAAATTAATAGAAAAATTATAAAATTACCCATAAGCTTGAATCATATATGTCAAAAGTAAATATCCATATTAAAATAAAAATTTTAATATCAACAATTAAGTATACATATAAAAAAAATTTAGATGTCAGAAATTTATATATATATATATATATATATATATAGATGGATTAGGCCATAATATCATTTTGGGGGATATCAAATTACTCAATTCTACATTTATTGATTATCCATTTATTTTCCATGACAATTAATTTTGGATAGATGAATTCTCAAATAAATTATTGAATTCTAATAAATAAATAATCAATATTTTTTCAATTTCAAAATAAATATTATTTTTAAAGTTTTTTTTATCAAGTGTTGTCTTGAGAAATCCATAAAGTATTAATTTTTTTTAATATTATCCCATTTAATTATGAAATAAAATATCAATAAAATAGAAAAAAGTCAACGGATAAAGAGAAATTTATAAGAGTCTTAAGTATTTCAATTAAAGTAAAAAAAATATTATAATCATATTAAATTGTTTTTATTGTCATTGAAACTATTTAATCAATTCTTAATACTTGTGCAATTATCTTAAACAACATTTATTTGAAATGGAAAGTAAGTGTTGAAATGAAATCTGACGTTTATTCAAAAAAGAAAAAGGTCAAATCTAACGTTATTACCCTGTATTTTCTAATTTGTACTCTTAACTTTAATTTTTTTAGAAATTAATTTGTACTCTTATGACCATATACGCGGACATGGTCCGGGAAAAACGTCATTATCCAAGTCCAGTCAACTTACCAAACTCAAACTTCCACCAAATCAGGGACAATATGATAATTCAACAATATCAGTGATCATATGTTGGGATGACGTGGCGTCCAGCGTTTGGTTATTGAGTTCAACCGACAATATACTTGTGTCGTTTTTGACACTTTGCTTCCCGATGAAATAGAATAGACAATGTAGGACCCACTTAAACTTCTGACCTCTAATCAGAATCAGTTTCTTCCGTTTTTCCAAAGATAGAGACTTTAAGACCACCAAATGTTGCAAATAGTTTCTATTTCCAGATCTTGAAACCCAGAATTATTTCTCTATTGATCAGCATAAAACACAATTTCACACACAAGAACAACGAGATAAAGAAGAATAGAGAGACACTTATTATACACATACATCAAAAAGAAGAAGCAAAATGGGATTCCAAGCAAATGGGGATGCAGTCGGAGGCATGAACAATAAATACAGGAGGATGGATTCTGATGCAGTACAGGAGGAGGATGCTGTTGTGTTGTCTAATAATAATGGTCAAAGCCAAGAGTGTATTAATAGGAAACATGATGTCAAGAAATATGTTCTTGCTTGCGCCATCTTTGCCTCTCTCAATTCTGTCCTCATGGGCTACGGTTGGTACATTAACATCTCTCTATGTTTTCAGTTTCATCTCTTTTGTTGTTTGTCCGATCTGCTTAATTTTCAGTAGTCAGAAATTTTCTATCCTTTTGTTTCTAATTGTTCTGTTTATTAGTTAAAAGCCATCAATGGAGTTCTTAGGTTTTTGTTGTTATGAGTACAATGTGGTTCTTAGGCTTCTCTGACTAGCGACCATTTCATTAGGGGATAAAGGGAATATCAGGATTCGATCTCCAACTTGCATAAGCCTGACTTAACTTACTGACTGAATGGTGTTAGTGGGAATTTTTGCGAAAAGAAACATGATGAGTATAGAAATGCCAAAATTTTTTCCAGGTAATTTCTTTTATATCGAGTAGTAAGAGAATTGGTCTTTACTTAATTTGAGATAAATTAGGTGGGAGGTTGGATTATTATTGGACAATGGGCTATGATTTCAGGTGAACTTAGTTTTTGTAAAAACCAGTCATTTCACAAATGTTGGATTGCATGCTGAAATTGCATATTCCTTGTCTTTTTGTGCTTATACTCCTGATTCACTTAGTTGCAAAGGTTTTCTCCTATTTCAACAACATAGAGGAGGCTCTCTTGGGGCTTTTTCCCTTTATCTAAAAAGAAAAGGTAGAAGACTTGTTTATTCATCCTCGTTTACTTTTGAATGTTTCATAGTTCATAGAAGAAAAAAGTTCTTATACTTACAAATATCATGACTTTCAACTGAGAGGAGGGTTGCAGCTTTTGTTCCTGTACTAAATTCACTTGAGACAAACTTGTATACAAATGTTAATGCCTATTGTCGCTGAAGACTATCTGTTTTTGAGTACAGTTCTAATTTCTGGTATTAAATGTGTACTTGTCATTCTGCAGATGTGGGTGTTATGAGTGGTGCAATTATATTCATTCAACAAGATCTGAAGTTATCAGAGGCACAAGAAGAAATTCTTGTGGGAATCTTAAGCATAATTTCTCTTTTCGGCAGTTTAGCTGGAGGAAAAACATCTGATGCGATTGGTCGAAAGTGGACAATAGCCTTAGCAGCTGTTGTTTTCCAAACAGGGGCAGCTATAATGACTCTTGCCCCTTCTTTTTCAATACTGATAATAGGCAGACTATTGGCTGGTATAGGGATAGGCTTCGGTGTCATGATTGCACCAGTGTACATAGCGGAGATATCACCTACTGCCGCCAGAGGATTTCTTACCTCATTTCCTGAGATTTTTATAAATCTAGGAATCCTTTTGGGATATGTTTCTAATTATGTTTTTTCAGGACTTCCAGCTCATATAAGCTGGAGGGTGATGCTTGGTGTGGGAATCCTTCCCTCAATCTTTATGGGGTTGGCGTTGTTTGTGATTCCTGAATCACCAAGGTGGTTGGCAATGCAGAATAGGATTGAAGAAGCAAGATTAGTTCTGTTAAAGACAAATGAAAATGAAAGTGAAGTGGAGGAAAGATTGGCAGAGATACAACTAGCTTCAGGCCTTACTAATGCAGAGAAGTATGGAGCAAATGCTGTGTGGCATGAAATATTACATCCTTCTCCAGCAGTTAGACAGATGCTGATCGCTGGCTGTGGAATTCAGTTTTTCCAACAAATTACAGGAATTGATGCAACAGTATACTATAGCCCCACAATTTTCAAGGATGCTGGGATCAAGGGCAACACTCAGCTTCTAGCTGCGACTGTTGCTGTTGGGTTCACAAAAACTATGTTCATTTTGGTTGCTATATTTCTTATAGACAAAGTGGGCAGAAGACCTTTGCTCTTTGTAAGCACAGTTGGGATGTCCACAAGCTTACTTGTTTTGAGTGTTTCTCTCCTTTTCATGGGAGATGGAAAATTTGGGATTGGATTGGCAATGTTATCAGTTTGTGCGAATGTGGCTTTCTTCTCTATAGGACTTGGCCCTGTTTGTTGGGTTATGTCATCTGAAATCTTCCCTTTAAGGCTTCGAGCTCAAGCATCTGCTCTTGGGGCAGTAGGCAGTAGGGTTAGCAGTGGTGTGGTTACTATGTCTTTTCTATCAGTGTCTCGAGCTATCACAGTAGGAGGTACTTTCTTCGTCTTTTCAGTAATTTCAGCACTTTCTGTTGTTTTTGTCCACAAATGCATTCCAGAAACAAAAGGCAAGTCTTTGGAACAAATTGAGATGATGTTTCAGAATGAGGGAGAGTGGCAAGGAGGTGAGGTTGAATTGGGTGATGTAGAACGACTTGTACAGAAAGATTGAGCAGCTGGCACGATTGATTGTAATCTACAAACTTAGAGTAGGAAAAGCAATGTAGGTGGTGGATGATTTTCACACATCTTGTGAATGCTATACAGTTCAAAACTATTAAGGAACTTCAGGGAACACACAACTCCATAATTGATACCTATACACTGACAAAACCAGAAGCATTAAAATCTTCATTGCAGAGCTACAATGGCGGCCTTTACAACGAGTGGCTTCAAAGTTATAGGAGCCTAACGTACAGTTTCTTCATTGATTGTTCTATTTGTGTTTTTTGAAGGTGGAGATTGAGCTTTCATATATATTCATTTAAGTTGTAGGGATTAACTCCCTAATCTTCTTCTTCTTCAAATGTATTGAAAGGATTAATCATCGACTGCTCTAGTAGGAAGAAAATGTAAGATGATATATGTGTACGACAATGAATTGTTGAACTAGGCAGCAGTAACTCAGGAAATAAAGCTCTTTTCTGGTTTGTCAATTCATACTATTTTATCATTTGTTAAATTTCTCCCTCTTTCTCTTGATGCAAGAATGGATTGCCTAAGCAATAGCTACTGATTGCCCAAATTGCGTTTTCTCTTTGAATATCTTATAGTTCAAGAAGAATCAAGAAAATAATAAGGGAATAAAAAAAAAATTAAGAAAGCGTGAGTAGGGTTGTTATATACGCATCCCAAGTACTAATCCTCAAACTTACTGATGTATGCTTATTAATGCAAGACTAACTTCAGATAGCTGTGCCCTTCAGATTTGTTTTTCTTTTTTGTACTTAATATGGTGAACATGAAGAAATAGGGATATGAGTCCTACCCATTTGTGCTGACATATATCATTTGATCAAAGTTAATGCAAGATCATTTTAGGGATTCTACTGCCAAAATGCCATATGGCAACAGAACTTGTAGTTTATTGTTTTGGAGAAATCAGAATAGTTTACCATAAAGAAAATTATGTGCTTGTTTTGAGAGAATGTGACATATAACCTCAGTAGAAATTATACATCAGTTGGCGCTCTGCCTCTTTTCATCCTCATGGAAAAATGAGATGATGCTTCCCATGAAAAAAGAAAAACCGACATGCCTTTTATTTTTTTTATGTAATTTTCCTTTTTCCTGTCACAGATCTGAGACACCAATGACCAAGACCAGAATGCTTTCCCTTTCCCTCTCCGCCTGCTCATCGAAAGTACACAACACAGAGAGGAGTAGGAAAATTGCATTATACTGCTCTTTATAAATTGTCAGAGACCAGTGAGATATGGTGTTGCATGAAAATGGGAGCAGAGTTTGGAGCAAAAACGAGTACCCGAGGACGGATTCTGATGCTGGAGAAGAAGAAATTGCTTCTGGATGTGTTATTAAGACAACCAATATAGAGAAATGTGTGATTGATTGTGCCATCTTTGTCACTCTGAATTCCGTGATTATGGGATATGGTTAGTTTGTAACTTTCTACAGCCTGCGCTGTAGTTTTCTTAATGTGAAAGTCCATTTAATCAAATAACTTCTGTGAATAGCTTGAGACACGAAATAAAACCTACTAAGCCTTCACGTTATAAGATTTAACGTTTTTAACTTGATTATTACTTTTTGTGCTCTCGTTTTATGTAGATTTTAACTCTAATTGTTCTTCTGCAGATATCAGAATGCTACTGTACCATAAAGAAGATCTGTGTTTGAATTATTTTGGTGATTTGCTAACAAAAATTGCTTCTTGATTACAGTTTGAGTATGGGCTGACTTAGTTCTTAAGCTATTAAAATGGCATCCTAAGATCCTGGTTTTATTGCTATCACCATATAAACTTTGGTGTCATGACCGGGGGCAATCATATTCATGCAGGAGGGTCTCAAGATTATCAGAAGTTCAGGAACGAAGTTCTTGTTGGTATTTTAAGTATAATTTCACTTCTGGGCAGTTTAGCAGGAGGAAGAACATTTGATTCTATTGGTCAAAAGTGGATAATAACCTTTGCAGCCATTACAATCCAGTCAGGTTCTGTTGTAATGGCTCTTTCCACTTCCTTTGGAATACTCATGATAGGTAGACTTTTGGCTGGCATACGGATAGGATTTGGGCTCATGATTGTGCCAGCGTACATTCGCAGAGATATCACCTTCTGTTTCCAGAGGATTCCTTACCTCTTTTCCTGAGATCTTTTTCAATGTGTTCCTGAACTGAAACAAAAGGAATGTCTTTAGAGCAGATTGACATGATGTTTCACAACGAGGTATTGGCTAGAAGGTGAGATTGAATTGGAAGATGTAGAACGACTAATGCAGAAATAATGAGTGTTTGATGGTCTGCAAGACTGAAAGATGACAAAGATATCTTCCTGTCTTTTGAACAAGTTTTAAAGTTCTCATACTCATACTGTTTGATGAAATTTCCATTTCATCCAAAAAAAAAAAAAAAACCCATGTGCTATGTCATTTGTTATCAGGGTCACTTAAAAAATTCAGGGCAGGTAGCTGATACTGATAAAAACCACTATATATTCTTGGTTAAAGAAGATTGATGTAACAAAGATATACTCAATTTTTCCAGGACAGCCTTATAAAGATCTTCTATGTTAGGGATGATGATGATGAATACATCCTGAAAGTGAAATAGCATTTAGAGCCACATGCAACTGGTGAATAGGACTTATATAAAACCAAGAAATATCCATAAAAGTGAATTTAGAGGTCACTGAAATTTAAATCTGGCACCATCCCTAAATTCATCTTACCCTGGGACACTAACTCATAGAAGCTTGACCTTGGAACATAAATGCCCAAGCATAAAATGATACAAAATATTGGGCTCCATATGAGCCAACTTATGTTGTACAAAAAGGCCTACTATCATCATTGCCATGTGAGTACTGCATAAATCAATTATTTGTTCACAAACACATTGCAAAAAATAATAGATCCATCATTATTTTACCCAAAAGGACAGATCATTTACCTATTCTATGCATTGTCTGATAACTAGAAGTTATTGTCTGATTGCTATTAATTTGTTCTATTTTAGTGGAGATTCATTTTGCAATTTATGCAGAAAGAATGCTTATACAGTGGCTCTTATTTTACAGGGATTTTCAGAAAATTTGAAACTTAATTTGACATGTTTTCTTATTATAATTCTGTTTTATAGAAAAGTTAAAATGTATTTTAAAAGAGAAAAAAAAAAAGACACAAAGAATAGCATGTGAACTTCTTAAGATATACTCAAGCTTTAGATTACACTGCAAGTAGGTGATGAATTAACTAATCAATTATGTTTTAAAGAAGGTAGATCATCAAATTTTCATGTGCTAAACCCATCAATTTTACATGAATATGATAACAAAGATATTCAACATTATGACAACTCACAACCACTATCAGGGAATCAAATTGATAAGATGTGAAGAATCACAGACCAAAAAAAAAAAAAAGAGAAACAAAAAAGATAACAGACAATCCATTGACCAACTTTCTGTGAATATTCTATGATCTGCTGTAAAGGTGTTATTGTCTAAACGTGTTGGATAATGACAATTTATTTTGCTGATGATCCATTGAAAATTATGTCCTCTTCATTATTATTTTGGAGAGTTGGCGCTATCTTCTGTCATTTCTTCTTAATTATCATTATCGATCAAGAATTTCTTTTTTTCTTTTAAAAGAATACTTGAAACTCTTAGAACCTGAAGATGATTGTGTGGAGTCAACAGTTGTGGTAGTTAGGGACAATAAAAGAAATTATCATTTATATGGAAAAAAAGGGAAAAATAATTCTTGTGGACAGTTCAAGAATGCACATGGCAATGAGATATTAGGAACTGGTGGAAGATGGCGTCTGTGAGGCCGAATGGTAGGTTTTTTTATTGAATGGAAGATAATGCATCACTTTCACAACTTATTGTAATGTGCATGATGTCTAAGATGATTGCATCTTCCTACATTCCTGATGAACAATCATAGAGCAGCAAGTACTTTCAAGAAAAGACAAATAGATGCATTTTCCATTTGATAATAATTTGCCAAGATAGCCTGATTATTTATTCTGGAACATCTGTTCAAGAAGAAAAGTTATCTTCTTGTTCTGTTTCTTTCAGTAGGAATAAACTGAATTAGGACATAATAAAGAAATATCTGTTCTTTTTTTTTTTCTTTCTTTCTTTTCCATATGGATTTTCAAAAAGGAGGAGAAGTAAGCTAAGAACTAAACAGGCTGTCCAAATTTAAGAGATATAATTATGGCCAGGCTACTATGAGTACACTAAAGAAACTTTTCATATATAAGATAATGGCATAATTCGCCACTTTTATTAGACACAAAATGCTGCAATATATTCCATTTCTTGCATTTTTATATGTTGAAAGAAGTTACAAATGAAGTAAAATATAAGAAACAACCGAAAAGGGTCCTTAATATGTCCAACTGGGGGATCTACAAAAGAAAAGGATTCTCCTTTCTTTCTTCAACGCTATAATGATGGAATGGACTTAAGTTTGTCCATAACCAAATACAGGAAAGATATATAAAAGGACAATTAGAAATGGTCATTTGTTATTGTATTTTAACAATCTCATGCGTGAAGAAGCATTACAGAAGATACAAGAATCTAGTATTATATGGTTGATGATGCTTCCATTTTCAACTTTAATCTGCCTACTCTGCTTGTTCCACAAGTGTACAGCTAAACTTTCCCCTTTTATCTGCTCAAGCTTTCTTTGCAACCATTTTGAATGTAGCTCATCTCTAGGCCCTCTGAATATGCTTCCAATTCTGCTCCAATTCACTGGATAAAATGCAGATGGAGGCAACACAGTGAAATTGAACCCAGGCCTGCCGCTGACCCTTGAGACAACCCTTGAAACTAGATAAGGACCATTATGGCCCCACTTGTTTCCATTAAATGTGAGTGCAAATTCTTGAATGAACTTGAAGAGTAAAGGGTGTTTCTTATCGAAAATCAGAACAGCATTATTCAATCTGCTCCAATTCCCAGTTTCAAGATCAATTGTTTGTGCCCCTATTATATTTCTCAATTTACCAAAACTCTTCAACACTATAACATCAGTGTCTAAATAAGTACCACCGAATTTATACAACAAGGCAAGCCTAAGCAAATTAGAGAGGTTTTGACCTAAAGAGACCTCTCCAGGATCAACATTACCTTTCTTTAATTCACTAAACCATGACTCTGCATAAGTGTTTTTGAACAGATAGTTAAAATCAGGCTTAATTGAAGCCACTTTGAATCCTTTATCCAAAAGGGGCCTTAAAAGACCACTCCCTCTTTCAGAATCCATGGAACTAGAAACAATAACCAAACAAGCATTTGGATTGGACTTGAACAAACTCTCAATAGCAAGCAACTCTCTATCACCAAATGACTCTAAAGAAGAAATCCAAGTCATAAAGAACCGCACCTTACATACAGAACTCCCCAAGAAAGCTTTTATTCTCGTCGAGAATTGCTTTGACGTGTCTCCCAATCGCAGAACCTTGTTTAAAATTCTGTGTCTGTGCACTTTCTTAGGCCTCGATACTAAAGAATAGTTAATGGGCATCATTGAAATGGCCGACTTTGGCAAAAGTGGCAAGTGGGTCTTTAAAATAACTGGTGGGTTCTCTTCTTTCACTGCATACATCACTGTAGAAGAAGAAGAAAGCTTCTTTAGTGACTTTCCGGGTACATTTTCCGGCGAGAGGCTGACAGACTGAAAGGAGGATTTGGCGGGAAGGGGAAAGCGCACGTAGAACACAGAGGAGCCATTGTAGACCAAAAGAAGAAGCAGAATTAGAGCAAGAATGGAAGTGGGTAAGCAAGAGAGCAAGGTAAAGATTGATTTTTTGATGTTATGGAAATGTTGTAGAAAGAGAAAGTAATGTTGAGATATTAAGAACATTGTATCTTTATGGATAAAAATGGAGTCCTTCTGAGTATTAGTATTAGCGTTATTTCATTTGGTGTGGGTTATGATTAATGAAAAAGTTTAAGGAAGAAGAAAGGAGGGAGATTTTGATGGAGGGGGCGGCAAATTATGCATTAAAAGAGTAATAGTTATTGTGTTATGGACATCGGGAACCAAAAAGGCAAGAACCCATTTAAAGTAGACAGTTGTTCTACTCCACTTTTGTAGTACAATTGCAGAACCCAGGTGGCTGGAGAGGGAAAAAATTTTTTTACCTTGAAGCTTGGCTTGGTTCAACACAAGAGGTAATTCATTTTCAATCCCTGATGTTAAGCTTATTTTTCATTCTCATATCTCTAATTTTAATTTTTATTATAAATTTCCTTGTTTTGATTCTGATAAAAGATATCATATATCTAAATATCTTAATTTTTAAAATTTAAATTTTTTTTATATATGTATTTAATTTTTGACACATATTTTTTATTTTGACATGTATACTATTTTTGACACATAGGATTCAAATTTATTTGTAATTTTATAGTTTTTTCTATTAATTTATTAATTAATAAGTTACATTTCTAATTAAATATTGACTATAATTCTAAAAAATAGTATAATAATTATATTAATTAATAAATAATGATCTAATTAGATAATGATACTAATTATATCCTAAGAATAGTATATTAATTATATTTTAGTATTATATTAACTAATAAAATTACTTTTTAATTAGATAATAATCCTAATTATGAAAAATAACATCTTAAATTATATTTTTAATAATAAATTGATTTTTAATCTTAAAAATAGTAATATTAATTATTGTATTAAGTTATATAATATTAAAATTAATTAATAAGTATTTTTACAATAATTTTCATATAATTGCACTAATAAAATTTGAAAATCTTAAAAAAATTAAAAGAACATTTAAAAATAGTAAATTTTCTATTATTTTTTAAAAGATTATAAGTTAATATTAAAAATAAAAAAAATTATTAATTGTATCTATCAACTTAATTTTATAATTAAAATAAAAATAACAGAAGCGGGCTCAGATTTTAAACTGTAGTATATAGTTGGGGAAAGTAGATAATTTTGACAGTTGGCTATTATATTTAATTTACTGAAATGATAGAAAGGTTTATGTAAATCAATTATTGGGTAATTTAGGCAATGAAGTATTTGACAAAAAAGAATTAGAAGATAAACACAAGCAATGAAGTCATACATAATCTGGACAAAGTTGTTTGTCAGAACATTTGCTTTTGACCTTTGCATTAATGATTATACAAAAGGTATTAGCAATCACATGTTACGCCACTTGTATAAATTGTACTTTATACTAATTTACTAACTCGAGATTGGATAGCAATTATCTTTGAATAATGATAGCTGAGGTAAGCTAAAATTAATTAGTTGAAAGATGAGATCATGCATCTGCCTCACTCTCTAATATAATATACAGTGGTTTTCTTTTTATATTAATATTTTTTTTGTGAATTAAAAATTAAGATGTGTATATATTAATTATTCATAATAGAATCCTCCCTAATTTATATTTTTGAGAAAATATAAAAGCATATACAGAGAAGGAAAAGGAGTAGGTTGTAGCAACTTGAATGATTTTTAAAACATACTTTTATTCTCAATCATATGACTAATTTGTAATCTGCAGTTTTTATTTTCTACTAATAATATTTACAACTCTTAATATATCAATTAACTATTAAATTATCAATTACTAAATACATGAACTAAAGAGAAGTTTAATATATATATATTTATATTTCTAAATTTTATTTATTTAGTCAATTTAATATTTTAATCTTTAATTTAATTTAATTGACATTTAAATTTATTTTTTAGATATTTTAGTATTTTTTTTATATTCAATAATGTCTATATGTATTAAAAAATAAAATTTAAATTTTTATTAGATTAAATTAAAAATTAAAATATAAAATAAACTTGTGGATACAAGTGAAGAATATAAATGTGTATTCAGCCAGAAAAAAGAAATATATATATGAGAAGTAGGATGACAGGCAGTTAATGCTCTCATCTTAAATTAGTTCCCTTCAGTAATTAAGGAAGGTCATGTCCTACTTCTGAGCCAACCAAGCCAAAATTTAATAGGACGAATATTCTTTAAGTAATTATTTTATTAATTTTCAAATTGCTTACTATATCTTCTTTTTATTCTTTTTGACATTAATTTATGTCCCTGTCAGTATTGAGGTTGAAGATTGGCATGTCGCCATACCATTTCCCTACCATGTTTTCCCATTTCACTTTTTTTTTAAAATGAAAAGTTTTTTATTAAAAATAATTTATAATAAACAAATAAATATGACAACGTGTAAGAAATACATACTAATTTTTTTATAAAGATAATTTTTTTTTTAAATTTCATTAATTGTATTGACAGAACAATTAGATATAACATTTTATCTATATTTGACGCATTGGCAAGAAACACATTTTATTTAATAGCTATACTGAGTCACAGCTCGACTTTATTATTATTTGATGAGTCTTTAAAAGAGTCTCATCTTTTGAATATCATAATCAAACTCATCCTAACTTCTATATAAAAGACAAATAAACTCTCATAAAAAACAAACAAACAAACTTCTATAAAGAGATACAAAACGAAATACTTATAATATTTAACCAACGAAATTAACAAACAACTAATCAAAAATAAACTTTTAACTAAATAAACTCATCTTTATTGTTGAAAGGCCTTGATTTATTTTTGAATGTTAAAACTTTAACAGTCATGTGATCTTCTTCTATATATTTTTTATTTATCATCTGTTTATTAAAAATTTACTACTAAAGTTTGCAATCAAAATCATTAAATTTTGACCAATTCATACAGATAAGATAAAATATGATTTGATTATTTTATTGTGATTGTAAAAAATTATTACGGAAAAGTTAGCTACCGTTGACAGCAAAAAAAGAAACGGTCGACGGCAGCAAAAAGAAAAAAAAAAAAAAAACTCTTGCGGTTAGTTTTTTTTTTGGACTTCTCCTTATGAAGAAAACTTATGCCCTTCCAATTAAATATATAAATCAGAAGAAAAAATCTAAATAATTAGTTTAAAATTAATTCTCTATCACTTATAAAATCTTAAATTCTTAATTGAATATTGCAAAATTATGCAACAAAAGATTTGGATTAAACACTGGCAATTTCATTCCAAAACCATAATTAATTGAAATATCAAACAATATTATAGCCCAGGTTTTCGTTAGTTGCTTCTTCAAATCAAATTTAATTTCTTTCTTTTTGAGAAAAAAAAAAAAAGAAAATTCAAAACTCATTTTGTTAAAGGAGAAGAAATCAAAAGTTGGAGTAGCTCTTTTCATCTGACCAATCTTTGTCGACAAAGACAATAAGTGTGCAACTATGGCAATGGTTTGTCCAGATTCTAGCCCTTCAAGATCTACGATATCATTAGTTTATCCTAAAAATAAAATCTATTTTCAATTTCTAAGAAATTAATAATTTTGAATAAGCTTGGAATTTAATAATAAACATAATAATCAAATAATAATTTTATACTTAATGTGTATTTTTTAGTACTCGCAAGTGTACAAATCGTTCATATAGTAAGGCTAAATTCACCACGAGGTCGATCTCTCAAAAAATTATGAGACCACTTATTATAAAGACTAATTATCAACACAAAATAATAAAAGTAAATTTAAACACTCTAAATCAGTATTTTGAAAGAATGAAATTCATAAAATAAAGTAACTAAACAATAAATAAATATGTAATGCAATGCAAATGCAAATGCTTATGATCTAAAACTATATGCTAAAATAGTATTTAGTCTAGATATTTACTTAGTAATCTCTTTGTTTTACTTTAAGCCTAGATCTAATGAATGAGACGATGATGTGTCTTTTTTCATAAGTCACTCAAGCTAATGATGCAACCAGGGTTTCTTATACCAATATAGATTAAAGTAAAGATGATGTTTCTAAAACTTTTAAACCTAAAGATTTTCATAACAATTACTATTGCTAAATTAATATGATGGTTAACTAACAATAATAACTGAAACTAATAAAGATATAAAGGTAAAGAAATCATTCATTAAATAAATAAATAACAATGTTTATACAAAAATAGAAAGACTAAACTAAACACTTATGAAAACTAGCCTAACATATTTAACCCAATGATCATGGTATTAAATAGAAAGACATAAAACAATAAAATAAAAAGCTCCCTCAAGATCCAGAGTTTCTTCAAGTAGGAAGAAGATTGGTCCTCAGTCTCCATTTCTTGAAAAGCTCCTTAGATCCTCAAAAAACAATAAAAACTAAAACTAAAGTGTTTATGAAAAACTGTAGAGAATTATGAAAAGAATAATGGTGGCAGGTGTATAGAGCAGGTAGGAGAAAACTCCCCTTCTTCCTTCCCTTCTCTTCTTCCTCTCTTTTTGGGGTTTTGCAGAGATTTATATAGAGGAGAGTCCTCCTCTAAATAAATCTCTCTAGAGATTAGTATACTAATATAAGTCTATCTAATAGATAAGACTTTAAGTATCTTAATCTCCACCAAATATTATATCATAAATAACTCTTAATATAAATCCTAATAATTATATAAAATGACTAAAATATCCCTTGTGCCTTATAATTAGCAGTCCATGCGTCTTAATCTTGGACCTTGACACGAATATGTCCTGTTAAGCTTCTTTTAGCTCCATATTTTCTTCCTTTTGCTAATATTCTGAAAATAGACAATTAAGCTTAAATGAGGCAAAAACACATATTTTCACCATTTTATATATAAAAATATATCATTAAAGCTTTAAAATACCCTTAAATATCTATACATAATTTGGACCGATCAATACTTCTGTATAATTTTTATTTTATTCTATCAATTTTATTCAAAATAGTTAGAGACTTTATTTTTGTGGGTGGAAAAATGCTAGATAGTTAGCTTTTGTTTGTTTACGTATATATATATTTCTAGAAAAATAAAATATTTTCCAGTATTTAACTACAACACTAATAACCAGTTGAAAAAACCTACGTCAAATTACATGTATCAAGATAATTGGTAAAAATGATAAGTTTATTTAGCATTTTCATGCATCGAAGAAATATTCGGTTCGTTCAGGATACTTTACATGGCAAGCTTCCTTTTCATCTTTGAATAGGATTGACCTGAATCACCAATATACTATTCGATAGAAACATCTTTGGAAAGTGAAACTTCCAAGTAAATTAAAGATATTTCTATGAAAAATCTTTTCTAATGCTCTTCATGTTGGTCATCTGCTTTTCAATTGATTAGGATATTCTCAAAGTTGTTATAATTGTGGTATGATCGAAACCCTAGAGCATGTTTTCTTCCATTGTGCCTTAGCACAACAGGTTTGGTATCAGCTATAGGATTGATATCAATGGGGTTGATCTCTAGCATTTGGGACAATATCAAAGTAGATCTTCAGAACTTTCAAATTGATGATAACTCATATGGTTTTCATTCTCTGTGCTTATAGAAGGCTCAAAAAATAATTTAGTTTTTAATAAGACTCAAGGCACAACTAATGCCATTGTTAGAGTTGCCAATAATGACTTTTATGAATTCCAAAATGTGTGGATGGAAGAAGGAACTAGGATCCCATCTGTGTCGCGGCCAATCATGGCTACTACAATCAATGTTGATGAAGGTTTTGTTAAAGTCAATTTTGATCTTTGTTTTTCTCGCTCGTAACATGCAAGGAGATTTATTAGGATCAGGTTGCAAGTTCTTTATTGGTCTTAGCCAGCTCTTCATTCTTAAAGCCATGGCTTTAAAGAGAAAGTATGGTATGGGCTAGGAGTTTAGGTTGGAATCAACTGATTTTGGAAGGTGAAGAAGCTCCTATCCCTGCTTCTGTGCAAGCCATCTTTGTGACATTTATGATTTAGCTTCTAGTTTTCAATCCTTTTCGTTTTTTTTACTCCTCGTCAGTTTAATGCTATGACTCAACCTAGCTCAATCTGTATTTGCTATTTAATATTTCAAGTAATATTATTATCTCGGTTATAAATAAAAAGATTAATTTATGACATTGCAAATTTGAATATAATAATTAAATTCTTTCAAGTGATTAGAAAATATATAAATTTATAATTGAAAGATAATTGATTGATACCCGTTAAAATCACGTAAATTTATAACTAATTTATATTCTTCCACAAAAACATAATGGCCATAGAAAATAGTGAAAGCTAATTTTATATTTTTTTTTTATTAAATGAAAAAAAGAGAGTAAAAGTACTTATACTTGAGATAATAAAAAAATCCAATGAAAATGATGAAGTATAAGAGTAGGTCGTACTAAAAAGAGAAACGAATGCGAAAATTGTATTGAAGAGAATTTGTAAGATTTATTCTTTTTATTTGTCTTTATATTTATAAGTGAAAAATTTCTCATATTCAAAATGGGAAGTTATTTTCCTGTATTTTGAAATGATTTCTTTTTACTAATAATTTATTTTTTCTTACTGCCCCAAATATTGAAAAAAAATATATATTTATTTTTCGAAAAACAGAGCCCTAATGTGAAAAGAAAAACAAGTAGTTAAAAACGACACAGCTTACACTTTTACGACGGCGAATTAAAAACTTTATAATGGAACGATTAAAAGTCTTACATAATGAAAAACCAAAGACGTAATTGTAAATTTTCAAGCAAAGACAATCAAACTGTTGATATGTTCAAACCTGGGACAGAAAACATGATCTACTGTTAAGAAAAAACAAAAAAAAGCAAAAAGCATATTTGAGCCCTTGGACTTTAAATATTTTTGGCTATAGGCTCCTCAAGTTAAAAACGGTGTATTTAGGCTCTCTAACTTTGTAATATGATTTATTTATGCCCGTAACTAAATAGACGTTTGAGCATGTTTGGCACCTGCTTCTCAAGTCGCGTGAATTGTATTTCAATAGAATACGAATTTCAACAGATAAATAATAAAAAGAAATTCTCACATTTCTCTTTTTTTTTTTTTTTATATATTTTCAAAATAGAAAAAAAAAAAAACAATGAAAGATGAAAATCAACAAAAAAAAAAATTATAAATTTAGTGATAATTGAGATGATCAAGTGTAATCTAGAAAAACTAGGAATTATAAAACAAATGTTGATGCTGAAATTAATAGTGGTAGAGGAAGAGGAGGTAGTTGTTGTGTTGTTGAAAAGATTGAAATTCTTAAAATGAAGGTGGAGTGATGGTTGTAACATGATGGTAATAAGATTGCTTGCTTTTTACTAGTAAATTTAAAATAAATAATTTCTCAACTTATATTCTCTCCAGAGCAATCTGATATAATTTTCACTTTCAATCTTCTTCTCCAAAAAAAAACTCACACCCTTTCTCACATTCAACTCTAAAACCCAAATGCCTATTTTATAACTATTTCTCTTTTTATTTTCTATTCTTATTGTTTTCCAAATAACGAAAAATATCATTCAGATAATATACTTAGCAGCGTTAAGTTTAAAAAATATTATTATATTAAAATATTAAGATAGAAAGCTAAATCTTTAAATAAAAAGCATGAGAGGCTTAATTAAAAAAAAAAAAACAAATAAAACTGACAGCCAATTGTGCTTTTTGCCTTGAGAAAACAAGAATAGAAAGCATCATTTAAAGCATAAAAGATAAAGGAGGCGGGAGACCCCATCTGATACTCTCAAATGAAATGAATGTTTCACGTGAATTTATTATTATTGTTTTTGAATCAGAAAGTACATTTCTATAGTGTGTAGCTAATATACATTTTTATTAAGGTAAGAAAAGTAATGATTGCACATAATATAAAATAGCTAATACAAAAATTCTCAATATATCTTCCTCCCAACAAATAACTACCAAAATTTCTTATTATCATCATCGGAATGAGTGACAATCGAACTGGGTCTTCATTGCTGTTGCTTTCTCAATTTACTGGCTCATTCGCGAGCGCAATAGCGTGTTGGCTGAAATGGCTTTGGCTGCCCATAGGCTTTTATTCGATAATCTCTCCCGCCTAACATTTGCCTGAAAACAGAAGATGAGGCATTTTTCATTTTCTACAATGAATATTCACGAACATGCATTGTATAGGTTACTTGACGTTCTTTAAATGCAAAATTTATGAGGAGAAGAAAAAAAAAAAAGGGTTTACAATTCCTACATGCTGTATAAGATTCAGTTTGACAAGTTTACTTTGTTGCAAATTTTTGGGTTTTTAATCCAGCATGTATAGAGGGTCTCTAGACTCTCCTCCAAGCCAAAAGGGAAGGCTCCGTCCCACCGAAATGGTGGCTTTAGCCCTGTGGGTATATGGGTGGGTTTGGATCATGAAGTCCACAAGTGTTGTGAATGAACCTTAGTAATTAACGTCTCCTCCCCGCTCACCATTACTGATGTATCTCGATTGTCAAAAGAAAAGAAGGTAAGAATCTAGTAAATACGAAGGAAAGGTACTTGGCTTTTGAGGGATAAAAAGAAACTAAAATCCGAAGGAGCCAACTGACCATGCAAACAACACAGAATTCCTGAGTATGCTCCGACCTTTGCTCAATAGCAAAATAGTTCTAAGTGAAAACCTTAATCTCAGGAGAATAATTGTCCTTGTAATAATTAAGAAAATCTGCACAACACTTCAAACAGTAGAGTTCATCCTGCTCTCTTAACACGATCATTCTCAAAATCTTGCATTCACATAACAACTGAAACAAAGCCAGAAAGACAAACACCTGTACCCATATTAATAAAATATAAGAGAAGTTTCTTCTTTAGCAATAACCAAGCAATAAGCTCTGAACTAACAAATGTATTGCTTTACTTGAAGGATGTAAAAAGTGAGTTGTTACCGGGAATGGAATTGATTGGTGCACAATCAAATTTCAGAGAAGTCCTCTTCTTCTCTTGTAGTCACTAACTGTCAAAGTCAGGACATGCCTCTTCTCATCATTCTCAGAGACCCGGCATCCAATAGTTGCTTCTATCCGTTGTTTTCTTGCCATGAATCCTGCCTGAGCTCCCTGTGCTCCACCAAATTTCTGAAGTGCAGTCAATGAGATTGGAAGCTCAAAGTTATGCAGTGTATTTGACTCCGTGCCTTGATCTACAGGAGCAGCTGTATCAACCAACTTCCCTGCATCAGCTGCTGCTTCCAAGGCAGCTGCTGTAGCAGCCATGCCAGCCTCAGCTGACACTCCTGCTGCTGACTCAGTTTTATTTGCAACAGCTACTGTACCACTGGCCTCATTATTTGTTGCAGCAGCTGCATCTCCCCCAGCAGGCTTTGACACGTAGTAATTCCTTGACCTAGTCCATCTCCTTGAAAATGGATCGTACCCAGCCTCCCCTGCTTTCAGACTTGTGTTCACAGGTTTCAACTCTGATGCATTTCTGAAATTCTCAGCCCTATTCTTCCTATTCATTTCTGCCAATCTAATAGCCTTCGCATCTTTTCCTTGAGTTTGTCGAGACGCCTCCAGTTCCTGAATCCTAGCCCGAATCCTCTCCACCTCTGCATCATCTTGCTTACTTTGTGCCACTTCCAATTCCCTCCTCAGCCGGTCCTTCTCAGCCGCAACATTTAGTGGCCTTGATGAGGCAGATTTCTTTTCTTGCAACATCTGCTTCACAGTGGCTGCTGAATAAACAAATGTATTTGACTTTCTTATGGCCTCCTTCTTTTCCAGAATATCCTGTTTGGTTGGCATCCGGCCGCCACTACGCTCCACCTCCCTGACCCACTGTTTATACTCATCCTCTGTTGGTGCAGAGTCTGAAATCATAGCCATTTGCCACCTGGCAGCAGAGCTTTCATTACCCCAAATAACATTCAGATATTTATATGTTGTTTTGTTCTCCAGTTTGTATGGGCGGTCAGGGTCTGCCGCATCAACATTCCGAACCAAACAGAGCCTGTAGATTGGTCCAGACTTGGACCTCCCAATGCCAACCCTAACAAAGCAACCCACAATCAACTCTTCAAACCATGGCTCCATAAACCATTTAGCAAGTTTTGACCTCCGGATTGTAATTTCCCTTATATCGTCAAAAGTCGGACCTTGAGACCCAGGCTCGCCATCATCATCACTGTCTGCCATTCCACCATCACCCGTTGATCCTTCATCTTCACTATGAGACCTACTTTCGCTCTCACTACTAGAGCTACTCAAGCTTGCAGAAGTGAAGCGTTTTCGCTTGATCGGAGAAAAGCCCCGGCTTCCAGAACCTCTTCTAGATGCATCCCTCAACTTGCGGTGAGCCTCTGGATCCTGCTGCTTTAAACGTCTAGCTTTCAATTCATTTAGCGCATCATCTTTAGCAGCTGCCCTGTCTGCAGATCTAGCTGATGTGCGCACACCACGAGATGATGGAAGTGGGGGAGTCTCTTTCCTGGAGCGGGTTGTCCTCTCACTTTCCCGTTTGGATCTAATTCTCTCGGTTAAATTCTTATCACCCTTTTTGTCAGCTCGTTCAGATAAAATCATCTCCCTTTCAAGTTCACTCATTTGAGCAAGCTTCCTCCGATCATCCTCATTCTTATAAAGATCCTCACCAACATCTGATCCATCACTGCTATCACCCTCACGATCAGAATTCCCATCATCATAGTCACCTTCATCCTGGCTACCTTGATCATCATCTCTTTCAGTAGGGTCCAGTCTTTTCTTCAATGGGACTTGAGATCCAGATGGCTTCCTGCTTGAATAGCCGCGGTCATCATCGGAATCATCATCTCTAGAGTCACTTCCACCATCAGAATATGAACCCTCACGCCGCCTCCTAGATGGTGGAAGCGCATTCCTGTTTCTTCCTGATGTACCAGTTCTTCCTGCTGCCTCCAGTAGCAAATTTTCCAAGTCCGCCATGCTTCACGTGACTTGCTCGCGTTGCACAACCAGCTGAATAAACCCTCCAAGTGTTAAAATCTAGTAGTTCACCTGTCAAGAATGCATATATCACACGCGTATAAAATACACAGTAATATATTAAGAATTAATTTTTAGCTAAGATTTTGCTGTTGCATTCAATGATTTGTCTGTTTCCAACCATTAAGTTCCTAATTGAGCTCAACTTTGTAATCGTTGAATCTGTCCTACTTGTGAAGCTCCTACTTGTAAAGTCAAGTAGTTTTGAAACACCACAACCTCATAACTTAGAAATGCAAGTGAATACTTAATATTGCAAATGTGAACAATTCTAGCTGTTCAAGCACTGAACAGAACCACTAATTAGCTTAATCACACTGAATCTCTAAAATATTTTGTGAAAAGTAACCAAACCCTAAATTACGAAAAAACCTAAACAACGACTGATGGAAAACAATAATCTGTAGCTTTTCTTAAGAAAAATAAAATAAAAAATCTAACTCTTGCAGATTTTAAAATTAAAAAAAAAAAAAACGCAAGGCCGTATCTATACCTAACTCTTGCTTCGCGCGCTTTAAATTTGGAATTTTCCAAGATTTGCAACAGCTACGCCATTTAAAATCGCGATTTGTGGATAGAGAGAAAACGAGAAGGAGAAACTGATGAATGGGATAATTATGGAAGCTTTGATAAATTTGAATTATTAGTACAAATTATTGAGGGTGTATAAGCAGCGGTACCCGGCGAGTCGGCGATTACCTTTGACAGATCTGCCCGGCTTTTTTTTCCCCTCCTCTGACGTTGAAGAAGAATCTGGACTAATGGCTATGTTTTAGGATGGGCTTTGTCTGTTCATTCGGTTTTATGTTTGTTGGCCCATTTGCTCTCTATTGTTTGGGAAAAAGAAAATTATAATTTTCTTTTGAAAAAATCAAAAAAATACTTATGTTATTTGATAAAAAATATAATGTAATTTTTTTTATTTTTAATGTGTGAAAATATCGAAAATATGATCTTTTAACTTTTTAAATATGATATTAATTATTTTTGATTGTTTTTTGATAAATAACCAAAAAACAATAAAAAAATTAAAACACAACTGAAATACAATAATACTGTATTTTTAAAAAATAATATTTTTTTAAAAATTTATACAATAAAAATAATATTTTTATTAATTTTAAATTTTTTTAAAAAAATAATTTGAATTTTCGTCTTTTTGTTTTTTGGAAAAGGTTAAGCGCTCTAGCATTATGTTATAGAAATAAAAATAATTTTCTTTCTTTTATTATAGAATTAGACTCTACCATTTTTGTAAATAAATATTTCCTTAATAAATTGCGATTAAGATTTATGTTGAAATATTAGAATTGGAAAGAACACAACTAAATTTGGAAATTTTTTTGTGTGTTTTAAAAGTTTTCAAAATTATTGAGCAGCTTTTTGGAGTAACAGATTTGAGGTGTCCATGTATTACATGTAAATATTTATCAGAATTTACCAACTCAATCCCAAAACAAATACTACTCAATTAAGCCTGCCATCGTTGCTGCTGACAGCCAACTTCGAAGCACATCCCCATCCTTTGTTAAGAACCGACGGCCGCCTTGAGTTATATCTTACCTTTGGATTCTTTGTCCGAAACAAAGAGCAAATTTGGTAAATGTTTGTCTAGTTTGAATAGGAAGTGGGCTGCCCATATATTCGCAAGAGACAACCCTTGTTAATGAGCAGATTTGTCTGAACTCTATCTATAGCCTGACATGAGTGGCTGCTTGATGTTTTGTCATATGTAACCGGTTATGCTTGCCTATTTCATCTTCTCTCAAAAAAGAATTAAAATAATTGCTTTTAAAAACTTGGATTTCACCAATAGACAATGAATTGCAAAAGGAATTCAGTCTAATTTACAAGTTTAGTGATTTATTTAGCTTTATCCTTGTTCTACATAATTTGCTAATTTTATCCCCTCTAGATTTATATCTATATCTAATAGATAAGTGATATATTCTTATTGATTTTTAATAATTAGATATTTATCAATTATTTAAATTTAATATTAAAATATAAAATAATTATATTTATCTTTTTTTATTTAAATAAGAATTATTTAATTAATTAGTAATATACTTATTTAAACTTGTACTTTATTATTCTACAACTATCCTTTTTTTATATTATAAAAAAAAAGAGCAAGTAAACTAGACAATAAAAAAAAAAAGCAACTATCCTATTTAACATAAGTGACTCTAAATCTGTTTTTTCCTTAAGAATAAAGTAATAAAATATTGTATTAATATATTTTATTTATAAATTAGACAATAAAAGTAAGTAATTAAAAAATTAAAATAAGCATATCTCTTATATATATATATACATACTCTCTTTATAATAATACATTTCTACGTAGTGATAAAAAATTATAGTTTCAATTTAGACTAATTATAAATAAAAATAATTTTTCTATTGTAATAAATTATAAATTTTTTGTATTTCTCTATATATTAATATTTATATATATAACTCTATAAAATATATATTATTTTATTATATTGTAGTATTTTTTATCTTATCAGTCTTTTTTGTATAATATAATAAAATATTAATATATTTAATTTCTAATTTATATCATTTTATCTATAAAATTAAATATTAAGTTTAAATAAAAAAATTTATTTAATACTAAATGTATATTATAAATAAATTTTAGTAGATATATAAAATTCAAACTTATTAAATATAATAATAAAGTCAAAATGCAAACTTCAATAAAGTTGATGCATTAAATCAATGAAAATGACACACTTATGCTGTAGTCTCAATCAAATGTTAACAAGGTTCACTATTTTTTACTAATTTATTTATAAAATTTGTAATTAGTTTTTTTTCATAAATTCTAATTAATAATAAAGTAACACAAATAAATGAAAATAAATATTTTATATTTTAATATTAAATCAGTAATATATATTTTATCATTTAAATATATGGATAAATACATATATCAAGATTACATGAAAAAAGTTTGTTTTATTTTTAAACCATAACTATTTGTATATAAGTTTGGTTTCTACAATATATGTAAGTGGGCATAAACAAAAAATTTCCAAAAGAAATGGCAGTTTTTTGTCAGACTAGTTTTCAATCTTTGAAATTACAAATTTAAAAAAGAAAAAAAGAATTGTTCTTGGTAATGCTATATAAGACGATCAATAAGCCAGTTTTGGACAAATAACTTGAACAGAAGTGAGCAACATTTTCTCACTCAGAAACCTCAGAAAACAAAAATGGACCAGATTCAGCACAAGCTCATTCAGGCACGAGGATTGAACTACCACGTTGCAGAGATCGGAACAGGTGAGTAACTATCCGATACACTTATCCTTACCTTTCGTCTCGTACTCATATACACTGATGGTTAATTAACAGACAGGTAGTAAAGTGGTTGTCTTTCTACACGGATTTCCTGAAATATGGTGATCGTGGCGCCACCAGATGATTGCTTTTGCCAAAGCAGGTTTTCGCGCTATTGCACCTGATTTTAGAGGCTATGGACTTGCCGACCAGCCAACGGAACCGGAGAAGACCACGTTTGCTGACATGATCGATGACCTTGTTGGTATCCTAGATGCTCTCGAAATTGCTAAGGTAGTCTTTCACATGTTCTGTTTTGATCTTGAGGTCAATGTAGGAGAAAAAAAAAAAGGGAGTTGACTTTTGAATTTAGAGCAGTTAAATTCTTTTTTGCCAAAAAGAAAGTGAAAAATAACGGCTTGATATGACTGCTGTGGTCATCTCTATAACTGTAGTGTTCTTAATTTAAAGAGGGAAAGAAAAAAAAAAATTAAAAAGGTTTAAGGCTTGACGTTTAAATTATAGTCGCAATTTACTGATACTTTCTTCGTTTTTGCTATTCTTGAATGAGGATAGGTTGTTCTTGTTGGAAAAGATTTTGGAGCCAGGTCTGCCTGCATCTTGCCTCTGCTGCATCCAGATAGGGTGTTGGGAGTTGTAACAATAGGGATACCATTCGTACCACCAGGCCCCGCTCCATACCACAAGTATCTTCCAGAAGGCTTTTATATAAACAGATGGATAGTACGTGCATTTGGATTTCTTGCTTTTTAAGCATTCGATAATGGATAAAGAATCGAAGTTAGGTTTCTGAAATTTTGACTGCTGATGTGAAGGTACCTGGGCGAGCAGAAGCTGAGTTTGGTCGGTTTGATGCAAAAACAGTGGTGAGAAGTGTTTACATTCTATTCTCAGGAAGTGAATTACCAATAGCTGCTGAAAATCAGGAAGTCATGGATTTGGTAGATCCATCTACTCCCCTTCCCTCTTGGTTTTTTGAGGAAGATCTTGCAGCATATGGAGCACTGTATGAGAAATCTAGTTTTCGAACTGCATTGCAGGTTCCATATAGGTAATGAAGCTCTCGAGCTGCTTGCAAGTTCTATATTAGTTATTCATCAGTTCCTTCTACGTTTCACTCGTCACTCATTAATATCTGCTAAAAGTAAAGTGTTGGTTTTATTTGGCTATCCTTGTTTGATTTCATTTGCTGGTCACAGGTCAACTGATGAAGAGTTCAGCATATCCAGAAGTTAAACTTAAAGCTACATCGCTGCTTATCATGGGCTCCAGAGATTATATACTCAAATTTCCAGGGATGGAAGACTATACAAAAAGTGGAGCTGTCAAAGAGTTTGTTCCTGATCTGGAGATTGTGTATTTGACTGAAGGAACACATTTTGTTCAGGAGCAGTCACCTGATGAGGTGAACCAGCTCATTTTGACTTTCCTTAATGCCCGGATATGTTCATGATCCTTTACAATGAAGTATGTCGATGATTTGAATAGTGTTGAGTTAATTCCAATTACAGTGATGGAATTCCAGGAATAATAGAGTTAATATAGTGGTAGTATTACCAATAAACTGTGTTATTTTTGCTTCATTATGGCATGTACGTTTCAAATAATTAAGCAAAAAAGAAAAATGCACAAGGATTTTATAATTCCTTTGGAATTCCACATGCGCTGTCTTGACTACATTATGTATTAGTATTGAAAGAGATGATTGTTTGGGAATCTAACAAATGGTTCAAGGGGATGTTGATGACATGATACCTACTGTCTTGACTTTGCAAGCGCAACTGTCCAAGAGAAACTGGAAACTTCTGTTCCCAAAACGTAAATCTGAATGCTCCGGGTCCATGTTGAAGTTGCACTGAAAGGCAAATATGGCCTCCATTGGTTTGTGGATTGAGCAATTGGCACAATTTTACTAATAGGCGAAAGCATAGGTGTTGCAGTTTCAGTTGCTGTTAATGCATTAATCATCATTATTTGGACTGATAAACACTTGAAAGGGCACACTATTAAATCAAGAAGAACCATTAAGCGGCATTAATTATTTGTTTCTGAGCTCAGGCCCAGGCCACAACGAAAATATATTTTCTTTTAAATTTTCTAGTTCTGACATTTAATCAAACTAAAATACGATACATAAAACCCCACTTGTGATTACCATCTGACGTTTACAGAAAAAGAACAATTGCGGAGATGCTCCACTATAGGTAGTTTTAAACAGACTAGAAATGAACTATTCTTCGTAGTATATCACTGGATCATTTATTGTGATATACAAATATAGAAAGAAAAAAGAAGAAGCAAATAATAAGTCAAACTCTGAAGTCTCTCTTTTCAGCTAAATGGATCAGATGCAACACAACTTTGTTAGCATAAGAGGAGTGAAGCTTCACGTTGCTGAGATTGGATCTGGTTTGAATTAGCTGTTGATTTTAGTTCTCACATAATTGCTTCATTCATGTTTCAACAGTAAAAGAATCATCTCTTTTTCATTTGCAGGCTCTTTAGCAGTTGTCTTCATACATGGGTTTCCAGAAATATGGTATTCATGGAGACATCAAATGATTGCTATTGCAAACGCTGGATACCGAGCAATTGCACCTGATTTAAGAGGCTATGGATTGTCTGAGCCACATCCACAGCCTGAAAAGGCTTCCTTCAATGATTTTGTGGAGGACACTGTAGCTATCCTTGATTATTACCAGATCCAAAAGGTAGTGTGTGCGTGTGTTTCTAGGAAATCTTCAGCATTTTATCTTCAGATCACAATACTGTGCAAAGGTTAATGATTACAGGCATTTTTGGTTGGAAAAGACTTTGGTTCATGGCCTGTTTATCTGCTCTCCCTTTTCTACCCAAGTAGAATTTCTGGAGTTGTGTCATTAGGAGTGCCATTCTTTGTTCCTAGGCCCCGGCGATACAAGGAACTTCTTCCTGAAGGTTTCTACATCTCTAGGTGGAAGGTATTTTACTATTCGATTCTGCTAGTGTCTTGATGAATCTTTAATCGTCTCTGAATCCTTCGTATTTTCAATCATAGGAACCTGGAAGAGCAGAGGCTGACTTTAGCAGATTTGACGTGAGAACTGTATGGAGGAATATTTACATACTCTTCTCAAGAAATGAAATTCCTATAGCAGAGAAAGATAAAGAGATCATGGATTTGGTGGATCCATCCACTCCTCTACCCCAATGGTTGAGCAATGAGGATATTGCCATCTATGCAACTTCATATGAAAAATCTGGATTTGATTCTCCAATGCAAGTCCCTTACAAGTAAGGATTTCTAAAAAAAATAAAATTCCTTTTTGTTCTTAAAAATTAAAGCAACGTTACCTTAATATGATGTTGATGGGTGGATACAACTAATATCTAATTTATCTGCATTGTTATGGTAGAGGGTTGCCGGAGGAATTCACAATGACTGATCCCAAGGTTCAGGTCCCAGTGCTGCTAATAATGGGTGAGAAAGATTATTTCCTTAAATTTCCAGGGATTGAGCACTACATAACAAGTGGAGAAGTAAAGAATTATGTTTCGGATTTGGAGATAGAAAGCTTGCCGGATGGTACCCATTTTATCCAAGAGCAATTCCCAGATCAGGTGAATCAACTAATGGTTAGCTTCTTAGAGAAACATGCTTGATCTGGTCCTTGTCCAGTCGCAAAAATAATGATAAAATGTAATAATAATGAATCCATGTCCTTGTAAGCAGAAAGATCTTAGGAGGATATTATTTGGCACTCAAAAGTTTGCAATCTATTAGATTATGTTTAAATCCATGCATTTGAATTTAAAATGTTTTTTTATTCTTTTTTACTGTATTATTTCCAATCCCGCCGGTATAGATTTGTTTCAAATCATCATTAATACAGAAAGGGAGTGCAGAATCCCTGAATTCATGCGAATTCCTCAAGTTCAGAAATATACTATGAGTATGCAATCTGTAACTCATGCTTCAAACGCAAATCAGAAGGGCTATCTGCAAACATAAAAAGAGAATGCGGGAAGGAAGAAGATTACAGAAAGCAGATTACATTGATAATGCACAAAGCAATATAATCTGATTCTACTATGATTTTCGTATACAAGCATCTTGGCCTGCACCATACAAAAAGAATACAGTAAAAAAGAATCACAAAGGTCAATCCGAGTAAATTGCGTCCATGCAGTCAGTTCTGATAGGTGTGCTGCAGCAATCTAATGGCATTGTGTACAGTAGTAGTTCATCTGAGAGGAAGGCAAGAAGCTGTACAAAATTTGTTTTTATTGAGCTTTCATGGAATTCTACATGATTCGATTACTTCACTGACAGCTTTATGAGTCTCCGGCGAAATCATATTTAAGGTCAAATGAAATGCCTGAAGAAAGAAACATTATTAATTTTGTTAAACCAATATATGAAACCAAGATTCTTATTCAAAGCCCACACGAGTACATTATGCCAAATTAATTGACTGATATTATTGTCTAACCAAAATTGGATTTTTATATGGTCCCAATGTTCTTTCCAAAAATATTTCTCAAAGGCCCAACACAAAGAATTGCATGCATTCTAACTATACTTTGCGCTTTAATATACTGAAGAAGATGAAATCAAAAACAAATGCATACCACAAATCTCTCCAAGACAGGAACTAGAACGGTGAGGCTGTGATTTGGAAGGCAATCGGCGATAGAATCCCGTATGCTCTTACTGTCATGGAACCATAGAAACAATGAGCTGAAGAACAAACTTTAGTAATTAAAAACCAGGGAGGGGAAAAGGTAGTGAACCTTTCTGTTGAAAGGAAGGCAAGCAGGAGTGCTGCATAAGCTTCTACAATCATTTTCTCAGCTTCTTTCTCTCCTTGAAGCACAGCTGCCTCGTCATTCTGAAAAAAATATCATGCATATTTCAGATGCTAATTACAATCTGATTTTTCAAGCTGAGCACAGCAGTAGTAAGCAGTTTAATTATCAATATTGATGTTCTATTTGTTCTCCATACGCATTGGAAATTAAGAAAAATAGTAATATACACACATGCATACATTTCCAAATATACAAATAAACCAGCAAAATGAAATATTCCGTGGTACTACTCACCCATGCCACTATGTTTCCCTCTCCAGATGCATCACCTGCTCCTTGGTTAGCTAGAAAGATAGAGCACAGTAGTGGAATTACATCCCTGTCACTCTCTTCCTCTAATCCTTCTGAGCTTGATACTGAGACAGTTGTTGCTGCAAGCCTTGACCTGCAGTCAACCTCACTATGAGTTTCAATGAAAAATAAATACAAAATTAGCCTGTAAAAGCAGAATTCCTAATTGCCATTATTCATCACAAACTGTGGATCTGAAAAGATTGCTGGTGCGAATAGCTGTCTTTCATGGTCTGACCCCCCAATAAACTAACTAGGAAACGTCATACTCAAAATTGAGGAACATCCAGAAAATTGGACAAGGCATTCCAAATAAAATCTTCAAAAAATTGGATAAAAATTAAGATTCTAAGGTATATGAAATGTAAGAGTAGGTTTTCAAAATTGGTATTGGGTTTTCAAAATTGGTATTGCATATACAAATGCAGTTGCAATAATTTTCTAGAAGATGGTATAGCTTTCTTGCATAAGGCTATAATGTAGAAGTATAGCATTCAAATTTTAAGGAAATGATAATATATTGAGGTAAGCATGAAAGAGGTAAGAACACAAATCAAGAGTCACAAGCAAAAAACTTGAAGCAAAAAGAAAGACACATTAAGCATCAGCCAAACATTTCAGTTGATTCAAGCAAGAATAGAGGCAGATGCATGCAAAACCATTTATGAATAAGTTTAACCTGTTATGCCCATCCTTCTCAACCAAGTTCACAAGTAGACCCAATATAGCAACAAGGAAATCCAACTCTTGATCAGTGAGATGATTATCATTCTGACTTTCCATGCTTGTAGTGTCCCCTTTGGTCTCACTGAAGCAAGACAAAGATGAGCTGAATGAAGGGAAGTGGCCAGCAATCAAAGAACACATCTTCTCTAGTCCTCCACAAGCAGCAATTTGTTTACAACCAATAGGGTTGTCATTTGTTAAGTTCATTAGAACCTGCCAAGAAGATACATTAGCAAAAATTGCCAAATGAAATGTGAAAAGACACAGAGGATCAGAACAATACCTTGACAGCAGTAAGAAGACAATCTGCCATGAGGCTGAAATGTTCCTCCTCAGAAGCATTGGAACAAGAATTTTTCTGTGAAGGATGACATTCCACATTTCTTGCTTTTTGTTCAGAATTTTCGCTATTATTTGATTCTTCTTGGCTCATTGGCCTGTATTGACACCCATCTTCAAGTGCCCTTGAGGTTACAGCACAATTTTGAGATCTAGATTTTGTCTGTTTTCCCGATAGTAAGTCCCACTTTGAAGGCTGAAACTCATCTTCATCAAATGCATAAGGATCCAGGCTATCCTCTAAAAGGTCGTACTTGGTACTTTTTGTACAATTAGTTCTCTCCGGAAGCCCAAATTTCGTCCTCAACCCATTACTAGTTGAAGGTGTTCCACTATTAGTGCTCCTTCTTGTCCCACTACATGAGCTGGACGTGGAAGAATGGATTCTCATCCTCACTTGGCAAGCATCATTCATTATTGTAGCAGTAGTATCAGAACTGGAAGAAGGAAAACTAAACTGGGAAATGGATTTCTGAGATTTATTAAAGCTTTTCTCAGAGGAGGTCCTCTCAGAACCACATAAACTTGTCGAAGAACTGATGTAAATGATCTCATTTCTATCTACTGCAAATTTAATTAAAGGGAAAATCATCAGAGACTAGAGAGAGAATCAGGAGGAGGCAAAAACATTGCAGAGATATTATGACAATCAAGTACCTCTGTCATCTGCAACTAAAGCCAAATCAGAAGTGTGATAACTGCCATCAGAAAGACTGCAATACTTCCCATCATCAGAGGCTGTAGCAGAACTTTTAAGCAGATAACAGCCTAATAAAAAATGCAATCAGTCAGCAAACCACATTAAACTCTCGCTAGATCCATAAAGACACAAAAGCAGGGAAGGAAAATTACCTGATAGAATCTTGATAACACTTATGATAAGTTTTGTAAAAGGAAGTTGGTGTTGATAAGAATCAAAATTTCCTTTCATTTGAAGCAAATGGCTCTATAAGAAAGGGAAAGGTGAACTAAGAATAGTATTTCAGCACCAGATGGCAGTTTAACTTCTATCAACCGAAGTAGGAAGAATGAAAAGAGTTAATTAACAAGGCTAAATTACATTTAGATCTACCTGATTATCTTTACTTAGGAATGTAGCATTTTCCATGATTTTCAAACATTTCAAAAGAAGTACCAGGCTCTGCAGGCGTGAATCATTTCTTGCATCCGTCATGGTAGATGGACCATGTCCTGTCCAACTCTGCAAAAAAAATTGCATGTTTAAAGTCTTCTTCTCCAAACAAGGACATCACAGCAATTAAAATTTCCATAATTAAATGGTAAAAGGAGGACACAAAATAGATTATTATACAATACAATAGCTCAATTCAGTAACATAAAAGATTATGACTTGACAAGATAGAGGAAATAGGAGAAAGAGATTAGTATTGGTGTTATATATCTAATAGTAGAAGCAGAGGGAACGAAGTAGCAGTGCAATTTGAAGTTTATAAGATATGAGAGGGGTACAGTAACATGCTTCAGCACCTCCTCTGCTGATGCATATATTGTGGATGGCAGATTCTCCCATCCCCGCCCTACTAGCTTGCAGACAAATAGGTAGTGTGAGAACTGGGAAAGAAAATGTTACTCTGCCTCTTCACTTTCGCATCCAAGATATTTCTATTTGTGCTATAATATACTACATGTGTGCGTGTATACATATACATGTATGTATGTATTTGTAAACAATAATAAGAATAAATAAACATACAAGTTCACACCTCCATAGTAGAATGACAATGCACAGCAACCTCAAAGATGGCATCAAGTCCTCCCAGCTCCCGTAACTTCTCCTTAAAGTTTCCCCCTGTCTTCCTTACCATGCCAGATGTATCTAAACAATGCAGGCCACACCGTCAAAAAATGTACAATCAGCAAAATACAGAAAGAGAGGAAATCTGTGTTTGTACACGCATCCTCCCGCTTTTCATGAATGCGACATCCATATATATATAGCAATCCATCATTTATCCAAGCTATGAACTGGTGCTGCTGCTTGCAGCACCAAGTCTAGTCCAATATAAACTGGATTAATCCCCGCCGCTGCACCAGCAATTACTAGCATCTAAAACTAACTGCTCAGCATGTCATGCATCACCAGTACATACACTACAAAGAACTGAGAGTGGAAGGGGAAGGATGACAAAGAAGCAATAACACATCCAATGCAAATGAAATTAGTTGAGAAAAAAGTAAGAAAAACCTATGGGCAGTCAAAGCAAAATAAGTAAAGAGAGTAGTGAATGAAGTTTGAAGTTTGAGCCGCTACTGTTAGATAATATAACTCGGTTTCTATGGACAATACTTTGAAAAATTACAAAATAAAATAATGAAAATGGTCTAGCTAATAAAAAACACCTTATATTCATCTCATAATTGAATTACTCAAACAACTCCAAATTTATCATTGCAATATATATATATATATATATATATATACGGAGGTAAAAAAGATATTGTCTTGTGCATATAGCAGAAAGAGTTCAAGATAGAATACCTTCAAAAGAAATCTTAGATAAGCAAGCTTTCTCCATGGTCAACAAAGCAATCCATTTGGGGCTCAGTTCTGGCCTTTCCATTCCACTATCATCCCCACAGCATGACTTTATATCCTTGCAACTAACAAGAATTTCCTGAACTTTGGCAACAATGGAAGCAGAACTGGAATCTACCAATTTAGTTGTGTCCCTTAAAATGTCTGAATCTTTGCGGAATGCCAAAAGCTTACTGCCAATATTTGGAGCTTTGCCTTCAGAAGCAGTAGAAACGATTGGTTTCAACAATTTAATTAGAAAACGAATGCAACTGGGTGACTCCAAAAGGTGATCATCTTGACCCTGACATGGTGACATTTAACTTTTTCAGAACCTCTAGTTTCAGGAACAACATCGCAAAAATAACTTACATGTTCGGTTATGCATAAATGATTGAAGAAAACCAATAAAAAAGCCTTTGGATCCAATCTTAAGCTTTTGCCAGATTTATGATTAACAAAGCAAAACAACTCACATCACCAGTCAAAACATAAAAAAGAGTTGCAGCAGCTAGATTGCTGGATGAGTCATCAAAGTTGAGACCCAAAATAGCATCAATGATTGTCTTTGCCAACCTGAAAGCAGGAAACTTCAGAAGTTTAAGGTACTAATTAAAAATTTCAGCAAACCAAGAATAAGAGAGATACACATATGAATCTCAAAAAAGCAAGTAGACTATTATAGAGTTACAAATTTAAATACAGTCCACCAAATCAATTCAAAAATCACATACACCAAGAAGTACATCCAAACTGCTTCAATAACCTAAGCTTGTGCTTCAAAAATTAAAATCAAGAAATCCTTCTCCAATATCTACAGCTATTCCAAAATGCAAATGCACCCCAACCCATATCTAAGATCTTGAAAGTTTCAATACCGAAAACCCATCCATTAAAACCACATACCTTGAGCCTTCACGAAATCTTTCAAAACACAATGCACCCTAACCCACATCCATGTTGCAAATTTTAAGTACGGCAAACTAAATCGCAAAAAAGCTAACGAAAACTAATCAAACCAATCAAGAAAATTCAAAAAATTCAGTTAAACCCACGTACCCTTGAGCTCTTAAAAGCCGTCTCTGCTGCACAGTACCACAAATCGACAAAAGAGACAGCAAGCTAGCCCTCCTAATCCTAACAGGCTGACCTTTCTTTAACCCATCAAGTGCAAAATTAACCTCATCAACATGTTCCATCATCTCTCCAAACTCTTGTGCCTCCATTAGAGTAGAAGTCACCGGAACCAAAGACCTAGAATTAGAAGTATTATTATGATTTTTATTATTCTTGCTATTCGGTTTCTCGAGCTTCCTATTTCTTGGTTTCTTGGATTTCCTAGGAATGGCACCGTTTGCAAAATCATTTTCTTGTGATGAATTATTGATATTGTAGGGATCGTGATTTAAAGAAGGCCAAAGAGAGGATGATTCTTGAGAAGAGAAAGGTAAACTATACAAATCTTGAGATGGGTTTCCCTGAGAGAGAGAAAAAGAGTCCCTAAATGAATTGTCAGGAACGGCGTCGTCTTCTTCTATTGAATCGGAGTATGTTCTTGTTAGGCTTCGATTTCGGCGACCGTAAGTCCTAACTATCATTTTTTTTTTCTTTTGATTTTTGGCTATCTTCAAGAGAATGGGTTTGAATTTGGCATTTAAGTGGAAAAAATAAAAGAAGGGTCTTTTGGGAAGATGAAAGTTTTGAATTCTTTAGAGAGAGATTTGAAGATGGTGAGCTGAAAAAGAGCAGGAGGGGTTTAGGACAAATTGCAAAACAGAGGAACAATGAAGGAGGTCGTTTGCTGGTTAAGTGGGTGATATTTTCTGTTTGGATATGCGGTCCGGTTTTGGATCCGGGTTTTTGTTTTTGGGTTAATTACACAAAAGTCCTCAAGTTTGAAATAGATAGCATTTTAACTCCTTTTATTTCAAAAATACTTTTTATTTTACTAAAAAAATCAATCACGATACCTAAAAGTTGCATAATAAAACGATAAGCACCGATCTGTCCTTCTTATCTTTTTACCATTGACTGAGAAATCAGTTGGCGATGGACTTTCTATTTTGCTTAGGTAAATGTTATTTTCACAAGCATAGATTACTAAGGTCGGAACTTCTTATTTATGTTGTGAAAATAGACCTATTTTTGGCTTAGCTTATTTTACTTTTCTTGTATTTATATATAATTTTCTATTTGTTAGATAAATTTTTGCTTATTCTTAGATTTATTTTCTAAATAGTTCAATTTCTTCATGTATGGTCTACTTATTTTTAAAAAGTTATTATTTGAATCAAGAAGTATCAGTGTATTTTCATTGAAAAAGTAACTCAAATCTATTTTATTAACTAAACTTTTATCTTTTAAATGATATTAAAATAATTTTTTAGTATAATCATCCATTCGTGAATTTGAAATACTTTGTCTTGTCTAATGTTGACTTAAAAAATATATTTGTATCACTTTCAATTGTAGAGTTGAATATCTTTTATCTATAGAATCTCTACGTCAAAATGTTTATAACATTTTTTCCTACTATTGATATTTTCTTGTTTTAGTCAATTTTTTATCTTTCTTCTTTTTTTGAGTTTTGTGTAGTTTTTATATAATTTATCTTATGATTGTAATAATAAACTTAAAAATCTTAGTGTATTAATGTATAATATTTATCCAAAAGGCAGTTCAATATAAATTTTTTCTTTGTGAAATTAACTAAACGTCTTTAAACTTGCTTGTTTTAGAAATTCAGGTTTATTTAATTGTATTTTAATAAAATATAGATGATAATATATTTTAATTTTAGTCAATTCTAACCGGCTCGGTCTGCTAGTTGTAGATTTAATAAAGTATTGAAAGAAATTTCATTATAAAAAATAAAATCCATCATGAAACATACAAAGTATTAATTTTTATGAATGCATTTGTAAATGATTATAAATTTTTTAACAATTTGAGAATATTTATTTTGTATTTTAACTAACAAATTATTATAATTACAATATAAATATGAAATAATTTGTTAAAATATTGTCATTAAATAGTAAATAACTTATATTTTAACAAAAATCCTTTTAATTCTTAAAGACACTCATAATGATATTATATCCTAATAACAATTATGTGAATTTAATTGATATTTTAATAAATAATTATTACTATGTAATAAAATTAATTATTTATATCCTTTCCTTAATCTATTCAATTTGTATATTATAATTCGAATTAATTTTATGAAAATTACTCTTTATCTTAATTGAATTTTTATAATTCGTTTTAAATTTATATTTTAATAATAAATAGTTAATTTTCTAATCAGATAATGGTCATCTTCATCAAATTAGCATATTAATTATATTTTAAATATTGATTTATGTAAATATATTAATAAATTATTTAAATAACTCATCTTATAAGAATATTTAATAATTATATCATACAAGCTTCTTAATAATTTTTTTTGCTCTCTCTTATACACACCCATGTATATGTTGAATGGATAGTATAATCTTTAGGTATTAAAATTGAAACTCTTAAACTAATAGCGATTTCAGTATATTTTTTTATAAAATCAAAAATTAATTTATTAAATTTAAAATTTATATCTTTAATATTCGACAGCAATAAAATAATATCACCACCGATATATTAAAAAACTTTTTATCATTTACTTTTGGATAAACTAAATGCGATTATGCTTTAAATAGATTAGTAGATACAATTGATAGCTTTCGATCTATCTATATATGAAAGCAATGTTTTGACATTATTTTTTCTATTTTACATCATATGTTATATAATTTCTAAATTAATTTTTAATTCTTAGAGAATTAATTTATTTTTTTATATTTTCTACTATTTTAAATAGTATTATTTACAAATTATAACACCTAATTATAATACTTAATTATCTCATAATCCTCTACCATTTGGAATTCTTCTACATAACTTTCACTTTAGATATTGTATACAACATATAACATCTTAATTATGTTGTAGTCCTTTTTTTCTTAAAATTATTCTTTATAATTTTAAATTTTAATCATATATTATTTTTGGCATTTTTATTTTCTCTTTAATTATCATATTTATACTCATATGCATCCTTCACCACTCTTTTCATTTTATCTTACATATATTCCATCAGAATTATCTCGACATAGTTTAGTTTTAAGTAAAAGACCTAATAATAGAATCCAATTTTTTATATTAATAAAAAATATATATTTTTAATGTATAATTAAAAAATTAATTTCTAAAATAGATTTATGTAATTTAAAAAACTTAAAATAAAATATTTTTACTTTCATACATGTATAGTAAACGAACATCATTAAATTACATACTTAAAAATATAAAATACTAAATCAATCAAAAATATTTAAGTAATAAATGAAATAATAAAATATTAAATCAAACCATATAAAATAATTTAAGTTAGTTTTGTATTTTTAAAATATTTAGTTATTCGGTTTTATGAGACAATCATAATTATTTAAATTTATAAAAGTCATGAATAAAACAAAGGAGAAAATTAAAAAGTATAAACTACAAATAAATATTAAATAAGAGAAAAAAATTAGAGAGTGATTCTAGCATTTTTAAAATTAATAAGCAGTTAGATAAGTTAAAAGATTATAGTTTATTGCTTGTGTTTAGGATTATATTTTTATAATATTTATAATTATAAATTTTAATATTTTTAATTATCTAATTTATAAAGATTCATAATAAAAATCAAAATTAAAATATATAATTAATTGCGCATCGCGCAAACATTAATCTAGCATATAATATAATAATATATATATATATATATATATATATATATATATATATATAAAAGTAAGGATTAACATTGTTTTATCTATCCTACATGGGAATCTTTGTCTTAAACCTATTTTCTCAATTTTTATAATAGTAGTATATTTATTCTAACATATTTTTTTCAATTCTTAAAAATATGTGTTATAACTTACTGACACTTTAATTGTGACATTTAATTATTGTATAAAAATAATTAAAACTTAATAGTCTATTTAGTGTTATTTGAAGGTGCAACCTTTTATATTCGTTTTCATTTTCAAACTCTTAATTGTAATTTTATTTTTAGCTTTTCATATTCTCATGAAAATAAATTATCTTATTAATTAAATAATAAATTTCTTTATAATGGGCATATGTTTGTTCTCATTCATTATTTGTCTCTCATTCTATTGTATCTCACACCTTCCGTACTTTGGTAAACATATCATTATATCCTTCAAACTTGATGATAATATTTTATTATTATTTTTTAAAATTATTTATTTTCTCATTTCAAAAAAAATTATTTATTTTCTTTATAGTAATATAATTTTTTTATTATTAAAATAACCACTTTATGGGCATATATTAATTTAGTTGGAATATAATTTAAGAAGAGAATCTAATGTTTTCATATTTGAAAATTAAAGGAAAATATAAAAAGAAGAAAAATAATAATAAATCTTACTCATTTATTTTCTTTATGAAATAGAGAACAATATACAAATTGGGTGAAAATATTTACAATTTCTCAAAAATTAATGTATTGCCTTAAATTCCATAATATTATTTTATTTCCTTATAAAATAAAGGATAAAATAGTAAATGTATAAGATCATAAATTTTCCTTTATATTTTAGATTTTATAATATGAAAAAATTAATTTATTTTCTTATATCTTAATTGTTCCTATATTCATATAATCTTTTTTACTTTTCATCCTAACACGACTTTACAAATAAAAGATTATTAATCCAAAATTTGATATCAACATTATTCAATTTTAGAAGTTATTAGTGATTGTAATACTTGTGAATTTCATATTTTAATTCTATTATTTTTGGGAACATTTTAATAAATTAAAATTTTGAGGTGAGTTGAGTATCATTTTATTAACATTATTCAATACTATAGTATATTAAAAATTTGGTGAGTTTAAATATTATTTTGTAATATTTAATAAGCTAAATTTTATTTTATTTTATTCAGCTTTAATATGAATATTTATTTTATTATTTATTATATTTTTACTTATAGCATTTTATTTTATTTTAAAGTAGACCTAAACTTTGCTTTAGTAAGGAGGGATTTATGTGCATCTTTTCCATCATTTGACAAAAAAAATTGCAAAAAAAACCCATCCCCCTTCTCCTTCTTCTCTCCTCGACGCCACCTCCTTTCCCTACCGCTTCCTCCCATTTCCACTGCTCCTCACCACCTGCCGCCGAGAAAGCGCCTCCATCCTTCTTCCCTTTCAGCCGATGTCACTTTCTTTGCTTTCCTCTCGTCGGATTCCGCTGCAGCAAGGAGGATGCCACCGCTAAAATGACTACCTGCCGCTGTCCTTTCGCCTGTTCAACATTGGAAACGAGCTCCCCGCCGTTGAAAACCCCCTAAGCCAAGCTTCCCCGCCGTTTTTCCTCCGCCAGCAGTAGTTTGTGAGCCTCACCGGAGCCGAAAATTTTCGGCCTATCCAATGGCTTCCGGCGTGTTCCCGACAGAAGCATTTGTATTGTGATTTGGGTTGTGTTATAGAATCAGAAAAATAATGCGGTTTTAGTGGCTTGACTCCCGTTGAATAAATGTGAAATATTTAAAGTATTTATAGCAGATTCTAGACCCGTTATACAAGGTGTAAACGTCCATATTTTAAGGAAAGTTTTGCCGAATTTTCGGTAGAATTTTCTAGTCGGAATTTTTTAGGCAGTCTAATCTAGGAGTCTAGGCCTAAAGTATCTTATTAATTGAGTAATTTTCATGAATAAATAATTTGTCCGTCCAGTCAGCTCCACCTGAGGTGTAGGAGCAAATTGCTTAACGCGGAAAAACTGTGAGTTAAAGTCATATAATCAACTGCACTTCTGTCATGTCTAAATTAAATGCTATATTAATTGACCAATAATTATTATGATTATTATTAATTTTATTTGATTAATAATTATTACGAATATTATTAACATTATTATTGTTAATTCTATTTTCGTTATTATTATTATTATTATTATTATTATTATTATTATCTTGTTATTATTATTATTATTACATATCATTTTCATTTTGCTATACTCTTGGCTATTTAACTTTAATTCTTAATATGTTATTGACTAATTTATATTTGCTTGTGATTTACTCTATTTTTAATTATTATTGATGCTATGATTGTAACTTCGGGATAAGGCGTCAATAGAACATGTCACTTAATGGGTTGCATTAGTACCGCGTACGCACCGATATTAATCAAAGATAGATAGTAAAAGATTATTTTTGGGATTTGCCCTGGTTGAATATAATTCTCTCGGCTGTGAAAATTTGATTGCCGAAGGAAAGATCCCTGGTAGAGTGTTACTCTCTGGGCGCCGGCTTTATTGGAAATTAAGTGACTAGACTGGATTTAAGGACCCTTGTTGAACTTCGTTCTCTAAGCGCTAGTCCTATTGGAATAAGAGAGCCGAAAGGATGCTAATATTGGGGTTAGGGTTCTGCTGAGGTACTCGTCCCATAATGTTTAAATTGTATTTTTTTTGAATTATGGTATGACATGTATTTTAATATGATATAATATTCTATTTTAATTAAATAATTATTTTATTGAGATGGTTGTATTTATTTTTAGATTATATGATTTTAACTTACTGTCGAGTCTGACAGTCTCAAATTTTATTTTTCAGATGTCTGTTAGGTTTCCCATAGTTCTTCTCCTTTGGTAGCTCCACTTCTTTCATCTTTGGGATCAATGTAACTAATTTTATTTGTATGTTTGATTATTAGAATTCTAGATTCTCCGTAGCAGTGATTCTAAAACTTATTATTTTATTTTGGCATATTAAACCAACTGAAGAGATATTACATAATTGTGTTGACAAAGTGATTTAAATACGTAGTATTTGGATGGTTGAATGTTTGTAATGAAATAGTGAATATGGATAAAATTATGATTTGATTGAATTAGTGATTAGTCATGCTTGTTACGGATTTCGCTGGTCTTATACCTATCCATTTCCTAACACCGACCACAGGTCTACAGATCGGGTCGTGACAATGATTTTATTTATTAATATGATGTAAAATAGTTAAGTCAGTAAATATTTACTAGTTAATTAGTTTCATAATTACTGCAATTATTACAACCAATCACTTTTACTCCAGTGTTTTAAAAATCGGATCAGTTGATTTAATCGATCCGATTCAACTAAAAAACTGGATTTGCAATTGAACTAATTTGAACGGTATTGAACCGGTTAAAATTGCATAAAACCGGTTCTTTTACATATATTAATATAAATAAATATATTAAAAAAATAAAGAAAAATATTAGTGTTTATAATTTTTTTTGTGATTTATATATTTTATTACAAGATATGTATATATTAATATACAAATACTTAAATATATTATTTAATTATTTAAATTTTAGTGTTTGGACTTTATTAGATACTATTAAAAGTTGATAATTTACTATTAGTTTATTATAATTATTATTTTAAAATATAATTAATTAAATATAATCAAATTTTCTTAGATCGGTCTAACCGATAATTTGACCACTTGAACCGGTCCAACCAGTAAATAACACCTTGACTTTTCGCTCTATGGTCTTATTTTTAAAACATTATTTTATTGTACAATTTTATTAAAAATATCTTAACAGATAAGTTAAATATAATTAATCACAATAAATTGTGCTAGTTCATCTATTAACAGTTAAATCTTTATATAAATAACAATTTTAAATTTTCTTTTTTTCATACTATTCCTGAATTGATTTTTTAGAAATTACAATAGAATTTTAATAAGAGATTATTTTATGGTATGCATTTCTACAAGTTAGTTGATTACTATCATAACTTCAAAGGTTGTCGGGTGATGGTGATCAAGGAATATTATATGAGTATGTGTGCAACTTATGGCAAGTAATAAATTATTCGAGCCTGAGATTTCATTGAATCCTAATATTCTACAAAAAGCTCGAAGAAGGGCGAAAGACATCTAAAAAGACAAAGTTGATGGAAAAATATCTAAAAATACCTTCATTTTAAGGCCAAACAAAGTCTCAGATCTCATAATTTTTGGTTCATAGACTAACGAACAAGCTTCATAATTTGAAGAATAGGTTGCTCCCATCAATTGGTAAGGAAGTTCTGTTAAAATTGATTGTGCAAGCACTACCAACTTATGTCATGTTAGTATATCAACTTTCTATTAACATCTTAAAAAGGATCTAAAGCTTAGTTACTTGATGTTGGCGTAATGATATGAAAGGAAAATATTTACATTGGATTAAATGGAATTAGATGGCAGAGGCAAAATATTGCAGTAAGATAAGAGTTTAGGCAAATGTTTTCTTTTAATGCACCGTTGGTCGCTAAGCAAAGCTAGAGGTTACTGACGAGGTTTAAAGATTTTATGGGTTGGAATGTAAAAAAGGGTGTACTTCCATCATAGGAATTTCTAGATTGCCAATAAGAAGGGATCAAGGGCATGGCAAGGATTACTAAAATGGAAGGAGTTGCTGGGAAAATAGGTGAGGTGGAGAATTAGCTTGGGTAGTCATGTCAGAATTTGGATGTAGCTTGGGCGAGAAACTTATAAGGAGGCAAAATTATTTCAGATAGACCGTCAACTAGGAATATTTATCTAGTAAGAGATTTGATTGATTTCAAGAGCCTTTGGAAAAGTGAGTTCTATTATAAATTAAATTAATTTGATTAAAGTTTGATATAAATGAACGAGGGAGTGTAAAATTCAATTAACAAAAAAATGACTAGAACTAGCCAGTTAGTTGATTAGATATTAATTCTTATAAATTGCTTTTAATTTTTATTATTCAGTGACGTGGGATCTCTAATACTCCTCTTCAAGTGCAATTTGACTTAATTCTTGTAAATTATTTGTAATTCTTATTTTTTAGTGACGTGAGATCTTTAACAAGTTGATTCAATGTTTGTTTTTAAAATGAGAAAGGTGAGACTATTAAAGCTTTGTCTATAGAAATTTATATAAATCAATATCCAAAATATCATTAATATTTTCTAATAGTTAAGAATCATAATTTAATTAAAATTATTTTATTAAATATTAATTTTTAAAATTATAATCATTGTATAATTAGAAAATTATATATCAATTAATATATTAATATAAAAAATTTAAGAAATATTAATTCAAAAATTACTGAAAAATTTTAATTCAGCTCTACCTAAGATAACTAAAATGACATGTTATATTTGTTCAAAAATTAACATAATATTCATATATAAAAAAATAAATACACATGAAGTTTTATGGCGTGAAAAATTTTATATCCTAATATTTATACGGAAAATTCTTGTCTGGACTTGGTGTATGTCTCTATCTGTATACCAAACCGATAGATGATTGACGCATATTTATTAGTTTTACGGATTAGAAATAATTTACAGATTCAAACCCTTAATTGTAATAAAAAATAATTTAGATATTGAAATGTCATGTTTGAATACTACAGACACCGACGTGTAATTGTTCCTTATAAAAACAAATGTAAATTATATATTACATACGTAAATATATTACATTTACGCACTGGAGTACTATTTTTGATCTTTCGCAATCTGGATCTAGGGTTTGCCCTTTTTCGAGACTCGTTCCATACCATCATCATCTTAAAAAAAGAAAAAAGAAAAAAATCAAATCCAATTGAAAAAAAACCCTAGCATCATCCCCTTCCATTATATACTTGACTGGTTTTAATTTCTATTTTTCAATTCAATCAATCACAGAACATCACTTCTCCTATCGATCTTTTATTGAAGCAAAATTGGATGTTTTTGGATCATCGCAAATACAGATCTATTAGATCTTAAAATCTGAGCAATCAAAGTTCCCTAATTTTGGATTTTTGTTTTTTTCTTTATATTTCTCAGACAAATCGGATTATTATCTAAATCTGATGATGACGGAAACCTAAATACTACCGGAGCTTTCGATTTTGATATTTTTTGAAGAAAAAGTTGATTTTAGGGTTTTGATTTTGATTATATAAAATTTTTGCTGGTAAAGATGTATAAATCGGTGGTGTATAAAGGAGATGAATTACTGGGAGAAGTAGAAATATATGCACAACAAGAACAAAAGCTACAACAACAAGAGGAATTGCAAGAACAAGAACAAGAACTGAAGAAGAAGAGAGTGATAGATGAGATATTGAAAGGAATCAGAATAAGCCACTTCTCGCAAGCAAGTGAGAGGTGTCCGCCACTGGCAGTGCTACATACTATAACTACAAATGGGATATGCTTCAAAATGGAGTCCAAGAATTCAGTCTCTCTTGACACGCCGCTTCATCTTTTGCACTCCTCCTGTATTCAAGAAAGCAAGGTATCTCACATTAAAAGCATGCAGATTATCCATAATCTAAACTCAAAAAGAAAAAAAGACGAAAATTGAATTATCAGACTACGAAACCCAGAAAGAAATTTCTAAAATTCACACCTTCAGAAGACTCTGGACTAATTGACAAGCATGTGCCCATTTGAATTTTCTTTTTGACAGATTCCCAGTGAACCCTGAATTTTTTTGAACTTGATTAATTCCCAGAAAATACTGATCTCTTAACCCTGTAATCAAAGAGAACTGCTTGAACTTCACGATTTTCAAGAGCAACTTCTCGGAATTCTGATGAAGACAAGTCTGTCCTACGGATGGAGCTACTTGTATCAAGAAGAAAACTTGCTTTTTAGTGGCAAAAATTAGGGTTTTGCCTAAAATTGATAGTTGAAAGGGGAAAGGCCTGAAATCTATTTTAAGCATGTAGAATATTCTTGGTAACTGTGGGTTTATTGTTAAGGGACTTTGAGCACAATGATACAATACATGCAGGTTCTTTTGCAGGTTCATGTTTCATTTTCCAGAGGATGTCTCAAGTTATGTGTGAATTAACGTTAATTGGGTTTTGCATGAAAAATTATTTCTCTTGTTTTCCATAATGCTTGGCTCCTCTTTTTTGTTGTTGTTGTTGTTTATAATGCAAATTAACTGATTATATGTCTTCATTTTGTAAATTATTTCATGCTTTTTTTTTTCTTTTTGGTTGATATTAATTGTTATGTGCATAATGGCGTCTCCAGACTGCAGTAGTGCTGCTACAAGGAGGGGAGGAGCTTCATTTAGTGGCAATGTTTTCTAGAAATGATGAAAGGCAATATCCATGTTTCTGGGCTTTCAATATCTCATCTGGGCTTTACGATTCTTGTCTTGTTATGCTGAACCTTAGATGTCTTGGCATTGTATTTGATCTTGATGAGACCCTCATTGTTGCAAACACAATGCGTTCATTTGAAGATAGAATAGAGGCTTTGCAACGGAAAATAAGCACTGAGTTGGACCCACAGCGTATTTCCGGTATGCTGTCAGAGGTCAAGCGTTATCAGGATGACAAGACCATTTTGAAGCAATATGTGGACAATGATCAGGTTGTTGAAAATGGAAGAGTGATCAAAACTCAGTTTGAGGTTGTTCCAGCCTTGTCTGACAATCATCAAACTATAGTGCGCCCTTTGATACGGCTACAAGAGAGGAATATTATTTTGACACGCATCAATCCGCAGGTATGTGCTTCATGAATGCCAGAGTAAGACTGGCAGCTCATGGTTCTACAGTTCTTGTGTTCTCTTGTATATTGTATTTGTATCAGTTCTCAACTTTCATGTTGTTGGTAGTTTAGTGGATATTTTATGCTCCAGCTCTTTATTTGTAGAAATATGTGTTGGTGATTCATTCTGGCATGTATAAATACCCCAGGCTTGGTAATATTTTGGAGTTTACCACAGTATGATGTACGTTTGACTGCATGATTCAGACACTTACATATTTGTTTCTTAGTTTGTACTGAGCGCATGGATAATTTTTGGTTTAAATATCAAATAACTTCCCTACTGTCCAGATTCGTGATACAAGTGTTCTTGTGAGGTTGAGACCTGCGTGGGAAGAATTAAGAAGCTACTTGACTGCTAGAGGGCGCAAGCGTTTTGAGGTTTATGTTTGTACAATGGCAGAAAGAGATTATGCTTTAGAAATGTGGAGGCTTCTTGATCCCGAGTCAAATTTGATAAACTCAAAAGAATTGTTAGACCGGATTGTGTGCGTCAAGTCTGGTAAGTTGCATGGAGATAGCTTTCAATCTTGAGCTGGATATTATGTTAATTTATTTAAGTCTGTCATTGTGTTTTGATTTGTTTTGCTGATGCTTAGTTCCTTGATTTTTTAATAGGTTTAAGGAAGTCATTGTTCAACGTTTTTCAAGATGGAATTTGTCATCCTAAGATGGCATTAGTGATTGATGATCGCTTAAAAGTGTGGGATGAGAAGGATCAACCTCGAGTGCATGTTGTTCCTGCTTTTGCTCCATATTATGCTCCACAAGCTGAAGTATATCTCTTTGACTATGTAATTTGTAAATTGTAAGATTGGAATATTACAATAAATCCAGGCTTGGCTGGATTGCTAAGGGATTTTGCTACTTGGAGCTTGAGGTCTCAGTTTCGAGACCTCCCTCCACCTTCTGTGGGATTAATTTCTCACGGAGTAAAACTAGGCAAGTGCAGGATCCATAATGCACCTAAAGTCTCCCTCCCTACTAACACTAACAATTAACACGTACTAACCATATCTCTGGTTAAAGAAAAATATTGGAATACCACATACACTTGTGTGGTCTTACTATTTCTCCATTCCGTACAGCATCTACTCATCCCAATTCTTTAATTTGTAGGCAAATAATGCTGTTCCGGTTTTGTGTGTTGCAAGAAATGTTGCCTGCAATGTCAGAGGTGGTTTCTTCAAGTAAGAACGAGAAGTCCCTCAAGCTTTTATTTATTTATTTATTTTTTAATATGTAGACACAAGGCATGCCTCACCATTGGAACTTGTCTTTCTGAGCTATTACTTTCTGATTAGATTTTTTATGCATGATCTTTTTGGGCGTGTCATGACCTTTGATTATAATAACAGAGAATTTGATGAGGGGCTTCTGCAAAGGATACCTGAGATTTCATTTGAAGATGATATGAATGACATTCCTTCTCCTCCTGATGTGAGCAACTATCTAGTTCCAGAGGTCAGTTGTCTATTTGATATTGTAGCCACTGGGAGTTGTGTTGATGCAGCCTCAATGCATTTATATCATCCCTTAGACTAGAATCTTATATTTTCTTCATATCTCTTATCATAGCTGCACACTGATTTTTGTTAGAAATATAATATTTGTGCCGCTCAGGATGATGCTTTTACTTCAAATGGAAATAGAGATCCTCTTTCTTTTGATGGCATGGCAGATGCTGAGGTTGAAAAACGACTAAAGGTAGTTAAAATTCTTATGCCCAAACTGGAAGCTGATACATTCGTTTCGATATGTGTATACATAGAATGTTTTAGATTTGTTGAGCATTTGCTGCTCTACTATCTGAGTTACAACCTATAAGAGGCCCATTGAGTGTTGATTAAGATGTCTGAATATTAATTTTTTTATCTTTTTGATGCTTGAACTCATTTACATGTAACTCAAGTTGACACTTTGTTTTTCTATCTACTTTTTCTTTTTGATCAGGAAGCAATATCCATTTCTTCAGCTTTCCCTTCAACAGTTGCTAATTTAGATGCAAGGCTTGTTCCTCCACTTCAGTATACTATGGCATCTTCAAGTTCTATTCCAGTGCCAACATCGCAACCGGCAGTGGTGACATTTCCAAGCATGCAGCTCCCTCAGGCAGCTCCATTAGTGAAACCATTAGGTCAGGTTGTTCCTTCAGAACCAAGCTTACAAAGTTCTCCTGCTAGAGAAGAGGGTGAGGTGCCAGAATCAGAGTTAGATCCTGATACAAGAAGGCGGCTTCTTATATTGCAACATGGGCAAGATCTAAGAGATCCTGCACCGAGTGAATCACCATTTCCTGTTAGACCTTCAAATTCAATGCAAGTTTCAGTTCCACGTGTGCAGTCTCGTGGAAACTGGGTTCCCGTGGAGGAAGAAATGAGTCCTAGGCAACTGAACCGAGCAGTAACCAGAGAATTTCCAATGGATACAGAACCAATGCACATTGACAAGCACCGACCTCATCATCCATCCTTTTTCCCTAAGGTTGAGAGTTCTATTCCATCTGAGAGAATGCCTCATGAGAACCAAAGATTGCCAAAAGTGGTAATATTTTCTCTAATTGTTTGGCATTCTTACTCTTATGTTGAAAGGCAAAAGTTGCCAGTCCTTGATAAAACTTATTTTGTTACAGGCACCATACAAAGATGATCGGTTGAGGTTAAACCAAACAATGTCCAATTATCAGTCTCTCTCAGGTGAGCAATGAGACACTATTGCATCTACTGCCAAATCCCATATGTGCCCATCAGCAACAATCATGAAGATTGGGCCCTGCCATTTGATAACATTCATCTTTGTTAATTGTTTGGGATGGGAATTTCAAGGCCAATAAAAAGATTGCTGTTCTGCTGAGTTCATAATTTTTAAATTGAGGCTAATGTGAGCTTCACAAATTACTGCTTCATGATCATCTTGATCATCTTTTTGGAATTAATTTCAGATCTCAATGGAAGCCTCATGTTCATGCTTTTCTTGGCTGATATATGTTATCATTAAATTTAAATATATTCTGATTTATGCAGGCTGTTATTTTATTTTATTTTTTTGCTTGCACTGATTTCTGTGTTTGCATTATACAATTATTCATGTTCTATATTTGGAATGTTTGTTTTGAAGGAGAGGAAAATTCATTGAGCCGATCATCTTCCAGCAACAGAGATCTCGACGTTGAATCTGATCGAGCTGTTTCAAGTGCGGAAACTCCAGTTCGGGTGTTACATGAAATTTCAATGAAGTGTGGAGCAAAGGTAATTTGGAAAAGTTGCATCTTTTGTTGGAAAAGAATTCATGGCATGAAAATTGCACTTATATTCCACATAGTTTCCTCCTCCTTTTTATGTGTATTTAACTTTGAATTTGAACTCACAGGTGGAATTCAAGCATTCATTGGTTAATAGCAGAGATCTGCAATTCTCTGTTGAGGTTATTCTGAACTCTATGGCTCTAAAATCTTAATTTTCATCCTTCCGTTTTGCTTTCTCTGAACAGAATTCAACTTGGCCAACATGTCCCTCCATTTTGGTTTGCTGAATTGGGATTTATGAAGATTCATCTTTACTGGATGGCATACAATGCTGTTGTTTGTTATGGTGGCTTGGCTCTGAACAGTTTCATTTTTCATTTCCTTTCTTTTTTTTCCTTTTTGAAGAAGTTGCTAGGTTGCAAAAGAATCTTGTAGTATATTCGTGATATACAGGCCTCTTTTTTATTTTATTAATTTAATTTTTATTTTTGTAGGTATCAGGTGTGTGATAAGTATTGTACTGCTAAGCCTGCTGTACTGCTATATGCCTATATGGAAACTAAGAGAACATGCATAGCAAATTCAATACCGATCAGTATAGAAAAGTAAAAAAAAATGCTAGCATTCATTAATAGACTTAATAACTGCATATTTACTAACTTACGAAGCTACACTAGAGATACCTTACAGGAACATTTGCATGCACACACTGTCATCTTAAGTGGAAACTTGATGTCCTTGATGTTGTAAAATGTAAAAATTTAGGAAGTTAAAACCTATACATCTGATGTATTAGTGAGTTGGATGTGTGAAATTGGACTGTCCAATATGATCTACTCCAACTTGAAATTTTTATTTTAAGTTAGGCTTTTTTCCTTTTCTTGGAGAGGGTGCTAGGGAAGTAAGAGTCCAGATTGGCCTCCTTTTCCTGAATGGTGGAATTGACACAGATGCTTATCCTACTCGTTACTTTTGCAGGCTTGGTTTGCAGGAGAGAGAGTTGGTGAAGGATTTGGTAGAACGAGAAGGGAAGCCCAAAGTGTTGCGGCTGAAGCTTCTATAAAAAACTTGGCTAGTAAGTTACTTATTTTAGAGATTTGTTCTTACTTGGCATATAAAGCTATCATATTGTCTAGTTACAGCTGTTTGTTATCATGTTTTATGATCATTATCCAAATTGGATGTTGTGGCTATCCACTGTACAAGGCATCTCCTTAACTTACCTTTGGTCTGTTGATTTGTTCTTTGCTACATGACATGCATATGTAGTTGTCAGTTATGCTTTTCTTGATGAAACTCGGCCTTCAAACTTTTTAGCATCTCAGGCTTGTCACTGTTTAGAGCTTAGGGTTTAAATTAGAAGTCCAAGTTGAGCAAATTCATGTTGATTTAAATACCATGCATGTGCCATGGATTAGCACTTAGGATGCATCTCCTACTTTGTTTCTTTTATGCTGTTTTTATAAATATAATAATCTAACCTGTATTGCCTCTCAAGATAGATATTTGTCCTCTCCAAGCATGTCTCTGTGATAATAACAGTTTAAAAATGATTTCCCAGACATATATATATCGCGTGCTAAGCCCGATAATGGGGCTCTACATGGGGATGCAAGTAAATATTCAAGTGCGAATGATAATGGTTTTCTGGGTCATGTTAATTCTTTTGGAAGTCAGCCATTACCCAAAGATGAGATTCTCTCATATTCAGATTCCTCGGAGCAATCCGGGCTTCTTGATCCAAGGCTGGAAAGCTCTAAGAAATCAATGAGTTCAGTTAACGCACTCAAGGAATTTGTAAGTTCCAAGGAACTGATACATCATTTTGTTATGTTTATTACTTCCTTCAGTGACTGAAGTTTTCTGGTTGCTGATCTGCTGCGATGCAGTGCATGATGGAGGGGCTTGGTGTAAATTTTCTGGCACAGACACCACTTTCATCTAATTCAGTCCAGAATGCTGAAGTACATGCTCAGGTTTGCATCATGTTGGCCATTCTTCTATAAGAAGTTGCAGGACAATGTTTTCCAACTTCTTATGCAGGAGACTGATTGATGAAAGAACTGAATGAAAGACGAGCTTCTTTGAACTTGGCTTTACATTTGAAACTTATGCATGTCCTTAATCTTGCATATTAAGTTTGTATGATTATCCAATCAGATTAGGTGGTTAGCCATGTCTTGGATGGCTAAATGGAATAATGTTGTTGCACACTGGAAATGAGAGTAAAATGTTAAAAATTGGCGTTTGGTGGTCAACATTGTGATTTGAGAGTCCAAGCTAATTGAAATAGCCACATTTCTTGGTTGAGCTGATGAAGAATGACAATAGAAGGAAGCAAGTGTTTGGCTTGCCAGATGATTTTCTGTTGTTAGTTCTGTTTTCATCTTGGTTCTGAAGTAAGTTATCTTTCACTGTGTAGGTTGAAATTGATGGACAGGTTATGGGGAAGGGGATTGGCTCAACATTTGATGAGGCTAAGATGCAGGTATCTTTTCAATTTTATTGAAAGTAATTTCTTATGGGCACTGAGAATGCTTCCTTCTTGTTTAAATCCTTCTGGACCTTAATTAATCTATCTGAGCTCCCTCAGGCTGCTGAGAAAGCCCTTGGAAGCCTGAGAACGACATTTGGTCGATTTCCACCTAAACGACAGGGTTCTCCAAGGTATGTGATTTCACCATGTGTTCGTAACATCAGTGTTCTTTTCCCCATATGTATATTTATTATTTATCAAGTCATGGGAATAAGAACTTTATGGCAAGGTTGATGAAATGGAATGATGGTTAGGGTCAACTTACTTTTTTTGCACTTTTGAAAAACATTGTGTTCTATGCTCATCCAACTTCTATTATTTGGCCCTGTTGGAACATAAAAACTCTTATTTCTGCAGTCGACTGTTGTTATTGGCTCTCCCTGACAAGTTTTATGATACCAAAAGTGGCATTTACCTTTGTCCTGAAAGTTTCATGCTAGGCTTTCCATTTTATAATTGGATAGCAATTAGACCTGTCACATTTCCTTGTGTTCTTGTTTTTCCACTTACTGTATCTTTTAAATGGATAAATGGACTTAGGTTTCCAACTTCGTACTTCATTTTCTCTATTTATCCTTATTCCCTTTCTTTTTGCAATATGTATTAGGCCAGTGCCAGGGATGCCAAATAAACATCTAAAGCCAGAGTTTCCACGAGTTCTGCAGCGGATGCCTTCTTCTGCTAGGTACCCCAAGAATGCTCCTCCTGTTCCTTGACATACAACCTATTCTATTCCACTTTGATGTAGAGGACTGCAGTCTGTTTGGATCCTGGACCTGCCGTTTAGCCATTGATACTTCTTTAATCTACGCCAGATGAAGCCAAGTGGAAGTTCAACATTTCTGCTATTATTGCAGATTGTTCTCAGCGACTCTTATTCTGTGATGTTCAATTTTCTGGATCTCAAGAGACTTTTATCTCGCCTTTTTGAATGCCTGTGACACGATCCCTGTGTCAGATCAGGCATGCTAGAAGCTTGACATGGCAAAGAAAAGTGAAGATGACGATGTGGTTGTATATCCCAATTTGGTTTATATGGTGGCTGCTGTCAGTGCCTCCGGATGCTCTACTTGGTTCAAATTGTCCATGGTGTTTCATAAGAGTTTTAAGCAGAAGCAGGAATGGTGTTCTGATGAAGAGCAGCTTCTGGCTTGTAATCTCAGGGTCCCTGCATATACTAACAATTGACGGTGTTATAGTAAGCTAATCAACCAGTTCCTTTTGGCATTGTCCCCCTGACAAGGTGAAGCGGCTTATTGACTTTTGACAAAATCCAATGTAGTAGAGTTTCTCACTTCAATATATATATATATATATATGTGAGTAGAAAGTCTTGAGCCGAATTGCAGATTTTTCATCTTTTGTTGAAGTAGGGATGTGTTTTTTGGTCGCCCTTGAGGGGGAAAGTATTAACAAAAAGAAGAAACAAACTCCCCTGTTATTTTAGGAAGAGGAGAATTGAGCAGCAGGGGAGGGTGTTGTTACTTGACTTGAGCATTGTACATGGATGTGTAACTCTTTGCTGTTTAATCTTATTGGTGTGAATGAGGTGCAATATTATGGTCACTGCTGTGTCAATAAATAATAATAAGGATACAACATGGGCCACTGATTTATTGAAAGCGCATCCCCTTTTAATTCACTGAAGTAGGTACTCATATCATGTGCACACAAAGAAAAAAGAGTTAATCTAACTTGTCTGATAAAAAACCTAAATAATCTTCCATTATAGATCAATTAAAAAGCCATTATAAAGAAAAGAAAAGAAAAACATTGGAAAAGAATTGTATTATTATTTGCTTGTAGCTTTGTAGACACTCAAAAGTTGAGACAGCAAACGGCGTCGTTTGTTTGTGCTTGTGGCCACCGAACGTTTTTGCTTAGGTAAAATAAAGTAAGAGTAAAATCCAGTCCTCTCTTCTCCTTTCTTTCTTTCGCTTCGTTTTCTTTTCTCGTCACCGGTAAGTATATAAAAAGGTCAAAGCAAAGCAATAATAATAGTAAAGTTTGAATCTTCTTTCTTTTCTCTTTTTTCATCTCTTATTCAATACACAACATTCTCATCTTTAGAGAGAGAAAATACAAAAGAAAAAAAAAAAAACTGTTTTAGTGAGAGAAACTGAAACAGCTATGGCTTCTTTTGATACCTTCGGCATGGACGGAGTAGAAGAGATTCATACTTCCTCAAATCACAGATCCTTCGAAGAAGAAGACGACGTCGAGAGCTACTCTAACTACGGTTCCTACTCCAACTTCACCACCGGCGGTGGTGATGTTACCATCGATCACGTCACTGCTGCCTCTTCTCCTGATGTCTTCGGATTCGGATCTTCTTCTGCGGATCCAAACCCTAGCTACTCACAGAGTCCGTTTAGTCCTATTCATGTTGAGAACGGTAACGGTAATAGTTATAACGGAACTGGAGGAGATGATGACGTTTTTGCTTCTGATGGCCCGATACTTCCTCCTCCTACTGAGATGGAACCGGAAGAAGGATTCGCTCTTCGTGAGTGGCGCCGGTGAGTGAGATCTAATGTTTTTCTCCATTAATATTTAGGGATCCGTGATACATTCTTAGTCAATGTACGCTTACTCTGAGTTTTAAGTTTTAGACTTTTGCAAATATATGCTTTTTATGTTTCTCAATGCAGTTTAGGAGTTAGATATTCTGATCTGCTTTGTATTATTATTCACAAGTAATTTTGAAAATCTTAACTTTTATGTGTATGTACGTATATAGTTGAAGCATAAGCTTTCGAACTAAAATTATTAGATTTGTTGATCTGTTTTCAGAAATTATTTATAATTGATTTGAAACTTAGCTTTGATGTGTTTTCTGAGAGCTAGTGTATCATGCATATATTAGAGCAAGTTTGATGTGTTCTCTGAGAGCTAGTGTGTCATGCATATGTTAGGGTGCATGACAAAATTTGTGTACTTACAGTGTTGATCCCATATAGTATCCAGTGAGATTAATTCAATCGTAAGAGGGTACTTTAAATTCACATTTCTTCATTTTGTATTTGAGGGATTGCAGGGAGACTGTTCGTTTTTCTCTAATTATAATGTTGGATACTTAGATTAGGCTCTGGAGCAAGCTCTTACATTCATATCCTGTCCTTTATTTGAAGGTAGGAATATCCTGTCCTTTATTTGAAGGTAGGAAAGTTGAGAGCCACCTCGTCCTGTAGTTCTATACCAGGGAGCCAAAAACATTTTCAAATGATGGTGTGCCTAAAGTTATTATAGTATATGGTTTTAGAAGTCTTGGAACATTAAGAGCTTGGGAATTATTGATATAAAGCTGGAGGCTAAGTTTTCCATTTGGTTGACTGCCAATTTATTCACCGTTTGAGACTATGCTGCTGGGAAACCACTTAATTAATTGCCTCTATTATAGATTGTGAGATTGTAACAAATTTGATAATTTTCTTTGTTAAGGATGGTGGTGTCTACAATTGTAGATTTACATTTGGCAACAATCTCTATATAGGACATGACCTTGTTTGGAGTTACTTTTTCTAAGGAGATGACTTAAAGATGTAAATGCAACTGACTTTGTTTTTCATGTCTACTCGACCTGACTCCAGTTGTGGAACTCAAGTGTTGCAATTACTTTTATCATGATAGATATAATTCCTGAAAATGAATAATCATCTGATGTCCAATGTGTTATTATATCCAGTGCAAGCCATCTCTGTGTAAAAATGCTACAAAGTGTAATTGCAAATTTTTGCTTATTAAGGTTACTATTCTTATTTGATTTTTTCTGGGCAGCCAAAATGCCATTCTTCTCGAGGAGAAGGAAAAGAAGGAGAAAGAAATGAGGATGCAAATCATTGAAGAAGGTGAGGAGTACATACGTGCTTTCTATGAAAAAAGGAAGCTTAATGTTGAGACCAACAAAAATATTAACAGAGAAAGGGAGAAGGTAATTTTCCATGGGATTTTTTCTTTTGCTTTCTTTTGTGCGTTTTACCTGTTGCTGTACTTATATTTCAAAGTTTGTATGTGGAGCAGTTATTTTTAGCCAATCAGGAGAAATTTCATAAAGAGGCAGACAAACAGTACTGGAAAGCAATAGCAGAGCTCATTCCTCATGAGGTTCCCAATATTGAGAAGAAGAGAGGCAAGAAGGATCAAGAAAAGAAACCATCAATAACTGTCATCCAGGGACCAAAGCCTGGAAAACCCACTGATCTCTCCAGAATGCGCCAGATACTTGTGAAGCTGAAGCACACACCTCCACCTCACATGATCCCACCCCCACCTCCACCTCCACCGGCAAAGGATGCCAAAGATGGGAAGGATGGAAAAGATGCCAAAACTGGAAAAGATGCAGCAGTGAAGAAGGACCCTGTTTCGTCTTCAAAAGATGCCACTGCAAATGGTTCATCAGATCCTCCCAAAGATGAGGTTCCTCCTGCTGCAGAACCCGTGGCAACTTCAACTGCCTAATTGTCGGCATTACCTTCTTTTTGCTAGTTATTCAATTTTATATTTGTATGATCTTTTTATCAATATTTTATCTATTGTCTGGTTGTCTCTTTTTCTCTGCATGCAGATCTGACGGTGAGTTTTGTTCTTTGTATGGTTTACTGCATAAATTGGAATTCGGTTTTGTAGCAGCTTGTGTTTACTTGATGATCATGCTTCTTGCTTGCTGGCGCGGGAAGCACATAAAATTCCCCTCTTGTGATGAAAATTCATCTATGGAATTTACGAGGGACTATATATATATATATATATATATATATAATAATAATAATAATAATAATAATCTATTGAATTCTGAAATCTTGAATTCTTTTAAATTATTTAATTTTATATCGAAATTATAATATTAGTTTCTATGGAAAACAATTTTTTAAACTCTGGTTGATTTTGCTGAACTGGCCGGAAGCTATTTAAATAATCAATTATAAAAGAAAGTGTTGAGTCAGCCTTATGCACTCGTTGACTCAGTAAACACATATTTAAAACTAGGTGACTCATTGGTGATTTGGATATTCTTAGGAATATGAGAAATTTCTTATACATAGGAAGAGGGAATATGAGAAATTTCTTATACATAGGAAGAGGAGCTTTACTCTGATTTTCTTTTTGTTTCCTGTGGATGCCAATCCAATGACTGTCTGGATCTCGATCATCTGGCCTTGGTTTCATGACTGAACATGGAGTTTCTGGAGTAATGTCTCTTGAGTTTGAGATTTTCCACTTACAAAAGGATAAGTCCTATCTAATAATAGTTGGCATCTCCATGCATATTAAAACGATAAATCTTAATAATACACTTACATATCACATGTAGAAAAACAGAAAATAATTCACCTAATAAGACGAAAAAGATGAAAGTGGAATCTCATCTTTCTAAAGAAAATAAATTGTCAGACCAATCACTCATCAGTTCGTATGATTCTGATTCTTCCTCAAATACCTTTGAGATGACTGATATCACAAAAATTCTCATGAATACCTCTACTACTGAACCCAGTCCAGAAGTAGTGGAGCCTGAAGATGGCACGGATGCACAGTCATACTTTGCTCCTACTGGAGCTTTATACCCAAGGCCAGAATCGACAACTGGCACGGGACCAGGCTCTTCATTTGGCTCATAAGCTGGACCAGAAGTTGGAGTACTTCTTAATTGCACGGGTTATCTCTCAATTTTAAGCTTAGTATAATAAAAGTTTTTAGCTATATTTGATTGAGATTTATAAAATAATTTATTTTATTTGAAAAAAATACTTAAGAAAAAAAATAATATAAAAAAAAATAATATTATAAAATATATTTTTACTAACGTAGAATTATTTAAAAAATTTATTTGTTTTAATAGAATTTAGTTTAATTATAACAAATTCTATATAAATTTCATTATATAGAATACTAAATTAATTTTTACTTTATTTGAAACATATAAATTTAAAATGAATTCTACAATTTTTATAAATTGCAACCAAACACCGTAAATTTCAATTTGTATCACTATACTTCTTAGACTTTAATTAGAGTATCATTAAACTCCTTACCATCCAACTATTGGATGAAAAGCTAGCATGGAACCGCAGTCCAACTATTAAAAAAAAAAAAACAGAGAATTCTAGCTCATTGAATTGGACATATCAGCCCATTAATTTTTATTTTTATTAAAGCTCACGTGAGTCAATTTGCACCTTAGCATTAAGACTCTTTCCCCCCCTTTCTTGCACTTATTCTCTTTCATCTATGCAATTTACACAAATAAGATAAGAAAGTCAAGTAATTGTCGAGTCTAAAACTTGCAAACCATTATCATTTACTTTTTGCTTTTCGTGTTGTTTATATTTTTCTTCTCATTTAAGTTTTAGTTTTTCTAGTCCAATTCTAAAGTCAGTTCTCTGAACATAAGGTTGTTGCTTGACCCATGACCACAAACTTCATTCTTCAGCTACTTTCTTTTTTATTCTATTACATACTATTCTAATAATTCCTGCAAAATTATCACCATCAGATCTGCTAGCTGATTCTTGATTTTGATAATTTCATACCTGGTTTTTTGATTTTGTATTAGAATAGCATGTAATAGAATAAAAAAATAAAGTAGCAGAAGAATGAAGTTTATGGTCACAGGTCAAGCAACAACTTTATATTTACAGAAGTTAGGTTTGAAATTGGACTAGAGAAACTATAACTTGAAGAAGAAAAAGAATATAAACAACACGAAAAATAAGAAATATATGATAATGCTTTGCAATTTCTGGATTGGACAGTTATTTGACTTTTTTTAATTTTTTATCTTATTAGGATAAATTGCACCGATAAAAGAAGAAGTAAGTGCAAGAAAGGGGAGAGGGATGAAGAAAAAAAATGGTAATGGTAATAAGCAAGTTGACTCATGTGAGCTTGGTAAAAATTAATGAGCCGATGTATTCAATTTTAGATTTCTTTTTTTTTTTGTTACTAGAATCAACTTTCTGTCGATCAGTTTAACGGAATTGAACAGTTTATAATATTTTAATTAAAATTTAAAAAATATAGTAATACAAATTAAAATTAGAATTTTTTTTAATACTAGACCTAAAGTTAAGGGACAGCCAATACAATTTACTCTCCACCGGCGGCATGGCTGCCATCGTCATCAATTCATCTTGAACACTAAGAAAAATCATAATAGAAACGAAGGAGGGTCAGTTTGGCCCTTGAACTTGAGCCATAAGACCAGATTTGTCAAAATAACCTTTTCTTCCAAATAAATCCCTCGCCTTCAATGTTCGGCTCATTTTAACCTATTTTTCAATAGGAAAATGCTATTTGTCTTAAGTATCATTTTAACCCATTTTTCAATAGAAAAATGCTATTTGTCTTTAGTAGAGATACAATATATGTATCTCTATAGTGGCATAATATAAAAATTTATATAAATTTACATAAAAAAAATAACTAAAATTTAGTGAAAAATTCATAAAATTTTCATTGGACAAATCGATATTAATTACTGTAATTATTTTTAAGCCTTTTCTTATTAAAATCTTAAGTGATAAATGAGTTATTATTAAATTAAATAAAATATTTATTTTAACTTGAGAAACATTTATTGTATCTCTACTTGAGACAAATAGAACCATTAGCGCGTGACAATGGACTCATTTTATTTGAGGTCTATTAATTCCTTGAAGAAAAGGTGTATTTGCCCCTAAACTATTTACAGATGCAAACAAATGGTCAAAAAGTTTTCAAAACTTATAATCTAATCCCTTCTATTAACAGAACAACTAAACAGTGTTAGATTTTGAGTTTGGTTCTATAATTCGTCCCAATTTCAGACAAATCAACTCAATCACTTTGCAAACTCCGACTCTTTATTTCCTACTCTCTCTCTTCTTCTTCCTGTCAAATTAAGAATTTCAAAGTGAGCATAACAATTTCTTCAGATTAAAGGGACAAAAAAGAATTTTTTGGATCAGAATTATGTATAAACATTCAAATTTCATCCTCCTAACTCGATAAAAATGAGAAATAATAAGTACTACTGAAAAAACATGAGTTGCTCTTGAAATCATGACCAGTGAAAAACTGGGTATAAACGATAATTGCCTTCCATCATCTTTACCAAAAAAAAATGGGTATAAACTCTTCTCACTTTTCCTAAAAATAAAATGGAAAAAATTATGTATTTAATGGGAGATATCATACCTTACAGAATGCGTAATTACATACTCGAATTTTCCTAGTAACTAATTCTTCCCGTATTCCTGTCGAGGGTGCTCGCAAATGCTGGGTGTCAATACCTACAAAATAATATTCTTCATCTAGGTGCCAACTCAGTGATTGTTCCCGGAATGGAGCTTGTATGAAGGCCAGTAGAATCAGTAGATGACTTTTTTGTTACTGATGGTCCCCCACTAAGGCCAGATAAATCTCGAAAGAAACCTGGTGCTGAAAGGAGCTTCTCATTAAGCCGGATGTTCTTCGAGAGCATTTCAACAACCTGGCTCATGAGTGGCCTCCGGCTTCCTACTTCCTGGGTACAGAATAAGGCAACTTTCATGTGCCTAATGACTTCTTCCTCTGGAAATTCTCCTAGTTGCGGATCCACCAGCTCCAAAAGTTTGCCGCCCTCATAAAGTTCCCATGCCTATTAAGCAGAGAATGATTGTTAGACAGCACAAACTCGTTCTCGTGAAAGTGAGAATTTGTATAAACGTATAAAACCTCTTCAACTACGGAAAAGCATGTTGATTTCAGAGCAGAAATGTAAAATTCTGATCATGAACATCCATCATCCAAAGCAGGGAATCCACTAAAATTATTGAATGATGAGTGAACATATAAAAGGAATCCATAAACAGCACAATCAAACTTAGAGAAAAGGAAAATTAGTGCACCCATTCTAGGAGGAGCTTCTCCATTCCTCCACAGCTGGGCTTTGAACTGCTTCTGCCACTAATTATTTCAAGGATGAGGATCCCAAAACTGTACACATCAGCCTTCATGGTTAATGGACCTCCCATAGCATATTCTGGTGCCAAATAACCACTGCAAGGGGAAGAAGAAAAATGGAAGTTGGACTTCTCTTTTTTTTTTTTTTTTTTGGTTTGATTTATAACAAAACTGCCAATACCAAAATGACAAACAAGAAGAATGCCAAAAAAGAAAGAAAAGAATAGCCATCAATTGGAAGTCCAAGGATTACGTTGTTCCAGCTATTCTCGTGCTAATATGAGTGATATCATCTGGAAAGAGTTTAGCCAGCCCAAAATCTCCAATCTTTGGGTTATACTCTTTGTCAAGAAGTACATTACTGGCTTTAATGTCTCTGTGCACGATATGTGGCACGAGTTCTTCATGCAGGAAAGCAAGGCCCTTGGCAATACCGAAGCAAATTGCAGATCTTTTTCCCCAGTCCAGTGTAGTATTTGTATTCTGTGAACCTGCAAAGATCAGATGAATATACTACACATTCAATTCCCACCAGGTTAAGAATTATCTTAGTTCCACATGCCTAACTAAAACTTGTGAAAAAATTACCTAGTAATGCACGCTCAAGGCTATTATTTTCTACATATTCATACACTAAAATTCTGTTAGCTCCAAGAACACAGCACCCTATTAGTTCAACAAGGTTCGGATGCCTAACTCTTGATAAAGTATTGATCTCATTCAAAAATTCCCGCATTCCTTGCTTTGATTGAGCGGAGAGTGTCTTCACAGCGATTTGTCTTCCGTCTTTTAGGGTTCCCTAGCAACATTGCCAAACTAAAATAATTAAACTCTTCTGCAAACATGAGATGAGTAGAAAATATGATGTTACATGTGATATATGAATGAAAGCTTAGGGTAATTGAACTAGATATTTAACGCAAAGAAAATAGAGAAAGTATTCTTTCAAATGGTGGTTTGTGCTCTTCAAGAGCAATTAAGTTAATGAGATTAAGTAAACTCATGCTAGCAATTTAAGAACCTCAGCTACTTCATAGCACAGATACTGTAGATTACTTTTCCTATTATATTTGCATAGAAGCATGGAGGAGAACTTTCTTACTGCCACTGGCAACTATGTCACTTAATATCAACACCCGATTACAGTTTGAAGTAATGTAAGAATCCAAAGTGGTACTCAAGTAAATAGTTTGGATAATCCCTATGCTTCATATTTTGGTATAATTTGTTTTGAGCCAGACTAACCATGAAGTAGCGGTCACTACACCTTTAAATGACCTTTAGCAATATCACCTCACAACAATAATTGTCAAACTTACAATTTAGTCATTTCAGTGCATAAAGGATGCGTAAATATGATCATTTGATGCATTCAGACAGTTAATGATAACTTTTCAACAATTTCCATAATGCTACCAATTTGCAAATACTGAGCACCTTGTACACAATTCCAAAGCCTCCTCGTCCAATCTTATTGGTCAAATGGAAGTTGTTTGTTGCTGATCTTAACTGATTATATGAGAAATGGTTGATATCACGAAGCAATTCCTCTAGAAACACAGAAAAGAAAAGCAACAAAAAAAAAATTGTGAAATGGAACCCAAAATATAGAGGATTAGATATGCATAAAGAAAAAATAAAGTCACACCATATACCCTACGGCAACTATTAATAACACAGAAAACCACTGCCAAAATTCTAAGAATGCATTGCCAACCCTAAGACCCAAAGCCAAGAGAATAAAGAGTTTAAGCTTGTGCAGCCTTTAGTGAAGGTACAACAACTACCTACACAGCTTTTATCCAAATTGCAGTCAAAGTTACAGACCATACAACAAAATAAAAAACAGGCATGAAATTATCAAAATCAAGGGTTAGCTTCTCGACGCCTCCCCATGTTGCAGGTTCAATGACTTTTCAGACAACCACAAAAAGAGTAAACTGATCCCTTACCAGCACTCCTGCACAAACATCCCTTAACTCTCCATGTCAATCATATGTTTACAGATCTGAAAGGAAACCATCCCCCTTCAGCACCCCACAGATTAAGAACAGGATTGTTGAGCGGATAATGTGAATGAACCATCTTGATTCAGATACAAATATATTACTGTATCTATTAGGTTTGGTATCTATCTTTCTCCCCTAATCAAGAACAACTTGTGATGCAACAGTCATAGCCATGAAATATATGAAATATCAGTCATAGGTACATTATTATCATCAGCAATGAAAATTTGGCAAGAACTGAGCTAATGGGGAACACATAAAATAAGACAAATGAGCATCATTAAGTGGCTGGCAGCGTAGAGCCTGCTCAGTCTGAGCTCTGAAGCTGAATCCATATATTAGAATTTGTAAGTTAACAGGTCATGCAATAGTGCTTGAGTAATGAAAATAAACTGCAATAAAGTTAACATACTCTGAGAGAATTAGATACAGAGATAGTAATTTAAGAAAGACAAAACAATTATGCTTGAAACTGTACAACATAGAAATCTCCTGCCTCAATTGAGGACTGAGACCTTGTTTGGAATGAAACACGCAACTAAACTCTTGCAAAATCCTACCCATCTGTTACATGATTTCATTTCTTTCAAAAGCCATGCATTGTTTCTTTAAGTTGACAGAACTGAATTGCAGCAACTATAACACCTTTTCAACCAGGAGAAGTGAGTAAACATAACAAATTCAATTGGATTGAACTCTTGCAAGGAGTCTAGTTTTTCCAAAAGCTATGTAATAAAGAGATGAATAGAACAATGATACGCTTACCATCTGCGTCAAGATTAGGCCTGGCAGCACTCCCTTTTGAACCAAAGCAGCTACACCTCATATCTACCAGGTAAATTTACCAGCTACAGTCTTTCCAAATCACATAGTTTATATTACACCTTCCAAAAAACACAAAATACAACAGAAACAAAATTCAGTTATTGAAATTAATAAGAGACCGTTATTCATATACTTTTTAATTCTCATAACGTTAAATCATCCGATCAAACTTTGAAAAAAAAAATCGCCACAGGATATTTATTAATAAGGCAATTGAAGACGAGTTGACTCGAGGAAATCAGCTAAAAATCATTTAAATAATCAGTATTGCAGCGATCTTGCAGTCACGTTTTAAGTCAGATAAACCTGATTGTGAATTCTTCCTAAAAAACTTTTAGAAACTGCTTTTCTGAAGAAAAAAAACAGCAGTAATTCGTCAATTCAATTTCAAAAATCGCAAAAAAAAAAAATAAAAATTGCAGTAATGAAACGGTACTAAAGACGTAATCAAGGAGTGATCACCTCCTTGGAAGCTGATTAAGAGCTCTCCAGATATTGTTTTTTTTAGGGGGTGGTGGTTTCTTTTTGATTTTGAATTGTGGTAAGAGTTTAAGACTTAAAAAGACGAGCAAGACTGTTACGAGGGAAAAAGGAGTAATAATTTGTGGCTATTTCTGAACAAAGAACTCCTCTGTTCCTCCAAGTCATACATACTAATTTATTAAATTTCTACTTAGGCATGCTTTTCTCTTTCTCTGTTGGAGATAGACAGTGACCTTTTGGCCACCTAACTAACCCAGCTGCCCGCGTATCACTTCCCCCTTCACATCTATTAACAAAACAGTATTTTTATTTTTATTCTTTTCTTTTCGAAAAAAATGGTGGTGAAGTTTTCATCTGTCCCCCCTCCTAATCCTCTCTTTGGGAAGACGAATCGTAAACAAGAAAATCAAGCATTCTTGTTCAGTTGGGAAGTAGAGTTAGTAATGTTAAAATTATCCAATTTATTCTTCAAATGATATAATATAGGAGCAAGTAAATTAAAAATAGGGGGAAAAATTGAAACAAGTGCTTGTGCCGAATAAAAACGGTATTTCAGTAAAAATAATAATAAAAAACGGTTTAAAAGTATATTTGCCCCTTCGATTTAGAGTTAATAACTAATTTACTCAGATTTTTAATTTTTTAATCCATTTTATCCGTCAATTTTATAAAAATGGTCAATTTAATCTAAACTCTTACAAAAAGGAGTGATTGAATTCGACACATCATGCAAATGCTAAGTAGGTGAAGGAAGGACCTAATTAATAAATAAAATTTATTTTAATTTTTAAATTTTATATTATGTACTAAATGTAGTAAAATAATTTATATTATCAAATTTTTATTTTAATATAATCTAATAATAATATCTAACAAGAAAATAATTAAATTATAATTTTTAATAAAAAGTTAACTTAAACAATAAAATTTAACTCATGTAATTTTAATTTTTTATTAAATTAGAATAGGATTTAGTTTTCTAAAATAATTAATTTTAGTTTCTAATAAAAATAATTAATTGATAAATATTTTACTTTAATTTTTTATTTTTAGCATAATTTAGTCAAATGAATAAAAAATTACCAGTTAATTCTATTATTTTATTTAAATTATTTAATAATTTATTTTAATTAATTTTGATATTTAACATAACGTTTTAGAGATTAAATTAAGTTTTATCTTATTGATTAGGTCCTTTAACTGAATTTGTACTTGCTTCTTAATTCAATTTTTTAATTTTATGAAAATTGTACTGAATTGAATGTTTTTATCAAATTGGTGTGTAAAATGGATAAAAAAGTTAAAAGCTGAGTAAATCGACCCTTGACTACAAATTAAGGGGGCAAATTGACTTTTAAACCAAATAAAAATAAATGACTTGACGGGCTGACCTGGAGTTAAAATGGAAAAGAAATACAGAAGGTAAGAGGTGCTGGTCAAGCAAATGACTATGATATCTGTATTTAATAATGTATGGCTTTGGTAAATCCTGAATTTATGTCGTTAAGCAATGATTATCGTACAATACATTTTTCGTCTTTTGAAGGTATTATGGCAAAGTTTTGACCCTTGATAAATTGTCCTTGTTGACCTCATCAACGCGTAATTAACAGTTATACAGTAAAAAAAAGATTTATAATTATATATTTAAAACTAAATAAATTTTATAATTATGAATTAATAAAAATTTGAGTTAAAAAAATTGTAAACTTAATATTTAATATTTATTAGTAAAATGATATAAACCAAAGAGATAAAATATATAAATATTTTGTGATATTATATAAATAAAATTAATACTACAGTAAGACATATAAATTTTAAAGTTATATGTATAAATGTTATTGTATAGAAAAATATTTTTTTAAGAGATAATTTAAAAAAATTATAATTTATTATAATAGAAAGTTTATTTATATTTATAATTTGCTCAGATTAGGATTATAACTTTTTATTTATATTGAAAAACGTCTAATTCAAATTTTAGAATCTAAATGGACCCAAATTAGGTAAAAATAGCTGATAAATTACCAAAATTTTCAAAAACAATTTAGCATACTCGGTATGAAAAATCCCTTTTCACATTAAAAGAAATTGTACCGAAAGTCTTAAGTTAATTATTTTTAAATATTTTGACTTGAATAAAATTTTACGAACGAGATTCGTTTATATACAATATAAAATAAAAGATGAGGACTGCAAATGCAATTGGTATGGATTTTGACTTGCAAAATGGGAACAATAACTGAAAAGGAAAATGAGGTCACTTTCAAATTTCAACTCCTATGATATTTTAATAATTAACCATCCCAATTGTCCTGAACTCGCTTCAGAAGCTGTAGCCATACACGGGGATTCGGTGTGCAAGCAAGTGGCACTCGCCATAACTGGAGGCCCAACGTTGTCTCCTTCCTGTTTTAAAATGCTTAACCAAACCAACTCGGACCACGCAATTAATTAATCTGGGCCTTTGCGCTTTAGAGTTTAGACCCTTTTTGCTCACTGTCAATGCTTCCCTCCCGGTGATTGAGGTACATCAGTTAAAAATATTGAAATCTACACTTAACAGAAAAAGAAATACTGTATATGCAAAATGAATCTCACCCACCTGTATGGTAGCTTGCATGATTGGTTAAACAATGGATGGTATATGGTGAGATCTTGTGGGCATTACCATACCAAGTGAAAAAAAACCGAAAATAGTTTTCCCCAGCAACATGATTAGGCAATTGACATTTTGACAAGGGCGCCACTGCTGTTGCCTGTTGCTGGTGGTGCTGCTTTGGCTGGTTCTTGAATTCCTTTTTTCTACGGTCAAATATAATAAAGTAGCAGCAGCACCCATAACTTTGCCAAAGCCTTTCTTCGTTTATGCTTTTAAGGATGAGATGAGATGCTCTGGTACGGTGTCTACCCACATGTGATTTTGATTTCATTTCGTTTCTCATTTTTTCGCTTTAATAATGATTCCTTTTGACTGAAGAACAGAGAGAGAAAAACAAACAAACAGCCTACCTATTTAAGAACCGAGGATGTGTTGAAATTGTCTTCCTACGTTACTAGAATTACACGTTGATATAATTATTATTATTATATATATATATATATATAAGGATTCCTCATCCAAGCATCATCTGTTTATTAAGTTCGTATATAATAAAGCCAAATCTGAAAAACTTAATTATGTTCGTTCATGTACGCAACAAAAGGAACAACTATCAAATAAATAATCTCATATTTTTTAACTCGATAGGTATTTATTATATACAAATATTTAAATATATAAATAATTTAAATTATATCTTACATCTAATAAATACTTATAGAGCATTGATGAGTTAGAAATATAAATATTATAAATTTACTGTATTTATCTAAATTTTGAAAGATCAAATTATTTGATAAAATTTAAAAATAATTATATATAAAATAAAAAAACTAACAAAATTAATTGAAAATTAATAGTTTTAATTTTATTTTTCTTGTTCAACCGGTTTCGACCTACATACTTAAAAAATAATATAAGATGATTATACATAGAAAGATATCCAATAATAGAACTAGAGGGGCCGATAAGGGCCACTACATCTGAACAATATATTTGTTAATATTTTAGATATATGATTTATATTATTGCTATCTCAATTTTAATTTATTTCTCTTTTTATTATTTTAGTTTTTTTCATTCCAATTTTTAAGATGTGTATTTGAAATGTTTTTATTTTAAGTTAAGTTTATGTTCTAATTTATACAATAAATTCATACTTTTTTACAAGTATTAGACTTATATATGATCAATAATATATTTATATGTTTTAAATAAATAAATATATCTTAATTATCTAATTATAAATGTAAAATTTGATTAATCCTCAAATTACAAATCTTTCTACGAACGTATACGATTGTGATCGCTGCTGCCAGTGGTACTAACCCTTTGTCCTGAAGAAACAATAACAACAAGCGATGAATAAATAATGAGGACAGAAGTTGACGTCGATAGTTATTTTCCTTATAAGAAAGAAAGAAATAAAGTAACCACATTTTCTCTCTCTATGGTCTGTGTACCAAAACAAACGCACACACCTGGAATCTGATTTCCACACACATTGACATTGTTATGTCTCCTCACTCAACAAAACCCTAAAAAAGTCCAAAATCCAAATTTTTTCCCTTAACCCACTCACGCACACACTAACCCCACTCTTTCTCTCTCAACAGCGATACCTGTCGCCCTCAATTGCGACTTTTGCACCACTTAAGAAGATTCATTTAACCTCTCTCTCTCTCTCTCACTCTTTCTAACTAATTAATTTATATATATATATATATACACAAGTTAGGGTTTTATTTGACAAATGAATAATCAACAACATCAACAGTCACAAATTGTGGGCTCGGGAACTGGAGGGAATAAGGAACCGGAGGAGGAGAGTGTGGGCCAGTCCCTTGAAATTGTGGCGAAGGGTGCCGGCTCAGATAAGCCTGCCGGCGAGCCTGTTAGTAGCGAAGAAGATAGTGTTGAAAAACCTGACGATCCTATGGAGGAGGATTCTGTTAGTCCTGCTACTGTATTTTGTATTAGGCTTAAACAACCTCGCTCTAATTTGCAGCATAAAATGAGCGTCCCTGAGCTTTGCCGCAATTTCAGGTATTACTTTTTTAGGTTTATTTCGAGTCAATCATTTTACCTGAAATTTATGTTCTTGTGTTTTCTTGTTTGTGCTCTAATTGCGGGTTTAGATAAAATTAGTTTAAAAATGTTAGAGCTTTTTCCATTTTCGTGGAAATTCAGTTGTATGTATGTATTGAAGAAGGCGTGTGCATAATTGAATTCAGTTGTATGTATGTGGTCTTAAGCAGAATATAAGAAGAATCAAGTTGTATTGAAATGGAGTTGTGTGCTAACAGTGCTGAAGAAGAATAGCCTTAAATATGCAACTTGTTTCTTTAAATTTCTGTTATCTTCAGCTTCTATACAACTTGTTTTTTGAGTTTTCATAAAGTGGTTATGGTGACAGTAAACATGTTTCCTTTGCTACTTCAAATAAATGCTATATCTTACAAGAAAGAAGTATTGTAGCGTTAGTATAAGTGGATACTACTGATTTAACTTTTGCACATATCCTTGTGTTCTTGCTTTTAGAAGTTGTAAGTTGTATTTGTCTCGCATCGCTAAGCTACTGGCCTGTTATAATGTATATATGTTGATTGAGCATCCTCTTCCTTCGAGCTAGCTTTTGGAACAAGTTCTACCCAAGCTCATTTATCACTTGCTGCCAAACATCCCTCTGATTAATTTACCAGTCTCTTATATGTTCTGAACTTTGAAGTTTGAATCCAATGTTATTATTAACTTACTAAATTCTTCAAATTCCTTGTTATGACATCATTCCACTAGTAAATCCAGCGATTACTTGCACCCATTATATACTTTGATTATGATACGTGTAATTCCCTATGTTTGTTTACTATTGCTATTATATAATGATTTCTTGGAATTTGAGATTGGGTGCATACTGCATAGCATTGCTCATGTTAAGCTGAGTGATATCATTTCATTTTCTTTATTCTACCTCTTATATGATTTTGGTAACCTTTTTCTTATTCTAATGATTGCCATTTCAGTGCTGTTGCTTGGTGCGGGAAGTTGAATGCTATAGCTTGTGCATCAGAAACTTGTGCAAGAATTCCTAGGTCAGTTAATATTTTTCTTAATTGCTGATGTTTCTTAATTACAAATGGAATTTTTCCCAGTATGCTAATGTGTGGAAGAGCTGATGCCAAAGTGATTTATAAAGTGAACATGTTACGTACCATTCAACTCCCTGGCTAGTTACTTGCGTTCTTTATTATGTGGTATCTGAACCTGGTGAATCTTCTAATGGAAGTTAACAATAATGGACCTGTTACTCTATCGCTCCCCCCTCCCTCTCCCACACACGCTTATATTAATGTCTAGTCCTGGCAATTTACTCCTTAACAAGAATTAATTTTCTGATTATTAACTATCCTTGCCTGCTGCTCAAAAAAAAAAAAAAAAAAGAATAGAAAAGAAAAGAAAAGAACTACTATCCTTGCCTGGATACTTGTGACTTTACATAGTCTTGAATTAGTTGGAGTCCGCTATGGCCTAACTGGAGGAAAAAGAGTAAGATAGAAACCTTGAAAAGGAGCACGCAGAATGGGTGTCTGATAATGAAGGGCTCTAGCAGATAAGCTAGCCTCTTCTGTCCCCTAGGACCAAGAAGGCGTAGTACCGGACTTTATTCTTCTTATATTCTGCTTAAGACCACATCTTCCATTGGCATGCTAAACCCTCTCTATTTCAGTCCTCGTATTCTTTTATCCACTTCGCTTTCTATTTTGTCCTCTTACAATGAAAAAATGTTTTTCTTGGTGGTTGAATATTGATTGAATTTTTATGAAGGATTGAAAATTATTAAATAGAGGCAAGTCTATTATTGAAATTTCATACATCTGTATGACATGCTAGTGGAGATTATTCTGATACATGTTCTCTGGTGCTGCTATAAACAAATAATTCAGCTGAAGATGAATGCAAGCCTTCGTTTCAATTTGTTTCCTGCTTTCATAAAAAATGTTCTTGCTTATAAGATTTATTTTCTAATAGAATATTTTGTTCTTGTAGCTCCAATGCAAACCCACCATTTTGGATCCCCATACATATTGTTATACCTGAGCGTCCAACTGAATGTGCAGTTTTCAATGTAATAGCAGGTAGTTCATATATCTTGCTGCTTTTACTGGTTTGTCCATTGCAAGAATTATTAGAATTACTTTCTTATTGGCTAGGTCATCTTGTGTCTTTGTGTAGGATGAAAACTAGTGGTGATGGGTATTGTTGTTAAATACTCAAATAATGAATTTGATATCTTTTCTTTATGACTTGGATTGAATCAAATCACAAGAGTCTAAATAGCTAAACTCTAAGCTCCTTTATGCTATTCTTAATGCAATTTTATAGGGACAATCCTGATACTTATTTAGCATGGAATGGCTAATCCTACCTGTTTTGCTTGAAAACTTTGGACATGCTACATCTTAAACATCATGAAGAACATATATTGATTACATATTCCCATAATACTTTGTATTATGGTTATCATTATTGCTTTAGTTTGTATGAGAAGTAACTATTGATAGGTTAAGCCTGGATCTCCTGCCAATGTTTGATATATCTATTGCATTTATCTATTATTTGCTACTAATGCATGCCAAGTATGTAAGCCATACATACTTTTAATGCAACACATTGTTTTCCAGCTGTATTTAATTTTAATTTTCCAACTCTTGAGTAGTTGCATTGAATTCCTCTGCAGATTCTCCTCGTGATTCTGTTCAGTTTATTGAATGGTCCCCTACTTCTTGCCCTCGCGCCTTGCTAATAGCTAATTTCCATGGGAGGATAACTATCTGGACTCAGCCTTCTCAAGTAAGCTAGCTTGCTGCATTGCTTTCACCAAATGTATAACTAGATGCCTTCTTTTTGTAAGTTCTTAATGGCAATGTCATTTTTTACACAGCTGTGGTTATATATATCGGACATTCACTTGGTGATTATCATTTCTTGTATCAGTTATGCAGTGTTCTTGTACTATATTCAAGCTCTTATTTAGCTCGCGCCTTATCTTTTTTTTGCAGGGTCCAGTTAATATGGTACGTGATGCTAGCTGCTGGCAGCGTGAGCATGAATGGCGTCAAGATATTGCAGTTGTTACTAAGTGGTTATCTGGCGTCTCTCCGGTAAGCGTTTTTGTGATTGTTCACTTGTGTAATTCTGATGTCACTTTTGTATTTTGCTATGCATGCATGTATGATAAATTTTTGTTCTTGGAAGTGTTAAAGTCGTATTTACACATTAGAAACATAATTGGAGACCCAGGTATTGTTGTTTAGGGTAATAATCTGGTTTTATTTAATGCATAAATGACTTATAATGTGGAAGAAATCCTTCTCATGATTTAAGCCTTTTATGTTCCATTATTTTTCAATCAAGAAATTAGAACTACATTAGACTTTTAGGTATTGCTTGTCTTGCCTAATTGTCTATTTTCATAAAAGAAAAGGACCTTAGTCAACTTCATTGGCTGTTTTTTCATGCTTAGTACATCTAGCTTTTGTTTTACTAGATTGTAGTTCTTTTCTTCTGCAATTGTTTCATGCTAGAGTTCGCTTAATATGTTGATATTCCTGATCGTTTGGTCATTTCATTGTTGACAGTTTTCCTCTTTCATCTATTGAATTTTTCTGTGCATTGCCAGATATTTGTACGTTTTTGGTCTCTGTTTTATTAAGCATTATATGTCAGAGTATTTTGATAATGTATGTTGCGGAGGTCTGCCTTGTGGCCCTTGTAGTGCTACTTAAACCATGTTATGTGATGACATATCTCATGACAAGCTTATGCTTATGAATAAGCATTTGTTTCAACAATGATTATTTTCATCTCTCTTTAAACTATGGGCCATGGAGTTGGTTTCTGCAAGATTATTCTCATTTGCCTATAATTGCATATGAAGGATTCTTACCATTTTCTATTATTTTTAGTATGCATAGTTTGATGTCCCATCTTGTGGTGGTTTAATTTTTTTTTTCTCAAGATATGTTGAAAGTTTGCGCATTTGGTTTTTGTTTGACTTCCTTTTGGAAAAATCAGTATAGGTGGCTTTCATCAAAATCCAGCAGCTCCACAAATTCGAAGTCAACATTTGAGGAAAAATTTCTTTCACAGCAGTCTCAAACTTCAGGTTTGTCTTTAAGAGGGGTTTCTAGAGAGCTCATGCTGAAATTTTGGATCTTGTTTACCATTTTTGACATGTGACACATAATGTTGTGGTCATGGCTCTCTGACTAGTGGCTGAATCCTGGTAATTAGATGATATTTGTCATTGTTTAGAAAAATGAAATTGGCCATTCTATTTCCTGAATGCTAAATATGGTATTCTCTGGTATATATAAGTGTGGGTTTGCAATTTCTATAATGGTTTTGTCCACATGAGTTATATTGCAGTTTGTGAATGATAGATCACCCAGGACATTGTCAATCTTAGTTTATGATGCTTGTCATGGCAAACAAATTGTTTCTAGATGTATATCACTGACCTACAATGCCAGAGTGAAAGAAAGTTTAATACATTGTTTTTCTAGTTAGTGAAATGTAGTCGTGCATCAAAGTAATTGAAGATATGGAAAGCCTGTACTGGCAGTATTGTTGCGAATTTATGTGCTGCACCAATGTCTATATGTAGTGCAATATTTTAACTAATATATTCACTCTGCATCAAGGAAACAATCGTTGATGCTGTATCTGTTTTATTCAGCTAGGTGGCCGAATTTCCTTTGCGTTTGTTCTGTTTTCTCTTCTGGCTCTGTGCAACTTCATTGGTCCCAATGGCCTCCTAGTCGGACTAATGCAACACCAGAGTGGTTTTGCACGAGCAAAGGACTCTTGGGTGCTGGGCCTAGTGGAATTATGGCTGCTGATGCAATTGTGACAGATAGTGGTGCCATGCACGTTGCTGGTGTTCCAATTGTAAATCCTTCTACTGTTGTTGTTTGGGAGGTTACTCCTGGCCTTGGACATGGATTTCAAGCTACTCCAAAGACAAGTATCAGCAATGGGGTTCCACCTTCTCTTAATCCACCTAATTGGTCAGGTTTTGCTCCCTTGGCAGCATATTTGTTCAGTTGGCAAGAATATCTGATATCTGAAGCCAAGCAGGGAAGAAAGCATACAGATCAAGATTTCAGCAACACCGTATCACTTCATTGTTCACCAGTTTCAAATTTCTCTGCATATGTCAGTCCTGAGGCTGCAGCCCAGTCTGCAGCAACTACTACTTGGGGCTCTGGAGTTACTGCTGTTGCTTTTGATCCAACTCGCGGTGGCTCTGTGATAGCTGTTGTGATAGTTGAGGGTATTTAACAGTATTCTGACTTGAGATCTAGTCTTTCAATTAAATTTCATGCAAGTAATTTTCTTTTTTGTTTCGTGGACTTATTTAAACTACACGAATGTGCATAGGCCTTACATTCTGACTCGATAAGAATGATGTGGGCCCGGAATCTTATGCTAAAAGTCAGATGAGCTCCTTTCCATGCCATCTATAGATTTATGATATTTTTAACTTGTTTCACCATTGCAGGGCAGTATATGTCTCCCTATGATCCAGACGAGGGTCCTTCGATTACAGGATGGAGAGTGCAGCGATGGGAATCATCTCTTCAGCCTGTTGTTCTTCATCAAATATTTGGAAATCCTACTTCCAGTTTTGGTGGGCAGGCACCCATGCAAACTGTATGGGTGTCGAAAGTGGATACTAGCATACCTCCAACAAATGATTTTAAAAATCACCAAACAGTTTCAGCAGGGCCTGCCCCAGATGCAAGGAAGGCATCTGATTCTGGTGTTGAGAAGGCAAAAAGTCTCACTTTTGATCCCTTTGATTTGCCAAGTGATGTTAGATCACTAGCTCGAATAGTTTATTCTGCTCATGGTGGTGAAATTGCTATTGCTTTTTTGCGGGGTGGAGTTCATATTTTCTCTGGTCCAAACTTCACACCTGTCGACAGCTATCAAATTAATGTTGGATCTGCAATTGCTGCTCCTGCTTTCTCTTCTACAAGCTGTTGCTCAGCTTCTGTTTGGCATGATACTAGCAAGGACCGCACGATATTGAAGATAATCCGTGTTCTTCCCCCTGCTGTCCCAAGTAGTCAGGTGAAGGCTAATTCATCAACCTGGGAACGTGCAATTGCTGAGAGGTACTTGGATTACTTACTATCTTTGTTTCTATAATTACGTCAGGTGTCTGTATATTGGTTACTAAGTGTTTCCTTCTAAGATTAGGTGGCAATTGTTTCATATTCTACTGCTAATGCTGATTTTGTACTTTTTGAAGCAGATTTTGGTGGAGCCTTTTAGTTGGTGTTGATTGGTGGGATGCAGTTGGCTGTACACAGAGTGCTGCCGAGGATAATATTGGTATGAATGTTTTTGTTATTATGTGGTTGTGACTAATAATCATATGTAGGAAAGCAAAGATGGATGCATAATGTTTATGTCCATAACTGCACATCTCCAAACATTTTTTTAAAAATGTGGCTATTTTTTTCTTCATTTCCATTAATACCAAACATTGGATAATAGAGTCTCCTCCTTGTCCCTTCCACATAAGATAATGGAGCAAAATAGACTTATAGTTAAAAGATTTCCTTTACACTTCTCTGTCCTTTTCAAAACTCTCCATGGCTACTTGATGGTAGTGCTGCTACTGCGAGAAAGTACAACAAATAAACCCTATGTATGTGTGTATGCCTCTGTAGATATGGAACATGAAATTGATGAGTTAGACCTCTTGATGGATGTGGTTCTTTTCCTTTCAGTTTCACTAAACAGTGTCATTGCGGTCTTGGATGCGGATTTTCATTCTCTTCCTTCGACTCAGCACCGGCAACAATATGGTCCTGTATGTTCTCTGGACTGTTTTCATCTCGATGATGCATTGCCATTTCTTTTGCTATATTCATTGGTATTGTGAATGTTAAATTAAAACAATGAACAGTGAACATATTTATCTGCATATTGTCACTGAAACTTGTCTCTGTTGATTTTTGTCACCTCTAACTGTCATCATGTTCCTTTTCAAAATCTTCTGCCGTATGATTTTTATGTGTCAATTGTTAAATTGCAATCATGATTGGAGGTGTCTAGATATTTTAGCATTTTTAATAATACAGATATTTGACTGCTCCCTGATGTTATGTGATCTTGGACTATTTGAGGCTATGCCCATTGGCTATGATCTTTTGTTTTCTGACATAAGCCTGTAAATCCAATTTTCTTTTTTTACTGTCTGAAGGATAAGCTGCCATCCATCGTGGCCTGCTTTTACATTAGTAGAATTCTTGCAATTATAACTGGTTCTGGGTATTGCAATTAATACTTATTTGGTCGAGTATGCTTGGTTTTGCATGGTGCAGAGTCTAGACAGGATAAAATGCAGGCTTCTGGAAGGTACAAATGCTCAGGAGGTTAGGGCAATGGTTCTAGACATGCAAGCAAGGTTGCTACTTGATATGCTGGGAAAAGGCATTGAATCAGCTTTGATAAATCCTTCAGCACTTGTACCTGAACCATGGCAGGCTTCTGGAGAGACATTATCTGGCATAGATCCTGAAGCAATGGCTGTTGAACCAAGCCTTGTTCCAAGTATTCAGGTTTCGTCTTTCCCTTGGTCAAATTTCCTTTTTCGATGTTTGACTCCTGTTGAAATCTGGAACTGTGAATATCCTCCCTTATTGCAAATTTGCATTTAACTGTAGTTGTGAATATTGCGGTGATATGACCAGTGTATGCGATCCTTGCTGCTGCATTTCTCCCCTATTCTTTCTCGTGTGCTGAGAAATATGCTTGTCCCTGCATTGAGCTTAAATATTTTGCTTTATTGTGGTTATATATGACGAATTTGTCTCTAACTGTGAAACTATGATGCAGGCTTATGTTGATGCTGTTCTTGATCTAGCTTCACATTTTATCACACGTTTACGACGCTATGCAAGCTTCTGTCGCACTTTGGCTAGTCACGCAGTTACAGCAGGAACCGGCAGCAATCGCAGTATGGTCACTAGTCCCACCCAAAGTGCAGCATCTCCTGCAACGAGTCAGGGTCAGTATGTTCTGGTGCCTTGTCTTCTTGGTAGTGTCGAAAAAGAGGGGGAAAATTATACAATACAATGACAATTATTTCATAATATGTTGGATCCTATTCAAGCACATTATAGTAGTGTTCAGCTTCAGTATGCATTGACCATGGCTATTATACATCTTTACTACTTAGGAGGTCACTCTCAAAGCTGCTAGAACCAATTGACTTGTTAGGATTCTTTCTCACTCTTTTTTATCCTCCATCCCCCTTCTCTCTCTGTCTCTCTCCCATACACACACAAACAAACACCTTGTTGCCAATATTCTCTAATAGTGGTATACTGTGTTCTCCAGGAGGTCAAAATGGTACTACAAGTTCTACAGGGAGCACTCAGATGCAAGCTTGGGTGCAAGGTGCTATTGCTAAAATTAGTAGCACAAATGATGGAGTATCCAATGCAACTCCAAATCCCATAAGTGGTCCATCTTCCTTTATGCCAATAAGCATCAATACTGGAACTTTCCCTGGAACACCAGCTGTCAGGCTAATTGGAGATTGCCATTTCCTCCATAGATTATGTCAGCTCTTGCTTTTCTGTTTCTTCTTTCGCCGAACACAACTACCACGATTTATTGGGGTTGCACAGAGGAGTACTGATACAAATATGCAAAAACCTCAGTCTGGTGCTCCTGGAAAGGTGGAGGAGGCTAACTCCGTCTCATCCAAACCAGCACAAGCCATGGTCAGATCAGATGAAGTCCAGACCGCTCGAGGTGGTCAGCTTGTGCCGGGAGGTAAAGGAGTTGAAGAAGGACCTGCTGGCCGGTCGAGATTAGGTTATGGCAATGCTGGTCAAGGGTACACTTTTGAGGAGGTACAAAATTGGTGCTCTTTGATTATTTGTACTCTTAGAATTTTACCATGGTATAGCAAACATGATAATCTATTTCCCTATATTTAAGCTGAGAAATTTTTACGTAAGCTCTGGATAGTATTTAGATTAGGGAAGACGTGGTTATCCTATTTCAAAGCTCCATGCTGTTCTTGTGCAGGTGAAGGTCCTTTTCCTCATACTCATGGATCTATGTCGACGAACAGCAGCTTTGGCACATCCATTGCCTGTTTCTCAAGTAGGTAGCAGCAACATCCAGGTGCGGCTGCATTATATCAATGGGAACTATACTGTCTTACCAGAGGTTGTAGAAGCATCCCTTGGCCCGCATATGCAGGTATCCTTGTTTACTGTCATTTCTTGCTCATATTTTCTCTTTTTTATCAATAATGACCTGGCAATGATTTTTTATCCTCTATAGATTTGAATTTCCTGCAATGCAATTGCTACTAGAAATGTAATTCAATCTCACAATGTTTAATGATGTCCATAAAAGCAAGTTGTAGTTTTGTTGGAACGTGGAGTCTTGAACTGAAGAGAATTCAGAACTTTGGTTTTGAATATATATTTTCAGCCACCTTATATTTTATATTTTTTTACCAGAGCAGATGATACATGATAAAAATCGTGCTGAACCAAGTTATTACCTCTGAGGATGAGGGCCTTACAAAAGAAAATTATGCAGTTAGTTCACATGATATGTTAAGCTTATTATGTCCCAAACACTTGAACTGGTCAAATTAATCACTGCTTTCCAATGGGATCCCACAGAATATGCCCAGGCCCAGAGGTGCAGATGCTGCTGGTTTGTTACTCCGTGAGTTGGAACTGCATCCTCCATCTGAAGAGTGGCACAGGCGGAATATGTTTGGTGGTCCCTGGTCTGATCCAGAGGATATTACTTCTGCAGATGATACTCCGAGGATGAGCAGTTATACAGATTCTCTTGACTTCAGTTCATTGGAAAATTGTGATGTGTATTATGGGGTCAACGGCCTATGGCCAAGGAAGCGTAGGATGTCTGAAAGAGATGCAGCTTTTGGCTTGAATACCTCTGTCGGCCTAGGAGCATACCTTGGCATTATGGGATCTCGAAGAGATGTTGTTACTGCAGTATGGAAGACTGGTCTTGAAGGGGTTTGGTATAAGGTCAGCCTCTTTCTTCTCCTGTATTTTCTCTTACTTTTTCTCTCTCCCTGTTCCTTTCCTTCTCTTCCCTGTTCTTCTCCCTCTTTTTTGTTTCATGAAGTAGGCTTGCTTGAGCAAAAAATATGTGCTGCATGCATAGATTTTATGCAAAGTTCCTGAAAGAATATATTGAATGCATCAAAGTCCTCCTATACAAATTGTTTGAAGCAAATAATGATCCTCTTGCTTAAAACTAATCTGTTCTCTAGCTTTTTCGTCTGTGGACTTTCCAGTTAAATTTATTCACCTTTATTGCCCTGCATTTAAATATTATTATACTTTCAAATTATTTATTGTTAATGCATGTGCTTGTGTGGCTCTGGCTTTTGGTGTATATTTGTTATGCTTTTATAATTTTGACTAATGTTGATGCAGTGTATAAGATGCCTGCGACAGACTTCAGCTTTTGCTTCACCAGGTGCTACAAATCCACCTAATCAAAATGACCGAGAGGCATGGTGGATCAGTCGTTGGGCCTATGGATGTCCTATGTGTGGTGGAACATGGGTTCGGGTTGTGTAGATGAGACTGACTTGCTTGTTAATGGTTATCTAAGAATATGGGCTCATACTCACGCCTATCCTCACATTGAAGCAAATTCCAGACTGATGTACATATGCTATCTGATTTTGATGATTAAGCAACTATCTAGCTTTTGATCACGATGCTGGGGATAATCGTAGGACAGGAGTGAGATGTTGGCCCATCAGTTGCTGTTTGGCGTTTAGGAGTGATGGACTACTTGTCCTGCCTGTGGCTGCAGAGATTTAATGCTCTTCCAACCGCGTCAGAAGCTAGTTGTTTGTACAGTACAACCATTTCACTGTATTAGTTGGTTACGTGTTAATCTTGCGAGAAAGAGGCTGCAGTGCAAGCAACAACGTCGGATCGGCGGGGGTGGTTGTTTTGGGAAACAAATGCTAAAGAACATTGTTGTCATTGTCAGGATTTAGTATACCTATTATCCCTCCCCCTGAATTGAGAAATAAATGTAACGATTATTACCATTGTAGATTATAGATTATCAAAAGAGAGAAAAAAAAAAAAAAAGAGCACCATTGTAGACTATAGGTAATGGAGGATTGGCCTGTAAGCAAATCACAGAGATTGCAATAATTTTGCTTTTACTGTTTTGGATTTTAATCCATTAGTTAGCTAAAGAAAGTATGTAACTTCTATTTTGAGAAATTATGGGATGTGGCTGGTGCCTGATCTATTTATGTACTGATGGGATGGACAAAGGTGAGGATGGAATCGAGGAGATGCTAGGTTAAATATGATTAGAGTCAAAGTTCTAGCATGTTCATTTGTTTTGAAGCCCGGTGTCAGTGTCCAAAAGAGATGACCTCTATTTTTAGGTACTTGTTACAACGAGTTGGAAACAGTTTGTCAGGGTAAAACGTGCCTTCTAGCAGCAGATGACTTGTCGTTGCTTATCGATATATTTATCCCTATTCAAGAGCATCCCCAATAGCTTTCCTCTTTCCCCTTCCTCAAAATCGTTTTTATGGATTCATCAGCTTCCCTAAGTTAATTTCTTCTTTCCTCTTTAAATTTATATGCCAGTACTAAAACTCTTAATTTATTTATTTTTACTTTTTTCTTCTCTCTAATTACTATTTTTTTTAAAATGCTTTTATCAATAAATGTTCAAATAGAAAATGAGGTAATGTATATATATAATTTTCAGGACCAGTTAAAATAAAAAGGTTGAATTATTTATAATATTTCCTCCTAACAAAAAGGTAATCCCCTTTCAATTCACATGTAGATTAAAAAGTACAATAAAATTTATTTATAGTAATACTCTATATAGGAATAATTTCTATTACGATCCTCATTTGAGCCGGTTATAAATAAAAATAAATTTTCTATTATAATAAGTTATAAATTTTTTAAGTTTCGTCTTAAAAAATATTCTTCTATATAATAATATTTGTATATACAACTTTAACAAATATATACTATGCTATGTTTTGTCTTACTGCAGTATTATTTTATTTTATCAATTTTATTTATATAATATGACAAAATATTTACGTATCTTATTTTTAGTTTCTATCATTTCACTAACAAAATTAAGTAATAGATCCCAAAAAAAAAAAAATTAAGTACTCAAAACTTCCATTAAATATAACATTCTCATAGTTATAAATTTTATTTGGTACTAAATGTATGACTATTAGAAATATTTTACTCTCAAGTGTATAATTATAGAGAGATTGTACTATATAGATTTATTTAGGCAATTTTATTAATTTTATTAATTTTATTATCATTTTTTTTAAATACTCTGGTTAAACATTTTATAAGAGTTACAATCTTAAAGTATAAGATATGTAAATTAATTATATATAATAATATTAATGTTAATTAATGAAAATTACGTTTGATAATTATTTACTAAATTAATAATTAAAAAGTGAACAATAATTTAGGATGAATAAAAAAAAAGAAAATATCTTTTTAGGCCAGAGAATATAATAACAATGTTAGATTATTAATTCTTACAAGAAAAGTAACCTTTTACATTCTTTTAATAATATTATCTAATTGTCAACAGTAATAAATTTTATAATTTCATACTAAGAAGATGAGGTAATAAATTGCCGAGTCACTAAAATGATTATACATTAGTAAAAGGATCTATTCTAGAATTAATAAATATAGTTATTAAATATTTTATCAATATTGCATCATTTTACATATTTAAATGTAGGACGCTATTATTTTCATTATAAAAATTTTAAGATTATTAATGATAATTATTTTTGGAAGAAATTTAAAAGCAGAGTTATTCTTTTTTTAATGTTATTGAATAAAATTATTATGAAATGTAAAGTTAAAAACCTAAATGATAATTAGGCAAAAAAGAAACCACCGTCATTAATTAGATTTCAAAAGAAAACGGACACTACGAATTGCAATTAGAAAACGACGGCGTAATACTATAACTAACCGAATAAACGACATGAGCTGGTGTTGGAGAAGTACATTTTTATAACTAATCTCAGTTACTATCTTCGTTTCTCCAATTCCTTTTGAATTCATAGAATCAGACATTTCAACTTCCAAAAATTCATTGTGAGAATCATGAGCACAACACCGGGAACGCACTCGCTTGCCTTTCGAGTGATGAGGCTATGCAGGCCGTCTTTCCACGTGGACGCGCAGCTGCTTGTGGACCCCTCCGATCTCATAGTCGGCGAAGACATCTTCGACGATCCAGTTGCCGCTTCACGCCTTCCTCCTCTCATTGACAGCCATATCACCAAGCTCACCGATACATCTGATCTCAGCTACCGCACTAGATTCCTCCACCAACACCCTTCTGATTCATTCGGCCTCACTGGCCTCCTTGTCCTTCCTCAAGCCTTCGGGTGCGATATTAAATTCAATCATATATCATATTCTCTTTTTTAATACACTTAACTTAGTTATTGATCTTGTTCATTGTTTTTGTTGTTAGGGCTATATATTTGGGAGAAACATTTTGCAGCTATATTAGCATAAATAACAGTTCTAATTTTGAAGTTAGGGACGTTATTATCAAGGTAAGTTTTTTGCAGTTACATTATGATTTTTGCATGTGTGAACCTTGTAAAACTTTTGTAATTAAATCTCTGTAGGCAGAAATTCAAACAGAGAGACAGAGGATCCTCCTTTTAGACACATCAAAAAACCCTGTAGAGTCAATACGTGCTGGAGGCCGTTATGATTTCATTGTTGAGCATGATGTTAAGGAACTTGGGGCTCATACGTATGTTTTATCTATCAATTTAATTATTTATTACTATATTAAAAATGTTCTATGATTTGACATTGCTTTTGTGACAACTCTTTTAGGCTAGTCTGCACCGCACTTTACAGTGACGGTGATGGTGAACGCAAATATCTTCCTCAGTTTTTTAAGTTCATTGTTGCCAATCCACTTTCAGTTAGGACCAAGGTGTTTGTTATATGTAATAATTCACTTTGATTGCTGTAGACTTTTGTATATGCAAATTAAATCATTCCAAATGAAATCAGTCTAATATGCTTTCTTTTATTTTTTTTTAACTGTGCAGGTCCGTGTTGTCAAGGTATGACCAGCTTCACTCCATTTTTGTATTTTAAATTTTTTATCCTTCATGGGAACACATGGTTTGATGGTTTTAGATTTCATTTATGAGAATTGGCAGAAATGCTGTTAGCCCCAATACTTTAGCCATCAGGATTAGATTTCATTATGTTTCAATTTTCTAATACTGTAGGTCTCGGTAATTCTCTTTTAGTTTAGCAAAGTTGCGAATATTGTTGTTTCAATTTTTGAAGTGTTTGCAGGCCATCTGATTTGCAGTCATTCGAAATTCTTGTGTTTAACGTTTCTAGTCACTATGATTTAATGATCTCTTGACAGTTTCTTTTTCCCAATTACATTGACGTCCATATTATTGTTTCTTAAATTGTCAATTTTATGCTACTGCTTTGGTTATCCATGGAATTCTCATCTTCAATCTAACTTCTACATCTTACATCTCAGGAAACTACATATTTAGAGGCATGCATTGAAAACCATACAAAGACAAACCTTTATATGGATCAAGTTGAGTTTGAGCCAGCTCAACATTGGAGCGCAAAAATAATAAAAGATGATGAAAAACAATCTGAAAAAGATTCTCTAACCAGGTTGGTACAGATGTGTTATTTGGGATCAGTATTGTCAAATTAACATGTTTTTATTTTTGCATTTTCATTGTTGCAATTGATAATAGCACATTAATATTCTTGTTGCTATTCACATGCTAACAGGGAGATATTCAAGCCTCCTGTTCTCATTAGATCTGGTGGAGGAATTCACAACTATCTTTATCAATTGCGATTGTCTGCCCATGGTGCTGCTCAAAGTAATGTTCTTGGGAAGCTTCAAATAACATGGCGTACAAATTTAGGTGAACCTGGTCGCCTGCAGACACAGCAAATTCTTGGCACTGTAAATGTGCTTTCAAAACTGGGAACTTCCTTTCTATGTTATTGTATCCTAGATTTATCTTGCCTGCCTGTGCATTATGACATGTCCAGACGTATTGAATGGATGCTGTACCTACTATCTATTACCTTCCTCTGCAGCCCATCACCCGTAAGGAGATTGAATTGTGCATTGCGAAGGTTCCAGCTGTCATCAACCTGGACAAGCCCTTTTCGGTAATTATACAACTTATGTATTTTCTGCAATAAAAATTGATTAATTTCTTTCTAAATGCAAGCATTTGAATTTACCTTCTAGCAAATTATATGCAAAAAGATGTGCCTTGTAGGGTGTCTTTGTTTGTCATTCACTTACCTCAATTCAACCTATCCACACTCACCTAAGAAATTTTGCAGTTAGATTCATCCTTCCTGTAGTGAACTTCTATCTTAACCATATCATATCTTACTGCCTCTATACCTTAAAAACTTACCCAGTGTTTCTCTGGATAGTTGATTTATTTGGCAACTGAATCAGTCGGTTTTCTCAGGTGCATTTGAAGCTGACTAACCATACAGATAAAGAATTGGGCCCCTTTGAGGTTTGGTTATCACAAGATGGTTCTGTTGAGGAGAAGGCTGTTACAATTAATGGTCTTCAGACAATGGTATTCTTTTCAATTATGCATTCGATTATCTACTTCTCTAAGCCTTTCACAATTCTGTGACCTTAATTCTGTGGTTTGCCTAAATTATCTATTTGGGGGTTAGGAAAACATGAATCTGCAGTAGTCCTGTTGAATCGTTTGAATTTTAAGGCATGATTAGGATAATTGATTTTCTAAGCGCACAGGGTCTTGATTGTTATAATACTAATGTGGATGACCTCTACAGGAATTATCACAGTTGGAGGCATTTGGAACCACAGATTTTCACTTGGTATGAAGAACGATTCTGACCCTTGCCTTTTTCATGCAATGTTTGACACTTAACTTATTATTGCAAGTAAAGTTTTTCATTAACTTTTGATACCAAGCCTGAAACCCTGCTGGTTGTATAAGATTTTGGATTATAACTTTCGCCTAAAAAGTTGGTTGGTTCGATGGTAGGAAATATTTGCGAGATCATGGTAGTTCAGATTATTTCTCATGCTGGCTTAATATGTTACCTTTGCCATTGTTTAAAATTCTTGGTGTTGGAGATAGAATATGATTTCTGAGTGCTGCTTTATTTCTGCAGAACTTAATTGCCACTAAACTCGGTGTCCAAAGAATAACAGGCATTACAGTGTTTGATAAATCAGAGAAGAAAACATATGACCCGCTGCCTGATTTAGAGGTTAGTTTTTTTAATACTAGTCTGCAATGTTTTTAGAGATCATAAGTTTTTCCACACTAGCTAATGATGTTTTTCGAGATTTTCGAGATCACTGGCATTTTGAGTACCAGATTTTGGTGCATAATATAGTCTCCGCTATTTCAACTATTAACATTGATCTTATCATTTAACTTTTCAGATATTTGTGGCCATCGATTGATTTACCAATTAGTGTCCGCGGAGGTCTACTTTGTATCCTAGGAGGAATTTTACATCCATGGAGAAACCAAAAGGTGTTGATAAATCAAAGTATCAAGTTAACTTGGATGGTAGGATTTGTTCTCTGGTGCTTTTTCGGTTGGGAAACATAAGATTATTTTGACAAGTTAACATAATGTATCTTTTTTCACATTGATAATGATTTTATAGAGGCCTTTGACACTCTGCTGGTTTCTTTCTGTGCTGCCACAAGCTGCAACTAAATATCATAGTTGAGCACTTGTTGGCGCTCCAGTAATACTTCAAAGAAATAATGTAGAGTGGATGATACTTATAACTACAAATGAAAGTTATACATCAACCTACATGCACGAAAGGGAAATTTTCTTGTTCATTGAATAATACTCGGATAATTCAAAGCTTAATTAGGAGATTAGGAGAATATAAACAGGAAATCAGAACACGAAACAAAACAAACAATTAAAGTTCTTAGCTACACTATATGTCCCCCATCTTTATCAGTAATGCGCACACATTTTCGGTTGGCTTAGGCTTGCGAGCCTCTCAATGCCCAATTGGCTTCGCTACCAACACGGGGCATGCTACTAATCCTAGATTGATTATCAACCTTGAAGTTGGCTCCACACATTGCACCCTCACTGTCAATCCTAGGCATTGCTTTCATTTTGCTCCTTGGATGTTCGAAGCTCATCAACCCTTGTTCACTGTGGAACATGCACCCTGATGGAAATGGTGCAAATGACTTGGCACAGCTTCCTTTTATGACCTCCAAGTTGTCAGATATCACCACAGAACCATCAGCTGCAATGCCCCAGTATAGCCCCACACCTTCATTTGCACCCTGCACCAACAAAATCAAAATGGCCATTCCAAGCGTAACAATTAGTCATCTAAACAGGATAGACGCAGCAGTGAGAATACATCAAATGGGTTGCAAAAAGGCCTACCAGGGCTGCAAAGACATGTCCAGATTTGGTATCATAGACCACGAAGCCGAAGGTGCCTTCCAGTTCCTTGAGCACCTGGTGTGCTGGGTATGGCCCACGATCACGTAGGGTCTTGTATGCTTCAATTACAAACATGGCCTCATTGGTTCCCTTCGATAACCCATATTGTCTATTGAGGCTGCACAAGTTGTTTAAGCTCCCCAAGAAAATGCAGTATACGTCATTCAATCCACAAAACAACCTACAATAAATCGTATCATAATGATCAAGTTAGACACACAAAAAGATAATTATATCAATAATGCGCCGGTTGATCTAGACATTATGTGATTGAGATATATGTACAATTTATTTTTGTTTCTTGATCTTGCGTTTTACTTTTCTGGGTTTTCAATGAGATGCAGATCCCAATCTGCAGAGAGAAGAAAGAAAGGTACCTCTGATGAATTGGGAAAGGATTTTTGGGAGGGATATAGGCAAGGGAGGCAGAATCTCCAAAGCTAATTGAGAAAGCATTAGAAAGATCAGAAGATGCGAAATCCTTGAGAATCTGTTCAGGAAGCTGAGGCTTTCTTGATGATGCCAATGAAGCTGGGCTGTTCAGCTCCTGAGGTGGATTCACTAACCCTTTGTTGAATATTGCCAACATTTTTAATCCTTTAACGATTCAAACACAAAAACAAAACAAACTTTGATCAAAAGCAACACACACTTCAATGAGAAATAGAGACTGATATGATGATTTGCAATGCAGACAAAGAAGTGATTGCCTTGTATATATAGCGTCAGGAAGAGAGATACAAGAGAATGTTGCATGGCGTGGCAACATTATCCGAACTCGAAATTCAAGGCTTCTAAGACGCGTTATTGTTAGTTAAGAAGAGCGCCTTTTTTAGGTAATAATGATTTTCTTGAGGACATTTTCAAGTTCAAGAAATCATGTCAGTCGTTGGATTAACGTCTTTCTCCTGATCTCACGGTTTATAAGTTTTTATTCATATGAGATCCTTTTCGATCTGTATATTTTACTAATAAACAGATAGGATAATCTTTTCATTAAGTCTTTATTATCCAATATGATTCACCCTTTGTAAGAGCACATGGGAATGTAAGATATTGAGTCTATTATCATATATAACCTAATTTTAAATTCTGAAAAATGATTCAACTGAACAAATGCTTCATAAACTTAAATTTTAAATAATATAATTAAATGGTACTTTTCCATCTGAGGAACAAATTTCAATTTGCTGATATTCTTTTTCTGCTGAAGATAGATTTTAATATCAAAGAAAAGATTTAATAATGGATATTTGTTATTAAAATGGTTTACAGTTTGTTTATTTCCAACCTCAAATTTAATAATCTAATCTGACGGTGCATCATGTGACAACAGCATTGATCTGGTTAATAAATATATGGGTGCTTACCAAGAAGATTAATTTTGGATAAAATATAGAGGAAAAGAAGGACATAGTCCAAGGATCTTATCCAGAAAGTAGATGTGTTGTTGAGGTGAGAGTGACAGTGATCTGAGTCAGCAGCCTCCTCGTGGAATCCATCGGCGAGTAATTGCCAATCGCCAATTGCCATGTCATTTAAGTTTTTTCTTTTACTGCTGCATATTAATCTAATGAGATCTCCTCAAAAGCACTATCACTAGATATATATATTATGATGCTTTCAAGGCTTTAAATCTCAAGATTGCTATTATAAACATCTTTATTTATATTTGAATCCTCGTTAGATATTTTCCTGTTTATAGCAAATATTAAGATTTAATTACTCTCTGTTATGTAATTCATAATTATTAATTTTTTATGAATTAAAAATAAGTTACATTTATTTGGATTTTTTAGTTTATTATTTTATAAATTTAGATAATTTAAATTATTTTTTTATGTGAGATTAAATTTTGATTCATTAACATTGCTTATTGTTGTTAATTCTTTTCATTGATTGATTAGTTATAAAGTTTTCAGTTTCAGATTTATAACATCAGTGGGTGGGAACAACATCCATCCTTCCTGAATGATGTTGATACACAACTAATAATTCTTCCTTTTATCATTTATTGAAACATTATAGAACCCTAACAACAAATTTTTATTTTATTTTATTCTAAAAACTTTACATTCACTATATTAAACAATGAAAAGTAATTTCTTTTCGAAGATCCTTTACAATAAATATACAAATTAAAAAAATACAAATCACACGTATTATTAAGTAAAAAAAAAAAAACCCACAAAAAGCAACATTTCATTAATTTCTTGACTTGTAAAATTTTATGATTTGAATTTTTATAATTTTTATCTGAAAGAATTCTTAATAAAGGCATCTCGTTTGATTGTTTTTTAAACAAAATTATTATAATTGTCTATTTTCTTTCTAAATAACTCAAATTTCTTTAAAAAATCACAAAATTTCAAATTAAATCTCATAATGTATTCTTTTATCTTTGTGCTAAAAATCATTAGTAGTATGATATAAGAATTCTTTTAGTTCTCACAAGTTAGCAAAATTTTTATTTAATATTAAATATATTGACTTAACTTTTTATTCTTAAAATTAAACGGCTTCAATTTGGTGATTTACTTATAGAGTGTTCATAGATATTAAGCTATTCTTATTACATTTTCTGCGGTATAATTGATGTTTCTAAATTAGTGTTTGCAAGTGTACGAACCGAATAATAGTTCATGCAAGCTCACCATGAGGTCGATCTCACAAGGAATTTTATAGCATATATTATAAAGACTAACTATCAAACAAAATACTGAAAATAAATATAAACATTCTAAACTAATATTTTGAGAGTGATCTTTAGTTTAATAGAAAAATTAAATAACCAGAAAATAAATATACAACTGGAATAATTAATATAAACTATATGATAAAATAGCATTTAGTCCAGCTTTTACTTAATAATCCCCTTAATTCCCTCAAGCCCTAATCTAACAGATGAAATGGTAATGTGTCTTTTTTCCTAAGTCACTCAAGCTAATTATGCAACTTAGGTTTCTTATATCAACATAGATTAAAGTAAAGATGATGTTTCTAATACTTTTAACATAAAGATTTTTATAATAAATATTACTACTAAATTGATATGATGGTCAACCAATAATAATAGATGAAACTAATGAACATATGAAGATAAAGAAATCATTCATTAAACTCAAAATATATAAGGTTCATACACAAGTAAAAAACCAAACTAAAAACGTATAGAACTTAGCCTAACATAATCAATCCAATGATTATTGTAATTAAATAGAAAGACTTAAGATTCGTAAAACAGAAAACTAAAACTTCTTCAAAGTTCAAAGGCTCTTCAAGGAATAAATAAGATTGGTCGTCTTTCTTCATGTCTTCAAAAAGCTTTTCTGATTCTTCGAAGAATAATGCAACTCCACCTAGCTAGATGTAGAAAATGATGAACTATAAAAATTTCTGCAGAGAATAATAGAAACCTTTTTCAGAGAGAATTGTAGTAGCCGAAAAACTCCCTGTTTTATTTAACAGCTACTCCTTGTAAAGATTCAATTCCTAGAGTTTTTTTCTCAACACATAACTACTATAGTTAGCCTCTACTGTCCTAAATAAATTAAACAACTCAAAAAAATAATTATCCACTAATTACATAATAATTACTTAAACGCTCCTTCTTGGGCTTTAATGAATTAAGTTAGGCCTAAGCTATTGATAGCCCGCGTGTCTGATTCTCAAGTTTTTTATAGCCGCGATCCAATTAAAGCTAATTAGTGTGGTTTTAGCTCAAATTCTCTTCTTTAGCGATTATTTTCTGAATTTAGACAAGAAAACTAAAGTGAGGTAAAAACACATCTTTTCACTTATAATAGAAATATATCATTCAAACTCTAAAATACCATTAAATATCTATATACAATTTGGATGGACGAGAGTTTATGAATTTTCCAATGGAGGATCTATAAAGTGAATGGGTTGTTTACATATTGCTCAAGTCCATCGAGCCTCAATGTCAATACTTATATGAAATGGGATGGCCTTGTTAGTATAGAGTTTTGCTCATCACCATAATTGTCAAGCTCAGTCGAGCTACGTTATTGAAAGAAATAATAATAATAATAATAATCGAGTCATGTCAGTTCAATCGAATAAAATGTGAAACATATAATAATTTGATTCAGTCGTCTTCTAAAGCGTATTTCTACACTAATTCGTTTGGATCAATTGATAGTTTAGTGATAAAATTATGGATTACAAAAGTAAAATAATTGATATGACAGCTTCTAAGGATGCCATGCCAATTAATGTTCAAATTAGGATAAATGTGCTTTTACGAAGAAACAAAACTAGCTTTAGTGTCATTTTATTGCATTACTTATTTATATAATTAACTATACTTCAAATCTTTTATGTAAAACAATTTTTAATAAAAAAATTATTAATTTTTATCAAATAATTTTTCTAAAAAAATATTTTATGTCAACTTTGTTTATGCAAAATTTTAGATTTTAAATTATAAGAATTTTATTTTATTATTTATGAGATTTTACAAATTTATTAAATTATGATATTTTAATTTTAGAATTTAAACAATATGCTATGTTAAACACACTCATATTATTATATAATTTTAATAAATTTAGTTTTATTCAATATAATAAAATTAACATTATAAAAACTACTATGCATTTTATTTAATATTTAATGCACATCTAGAAAAACACCGGTTCAATATCGTTCGATCCGAGTTGAATGTCCGGGCCGGAATTGGAAACATAGTTCATGTAGTTTAGGCCCGGATTAGAGCAACAGTGACAGCAGCAATACTGATCAAAGGGCTCAGGTCGTCAAGGGTTTCTTTTCTATAATTTGTCAAACGCTGTAAGCCCATGGGCCGCTTTAATTTTGGACCATAAGTCCATTTGTCAAAAGGGACAGCTCATTGCTATCAACCCACTAGGGAGCATGAGCCCTTCTATTGTTAGGTTTAATAGGCCTAATTTGAATTTGTATAGTGAATGCTTTGTTCTGATTTCAAATCCTGGGCCTCATCAACAACACCTCGTTTGCTTTTGACAAAAAAAGAAGTCAGCATACATTATTTGAATATGATATATCAATAAACTGATAATTATAGAAATTTATTTACACAAGTGATTGACACACATTTGTAATATTATTATTATAAATATCATCGTTTTCTTTTAAGGAATTCGAGTCAAAATTGTCTAATAATGACAGAGATTTCGCAATTCTATTCCATGCCAGCCACCACGTACATACCCGTACTCAAAACAAAAATCCACAATGTCATTGCATGGACAAGAAGACCAAACCAAATGATAATGATCCGCTTGTCGTGTTCGTATTAAAGTAACTCCTCCACTGTCTTAGCACATGCTATCATGTCGTTTTCCGTTTTATTTTACAAAAGCATGATACCAATGTCGTCTTATTAAAATGAAAACAAACGCGGCACATCCACGCAGTGATGTGAAAATACACACGTGTCCTTGTCACTGTCAGTTGCATGGGCTTCTGTACACCGACCTACTCGTTATCTGCCACGTAGGAGTCGCATATTAGCCCCACAGAATTTAGCACAGAAAAACGTCACTGCTGACATGGCAATGAGTTTTTAAAAAAATTTCGAATTATTCGTTTCTGGATACAAAGTGGCATTTGGATTTCTTTTCATGTAAGCTCTTGTGGGGCTCTGAATTGTGGGCTGGCTGACTGTACATATTAAGCTTCACCATACATTAAGAAATATTTTTTTAAAAAGTACCTAGAATTAGAAGAAGCCCTTTTTTTTTCTTTCAGAGCTTCTTTTATATTACTTAAAATAATTTATTTTATTCAAAGAATTATTAAAATTAATTTTTATTTGTTTCTGTTTTTTTTTATTTCTTCGTAATTTATATTTATTCTTTCTTTTTTCTTGTTAAATTTTCATATGAAATTAAATAAAAATACTTGAGTAATAAAAAAGCATCAAGTATTTCTCAAGTTTTCTTTATAAATATGAAACAAAAAAAAAAAACCCCACAAACCCTAACACTTTCTGTAATATAGCAATATAAGGAAGTGCTATACTTAGTAAATGACCAAGACGTGACTAGATTCGTACACATCTTCATTTTTGATCCAATTTATGGGGCCTTTGCCTCATATCAGCGTAGGACAAATATTGGTTTTTTCACATCTCTATTAAATTAAGGTATCAATATAATTTGATCTAAGTGTCATATAATTAGATTTAGAGAATAATGTAATGGCCTTCTTAATTGGTACTATTAGGCCTCCAATCTCCAATTAATAAATGATTGGTTGCTATTAGATAATAAATAACCCCAACTAATAATAAGAAAATTGTCTTTGTGTTATGGGGAGTAGATTCTCATAGTTATTTGAATTGTCTGTTTTCCTTTCTGCAACATGATAGAATTTGTAGGATGGTTTTATGTCATTATCTACTTTCTTCTCATCCCAACTCTCAATGAGAGTTGCGAAACCCCACTCAACCAAAAACAATATGGATATGCCTCTTTTCTTTTTCTTTTAAGATAACAATGTCAATTGATTTTGCTGCGTTGAAAATACAATATATTATGCAAATACAAGTAACTCTTATTTTCCTTCCTTCCCCTTTTTTCTCTTTTACAAAAAATTATAAATAAATAAAATTAGATATTTGAATTATTTATTTATTTTCGTATGTGCATTATAGGATGTCTTAACATTTAATTTAATCTTTCATTTCCGAATAATGCAGAAAATTTATTTAAATATTCATTGCATTCTGTGAATTAGAAATTTAAAACTAGTCAAACTTGTAAAACTAAAGAGAAAGGGAGGAGCCAGCAATAGCTGGTTCAATAGTCAAACTTGAACCACTTAAAGAAATGGTAGCCGTACAAATAATTGTTGTGGATGGAATAATATTCAAATTCATGTCATCATCACCGAAAATAATATATGTAAATATCAATTGGTTAATCATACCAAACATTAATTAAAAATTCAATACTTATATGCTAAATTTAAAAAAGATTTTAAGATTTAAAATTTTTAATATTAAATTAATTTTTATTTTTATAACGAATATAAATTTTTTTTTTATTTAAAAAAAAAAAAAAAAAAAACTAGACACGTGCAAAACGAGGTCAAAAGAATGTTAATTAGGGTGCCCGCCTTTAGACATGTAAATTAAATCTGATTTGAAGTATGTACAGAAAGGACAATTCCACTGCGCTGGAATTTCTTAGTTTTTTTCTGCTTGTTGTGAAATTGCTGTCACGTGAAAGCCGAGCCTATAAATATATAATTATGTGTTGGCCAATTAGCATGAAACTGGACTTCCTATAAAATACGAGAGATGACAGTTAATTATCAATAATTACAAGTTAAACCTAGTCGAACAAAAAACATATGAGAGAGAGAGAGAGAGAGAGAAGGAGAGGTTAGGATAACTGTAAGAGCATAAAGAGAAATTTAGGTTAAAGGAAGGTGTGATTATATGGAATGTGGAACCATGTGGCGTTTGCAATTTTGTGTTTTCATATAATGGGATGTCGCAACCTTTGGGGTTTGCTACTTCACAGGGTCATGCTAAATATGCCTAATTTTCTCATTTATTTTTCATAAATTTTTTAATTAGGCTATATATATATATATATTTTTTTTTCTAATTATATATTGATTTTATAAATAAATAATATTTTATTAATTTTAAATAATTAAATATATAAAATTTATTTAATATCAAAATATAAATAACTTATATTTACACATCATTCATCTATTTTATTATGATATATATAAGTAGTGTAGATAAGATTTATTTTTAAATAAATATAAAAATATTTTTTATAGTTTTATCTGTTCACTTACAAATTAAGATAAAAAGTATATATCTCATTAAAAAATCTAGATTTATAATATTCAGTCACATTCACTCCAATAAGTCATTATTATCAAGTTGCATATAATTTTTAAATTTTTAATTTCAACACTATATTTTAGTATTGATTTCAATTTTAGTATTTAATGAAATTATTTGTCAAATCTGCTAGCTGGGCGTGAAATCCAGTAACAACAGAAAAGAACTAATATTAGAGTAGTTGATTCATTCCATTACCAAAATATTATCATTTAAGTATATAAATTAATTTATTTTTCTAATTTTAGAGTTTCATTAATCTTACGTGTTTAAACGATAATATTTTAATAGTGAAGGTGCTGACTTAATTCATTCTTTTTATTATTATTGCCAAAATTCATACTACATTAAGAAATTTTATTAATAATTTCATTAAAAATTAAAATCAAAATTAATATTAGAATTAAAAATTTGAACAATACACGTTAGATTTGATAATAAATAATTTTTAACAATTAAGTCTAATAAAATCACATAGTATCTTTTTATAATTATTCCAGTCTATCTTTTTACAGTTTGTTGTTTTCAATTTATTAATCTGGCAATAATAATTATGTTTTGCTGTGAATTTTACCGATTGCTCCCAATACTTTCATTAAACCGATGGATCTCCCCTCTTTTCATAAACAACATCCACACATTCTAACTCTACCTTAAATGATGATTTGTGGCATTGATGAGTTCAACGTTGAAGAATTATGATTCTTTCTATATTACATTTAACTTTTATTGTTACTTTTTCTGATTCAAAATGATATAAATGAATGAAGAAAATTCTAAAGAGGCGAAAGAAAGCGATGAATCACTTGTCTATATAAGCAAAAATAATCTTTTGTTTATGGTTATAAGCTATAAGTTACACAAATTGAAGTAGCTAAATAATAATTCTTTTGAAAAAAATAAGTACATCGATGAATCGATCGTGCTAAGTACAGAAAGCAGCTGATGTATTAAATTTAAATATAAATTAATTTAAAATAGAATATTAGAAATCGTGTTGGATCATAAAAGATTTTAATTCATGTTAAAATAATATTAAATTGAAAATTAAAAATATTATAAAAATAGAATTTAAAAATTTATTAAATCAATTAAAATATTAAGTTAAGAAACTATATGGAATTGCTCTTCCATAAAAGTTGAGCAATTTGCGGCTAAAGTTTGTTGAGATGTTGTTATAAAAGCATCTTGTGGTCATCTTATTAAATCCGTACTCAACTTATACCAAATAAATAAATTTATTATTTGTATTGTATAAATTCAAATTTCAATTGAAAACAGAAAGTGTTACGTTACAAAATATATTCAGTCATAGAAACGTATATTTCTTAATGTCAAAAGGCACTCTGAAATTCATTTTCTTTTTTTCGTTTTTTCTTTTAATAAAACAGGAAGAATTTAATTTAAGGTATGTGATTTCTTCTAGAATTGTTTGTAGATATACGATTATTACGAGTTTCATTTACTAATGTGACGTTATCAAACCTTTTTATTTTTTCATTATAAAAAGAGATTTGGTTGAAAAAAGAGTTTCGTCTAACCAACTTTAAAAAATTAACTTCCTTATAACATTTTTGAATTTATAGGAGGGATGAATTTAGAAAATAGTTCTGTTATGACTGATTATAAATAATTAATAATATACCATTATTCATAAAAAAGAAAAAAATTTATTGACAAAAACAATAGTGATTCTTAAATATAGTCTAACCCAATAAATAAGGGAAAAAAAACGTAACAAAGGTAATACAGTTCATTCTCCTTGTATAAAAGAAAAATGTAATATGATGATGCATATATTTCCTTTAATAATTTTTTAAAAAATTAATTTTATATAATATATATAAAATCTAAATTTGTCCTAGTGCTACTGATTTGTTAAAAGTATTTGCCTTTGGGCACTGACAAGAATTTCTGGATTCCACCATTAAAATATGGACCATGTGAAGCTTGAAAATATCTCTTGCGAGGACATAGGATATTCGGAGCAGGAATTTTGATTCAGACTTGGTTGGACTTTTTGCATTGTGTTATCTTGGCACCCTGCATTTTAAAGATTTATACATAAATACAAACAGAAACTTGTACCAATTGGAAATAGCCATTGAAGAAAGAATTTGTAGTCTTCTATACGCCTACCGAATTGACTCAAATTAGTGGCTCATAATTCAAATTTTGATTTTATTAGAAACTTCTTTCCATTTAACCCTGCCTTTAATTTGTTTTGTTTATCAATTGCAAAATGGATGAGATTTAAAAATACTGGAAAAGTTTCCAACTAAAAAAAAAAAAAAGTATTTTCTGATGACTACTCTCTTTCAAAGAGAAGTTGTCCCGTCGTTAACTGAACAAGACAAGTCCATGATGAAAGTTAAGGTAAAGAGATAAGCCAGAGATGGTGGATATGGATACGAATGAATCTCTTCACGATACTATTATTTCAGACGTAGTTGAGGAGGCAGTTGTAGGGTGTCCTATAGGGACTATCTTGTAAGCGAAGTTAAGGATGGAATCATTGACTCTAGCTATGATATTAAGGTTGATGAGGGTGATGCCAAAATCATCAAGAATGGAATGGAAACTGTTGTCGTTCTCTCGGTTGATTTCAGAAATCGCTTAAAGCAGCCTTAAAAAAACTCAGTGGTAGTGAAATTATAGGGGAAATCTCTAGGGTACCGAATACTGAGTACTGAGATGAATTCTCTATGGCGACTCAAGGTCACCACAAGGTTATTGATTTAGAAAATGGATACTATATCATCAAACTCTCTAAAAAAAAGCAGATTTAAAACATGCAATGTTGGATGGCTCTTGGACAATCTTAGGTCATTATCTAACTGTTCAACAGTGGACACCAAAATTTCGCTCCTCGGTCGCATAACTTTCCTCAGTAGTTGCTTGGGTTCATTTTCTAGGGATGCCAGTTTAATATTACCACCAACGTGTCCTAAAGGCTATTGGTAATGTTATTGGCAAGAGTATTAAGGTTGACATGAACACACAACTAGCAAATTGAGGTAAATTCTATAGGGTGGCGATGGAAATCAACTTGCTCAAACCATTAGTGTTGAAACTGCACTCAGATGGCTTCACTTATAAAGTGGAGTATGAGGGACTGCCGCAAGTTTGCTTTAAATATGGGAGGGTTAGTCGTGCTCAGACCTTGTGCCCAATGAAGAGAGTTGTTGCCGATAACAACTGCTTTGCTCCTAACGCTAGGAATATTGACAACCCCATAGTGAGTTCTTTTAGCTCCGGCAACACAAGGACGAAATATGGACCTTGGATTCATGCCGTTCATAGGATCCGATGAGCTACTGTTAAGAAAACTTCTAGGGAAGATTCTTCAACTTCTAAAAATAGGAAGGAGTTCAGATCGCGTTTTGAGCTGCTAATTGTGGAGGAGGATTCTCACACAAAATCAGTGCCTCCTAAGTTAACGAATGCATCAAATGAGAACTATGCCATGAAATCAGGGCCCTCTAAGTTAATAATTAAGTTAAATGAGAACCCCTTCTCTTACGTCTCTACAAAAGGTAAAAAGAAAACGCCTCATTCAAAGACAGCTTCCCTTGTAAGTCCAATTGGACATAAGCAGGATCACCTAAGCCTAAAAATCAAGCCCTCTTCTCTACCTAATCCATTCGGCATTACTCCTAAGCCCACAACCATCATGTCCAAATCTCATCAGGCTGCTTCTTCTAGTAAGGCCCATAACCCTTTTGTTTTTGGCACCTTTGTGTCCTTTAGAAACACTAACGGTCGCCCTAACACCTTTGTAGTGTCTAATGACCCGTTAGTTATTTTTAGCTCTAGAAAACCTCCTCATCCGAATAAGAAGAGGGGTAGGATTATTTCTGCGAATGAGAAATCTAAACCCTCAGATGACGAGAGGGGTGCGCCTCGAAAGCAAAAGATCTCAATGAAGGAGGCTCATGTTGTTGTTAGTGGAGATCAGATTTCTCCATTAGGCTTTAATGATGAAGATGTTTAGCTTAATTATGCTGGTTGTGACGGGCTCTTACTTTCCCCATTATTCATATTTGTGTTCGCTTGGAACTGCCAAGGAGCTGAAAATAAAAAATTCTTAGTTGTTATAAGCGAATTTATTCATCAGTATAATCCTTTGATTTGTATTATTCTCGAGTCAAGAATTAGTGGTGATAAAGCATTAAGAATTAGTGGTGATAAAGCATTACATGTGATTAGAAAGTTGGAGTTCTCTAATTCCTTTAGAGAAAAGGCTTGTGGCTTCTCCGATCGAATCTAGGTGATGTGGAACAAGAATATGGTCCGATTGCAAATTTTAGAATTTAGTTCTCAATTTGTGCACTTCAGTTGAGGTGAGGGGTCTTCTTTAAATGTTTGTACTCCTGTGTATGGTAATCCTACTCCTATTGCTAGAACGCTTCTTTGGGATAACATCTGTCGAATTGCTACAAGAATTAGTGAGCCATGGGTTTTGATTGGGGATTTTAACGATTATTTGAATTTGAATGAGAAAATAGAGGGTACTCCCCCCTCGCTTGTGAAATGCCTTGAATTTCGCCGATGTTTAGATGATTGCTAGTTGTAGGATCTTAGGTTTGTTGGCACTCAGTTTACTTGGCAATGCAGTAGAGTCAAGGAACATATTGATCAAGTGGTTTCTTCTTTATCTTGGAGAGTTAAATTCCATGAGGCTGTTGTGCATCACTTCCCCTGCATCAAATTTGACCATTGCCCCCTATTGCTATCTCTATTTGGTGCTCACTCTCCCCTAGTTAATAGAAAGCCTTTCCGATTTCAAATGGCCTCACTTACCCATGCTAGTTTTACAAACTTTGTTAAAAATAATTGGTCTTCTCACATGGACTTGTCTCAGAATACTAGTAATTTTATTGCTAAAGTCCAAGAGTGAAATAAGAACATTTTTAGTAATGTGTTTATTAGAAAGAAAAAGCTTATTGCTAGAATTGCTGGCATCGATAGAGCTTTAGGGACTAATGACTTCAAGAATCTTCATGAGCTTCGGCTCATCCTTTCTAAGGAGTTTGAGGAAAATTTGCTTCAAGAAGAATTAATTTGGTTCCAAAAATCCAGAAACAAATGGCTTCTTTTTGGCGACCGTAACACACATTACTTCCACAATTCTACCATTTATCAGAGGCGTCGTAATCATGTTGAGGCTTTAAAAAAGATTTTCGTATTTGGATCCATGATGCTAATCTTCTTAAATCTATGGCTGTCTGTTTTTACAATAGGCTTTATATGGAAGAAGGCGGTTCAATGCTTTATGGACTTCCTGAGATGCATTTCCCACTCATTCTCTTTGATTAACAACTCCATCTTTTAGAGGAAGTGACTTTGGAAGAAACTCGGAGAGCTTTTTTCGACATGGGGGCCTATAAGGCTCCTGGTCCGGATGGGCTTCAACCTATTTTTTATCAAACTCAGTGGAGCACAGTGGCAAATTCCCTTCACAATATGGTATGTAATTTTTTTAGATCAGGAAGCCTCAATTCTAGCCTAAATGAGACTCTCATTCTGCCTATTCCGAAAGTTTCTTCCCCTGAGAATCTGTCTCAAATGAGATTGATTGGTTTATGTAATGTATCTTATAAATTCATAACTAATGTTATTGCTAACTGTTTGAAGCTGCTTATGAATTCTCTTGTTGCTCAAATTCAATGCAATTTTGTGCCAGGTAGACAAATTACTGATAATGTAATTGTTGTGTAGGAAGCATTCAATTCTATGAGGAGAATGTCTTCTAAAAAAGGATGTATGATCATCAAAGTCGACCTTGAGAAGGCCTATAACTAGCTGTGATGGAGCTTTATTAAGGATACTTTAGCATTGGCGAACCTCCCTAATATGTTAATTAATAGAATTATGACCAACATTACAACTCTTAACATGCGTGTCTTGTGGAATGGTGAAGCAAATGAGAATTTTCAACCATCTAGGGGCGTTCGCCAAGGAGACCCGTTGTCTCTTGTCCTTGTATGGAGCGTCTAGCTCATATTATTGATCGTTTCATGCAGGATGGTAATTGGAGTCCTGTCCACATTAATCGTGGTAGCCCTAGTTTGACTCATTTATTTTTTGCAGATGACCTTCTCCTATTTGCGGAAGCTACTCTCATATTTCCAGTAAGGAAGCGGCTATTGAAGGTGATCCTATCAGTTGCATCAGAAGTCGTTGTCTCGAGATCCTCGCTAGTGAGGAAAGTCCTAAGCACCTTCCTATACAACGTCCGTTGCGAACTATGGGTTTGGTGGAGTGGCTTCCGCCGAATAGTGGCAAAGAGAAATTGAATGTTGATGGCTTTGTGATTATGCATAATGGGCATGCTTCTGTAGGTGGTCTAATCAGGGATGAGTTAGGCTCTTTGGCCTGAGAAAAAGGCTTCAGGAGAGTTGACCTGGAGCTTGACTCCTTGGAAGTAGTTAGAATTATCTCTGATGATCTTTCTTTGATGGGAAACAATGGCTCTTTACTGGCTTAAATTAAGACCCTAATTTCTAGATCATAGGATGTTAGCTATGCTCATGTGTTGAGAGAAGCTAATTGGCTTGCTTATGCAGCCCGTGATACAACCTTAGAAGTGCAAGTTCTGATTGCCCCCAATTGACCTATTCCTGTGTTGTTGAGTGATGCTATTAATTCTTTTTGTTTTTTCTTTTGGGCTCTTGCCCTCTTCATTTTACCAAAAAAAAAAAAAAATGGATGGTTTTGAAATATGAATTTTTACTATAAGATTACCTAATTAGTTTCTAAGCAAATTAAACAACCACCTAAACAAAGTAATCATGAAGAGTACTTCATTATTAACATTTAATTAAGAAATTAAAAAATGAAATGTTGTTTGTTTCTCTGTAAAATAGCAAGTTCTTTTAAATTAATATTTCATAGTTAAAATGAAAAAGGTTCACGAGGATAATTAGTGTATATTTAGAGAGAAAAAGATTAAAATCTAAAAAAATAAAATCTTTTAGTTTAATTAAATTTTTAAATTTGAAATTTTTTTAGTAAAATTGTTGAGAAAGTCATTTTGTACTAATTATACTAATTTTAGATTTAAATAAAAAATTGTAAATACATTAAACAAAGTTTAATTAATATTTAGAATATTATTAAATCACCAAAATATCCGAGCACCAGAAAATCACACCAACATTTCAATAATCATACCAGACCGTACAAGTGTACCATTCCTTTTTCTTTTTTCTTTTAAATCATTTAATTCAGGACTCAATAATTCATCTCATAGATAATAAGAAGTAGCTGTCTTCCATTGATTTTGATGGATGATAAATATAGAAAACATTTTAGTTTAATTTTTTTTTTTTTTTAAAAATACGAATCTGTTGAATTTTTAAACCGCAGGTAAGCTCTGTATTTTGCAGAAACACATCCCAACAACAAAACAAAAGCATCATTATATTATACAATACACGTGGGGACGCTCCATGTGCTGATCACACTTTAATTGCCACCCTAATTATTAATCATTGAAACAGAAGAAGAAAAACAAATCTCTAATCCCTCATATTGGTGTAAAGAAAAAAACAAATATTTTGAAAATTATCTCTAAAATTTATATGGGTGAATTACTTTTAACTACTAGACTACCTTCCTTGATGATAATAATTACTAATTTAGTATTTGTATTTGAAAATGTATTTTATTATATGAATAGATAAGGTATATACGAAACTAATAATTATTTATTATGGTCTTAATAATTTTTAATTTGGCTTTAGCATAACTGAATTAAATATACATTAATCAATTATATACATACTAATGAATTTCAACATGTTCAAACTTTGCTTTTATTCTTGAAAGAACTCGAAATTAAGACTTGGCATCACTCTTTAATGCAAGTTACTGAAAGAATATTGATTGTTGCAAAAACAAACAAATAAATATTTCATTAATTACTTCTCTTTTATGATAACAAAAACACTCTCATAAAACTCTTTCTTTAAATATGAGCATAAATTTTTTTTAAAAATATTGAAAACTTTCACTCTAATATTAAAATCGGGGGTTGAGACAATTATCAATTTATAGAAAAAAAAAAAAAAATAGAAAACCGTGTGTTAGCAAAGCAGTTTTGGATTAGTGTATCAGTAGTTTTTTTTTAAAACATTAATAATAAGAAAATAGTATAAAACAAATATTTATTAGCGGACCCACCTAAGTTAAAAAAACGAAGAAGAAAGTATTAGAAAATCAAAGGTAACCCCGCTGTAATGACCGGGTATACCGGTAAAAGCTCCGGTCTATAAATATACACGCAAAAAATCGAGTCTCTTGTCCCTCGTAAGTTCCCCAACGGTCTCCGCCGTCTCCACCGCCTCCAAAAAGAAAAACCTCTGACCCATACATTCTTCTTTTTCTCTGTTCTCTAACATTTCTCCTTTATTTTTCCCTCTGTGCATGGCAGTTAGTCTCTTAGCTCGCGAGGTATCTGACCTATGCCTTGGAAAACCTGCACTTAGGTCTCTTTCTGTATCCGCAACCGTTGCTGAAGCTTTATCGGGTCTAAAAAGATCCGACGACCCGTATTTGAGTGTATGGAGCTGTGATCATAATAATAAGAAGAATTATATTAATAATAACAATAATAGTAATGAATGTCGCTGCATTGGTAAAATTTGTATGGTGGATATCATTTCTTTCTTGTGTAAAGAAGAGAATTTGAAAAATCTTCCACGCGCTCTTCAAGAACCTCTCTCTTCTGTTCTTGTTTCGAAAGTTTATGGTCTTGTTAGACCTTTGGAGCCTCACGCAAGGTTTGTCACGTTATATATTTTTTTTTCTGATTTATAATTCTTGGGTTAAGATTTAAATTTGATTTATTTTTCTTAGGGTTTTAGAAAGTCCAAGAAAGAGAACAAGAATTTAACTCCATCGAATTCTATTTTGTTAATCCTCATGTTTATTATTGTTGTAGAATTCGGTTTTTTCAGTTTAGAAAGCATTTTGAACGAAATGAAACTTTGTGATAGGTCACACGTTTTGGAAGAATTTAATTTGATTCAGCTGATTTCTTGCATTTGTTTTATTCTAGACAATGCCCCATTGATGTTTTTGTTTGAGAATTTTGTTATTTGTGTTTGTTTGCTTAGAATCGGAATATGCTAATGAAATTTTTGTGCTTTAGGTTGCCTAATTTAGTGGGAATGAAACGGATTTAAATTCTTTTAGGATTTAGACCAACTTGTGGATTTTTTTTTTTCCAATTCTTGGATTGTGTATTCATCAATGTTTGCAGACTTCTTATGGCACATAAACATTTCCAGACTTTTGTAGCTATAATTTTAATTGCTTAATTAATGATACTTGAGGATAATTAAATGCAGAGCAAAGAATAACTGCTTCTTACATCAAAAGTTAATTGCACATGGAGAAAAGAAATAGTTAGTATATGAACTGATTATCTTCATAATTATTACAAAGACTGTAAAATTTAATGAATAGACCATTAGCAGACCATTAATTATGCCCAGATCTGAAATGTGTATGTTTCTGTAATATTCCATCTTAATTTTATCCTAATTCTGTCTATTTCTTTTGAATCATATCTGATTGCTTTCTCTTATCTTTTTTCAGCTTGTTGGAGGCTATAGATCTCATTCTTGAAGGTGCACAGAACCTTGTGATACCAGTTCACAGTCCCTTTACAAGAAAAAAGCTCATACACAGAACATCATCTTACTCTACCCTCCACAACAATCGCGAGTACTGCTGGCTAACTCAGGAAGACATAATTCGCTACCTTCTTAACTGCATTGGTCTCTTCTCTCCCATTCCTAACCACACCGTTGAGTCTCTCAACATCATTGACACAGAATCCATCTTGGCTGTCTGCTATGATGAGCCTGCCTCATCTGCCTTACCATTAATCTCTCAATCCCTTGTCAAGCAAACGTCTGTTGCCATTCTTGATATAGAAGGCAAGTTAATTGGTGAGATTTCACCTTACACATTGAACTCTTGTGATGAGTTGGTTGCTGCTGCAATCGCTACACTCTCTGCGGGGGAGTTGATGGCTTATGTAGATTGTGGCGATCCGCCAGAGGACTTGATACGATTGGTCAAGGAAAGATTAGAAGAAAGGAATTTAGAAATCGTGCTGGAATTGATGGAAGAAGAATCAGGAATCTCATCATCATCCTCATCCTTTTCATCATTTTCATCATCATCGGATGAGGAGTTTGGATTGGGCAAGAGTGGAAGCTTTCGTGGGCATTCAACAAGAGTGGCAAGGAGAACAGATGCAATCGTGTGCTTTCCATGGAGCTCATTGGTTGCAGTAATGATTCAGGCAATTTCTCATCGCGCGAGTTATGTCTGGGTTGTTGAAGAAGATGGCACTTTGGTTGGAGTTGTTACTTTCACAGGGATGTTGAAAGTGTTCCGTGAACGTGTGAAGTCAATGATGTAGGGAACTCAAAACCACACCAGAAACATAAAAAATGCCAGAACTATGTTGAAAACCAACGATGCATCAAAGTATTCTTCTTCTTCTTTTTCTTTTTTGTTTTGTATTAATGTTGTTAGGTTTCAAGTAATTATCATGTGAGTCCACGTTGTGTATTATGGAGCTTGTGCGGCTGTTCATAATTATACCTTCTCCTGTGACAAGTTTAGAGAGATAAGTGCCAGGTTTAAAAAGGCTGTAATAGAAGGATTATGAATATACTGAGTTCAGTCTCTATTGTTGTTATTTTAAGATCTCTTTATTCCCTTGTAATAGAAGGTACAAACAAGTCTTTGAAGACTTTTATAAATATAAGTTGGGGAATGAATTTGGCAATCTTTGTCTAGTATCTGTTTTCATTTTCTTTATGATAGCCTGAAGAAAGTTCGTTTGAGCCAGAACTTTCCACAATACAATCTACATATTACAGTGAGAAGCTAACTTGATAGCACCATTCATGTTATAATGAGACGAGGCACTTCCTCGAAAAAGAAATCCTCCAAAGAGATGATCTTACGTCTTCAGAAATTGCAACTTGATAATTTACAAGGTTTTCCGAATACAACTGAGCTGCAGCCTTTGTATTTTCAGTGTTGAAGCACCTTTTTTGAAAGGGTTTTGACCCAAACATGATCGTAACAGTTGTCGTTTCATCATATTGGGTGTTAAACAGAAATACAGTAATGAGGGAGAACTGATTTCACCTAAAAAAATTTCTCAGCAGTAGGCACAATTAGTATTCTTATTCTTAGCGCCCTGCTAGAGTGCAGACAGAGGCCGAGGGCCAGCAATTCTACTATCGGTAGAAACAAACAAACGAGGCTTAGAAACGAACAGCACTTCGAATCCAACCGGAGAAGTCAACATTTTGCATATCTATGTTTCAGAGCGTTGCCTAATGGCGCTATAAGCCTAAACAAATCAAACAATGATAAACGATTAAAGATTTTGGGAAGACTTAGACTTCCCATCATTCCTGAATAACAATCATGTAACAGGCGATATTACATCTGCTATTCAAACACAAACCATGGAACAGTTTCCACCAATTATCAAGTCCATCAAACAATACTAAAAGCTATCTCAAATCCTATTCTTGGTATTGAACTATTTAACCAACGGTTCACAGGTGGTAACGCCACCCACACTGAACCCAGCAGTATGGCTTTTCACAGTTTAGGTCACTTCACAAGAAATCTCCGACAGAGCAGAGAAATAACAAGCTTGCTCAACAAGTTCGATGACTTAGATACTATGATGACAAAAATGAAATCTCTAGAGGAGATGCTGTTCTTCCAACTTGCACAATTTCTGGACATTCAGATACTGATTGGTTTTCAGTTTTTAATAGCTGTTTAGTAATACATTGAATATATGTAAATAATAAGATGGCTTCTATGATCAAACATGTACACAACAAGCCTCATTTCCTTCTCTTTTATTCGCTTATCCTAGTGAACAAGAACTAGAAAATACAAATGAGGGAGTATTGAAGTGGTACTCTTTCCTCACAGCATTAGAAGTGCCTGTGATTTAGTTCCGCTACACATGATGATATAGCTTCTCTTACTTGGAGATTGTCAAACTCCATATTGAGTGCATCTTCATATAGTCGTTTTGCTTGCATTAGCAACTTCACCTTCTCTTTACTGTTCCGAGGCCGTAAACGAGATCTTTGCTGCAGCACTACACCCCATCTATATAGAGCTGCAATTGACAAATGCCAAAAATTTAGAAATTTTTCTTTGACCCTATTCACCACTTAACTACTGCAGTGCATGAAAATAGTACTTATCATCAAGCCTACAGGAATTATTTATTCTTGCAGTCCAAAACACATTTTGAGAGGATACTTAGCTTTGAGTCATAACATCAATATCTCAAGCAGAACTTTTAGCGAATGAAAAGAAAAAAAAAGAAAACTATTCTTACCATCTGGTGCATAAACATTGCCTTTGGACATCATGGCATCAAATTTATCAATTGCAGCTAAGAACACTTTGTCAGCATCAAAAGCAGCTTCCTGAAATTCAATAAGATATAAATTAAACTTGCAAGCTTCAACATCAGATGTTAAATTTCTTAGAATAAGCTGCCAAATTAAGCAAAGTCTACTGATAAACAACCAAGGTCAAAACTAGCTGAGCAAAGGTTTCATCATTAATCATGCAATACTTGTATAACTACTAAAAATGCAGAAAATTTCATGGTGAATACTTACTGGTCCAATATCTGAAATCAATTGTGCTCGAAAAGAGAGAGCAAGGCCCCAATTATACAATGCTCTAACATCATTCCCATCAATGGATAATGCCAGCCTATATTTTCTGCCTGCCTCCACAAGCAGTTCTTCACATTCTTCACATACATGAATAAGAGCAGATGCAATTTTATCTTTATTTGGTACTTGCTCGTCAAGGCCTTTGAGTGTATTACCCCTACTATCAACTGATATGGGGTACTTTCTTGAAAGAAGGGTTCTCAATTCACGACTTATCTTTAATTTTAGTTCTCCATGAAGGAGATATGTGTTGCCCAATAGGCCGACGGCCAACAAACTCATGGGCTTCATGGCTAGGGCTTTAGCAAGCAACTTTGCAGACTTGTACAGTATGATTTCTGCATGTTCTTCATCATGTTTTCCCTTTATACATTCCTTGGCTTGTTTCAGAAGGTTGTTAGCCTCTGAAAGATATCTATCAAACACCACATCATCTGCAAGCATTGAAGAAGAAGAGGAGCCAACTTCACCCTCCATTACAGATTGATTATCAGGCAAACGAGAATCATCACTCGGCTCCTCTTCTCTGAATTGAGATCTATATCCTTTATCTTCATTCACATTCCGGTTCTTTGAAGGCTTGTAAGCTCCACTAGATTGCTTCAACATCTGCTCTTGCACAAAGGAAGCTTCTGTTTCCGCATGTTTGAAACTAAAATTCAAATCCACAGAGTCACGCCAATTTTCACGGGATTTCCACATCTCAGTTTCATTATTTTTGTTCATCGTCCAGGAGACACGCTGATTATCCACAAATTGCAACCTGCTACTTTGGTAAGAATATTCTTGGCTGTCAATAAACCTTTTCCAGTTCCCACCTGTTTCTCCTGTGTTCATTTTTGCATTTTCTGACATTATTCTAATTCTTCTTTCAGTATCCCAGTCTAAAGCTGACTTATTTGTCAAACCTTGAGAAAACATGGAAGGGTTATTTCCTTGATCATTATCAACAATATTAAGTCTAATCTGTTGAGTCGAGCTGTTAACTTGAGTTTGATCATTGGCGAAAACCTTGTCGTTCCCTTGACTTTGATCATTTGTTAAACCTTGCTTAGCATTGTCTTTATCTTTCACTTTAGGAGGCTTTGAATCAACTAATTTCTCTCCAAATAAACCCCCAACAAACTGCAATAACCCAAACCCAACTTCCCCAATTTCCTTCTTTTTTCTAACAGATGATTTTTGGTTCTCAGCTAACACACTGCTGGAATTTCCTACACCAACAATGGTACTCTCAACAACATTTCTAGAATTCAACGCTGATGCTTGTAATGATTCAATAACACTAATATAATTTTCCAAATCACCCAATTCAATCTCTTTAGTATCAATAACTCTTTGTATATAATTCTTCAAATCATTGACTTTAACATCAAACCCATCAAAAAATCCCACTAAACTCCTCAATCTCTCACTACAAACCCTAAAAATCTCGTCTTTAGCTCTCTTCTTACTTGCATTTGCACTCAACTCAATGAGATTCCCTCCACGGAAAAACCCAAGTGAAAACCCAATAGCAAAAATCAAAACAGAAGCGGGAAAGACAATAATTGACGAAACCCTAACCCTAGAAATGGCAAAAGCGCAAAAAATCCCTAAGAAGAACACAAAGATATATTTTTTACTGTCATCAATTCCTCTAGAAACTAAGAAATAAGGAACCTGACTTGATTCGCCCGAGTTAGGCAAATCACCACCGAGTCGAAAATCGTCCCAACCACCGTAATTGAGTGAATTATCATTAGTGGTGGCTGATGCTTTGATGACAGGGAAGGTTTTTGTGGTTTTGAAAATGTAGAGAGATTTTTTGAGGGAAAAGCCAAAGACTTTTGTGTTCTGTTGGGAAAGTGATAAGAGGAAAATTGAAGGAGAGAATTTGGAGTTTGTGTAGATGGTTGGGTTTGCAAAGGTTAGAGTTTTCATTTTCTTTGTTTATTGGAAGATTGAATGGTGGTTCTTCTCTGTGTTACATCGGTGGCAAAGAGCACACGGGCTCAGGTGGTTAAGCTCACAGTTACAGTCGAGTAAACATTCAGTTGAAACTGAATTTCCCAGTCGGTCCGCCGGCATAAAAAGAAAACGGTGTGTCGTTCGAATAATTTATTTTAGAAAACTCTCATGCACGTATGGCGTACGAGACGACATGTCATATTTTCCTAGAAGATGTTCGTCAAAAGATTGACCGTTAAAGGAATTCATTAAGTTTTGCTTAACACTTCTAAATCGCTATCTAAAATAGATATTTGGTTGTCTAAATCTAATTAATAAAGAAAAGTATGTTTAATCTTTAGATTTTTCTCTTTAGAGAAAAATGTGTTAATTTTGAATCATCCACTTTATGCTTGATGTTTGCATTTGAAATTAGAGTGAATTATAGTAAATCAAAGCATATGACACTTAACTACATGTTTTTTTGTTTTTAATATTAATAGAATATGGAAAAAAAATGTAAAATCTGTAAAAGAAAAGAATAATTGGAATTACTAGTTTTAGAATCTAGTTATACAAAAAATAAAAATAAAAATAAATTATTTTTTTGAGTGATCTGATTGTACGATACCTTTTTTTTTTATTTTATTGTATTAGATTTAGAGATATTATGTGAATGAATCAACTAATAAATCTAATATCATAAATAAAAAAATTAAAAAAAATTATTCTAAAGAAAAATAGAGAGTCGTTTTCATTTTAAAATATAAAAAAAATACAAATTCGATACAAATATACAAATACTAAATAAATAAACTAAATATGAAATTAGATAAAATTCTTTTAATTATTAACTTTAATGGCATTTCTATGCATGCACTAGATTTTAATTTAATTATAGTTTTTAAATTCTAAATGAAGAAGTTAACTAAAATTTACTTTATATTTATTATTTTCAATATTTTAAATTATTTGATCACCATTTAATACTCAAATTTTTAGATTTTAATTTTATTAGTTTCTTTTACAAGCATTTTAGTAGATAAGTATTTTTGATATTAAATTTGAGTAATTAATTAGCTTATTTTACTAACTATTTATCTTAATAGCTACTAAATTCTAAATTTTATAATTATGTTGACTTGAATTTGTTAATTTTATAACTTTACCTTGTAATTTAAAAGTTAGTTTAAATTGATTTTAATTAATTAAATGTGCTATGTTTTTATTCCAATGAGTGCTTGGGCATAGGCTCATATGAATAAATAAGTATAAAAAGAATATATGTTTGTATTTATACAAATAAATTAAGAGAGAAAATGTACAACTACTTTGATTGTGGGACTTTTCTCTAGTTAGGCTTAGTTGAGGGCTAAAAGAGTAATTAAAAAAAATCTCCAATCAGCCCCTCCCTTCTCCTTCTCCTTCTTCTTCTTCCACTCGTATGACAGTCCCTCACCATCATTTTTTTTTTCCATTTTTGCCGTCCATATTACCAACCAACTGCCCCTCCCTTCCTCTCTTCTCATTGATGACCCTTTCCTCTTCATTTTCATATTGGAATATCGTTGGAGCAAGAGAGAAGGAGGACACCACTTGTTGTCCCTGTTTTTTCAGCCTCTTGCAGACATTTTCTAGCCAAACTGACGCTGGATTTGGACACCTCACCTCTCAAAATCTTAGGATAATCCCTTCTCGCTATCCAACAGTTGCGTCCGGCTCATCCAAGCCACACGGAAGCAAATTCTTCTCCACCTCGATCTGGCATTGTCCGGTGAGAATTAGGCTGCAATTTTTATGCATTTAGACTCCGCGCATCTCAAGCTTTGCGTAGACGCCTCTGGATCTGAATCCCGACATTATTGATTGTACCACCTTTTAGACCTTGGTATTTTTCGGACAAGCAGAACTTTAGATTGGAGTTCGATAAAAATCTATTTGGACTCGATAAATTAATTAGATAATTTAGAAAATATTATCACCATTAATTATTAATTATAAATAATTAATTAATTTAGTTAAATTAATTTTTAGATTAATTATAAATATTATAGATTAATTAGTGAAATTAAAAAGAAATTATTTGGCTCTGTAATAATTATAGCTATGAATATGAAGTTAAAATTTCAACAAATTATTTATGATTTGGATTGTGAATAAACATTAATGTCGGATTGTTATTTGTTAGTTGTGAACTTTGCTGTGTTGCGGAGTTGGAAAAATGATACAGATATGGGTGACCCAACTCTTATAAAATATTTGAAGAATATTAGAAGTGTTTTTATCAGATTCTGGACCCGTTATACAAAGGGTAAACATCCATATTTTAGGAGAGTTCTATTGAATTTTCAGTAGAATTTCTAAGTCAGGATTCTTACACAGTAAAAATCTAGAAGTCTAGGTCTAGGATTATTTATAAATTTTTTTTTTATTGATTGAATTATTTCTATCAATAGATAATCCGATGGTTCAGCCAGTTCCGCTGGAGACGTAAGAGCAGTTAAAAGAAATTCAACAAAACTGTGAGTTAAAGTCGTATAATCAACGATGCATGTGTCATGTCACTATTTAATGCAATGTTATTTAATTATTATTGTTACTATTTTTTTTATCATCGTTATTATTATTATTGATATATTATTATCTTAATTGTCACTATTTTTTATCACTATTATTATATTTACAATGAATATTGCATATAATTGTAATTTCATTTAAACCAGTACTATTATATTTTATCATTTAATATTAAGTTGAGTAATTCTATAATTTTTTGTGATTCATGTTATTTTAATATTATTGATGCTAAGATTGTATTGTAATACGAGACGAGACGGTAGTAGAACATGCCACATGATTGATTGCATCAGGACCGCATGTGCAACGGTATAAATTAGAGACATGTAACAGAAAAATATTTATGTGATGTGCCCTAGTTGAGCATCGCTCTCTGGGCTTACAAAAATTATGATTCAACGGAGAAAATGATCCTGGTCAAGCATCACTCTCTAGACACCGGTTATATTGGTAATTAAGTGACCATACTAGATTTAAGGACTATGGTCGAGTTTTTCTTATTGGGTGTCAGTCTTATCAGAAATAAGAGAGTCGATTAGCTGATAGAATTAGAGTATAGAGGTTCTGCTAATGTTCTAGTCCTGTATTTATTAAATTGAAATTTTCTAAAATATGACATGACACGCATTTGAATTATTTCATAATAGTTTATATTTATTTAAATAATTACTTTATATTGATAATTGTGTTTGTTTTGGATTATATAATTTTAACTCACTTTCGAGACTGACAGTCTTAAATTAAATTTTTCGGGTGATAATTAGGTTACCTGCAGTTCCTCTCATTTTGGTTGCCTGACTCTTTCCTTCCTCGGGCTTAATATAATTATTTTTCTTATATTTCTATTATATAAAGTTCTAGATACTCCGCAGTATTTACATTCAGACATATTATTTCTATTCTACATGATGCACAACCTGATGATGTATTAATTTTATTATTGTTGATGAACCTATAAATTCTATTGTAATTGTGTGGATGAAATATTGATACATTAAATAAAATTATGTTTTAATTAAGTTATTGTTTAGTCATGTTTGCTATGGTTTCGGTGGCCTTACGCCTACCCTTTTTCTAGCGTCAATCACAAGCCTACAAATCAGATTGTGACACACTAAGCTTAATCTGATTTTAAGTAAATATTTCAATTCAAGTAAAATCTTAAATTTAACTTCATTTTTCTATGTATGGCCTAATTATCTAAAAAATTATGAAATTTCAAAGTTTTAACAAATTTAATTAATTCTTTCAAGTATAACTTTCATTTCAAATATGGATTCTCACCAAATTTTCCGGCTAACTAGTACTGGAATTAAATAAAGTTCAAAAGAATAATTTAGGTGACTCAGCAAGAATAAAACTCGTCGTTTCTTCTTCCTTATTAAGAAACATACTGAGTCACCAAATTCTTTCCCTTATTGGATCAACAAATATTTTTTCCATCAAATTTCCTTTGAACTAACTCTCCAACTCTGATTAGAAAGCTCAATAATACCATATGTAAAATCCATCTATTACATAAACTCAAACTCAAATAATTTATCACTTAATTAGCAATCTACAATTAAAGTTAACTATTATTCTATCACCAACAAAATTTAGTAAAAAAGGAACATAAATTATGCATCAAAGTGATGTTGCTGGAGATGAAGAACCCAACATATGAGCACTGCTGATGGAGACACCACGATTAGTAAATGATTCAGCAATGATGCATGGCTCTACAAGCATTGTCGTCTACAGCGCCGCTGCGAAATGAAAAATGACATCTAGGATGATCATCAGATCAAGAAAAGTAATTCCTCCAAGCAATAATTTCTCCAAGCAACAACTACAGTCGGAACCACTTTCTTACAATAATTCAATGAAAAAAAGCATAATTGTAACCCTTACTCGCGAACCACCTCTTTGGCTATGAAAAGGATTGGGTTTTAGACCTTATGATTTCGTACTATCTCATATACAGTAACCCTTACTCATAAACTTACATTTATAGTTAGAGTAAAATTTTTGTCTAGGCTTGGTATATACACTACAACTAATAGAAGAGTGACATGTATATATGAGTATTTTATACTTTAATATTAAATAATTGACACATACTTTATCATTTAAAACTAATGAATATGTGTCAATTATTTATCGGTTTGGTATATAGATAGGGACATACACCCAAGTTTAGGTAATTATCTCCCTTAGATGTCCTCACCGCACTTAGTTGGTCGATTTAATCATGGTCTATAGGAAAGAAAGATTGAATTTTACTCCCGCAATAGCTAGTTGCAACAATAATACCACCACCATCTATCGTCTATAAAGACTGTACCCATCTTTCTTTTTATTATCACGATCTTAAGTATGAATAAAAGTTCTGATTTTTATGTGGTATTTCTTATTTTGTGGGTTTTTTTAAGTCTTGATTCTGTGGTTCAACTCAGTGTGTTTTAATCAAACTCAATGTGTTTGACTTAAACTTAGTGTGTTTGATGAGTTAGACTTGTTGGTTCATTAATTTTTATTTTATTTAATTATTTAAACAAGAGAATTTCTTATCTAGATTTGGTGTATAGACCACAACTAATAGAAGAGTGGCACCTGCATATGAGTGTGTTACACTTTAGGAGTAGATGATTGATACTGTTGATAAATTAGAATAACTAATTAGTTTTTGTTTGTTAGAGATAGGGATAAACATTCTAAGGTTTAGGGATAAGATAAATTAGTTCTTATCTAAATTTTTTTTCTATCCTTTAACTAGTCTACATAAGTTGTGTTTTTCCTATGTTTGATATATGAAAAAAAAAGAGAATATTCTTTTTTCCTTTCTCTATAAAAATTCTACATGGTATCAAAGCTTAGGGCTTGATCATGAATTTTAAGGCTGCCATGGTTGGCTCTAGTTCAGCCACTTCAGAAGCTAGCAGTGACGTGACACCATCAGGGGGAGTTTCTCAGTTACTTCCACCTTTTCCTCTTGAAAATTCTCTTAAATCACCATTCACAAGCTGAATGGCAAGAATTATCTTGAATGGTTTCAGTCCATGAGGTTGGTGATTGACGGAAAAGGGAAACTTGGATACTTGAATGGTGAGATAAAACCACCAGCAACCGACGATTCGAAATACAGGTAGTGGCGCTCAGAAAATTCAATGGTTAATACCTGGTTGATTAACTCAATGGATTCGGTTATTGGAAAACCATTCATGTTTTTGCAGACTGATCGAGTTGTTTGGAAAGCAGTTCGAGAAACTATTCAGATTTGGACAATCATTCGTAGTTATTTGAATTAAACACCCATATATGGAAAATGCAATAAGGTAATCGAGAGGTAACAGCTTACTATAATGATATGATGGCTGTTTGGCAGGAATTGGACATGTTTGAAGATGAACAATGGGAGAATCCTAATGACAGTGCTCGATCAAAAAGAAAATTAAAAGAGGTCAAGTATTTATTTTCTTGGCTGGTTTAAACAAAGATCTTGATGAGGTTCGTGGACGTATATTAGGAAAAAATCCTTTACCAACTATTAGAGAAGTTTTTTCAGAAGTGCATAGAGAAGAAGCACGACGAAAAGTGATGCTGAAAAATGATGAACCAAAAATAGATGTTGATGGATCTGCTCTTGTAACTCGAGGTACAGACTCAGGGGGAAAGCAGAAACCCTGGTATGATCATTATCGAAAACCATGGCATACTCAAGATACTTACTAGAAATTGCATGGGAAATCGAAGAAGAAAACAAGCAGCGATAACACAAAGTTAGGGGGAGATGTACGCGCTTTTCAAGCTAGCAATACTAATCCGGGGCAGCAGTCTTCTTCTGAATCTCTTCCTTTTATCAAGGAACAGATAGAGCACCTGTATAAAATGTTTAAGTCCCAAACTTTAGAAAAATCTAACCTATCTTGTTCTTTTGCACAATCAGGTAATTCTTTCATTGCAGCCATAGCTTGTTCCAAATCCTATAGCACTTGGATATTAGATTCAAAGTTACTCACGATCACATGTCCGGTGATTGCAAATTTTTCCTCTTATATACCTTGTGCAGGAAATCGAAAGGTTAAAATTGCAGATGGTTACTTAGCCACTCTTGCTCGGAAAGGAACAATTCCTATTTCGTCTTCTCTAGTTCTTAAGAATATCTTACATATTCCACATTTGTCATATAATATTTTATATGTGAGTAAGTTAACCTCTGATCATAATTGTCGAGTGATTTTTAAGTCTTCCTATTGTAAATTTCAAGATTTAACCTCGGGAAAGATGATTGGGGGTGCTAAATTGGATGGTGGATTCTACTCTTCAATGATGAGTCAACCTTTAGAAGGCAAGACTTGCAAACCTGTTTCAATTCTATTTTTGTTTCAAGTGACACTATGATTATGTTATGGCATTATCGGCTAGGACATCCAAATTTTCAATATTTAAAGTATTTGTTCCTAAAGTTATTCATGAATAAAAATCCTTTGTTTTTCCGATATGAATTTTGTGAATTAGCTAAACATCACCGAACTGTTTATCAATCGCAACCTTATAAGCAGTCCAAGTCATTTACCATGATTCACATTAATGTTTGGGGTCCTTCTAGAGCGCCAACATTTTCTGAAAAATGCTGGTTTATCCTTTTTATTGATGATCATACTAGAGTTACTTGGGTCTTTCTTTTAAAAGAGAAATCTGATGTTGAAAGTGTGTTCACAAATTTTTATAATATGGTTCAAACACAATTTCAGACTCAATGTGTTGGGACAATTTTTTGCTGAAAAATGGATTATTCACCAAAGTTATTGTAGTAACACGCCTCAGCAAAACGGGGTGGCTGAGAGAAAATATAAACATATCCTAGAGGTTGTTCGAGCTCTTAGTTTTACAACTAAAATTTCAAATTATCTTTGGGGAGAAGCAGTTTTAACAGTCATTTACTTGATTAATAGATTGCCTACAAGAATTTTGAACTTTAAAACACCAATTAGAGTTTTTAGTGAATGTTTCCCATAACTCGGCTAACTAGCAACATTCTTTAAAAAAAATTTGGAAGTGTGGCTTTTGTCCATAATTATGATCCCGAACGTTCAAAACTTGATCCAAAAGCATATAAATGTATTTTTGTAGGCTACCTGCAAATCAAAAAGGTTATAAATCTTTTTATTTCTATGGATGTCACTTTTTTTGAAGGACAATCATACTTTGACAAATTTCATCTTCAGGGGGAGAACACTAGTTAAGATGTCTCAACTGATTCTGGTTCTGATTTAAATTCTGATTATAATTTAACTTTTGAGTTTTTTTCAAATAATGGTATTTCTTGGGGGTTTGATCATGTTTCAAAAGAAAATAGGTCAAAAAATAAAGAAAGTGTGGAAACAAATGATTTAAATATTGAAAATATTGAACAGCCTCTGATAAGGTCATCTCAAAATCAAAATATTGAAACAACTGATATCTATGCGAAAAAGTTGAAAGGTCTTGTATATTCAAAGGAACATCAAGCACAAAAAAGAGCCACCATCCCACAGCACCATCTCCAAAACTTCCTACAAATAATTCATCTAGTCAACTTGATTTTCTCATTGCGCTTAGGAAAGGTGTCAGGTTATATACTAAACATCTTTTGTCAAATTTGTATCTTACAAAAATATTTCATCATCATATTGTGCTTTTATCTCACAAATGTCTAGTATGGTTATTCCAAATAGTGTTTTGGAGGCTTTAAATGCTTCTGAGTGGAAAGAAGCTATTTTGGAGGAGATAAGAGCCTTGGAGAAGAATGCTACTTGGGAAGAAGTGGATTTTCCATATGGGAAGACAGTTGTCGGATGTAAATGGGTGTTTATTGTGAAGTACAATTCAGATGGATCCTTGGAAAGATATAAAGCTCGTCTAGTAGCCAAAGGATTTACTTAAACATATGGAGTGGACTACTATGAAACTTTTTCTCCTGTGGCGAAACTCAATACTATTTTAGTGCTCTTGTTTGTTGCAGCTAATCTAGATTGGTCTTTGAATCATCTAGATGTGAAGAATGCCTTTTTGAGTGGTGACTTAGAGGAGAAAGTATACATGGAACCTCCACCTGGTTTTGCTTAGAAATTTAGAACCAAGGTATGTAAGCTAAAACGATTTTTATATAACCTTAAACAATCTCCTAGAGCATGATTCGAGAGGTTCACAAAGTTTGTTAAAGGTCAAGGTTATAATCAAAGTCAATCTGATCATACTCTTTTCATAAAGAGTTCTATTGAAGACAAAATTTCTGTTTTAATTATCTATGTAGATGATATAATTTTAATTGGAGATGATATAATTGAAATAAGCAGATTGAAACAAAACCTAGCCAAGGAGTTTGAAATGAAAGATTTAGGCAAGCTAAGATACTTTCTTAGAATGGAAGTGGCAAGGTCAAAGAAAGGCATTGTTATCTCACAACGGAAGTATATTCTAGATCTCTTGAAAGAAACTGGAATATGTGGTTGTAAACCTTCTGAAACTCCAATTGAAGCTAATTCTAGACTTGGGGAGGTAAAGAATGGTGTTCCAGTAGACATAGGAAGATATCAGAGGTTGGTTGGAAAACTGATTTACTTATCACATACTCGTCCGGACATTGCTTTCGCTGTAAGCTTGGTAAGTCAGTTTATGTATTCTCCATATGAAGAACATCTTGAAGCTGTATATCGAATTCTTCGTTATTTGAAAAGTACACCAGGAAAAGGACTTTTTTTCAAGAAAAAAAAAAGGAGTTGAGGTGTACACGGATGCTAATTGGACAAGTTCAATCACTGATAGAAAGTCAACTTCTAGATACTGTGCATTTATTTGGGGTAATTTAGTCATATGGAGAAGTAAAAAGCAGAATGTAGTTTGCTAGAAGTAGTGTTGAGGCATAATTCAGATCAATGGCACAGGGAGTGTGTGAGATTATTTGGCTGACAAGGGCTCTACAAGAGCTTAAAAGGTCTGTGAGTTTACGTATGAAGCTGTATTGTGACAATAAGGCAGCTATCAGTATTGCATATAATCCTGTTTTACATGACAGGACAAAACGTATTGAAATTGACAGGCACTTCCTAAAAGAAAAACTTGAAGAAGGAATTATTTGTCCTCCATTTGTACCAACTACACAGCAGGTGGCATATATTTTAACTAAAGGGTTGTTTATACAGCAATTTGAATTTCAACTTAGCAAGTTGGGCATGACAGATATATTTGCTCCAACTTGAGAGGGAGTGTTGATAAGCTAGAATAACTAATTAGTTTTTGTTTGTTAGAGATATAGATAAACATTCTAAGGTTTAGGGATAAGATAAATTAGCTCATATCCAAGATTTTTTCTATCCTTTAGCTAGTCTATATAAGTTGTGTTTTTCCTATGTTTGATATATGAAAAAAATAAGAGAATATTTTTCTTTTTTCCTTTCTCAGATATATATATCTATTATTTAAAACTAATATATATGTATCAATAATTTATCGGTTTGATGTATAAATATGGACATATATCAAACTTAGACAATGATTTTTCTTTAAATAAAATGCTATGCCATATCAGCAATAATCATCATGACTTTTAGTCAAATTTTACCGGAATATTAAATCCAAAAAAATCTCATAATTTGTTATTAAAATAAAAACTTTGAAAGAATTAGATAAAACTGAAAAGAAAAAAAAGTCTAAAATTCGGAATTAAAAAGGTAATTAAGCCTAAAAATGGTAGAAATCTGCAAAAGCTTTTGGGAATTAACACAAACATTTTTAACTATTTCGCATCCTAGAAGCTAACCCTAAATTGATTCAAAAGTAGGGCCGGGTTGAGTTCAAATTTAGCTTGAATTTTTCTTTTAGAAAAAAAGAATAGTTTAGAACTAATCCAGCCCAATATGTTTACTCTAACCTAATATTTCCTTAAGCCCTGCCCACAGTTGAAACATTTCATTTTTATGTAGAACGGACATATTAAGATTTTAAAGAAATAGCATAATTAGATTTTTTGCTTGAACTTCTTAACAAAATATATTTAATTATTTTTTTAATATAAATATTTGCATATCTTAATTAGTAATTACGGACTAAACACAGGACTCAAATATTTTAAATTGTATCGAAAAAATAGAACTGAAAAGTATCATTGATTGCTTAACTTTTTTCAAACCAAACTACACTTAATTTATCTTTTAATATAATCTTAGATATCACTGTAACTAACAAAATTAAAAGATCGGCATATAATATATACATTGTAAGCTCATTGTTATAAATATATAATAAATTTAAAATTACAACTATGAGGGTAGATTTTAGTTTTATAATATTCACTTTTATTACATAATATGTTAATTTACAGTGGCTATTAAAGAAGGGCATGTAATATATAATTTTATTAATTTTTTTATTTAACTTAAATTTTATGGTAAATTTCAAGTTAATTGGAAATTGTTTAAACTTAAAAAATATAATTCTTTATTATATAAAAATTAAAAAACTTCTAAATTTTCATCATCTCATTTCTTGTCGTACTATTTTGTTAAATCTGAATTCTTTATAAGAACCGTTTTAATTAGATCTGAATCTATAATTTGAACCGTATGTTAAATACAAATTTAATTTTAAAAAAAATTATATATTCTAGTATAATTTAAAAATTATTAAAATTCGATTCCGTTTGAGAAATTTTTCTAAATTCTAAATTTCTAATACATTTGAATTATATAAATTCAAACCGCGGCAAACAACCCAAGATACAAAAGCATTCTCGCAGTTGCAGGGATTGTCATATATCAGTCGTTTATCCATACGTTGCATAGTCATTATTATTATTGCTTCAATAAAATGAAATTGATAGATATCATTTAATAAACTCTTTAATATTTAGTATTAATTTATAATATTTTAAAGATAATACTAAACTAACTATTTGTAAATGTCTTTTCTAATTTTTTTAAAATTTTATTATTATAATAATATAAAAATTATTTTTAAAATATTTATTAATTAATTTTAGTATCATATAAATTAATATTATCAGTATAATAATAATAATTATTATTATTATTTTCTAAGATTAAAAATTTATTATATAATTATAAAATAACTAATTTATTATTAGATATAATTTAGAATAATTTATTAATTAATATAATATTAAAATATAATTAATATACTATTTTTAGAAATAAAATTAGTATTATTATCTGATTAGTTAATATAATATTAAGATATTATTAATATATATCTAAATTTGAGTTTTATTGGTAAAAAATAAATATACATGTCAATACAAAAAATAAATATATTTATCAAAAATTTAAATGTCATAAAAATATTTTTCTTGCAATTTTAGTATAATCAATACTTCAATTAATCTCATCAAGACATGAGAATATATTTTTCTTACAATTTTATATTTCACAGATAGTAAAATAATTGAAAATGAGAATAAAACATTTTCTAATATATTTCAAATTTCAACTTGGTCATTCCTGCTAGGAATCCATAAATGATAGTGGATGGTATAGTGAATAAGGGAAGAGAATAAAAAGCTCGCAGTTGGACCTTGGGTTGGGTCGACCGGTCCGCCTAGCGGTGTGCACTGTCGTCCCTTCCGGCCTTACTTTAAAGAAATTAGAGTGCTCAAAGCAAGCCTACGCTCTGTATACATTAGCATGGGATAACATCATAGGATTTCGTCCTATTCTGCTTATGCGCACTCCCTGTTGCGAGGAGTTTGGATCTGGTCGATGATACATTTCTTGCACGGGCTCGTGCTTGTGTTGAGGCTAGAGACGAGCTGCAGTGCTCGGGCGTCCTATGCACGTAGTTTTGATTGCGTAAATTACCTAATCCTGACATGGAGAGGTAGTGACAATAAATAACAATACCGGGCTCTTTGAGTCTGGTAATTAGAATGAGTACAATCTAAATCCATTAACGAGGATCATTGGAGGGCAAGTCTGGTGCCAGCGTAATTCCAGCTCTAGAGAAAATAAATGATTAATATTTTGATTATTTGGTAGTTGAGCTTTGAAAGAGACAAATTAAGCATTGATGTTTCTTATCCCTATTTTATTTTTTTATTAATTTACAAAAGTAGGGAGTAGGTTGTTGTCCATGATAGAGAGAATTAATTATATTATCTATGTGGTGTGGACCTAACCCACATTATCTCATCATCAGTCATCACCCACCCCACCCAAAACATCTTTCTCCATTCTCTCCTCATTTTCACTATCAACTAATCACTCACTCCCACTTTCATATGTTTTGCTTCATTCATTATATTTTTCAATTATATAATGCCCATATTTTTGTTAAGAGCATAACTTGAAACATCTATTTTTTTATTTTTTTTATGTTAGTTATACTTTCTTTTACATCTTTTTTAAATTAAAAAAATAAAAAGAATTAACTATTATTTGAGAAAGAGTTGTAATTCATTTTTTTCAAGTGAAATATCTAATTATATTCTTATAAAGTCTCGCATGTCATAATAATTATTCTTAAATTGGAGTAGTTTTCTAAAAGTATTTAAATCACATATAATCAAAATTTACAAGAATGTAGCTCTTCATTATACAACACATAATTTGTATACATGTTTCAATAAAAAATAAAAATATATAAATCACTTCACTCCATCCCATGCTACTACTATGCATATAAATCTATAAAATTACTTAATTGACTAAGGACAATTCTTTTTATCCCAATTCTTACCCATTTAATCATTTTATAAAATTATATTTTTGTCTTAAAATATATTAATATAATTCGATAAAAATATTATATATAAAAGGTGTGATAAAAAAAATGGACTATGCAGCTATTATAAAATTAAATAAGAGCTACTAATTATATAATATATATCAAACGATGAATATAAAAGCCTTACATTTTTGTCAAGATTATTTAAAGTTATATTTTATTTTTTTTCCACCTTGTATATGAAGTTTTTGTTCTTGGAATTGTTGGAGTTTTTGATGATTGCCGACTGACCACTGAGTCACTGGCCGCAAATACATTGAATTTATTATTCCTTGAAGAACATTGCAGAGTCCAATTTGGCTATTTGGATCAAATAAAACTGCTGCATTCTAGAAGGTAAAAAAGAAAGTCACATTCTCCTTTTTTAATCCTCAATTGATGGGAATATTAGTTGTATGTAAGCTGTTGAAGGAGCAGCCATGATTTATTCTACTTCTGGTTTGGACAGAAATATAATAATAATTATTCAATTTCTCTCTTTAAAAAAAATAATTAATTTTTCAAAAATAAATAATTAAATGATGAATTGCATCTGGTTTGATTATTGCATTTCAATGTTAATCTTCTAAGTTTCATGATATCATTAATCCTATGTCAATATTCAATGATTAACCAATATTTGCTATAATTAGTAGGAGTTGGACTAATAGATATTTAATCTATAAACTTAGGTTGAATAACATGGGGAATATTATTACTTTTTTCTTTTTTCATTCTATAATTACTTCAGTATTTACTTTGCATTCTTTAATATCTAAATGCTATTCCTTTTCTTTCATTTTTATATTATTACTGTAATCTTTTTTTATGTTAAAACATAGAGTAAGCATATTTAAGAATTATTATAGTGTATCATAGATTTATAATTGAAATATTAAATTCACTAATTATGTGCAGTAACTATTTATTTTTTATTTATTACATACTTCTATTTATTTCTTATAATTTAATTAGTAATACTTGATAATTTTAATATCAATAAGTAATTAAAAATTATATAAATTATGATAATCTAAATTAATAGAAGAATATATAGAATTAATAAACTAATTAAATAACAATAATAAATGATCTGTAGATAGATAGTTATTTATAAAAATAGAATAAAAAGAAATAGGGAGTGATATGATAGAAGAGGATTTACAATATGTGAGAAAATGAATCATTTAGGGTTGTACATACACAGGAATGGAAATAATGACTCCCTAATCCGGTAATTACCCAGCATCATTATGGGCCTATGCTTTCCAAATGCAAATTTTGTGAAACAATCTTGCTACACTAATTAATGTTCATTACCACATAACCATAATATAATCTTCTATTTGGTAGGAAAACATTATGAGTTTATGGCTGCTTGGCTATCATCTTCTGCATTAATAGTGATTATATAGGACTTTTCAGTTGACTTAATTTAATATACTTGGCCCGCTATTATTTGTTATTAAAATAATTAATTGGACTTTATAGATATAATTTTTTTATATATTCTATTATTTCATCGGCCCGATTAATAATTATTATATATTTATTAATTTTAAATAATTAAATATAAAATATTTTTATTTATTTTAATATATACACTTAATATAGATAAAGTAATTCATAAAAATCTATTACATTGTAACATTCTAAAAATTGATGACCCTATTAGTAACAAATAATACAAATTATTGCAATGCAATTATCCTAAAGAATTCCTCTTCATACAAGATTTAAGAAATTGCACAGAACTATTTGATTATCTATAAGATTAAAATACTTTTAAATTTGATTTCTTTTTATGTATCTATTAATATATAAATTATAAACTTACTTGAATTTAAACCGGACCGGCCCGATCAAGGGGCAGTGAACATGTACAATTGGGAAGAAAGAGAACTGGAGAAGAAAGGGTAAAAAAACGTAACAATCATGAATCATGGAAGTGCGTGGAGGCAAAGCTAAAAGGGCAAAAAAGAAAACCGAAAGTGTAAGGAAAATAAAAATAAAAAAATAAAAATAAAGTGGCAGACAAAGACTGCAATGGATAAGGCGGAAATGCAGTCAGATATTTTATCTGTATTTGTACTTACACCCTTTACCAATATAGTAGTAGTAATTATTTTATTAATAAACAATATTTGTATTTATTTTCAACGCTCCACGACATCATTTCTCTCTTATCCACGTGCCCCCTTTTCTTTCTCTTTCTATTCTATCGGCTTCGCTTTCATGAGAATAGAAGCAAAGCACCTCCTGCAAAACACTAAATTAAATTTGAAAATCTAAAGCTTATTTTATGAGAGAGAGTGACTTTGGGTTTTTGGGTTTGAGGGTGTGTGCTTGGAGAATTTTTATTGTGTGATTTGAGGGTTTGTTGAGGAGGAGATGTACGTAGCTTCTATGAGAAAGTCATTCAAAGACTCCCTCAAAGTTCTTGAAGCTGATATTCAACATGCTAATACTCTGTGAGTCTCTACTTCCTTTTGGGGTCTTTGGGTTTTTCTTTTCCTTAATCTTGTTATATAATTGAAAATTTAGTCTTTAAAACTTTCTTTTGTTTTTATAATTGTTGCAGCGGGTGCTTGAATGTGAGTTCTAAAGTATTGACCTTTGCATTTTTATTGCTGTTCTGGAACCATATTGGGAAAGTTTCTGTTTTATTTTCTGGTTTTCTTCATAGATTTTTTTTTTGCCAGTTATGCTCTGAGGCTATTAATTTTCAGTAAAATCCGTGACCAAAATATGATTTTGATTTCTTTTACTCTCTCTCCGTGTGTCTTCCAAGCTGTTGTAAGAATGTTATGATGGTTTTTTCTTTTTCATTTAATGCTTAAATTTTTATGCATTTCTTCATGGAGGTGAGAGTTTTAATTAAATTTGTCTGGGTTGTGAATTGTGATTCTTATTATAAGTTTTCTTTTTTCCTTTTCCTTTTTTGTGTTTTTCTCTCACTTAAATGGCATCCAACTGTTGCCGGATTAGAAAATGGTTCTCAGTTCTCTCGCAATTCTCAGGTGGTTTACATTGGCTTAAGCAACTTGGAGGATCCTGCGGGTTTGTGTGTGTGTTTGATTCTTTTTTGGTGATTCTTTCCTTTTATGTTCTCATCAGTTATCAGTTCTTTTGGGGTCTAGGGGCGTGAGGGATTGGCAGTACTCAGTATCCTTATCTTGATAAGGAGTTGTCTTGACTTCACGTGATTGATGGGTTCCACCTGATAGTGCTTTTATGACATTATCTTAAATCTCCAAAACAACATTACTAGTAGCACCATTGATTTATAATTTCTGCAAAGATCAAGACTTTATAAAGGCTCCTCCTTTCGAGACATAGAGAATGCTAGCTTAACGAGATAAGGCCCAATAGGCGAATGTTGTATTTGTATATGGCTTGAAGTTTTTCAAAACTTCATTCAAGGTGTTCAAGGGCAGATATTTCCTGTTCTGTTTTATAAATACTAACAACTACCTCTGAGACTTATATTTGGTCTTTGCTCTGGAAACTTTTCTTGTGATTTGTATGTTTTACCGACAATCTTACCATATTGCTAAATTGAATACGTCCTGCAATGCCACGTGTAGGGCTTCAGATTTTCCAAGAGATTATGATGGTGCCTGCCTTCAGATGAGAATGTCATATAGTCCAGCTGCCCACCTGTTCCTTTTTCTAGTTCAGTGGACAGACTGCCACCTTGCAGGTGCCCTTGGATTGTTGAGAATCCTAATTTATAAGGTTCGAATTTGTTTCTATCGATGGAACAAACACACACTTTCCTGTTTTGTCACAATGCGAACAATGGATAAGGCTTAACTTATGGATCTGTTTCATACCTCAGGTATATGTGGATGGCACAACCACCATGTCTACTCATGAAAGAAAAGCAAGTATAAGGGAGTTCTATGGTTAGTTGCATTTTTCAAGTATTTTTGGTACTGTATATGAGGTCCCAAGTTTTTGGCAACTCTCTTATCTTACTTATTGTGTCTCTTGGTCAGCGGTTATTTATCCCTCTTTATTACAGCTTCAAAGAGGGGTCACTGATACAGAAGACAAGAAACAGAAAGCAGTATGTTTGGAAAGGTACCGAAGAAGAGATGAGGAAGAACATAGGCTTCGAACAGATGTAGATATTGAAAGAGAAGAGGAGTGTGGAATATGCATGGAGATGAATAGTAAGATTGTATTGCCAAACTGCAACCATGCCCTGTGTTTGAAATGTTACCATGAATGGTACTCTCTCTCTCTCTCTCTTTCTCTCTCACATTCCCACTGCCTCCACCTTTTTTGTGGTGACATCTGAACTTCTGAAGTTACTCTGGTCCTGTAGTTGCCATAATTTTCAAGTGTCTTTATATCTCTGCCACGGTGAATGCTGCCTTCTGTTAGACTTCCTTTTCTTTTTTCTTTTTTTCCTTCTCCTCTTTCTTTCTTTCCTTCTATTGCCATTACAGGCAATGTGATATTTTGATCTTACATCACATGAATATATATCAACTGTTTCATGAAGGATGGGTTTGTTTCATTTTGCTGTACTTGGAATTGCATAACCTATGTCATTATGCATGACCAAGTAGAATTTTATGGAATCCATTTGCAAATCTAAAGTTTATGTGTTGGGTTAAAATGAAAGCTTGTTTAGATTTTTACTTGATTAAATCCCGGCGTTGGTTATAAGCAAACTAAGTTTATTGTAAAACTGAGCTCTAGACTTTAGAATATCTTGTTGGCATGTTTGATATAAACCAGACATACATTGTATTGATAATATTCCAAATTTATTGAATAGTTCTTGCTACGTGATTAAGCATGTAATTGCTTGATTTTTGCTGTATAGGGGTGCCATATTGTTCAAACCTGGTAACCAGGATGCATGTTTAGTTAATTTGTAGATTATGTTGCTTCTGTTGTACTCTTATTTGCGTTATATCTCTGGAATATATTTGAATCTATTGTTAGCTTTTTGTTTCTCCTTTGGTTAATTATTTCATAGTTGATGTTTGATCTGTTTTACATCTCTAGATGTTGACAATAGCTTTTCCAGTGAAAACAGATGTCTGTTTATAGCATCCTGCCTTTTTAGGTAAATGTGTCCCAAAAGGTTTTGCTTTCTAATCTTAGCCTATAGATTGCTGCGCCACACTTAAGCTTATTCAAGTTAACTTTAAGTGAGAGAATCAGATGGTTTATCGCGTGCCTTCTTCTTCTTCTTCTTCTTCCCTTCTTTCTATGTCCGTGCTGATTGTGTGTTTTTAGGAGGATGAGAAAAGGGGAGAGATTGATGTTCCATCTCCATGCTACTGAGACTTGCCTGGATTTAGTTCCATCTTATGTTCATATATCATTGACCTGCTATAGGAGTAGTATTCGAAGTTATCATCTGCGGATGAATCACTAAGCTTGAGCAGTTTATCAGAGGTTCACTGTTGAATCAGAGAATTTTCTAAGCTAGATGATTGGAATTTGACACCTATCCTGCTCAGCTTACATGTGTGTTCTGTAGATGTGTTCTAAGTTATGGATAGAAAGTTCATGGTGGTAGATATTTAAATTGCGAGTGTGACTTTGTAGATGGGTCCTAAATCATATATAATTTTCCCATCAAAACACTGAATTCTGCTGTGATTTCATTTCTCTGCAGTCTTAGCATATATCGTCCATCGTTTTCGACTTCAGATGTTGTAATTTTCTGATTTAAGAAATACGGGTTACGGTAAATGCTATAGCATGGTATATCATCTGTGCGTCCTAGCCGGCATTAATCTGCATGCTTGTATCTTAAATGTTTTTCTTTCTTGATTGATGACAGTGAAGATATGTTGCCATGGTTTACAGGAGGTCAAGATCACAGTCATGTCCTTTCTGCCGGGACAGTCTTAAAAGAGTGAACTCTGGAGACCTGTGGGTGTTCACAGACAGTAGGGATGTAGTGGACACGGCAACAGTGACAAGGGAGAATCTTAGAAGGCTATTCATGTACATAGATAAGCTGCCACTGATTGTTCCGGATTCCCTTTTTGACACATATGATTCGCACCTTAGATAGGCGGCGCAAAAACTAAACTAAACTGTCTGATTATCTCCATCTCCAATGGTGTTTGGATGAGCAGTACCCATCTCGCAAAAGTTTAAAGAAAAGGGGAGTTGCTTTGCATGAGTAGTTTTTCTTTCTTTTGTTTACATAACATAAAAGAATTCACTGAAACTGATTTGGCCAAAAAGGAAAAGGAGATTGAGGCCGAAATTTAAGGAATTTCAGTGGGGTAGTTTCTTGCCGCATCTAGTTAGAAGAATTCCAACTAGCGATGTTAGGAAGATGAATCGGTAAGGTCGAGAGAGAGAGAGAGAGAGAGATGGGTGGGGGATCGGCTCATAAGTTGTATTTATTCAGCACATTTGTACATCCTTTCTTGTATAGCTTCGCATTTACTTGCGACGTGCAATAGTTAATGCAAAATTCTCCTCCGTACGTATCAGATTCTTACAGAAATCTCCTGGCGGACGGACATTGTGCTTCAGGAATCTCGTATTGTAATTCCTGATACGATACTTTAAAGTAGTTTCATTCTCCGTAATTGATGGCTGTGCGCAAAAGCCAAGCAATTTGTTGAGATGGTAAGGAAAGCTACTTGGTTTCTTTTTCACTTGTGCTGAGCTGGGCCCAATTTTCAGGAAATCTACTATCTGAATATGTGACAGCCCAAATATGAAGATGAATGGCCCAAGCTTGAACAAAAAAAGAAAATGAAATTGGAAGAAGTGGGACCTAGTGGCACGTTAGGACTGTGATGAAAATGGGAAGAAAGATATAATAAAACAACAAGGCACAACCTGTCAACCCTACATCTTGGCTTTTGAAAATTTGATTTTTATGGTCTCCCTCTCTCCCTGCCTTTCTTGTGGACGGGAGCGCCAGCATGCATCTTGTTTCTGTCGAAGAATGAAATTGACAACGACGTCGTCTTTGAGACGAACAACTCGTACTCCCTTGGATTAGCATGAAAATAGACACAGCTACCAAAGGTGATGAAAGCGGTTACTGAACACACAATTTTTGCATACGCATAAGGACACTGGATGATTCTCTTTCTTTTTTATTTTTTTAAAGAAAAAATTATAAAAAAAGTAATTTTAAATAACGAATTGCTGTGAGTATCTTTTTGGCCTCTATTTTTAAGCCGCACCGATAGTTAAGGAAAAACCAGAGAAGAAAAAGAAAATTGGATTCATGTCTGTTGAAAAGGAGAGGACAAAGTAGACGAAAAAAAAAAGAAGGAATTGCAAGAAAGAAAGGGAAAAGAGATGGGCAAAGGGGGAGAGAGGCATGTGGAGGAGGAAGAAGCAGAAGGAGTAATGGCAACAGACTTCTTCTGGTCATATACAGATGAACCTCATGCTTCAAGACGGCGTCAGATCCTCTCTCAGTACCCCCAAATTAAACAACTCTTCGGCCCTGATCCTTTCGCTTTCTTTAAGGTCTTTCTCCCTCCGTTAGATCTGATATAATGTACCTCCATTTCTTGATTGTTCATTGTGTCTTGCATCACTTACAACTTCCTTTCTTTACAGATTTAGACTTGTTTACTCGATTGTGGATTTTCTTCTGTGGTCTTTGTCGTATTGCTGGTGTCATTTTTATTTACTGTCTTTGGGATGCTTTGTGTTCTGCTTCAATTTCTTTCTCTTCTCTTTAACTTTAATGTTGTCTGATGTCCCTCCCAGCTTCCGCAACCAGCATTTGCTTTACTCACTTATGTACCCAACAATTACTTTTTTGATCCTTTTTTTTTAATATATATTTATCACCATTAATGGACTATATTCATCGTTTTTTATTATGAGTTCTTTTTTATATGCTTCATAAATCTTTTTCTCGTACCCTGTAAACGATACTTCCTTAATTTCTTGGGATTTACTGACTGCAATCCATTTCTTGACTCTCTTTTTTTCCTTTTATTGCATTTCAGATCACATATTCACCTTTTTCCCCTTTCAAAATTACTTGTGATCCGTGAAAGATGAATCGTATTCTTGCAAATGATAAGTGCACTAATAATGTGAAGAGCAACTGCAATTCTTTCTGATTCGACTAAAATTTTAATTTTTGAATCATATTACCTTTTCGCTTGACATTAGCAATTCGAGCTGTCATTTGTAATTACCTGCTCATAGGTCACTCTTATATTTCCAAATATGCCTTTTCACATTTCTTTAGCTCTTGAAATGGTCAAGTTTATGTGTCTGTCATTTTTTTTTTCCTTTTATTTCTACAAGACTATGAGACAACGTTTCTGGTTTATGCAAAGATGGAGGGCACTGCACTGTTTATTTGCTGTTTTTATGGATGTTGTCAATTGCCTGTTTCTTTTTTTCTTAATAACGGTCCATTATCTAAAATTTGGTGGTGTTTCAGGTTTCTGTTGTGGTTTTGCTTCAGCTTGGCACAGCTGCATTACTTCATGATTCTGGCTGGCTGAAGATACTGGCAATAGCCTACTTTTTTGGCTCTTTCCTCAACCATAATCTTTTCTTGGCCATCCATGAGCTGAGCCACAACCTTGCCTTCTCAACTCCTGTCTATAATAGGTGGCTTGGGATTTTTGCCAACCTTCCTGTTGGCGTACCCATGTCTGTAACCTTCCAGAAGTACCACCTTGAACACCACCGCTTCCAAGGAGTAGATGGAATTGATATGGATATCCCAAGCCAAATTGAAGCTCATCTAGTGAGGAATGTCATCACGAAATCCATATGGGTTATCTTCCAACTCTTCTTCTATGCTCTGAGGCCTCTATTTCTCAAACCAAAGCCCCCTGGTTATTGGGAATTCATCAACCTTTTTGTTCAGATTGCTTTGGATGTGGCTATGGTTTATTTTTGGGGCTGGAAATCTTTTGCTTATCTGATCCTTTCCACATTTGTTGGAGGTGGAATGCATCCAATGGCTGCTCATTTTATCTCAGAACATTACGTCTTCAACCCGGAGCAAGAAACATATTCTTATTATGGCCCCCTGAATTTTGTTACTTGGCATGTGGGATACCATAATGAACACCATGATTTCCCTAGGATCCCTGGAAGCAAGCTTCACAAGGTGAAGGAGATTGCACCAGAATACTATGAAGGTTTAGACTCGTATAAATCTTGGAGTCAGGTCATATACATGTATGTTATGGACAGAACAGTCGGGCCCTTTAGCCGAATGAAGAGAAAGGTGTCAACTACCACAAAGAAATCTGAATAGGGGCACATGGGATAGTCTTTTTGTGTGAAGAAAATATGGAAAATCTATAGTCTGTAACATTTTTGAAGCATTAAATTTTTTGTTGTAGTCTTAGACTGAAAAGATGAGTTGATTGTTTATTCTTCCGCTTTTAGTTTACTTGCTTATGTATGCAAATTGAACAAAAAGACGGCTGTTTTCTCTACTTGTCTAATTGATGTTCTCTGAGTTCAATTTTGTTCCCGTCCTTGGCATTAAGCTTTGCTTGGATTATAAGATTTGCCTTCATTTTGGTAAAATATACTACCATGGCTTCCTTTTGCTTATACTAATTGTTTCAAGTTGCAACCTGAAAGGGCTTTGATTGAATTGCAGAGGAGGATTGGGCATCATCTATGTTCTCTGCACCAGAATTTTCTGTATGATTTCTCAAATACAACCATGTGACTTGACATTTCGTATTAAAAGACTAATATTAATTGCTTTCAGGCTTAATCTAAATGACAATGGGAGGAGAAAAAGTGTTCTGGTTTGTCGTCTTAGAGCAATGGCGCACACCATGAATTACAAGTATTCTATCTACTTCCACGAGATTCTGCAGTTGCCATTTACTTCCATCTCGATGTCTCTCTGACCTGAAATGTCTGCTTCAACAATACTGTGCTGCTCTCCCATTTTTATCTTGATAATTCGGTGCTATTCTCTTCACTTGTCTGTCTACAAAAGGATACAATGAAGAAGGAAAATGCGTAGTATAAAAAAGGTCATGAAGTGAAAATTCTGCTGAGTGCAATTCTTACTTTCCATGCATCATTCTTGGAAGCGAGACCTGGATCTCCGACACCGTATGGAGATGGCTGTAAATGGTGGTTGATAAGTGGAAGCCTCCCCGGTGGGTATTCGTCATCACTATCATAGTTGGGTTCATAATTTAGTCCAGTAGCTCTCAAAGCCATTGCCAGTAAAATAGAAGATCCCTGCAGAAGGGCAGATGGATAATTCAGTGATGTACTGAACCTTAGGCCAGTTGAGTACTCGGCTAAAGGAACAAGAAAATACCTGAGCTAAGACTATCAACAAGCCTATCCATTTGAAGACATCAAAATTAGACTTCACAAATTCTTTAAAATCATGGAACCTTCCTGTTGGATCCTCAGGTAAATCCTGATACATCAACACAGAATTAAGCCAAGAAGAAATATCTTATACATCCAGTAGAAGGAGGATGTACCTTTTCCCAGTCAGAATTTAGAAGTATATCAGCTCCAACTGCTAATTCCACTAAGAGAATCATGGAGATAATCACTGTATACTGCGTCTTCTATTAAGGTCATTTTCTTTTCCTTTCTAATATTGGCATGGTTTAATTTGAAGATCCTCCAACAACAAAGAAAAGAGAGAGAAAGAATGCCATAGTAAAGGGTGAAAAAGGATACACAAGAAAGGCAGAAACCGTTTGAGCTATCAGCAGAAATATGGCCTAAGCATGTTATGAGGCATAAGGCAATGCCAATGCTAAGAAAAGTGTATATGAACCTGCAATATTACGGAGAAATGCAAGTAAAGTTCGAGCTCCAAGAAAAGAGAAAATGGACAGAAGTACAAAAATATCTACAATAAAATGTGTTTCAGCATAAACGAAGAAACTTCCTGAGGAAAAAAGAGCAGAAGAATCATAGTGTATATACCATAGAGCAGACGAATCATAAGTGTCAGAGGATGATGACTCTTCCATGTCTCTTTGCCAAACTCTTACCATCCAAAGACCATAAAGAATCATTGCAATCCCAACTATTGCCATTACTGAATTGAGCATTTTCAGTATGGACCTGAGTAAAGTCTTAGCAACGCTTGCCATTTCTCTTAATGCCCCAAACACTTGCTGAAATATTCAAGGAAATGATTAAACGCTCCAAAGTTTCTAGAACTTAAACAAAAGTTGTTATTCTTTCAAATGTTACGTTACAATTTGAGGTGAGAAAAAGAAACCAACATTTTGGTTGCAACAATGTTAAATGAGCAAAACACGACTGAAGAGAATTTCTTGTGCACAGATAATGCCAATTAATTTAACGGAACCACATGGGAAAACATCCATTTTCATAGAACAAAAGGACATGTTAGATAGAAGTAGGTTATAATAATCGAATAATGATTGAGCTGCGAAATTTCTTGGAAACTCTACGGTAAGTTCTTAATGCTGTCGTGAGCTGAGATTCTAATTTAGCTTTCAACTCCCTTCTACCGTCGGTTGCTGTGGTGTAGTGGTTATCACGTCAGTCTTACACACTGAAGGTCCCCAGTTCGATCCTGGGCAGCAACAAGTGAAATGTATTTTTTCTTTTGTTTGGATTCCTCTTACGAGTCTAAGATAGATTAAGCATATGTATATATGAGAAAATTATAACTTCAAAGAAATTTTTTTTTTTTGGATTTAATACCTAATCCTATTGGTGAATAGATAAAATAAATAAATATCTTGTCATAATATACAAATAATATTAATGAAACAAATAATATTATAGTAAGAATAAACACATTATAATATCTATTTTTAAAAGTTATATATATAAATATTATTATATAAAAAATATTTTTTAAATTAAAATTTAAAAATTTATTACTTATTATAATAAAAAATTTATTTTATTTATTAACCGGTCTAAACTGATTGATTTTCATTTTTTATTACTATAAAAAGATTATCTCTGTACAGACTACTATATAGAGGTTTTACTATACATACATATTCCTTCATTTTATAAAAACTCTAGACTGTCACATTATAGGAACCAACCAAATCTGAAGAAATTTCCAAGATTTTGAATTCCATCTGTCTTTATAATCTTCGATAAACTGACTGAAACGTTTGCCTCGAACAAAAATATGCAGCAATATTCACATGTTCATTTACAAAGGCTGAATAATTGACCCACAAAAAATGCAAACATTTGGAAGACATTGCCAAAAAGCTGAAGATCAGATGAGCCTTTAAAAGCTTTCTTAGATAGAATTTGGTCAAAACTTTAAAATGTACATTGTAGAACCAAAATTAATAACAATAAACCTTTCAAAATTTTGGAAATGATTGCTTGTTTTCGTTCCTAGTAATACACCATATTGTGGGCGATTTGGTTGGAATACATATTATGTACTTGAGCTCCATCTCGTGGATCTGGTTTACTTCTGTCCACGAAGATACTCTCGCATGTTCAGGTGAATCTCTGCCTTCACTACCATGCGCATCCTTTTCGAATCTTCCCACAGTAAACCATTCCAGTCTCGTGCAAAGTTACAAGCGGCCTCAAAGACATCCTGGCAGGTGAAAAGATACAACGTGAGAAAACGAACAGGTGTGACCAAACTAACAGTCAAGAATAAGGTACTCGGCTTACCCTAGAGGGGAATTCATCATAGAGATGTGCAGGGGTCATCTCAACCCTGTTCATGTCCGACTCCCAGAGTCTTATCTGTCACATAAAAAGAATGGAATACATTTCGCAAAACTAGGAAACAAGAACAAGATATAAATTTTTCTATAATCGATAGTAATATGTGAAGAACAGAACTGATTTGCTTTTCATGGAAAGTTGCAAATACAAAATTTAAACTTTTAGCCCAGTGACAGGAGAAAATATATCTGAACATAGAAGTCATTATCACCTGATCTGTGACGTTCTCAGGAACAGAAGGTATTCTCTCAGCAACACGAGGATGGGCATTCTGCTGAAGAAAAGAAATTATCTGCAAAGGAAGAGGAATTAGAGTAAGCTCAAGCATAATAGTTCCCAAAATGGCAAATAGAAACAAACCAGACCTAACATCTTAGATTTGTAATCTTTCAGCACCCTATTAGCAGCCTCGGAAAGGCCTTTTTGAATTTTGACAAAGAATACATTCAGTTACTATGACACCGACAAGGATATGAGAAACAGTACAGTTGGTTATGAGAAAGCTCACCTGCTCTGCTGTGATGCCATTTTCAAAAGCACTGTACAAGCTTTCTTTCGTCATTGCCCCGACAACAAGATTTGGAAGTTGGTACTCTACCCTGCATATATAAGCAGAAAGCTTCACTTCTTAACTTCACCAATCAATACCAGAGTCGAGTGCTTACCAGATGGGGACTAGTAATTTAGAGTAACTAGACTTTAAATTCAGATGTGCAGGAAAGGGCATACCTTGAGAAAAGACGCATAATTTCGCAATGCAGCTTAGACGTTGAGTATGCATACATCCTAAAATTTGTTTCCACGACAACAAATCCCTGAAAAGGAGAACAAAAGACCACGTGAGAGAAAAGGGCAAACTCCCTCCCTCCTAACAGAGCCATGTCTCAAACTCCCACTTCGGCCAAGACAAGAGTGATCGTGGTTTTAATCATCGCACATAATCTATATATTCTGAATCTACATCAAAGTCATATCGGGTTCCACTATGCATGCTGCAATAAGTAAAGGAAACAGATGAAAACAAAATTTGTTACAGAACAGGCGAAAATGCAATAGTAATTATGGTTAGAAAGCCAAGTTGCATTCTGTATATAGATTACATCTAGTACACCTGTTTCCGTGATGATGAATCTGTCAAGCTCATAGAGAGATTGGTAGCTAATTTAGTAGGTATAAACCAACTCTCCTTCCTGCCCTGAAAATATAGATTTTAATAAGTGCAGTAAAGTAATACCTATTCTCTAAAAGGTAAATAGCACATAGAAAAGCAAGATAAACAGATTAGATAACCTGCTGAAGTTTCACCAATCCCAAGTCTGCAAGGTCCTTTATCATATTCCTCTGAAATTCAGTCAACATAATCATATTATATGCCTAAATCATGAAGAAGTAAAGAACGAGTGTTAGAGAATATACTCCTGCTTGTCTGAATAATCTACTGAAGAAAGAGGGTTTTCACCCTGAAAAGATTTAGCCAAACAAATTTTCATTTTAAGCAGTAATTGATCATCCATGACATCAGTTATAAGCTGAAAAGTCTGACTCAATACCTCACCAGTGATATGAAAACTAAGCTCTAGCAAAAAGGAAATCAGATCTGCTGAATCCAGACCACGCTCCTGAACCAAAAGGGAAAAGAAAATCATAATACAAGACATGCAACTCAAAAAGAAAGAAGGGGGAATAAAATAACCACTGTTTAGCACTGCAAAGAAATAAAACCAACAAATATCAGGCTGCTAGTGCAAGTAAAGTCAGCTGGAACCGGGTTTACCCATTGTGAAGCAAGCTCACTGGCATAACTAGAGCTCACCGACAAGGCTGACAATAGCATAGGTAAGAAAAGATTGGGGTTGAGTAATCAATAGATTCAGCCCTTCTAGTTACTATTATGATTATCATCACTATTGCTTAAAAAGCTCAAAAGAAAATAAAGTATTTAAGACGTCTATGTTAATTCTTAGCTTTTAATGACAATGTCGACAATTAATCTTAAGAATATTTATTAATAATTTCTAGATTGAATAAATATAGGAGAATACGCAGAGAATTTGCATCTTAGACTTAATTGTGTGAAATGTATTCTCTTTCATTTACAGGAACAAAAAGGAAAAGAGTGATTTCAAATAATAAACAATTATTATGATTCCAGTTCTTGAGACTCAAGAAGATCACAGGCCTGCAAGCCCCACAAGTTGAACTGAGGCGGATTTTAGCCTTACTATAATCCCAAGCGAGCAGTCTGCTTTAGCTGTGCCAAAACCAAGCAACTAGCAAGGAGCTTGGATCATCAATAGCCATTGTTTGAAGAAATGGCCATGATATGAATTTACAAGTAAGAGAGTCATATAATAGAAGTAGTAAGAAGTCTGCTATCACATAGGGGCAAAAGTCAGAAGAGGAAACAACCTAAAAGACTTAATGGATCCATACCTCAGAGTTAGAAATATATTCTCTGATGATATACCAAAGTTGTGCATTTGTATCCATCAGCTGGAATTGCATATTTAAAAGAAATTTCAATTTCCAATAATGAACAATCACAAAGTGCAAATTGTTCATAATTAACATAATGCACACCAGAAACTGGAAACCACTCTCAGTTAATCGTGGAGCTTCTTTGTCCCTATAGAAAAGGCAAATGCAAAGGATGTTACAAATATGAAATGCAAAATCCTCAATGTTAAAAAAGAAGCAGCTTTGTGGTGAAAAAGACAATAATACCTTTGAGTCAAAAGACCCCGCTGGAATATTTTCATCATAGAAGAGCTAAAGTTAGTTGACCTTTCTGCATGTCCCGAATTTATAAGATGCAGCAAGAAACACTGGTTTAACACAAACATCAGCAATAAGAAAACAGTTTTAATCTAATAAACAACCAACTATCAAGAGGTAAAAAGTAGCGATATCATTAAGTCATAGTCGTTACCATGATAAACAAGAACTAGCATACATTTTCCTTAAACAGAAATGTGAAAAGATAAAAAAGATAATTAAAGAAAAAGAAAACATAAACAGAGTTAACACCTCCCACTGTCCAAGTGCATATGTATCAAGTTCCTCCAATGTTGGGAGTCTTACAGCGATATTTGAAGCCAATGGTTCCCCAGGCAAAACTCCCCTGCATTATCCATACAAAAGTTCTTATTAAGCACCAAATAAAACACATACAAAGCCCAAGCAAAATGGTGTCATCAACCAAACGCTCAAGCAATAAAATTGACAGTAGGTAATATCTTAATTAGTTGTGTATTTATTTGTTTATGTTAATCCAAACTAAGAATGCAACAAGTAAAAGCTAAACATGTCTAATAAGAATAAAACTTACCCATCTATTAAATGCTTCTGGAGATTAGTCTGAAATGTAGGATTTAATTTGTAACTGATTTCCTTTTTCCTGCCAAATTTAGTATTATAAATTAAAACAAACTTCAGCCAAAACGTGCAGTTTAAATTAATCTCTCCAATAGAAAGCAGGTTCTACCTGTCAACAATCTCAGTGAAAATTCTCAACTGGGTCAATCGATCAATAGCTACTCTGTGCTTAGATGATCCATCAGGAAGTAGCCATTCTTCTAGCGTTTTGTCTGCTACTGGACCATCAATATACAATATTTGTACCACATATTTCTTCGCTAAAGGCGGCAATGACCTCAAAAAAAAAAAAAAGGAACTCAATAATTCTTTTTCAGTTTACAAGAACTTGTAAAATAGAAAAAAAAAAAAAAAAGAGGGGAGAAACTAAATAATAATAATAATTACCTGAGAATGGCTTGGCAAATGAAGGGATTGGTGTAAAGCTTATCGAGCTTCATGGCAGGCAAAGACGCCACCATGTCCATGAAATTCTTAGCAATGATCCTCACTTGAGGCATTTTTTTTCACTTGCTAAAAGTTTCTCTACAGTGTTCTTTTGAATTAGGGTTATTGGATCGGTGATTTAATGGTTCTGATTGCTGTGACTGTAAATGCTAGGTTGCTGAATATGACGTCGTTTATAGAGTTTTGGTTCTGCTATCGGTCTCATCACAGTAGGACTTCGAGGCTCGAGCACGGGGAGCAAGACCAGGTTACAAACACTCGACTGTAATTAAAAAGAACTCAAATTAATCCACTTAATACTGTTAAATTTGCATTTTACTTGTTCAAAAAAAAAAAAAGCAATACTGTAAAATTTTTAAAAACCGTTTTCTTTTTTCACCCAGAATTCTTTTATTATTATTACTATTATAATTATTACTATTACTATTATTACAGATACTGAATCTCAATCTAATTGAGCGGGGCACGCAGAATCCGCCAAAAAATAAATTTAAAATTGAGTTGAAATTGGGCATAAGCTGAAGCCCCAATTTCATACTGGTACCGTAATGATTACACACTGCAAAAATGGGCTCCGAAGAATAATAGAACAAACGGGTGTACATTTGATTGATTGTTAAAGCAATTCTAAATCACAACTGCTAAGGCCACCATGAAAAAGTTTTACCTATATGATCGAAATAACAGAACCAGTCAGGGTACATTTTTGAAACTATGCTCTATACTTTCTGAAGCCTGCCTATGCTGATTGTACAATTCAGTTATCCAAGGACGCTATCAAAATCCAGAATACCCGGCGACGTCACTACTGCGCCATGAAGCTTCAGTAACCCAATGAGGGCCACAAATTAAAAGGCCCTAAGACTATAAAAGATAGCTAACAAAATTGATATGATACGGCATCTATTATTTTCCGCTTCTACCTAATTTTACCCTCACTATGCAGAAGTGCAAGGTACGTCTTGAGTAGGTTCGCCTGGTTTAGTAGCTACTGGAGGTGGCTTCTGAGCTGGGGGTGGGGGAGGAAGCTTGCATGGCCTGTTTGGACGAATCTGATCGACTTTCTCTGCTTCAATTTCAAACTGCAGTCCAAAATAACTAGCAAACTCATCAGCAGCAACAAAAGAAATAATGGTAAGAATTGGTCAATTCTACTATAACCACTAGAGAAGCCAGGAGGGGAAAAAAAAAGGGGTGACACAGGGAAACGGGCAAGCGTGCTTGCAGCATATTTTTATACATTTATTCAGTTAATGCTATTGAAAAATCCATACATTCCACACAAGTGGAGAAAGTTAAGGTTAGATTTTCGTATTATACAGGAGAGTTTTCTAGATGATACAGAAGAGGTTTACCAAACAAATAGTCCTAAACGCATCAAAATAACTTCAACATGATTCTAATGATTAAAATGGCATACTGCAACTAAAAGCTTAACCATGAGAACAAACTCACCCTGTAACCACAACCAGCTACACAGGCATGGAAGCATTCCTGCACAAAGAAAGGCAATAACGAAATATGATTACTGCTATCATCACTCTTCTTTTTGGAACAAATGATATAATTTTTAACTATATCCACAAGATTTAACCAGCTATAGCTATAACTGAATGCTTTATGCATGATGTTGATAATTTCCAACATAATTTTCCGTGAATTAAACTATTCCATTATTGTCTTGATACCAGATCTTGACAACAGCTTTTCTTTCAGATTTAGAAAGTCGAATGGATCAATTAAAGGTGATTAACTCTGTTGGAAGTGCTTAATCATCTAAAGTAAACTTGGAATGGGTTTACGGAGCCATCTAACAAGAACAACTTCTGCGTGACTAGGGTGCTGTTCTTCCTCGAAGATGCCTAACGTCTTAAGTGAAATATATGAATCCAAACATGTGAATAAATATTGTACTTTTGGATGAGATTCATTGAATGAAAAACTCTCAATTGAAGATCTGCATTCATAGAGTCAGGGCCATAGGGTCAATAATTTCCCAAAAGGATCTTACATTAAAGACTTTGATCATGTCCAGTGCATGGTAGTTATTTAAATTTTCAGTGCAATACAATGATAGAAAACTTTGAAAAAGGAAAAAAAGAAAAAGATATGACAAGATGATATACCTCAGAGTATCTGGCAGCTCCAGGAGACCGGTCAATATAAGCACTCCACTGCTGGTCCTTGAAGACAGGATCCTTGTAGCATATTTCATTGCACTCTGACAAACCTAAAGGTTCAAAAAGATAAAAGAGTTAAAAGTCATTTTACCAGAAAATGACACTATCTGTCGATATGCGCCTCCTTTAGATTACTGCTGGTTAACGTTTCAAACTAGTAATTTCTTGTTATATTGAATTTAAATAAATGGCTATTGATCTAGCTAAACTGGACCAAGAATATACTTCAGCACAAGTGAAGTGTAGCCAAACTACATTCCTGTGCTGTGCTTCATAAATTGATACAGCTAAGAATTTGCAGTCCTATTTTCCTCAAGAAGCACGTCAGATTTAGCCCACTGAGGTAACAGTTTTTGTAAAGAAAACCTTGATGCATTAAATTTAATTACTTTTGATATAATTGTAATTTAATGAAATATATATTATATTATTTACAAATACTCATTATTTACATTAATATTAATACATTAACTGATAATTTATTCATTTCTTACAGCACTCTCAAATAAATTATTAGTTGTATATCATGATAGACGATTCCAATGTTTAGAGTCAAATTTGGAAAGGAAAGTACAAGAAAAAACTTTAATGACACTATCGTCCAGGACTTGAAACAGAGAGTGCAACTATTAAGCGCAAGCGACAAACTACTAATTGACACCTTTACATATCTCTGGTGCAAAATGGCAATAAAGCATATTAGTACTCACATTCTTCCCATGTTTCTCCATCTGCATCACAACCTTTTTTGCAAAATACTCTCCCTGAAAAAATCCATGGCACCGATTACATTTATCAATGTGATAGTTTGATAATAGATCAATATCCTTATCAATCGAAAGATATTCATAAACAACAAATCAGAATAACTCTACTCAAATTCAAATAACCTTGCTGGCAGGATACCTGAGTAAATAAAAAAACAATTGATCAGTAGAATCTAAAATGACACACTCAAATGGACTTGTATCATACAAAATAATTTGTACAAAAACCATCCTGTAATATTGCATAGGCACCTCAGTTTGGGTGTCAACAAAACCTCAATAGTAAATAAGATTGCCAATTTACATCCAAAAAGTTTACAAATCTCTTAAAAATTTCACAACTAGCCCTATATATAGAAAGCAAAAGCTTTGCTTCCTAGCGCTCCCGTTTCTACTAGGGTACAGATAACGAAATAGCATTAATTCATAAAATTCTTTTCCAAATGTAACTAAATAAATACAATCATTTTTCATGCATTCCCCTTTACATATCATACACATGCATCACTACAAACACCAAGATACATGCAAAATGGTCAGTAAGTCCCAGCATCAGGATGACCAAACACATAGCAGCACAAGTCGAATTCATGATAAAGAACAATTAACAGCACTAAAAAATCCTATATGTTTACTCATTTATGATTTAAACCAGATAACCAAACACCTAAATGGCTATTATCACAAACTAAGCAATTTATATATATAAAAATATAGCTACTCCTTCCTGTACTAGGTGGATACATTGCAATAAATAGGAATATACACGTATATATAAATGTTACACTTTAACATTGGATAATTGACACATTCTTTTATATTAAGGCTCAAGAACATGTTTCAATCATCTTCATCTATCTGTTTGATGCACAGGTGGGTAGTTACACTTAGACCAGGCAATAATTTCCATAAATACATAATTATATCACTCACACCAGAAAGTTATACATCCATAGTCAGATAATCAAGTGAAATAACAATAAATGAATCACACATCTATGATAAACACCAAATCTAAGACCTAATATGTGACTTGGTAATAATTAGAATTAAAAGAATCAAAAGAAACAAGAAGCGAAAGGAATTGAGAGAAAAAAAAAAAAAAGGAAAACAAGCGTACATGGAATTTGAGTTAGAGCAGCGTATTTGTGGGTGCACTGACTTCCACAAGGTGGAGTCCATTGATGTGGTAGCATCTTTTTCTCCTTTACAATTTCGCACTTTCTCTATCTAACAGGAGGAAAGGGAAAGCCGGAAGGACAATTGAATGGTGAAAGAAAAATTAGATGTATAGTTGGGGTTAATTTAGTAATTTTAACTTATAAAGGGGTAATTTGGTTATTCTCAATATTTTCCGGCATTTCAGATCGTTTTGGTCTGGGTGTACGGCTGATTATGGGGAGGCAAAGGGTATGTTTGTGTTTTTCTTTGGACAAAGGGTCAGTAAACCCCCTTAACTTGTGTCAAGAGTTCAAGTAGATCAAATTTTAACTTTTTCAGCAAATAGGTCTAAAACTATTTATATTTGGATGACTTAAACCCAAATTTTGACTAGTCAAGCATGTGATCTGCACACTTCATAACAGAGGCTGAATGAATATTTTAAAGAAAAAAAATGCAACAATTGTTGTGTAAAAAAATCTTGCTTTTTCCAGTAATAATAACTTTTCATCTCAAACAAATTTTCTAAATTGCTCTTACTACCATATATAACCGAACAACAATGTCTTTTCTCTATCTTTTTCAATTTTCTTTCTCTTATAAATTCCAACAATATTTCTTATATGTTTCTCTATTAAATTATAAATAATAAATTTTTTATTTTAATTTATCTTGAAATGTGAACGTATTTTAATAATATTTTCTATTTTAATCCCCAGTTAACCTTTTTAATAAAATAAAGAGAAAGAGAAATAAGTAAGAAGAGTAAATGTAACTCTTAAAGAAAAAATAAAAAAGATAAAATAAATAATATAATATACTTAAGAGTCACTCACTCGCTCTTTAAATTTAAAGAGTGAGTACGTGGCTCTTAAGTTATTTTAGAAAATGATGATAAATTAGAGAGTTGTTTAAAAATTCAATTTCTACATATATTTCCCATAATAGAAAAAGAGTATGACTTAAAAGCTTGTTGGAATGCTATTATTCTAATCTTTTTCTGCCTTTATCTCTGCAGCACCACCACGATCTATTTCTCAGTTGTTTCTAACCATAAAGTTGCTTTCTTTCACTAATTTATTATTGTCTACGGTTTATTTTCTTGTTTCTCTTCTTAATAATCTGAGATAGTTCATGATTTATTGATTTAGATTTGATCAAATTAACTTGGTGAGTGAAAAAAAATCCATTTAAGCATAATATCAAGTGGGAGTTAAGGAAGGTGTGTATTAGAATGAGTTTTTTTAAATATTGATGTATACTTTTCTTGAAATTTAATTTTTGAAATGAGATATTTATTCACAACGAGAAATTTAGACTATGTTATTTTATGTTTATGCTTTTATTAATTTTGCTGATAACTGTAGATAAAAAGGTCGAAGTGGCTGAAGAAATGATGAAAGAGATGACAGGGGTGTGATAGTGGTGCCATCAGTGAAGATAAGAGGAATCGACGACTGATAATATTTATGACAATAAGAAATTAGATCATAGGTTTCTATAGAGTTAGCTATCATGTGTTGTTTCTTCAGTTAATTTGTAGATGAATGATGATATAAATGTCTAACGAATGTTAGGGATGACTGTGACAAGGTGATGGAGGCAATGATAGTAGTGTTAATGGTGAAGATGGAGGCACAATGGTGTTGTTAACTGTTTAGTCTTTTCTATAAAAGAAAATAATAATAAATATAAGAAATATAAATGAAAATTTAAAATTTTGTTAATATTTAAAACTAAGTTTATTTTATTCCCAAAACTAAGATTTATGAATTTAAATTTGTTCAATTAATTTTAAGAGGGAGATTGCTAGGCATGCGCCAATTTGAAAAAAATGGGTTGAAGTGACTCTAAACTGAAAAGTTTTGTTTCTATTGGTCAATTTAGTCCTTAAACTTGTGTAATTGTGTTAAAAAATTTAAAATAATACTTTATTATTCATAAAAATTATGTTCGATGCTCTTTAAATTAATTTTAAATCTATTTATATAAAAATATAAAATTACGCTTTATAACAGGGATTTATGAATTCAAAACTCTAATATTTATTTTTATATTCAAACTCTAGACAACAAAATTGTCCACTCAATTTTTTAGTTGGATAAGGAGTAGAATTATAACTTTTAAAATTATACTGCATGCAAAATATATTAACAATAATGTGAGCAATTTTGTAAAATAAAAAAAATTAGTTAGGACACAATTGATGTATAAATGCGGTGTAAAACAAACTTCTAAAATATGAGTTTTGTGTTTATTACTCTCTTCTTTTAGAAGTATTGAAAAAAGAGATTAAATTTGTCATTTAATTATGCAGTTTATTGACAAGAATGGAGTAATTACAGTTACATAATTATTAGAAATATATATTTTTATATTAAGATACTGTTCAATATTTTTCTTTAAAAAACACACCTTCAAACCGAACCTTGAGTTTTGGCTCGATTCGCTCGAATCTGTTTGATTTGGATGGTTTATTATTTTTATTTTATGGCCTAACTTCTCCATTATTATTCGCACTTTAGTGATTTCCTTCAAACTGCATCTTTGTTTACGCCATAAAAGGGACTGGACTCCACAGAGATTGGCTTTCCCTCCGCCCACACAGAAAAAAGAGAACAGGCTAATCATCACGTGATCGGACATCATAATCCACTCGCTGCCAAAAATTAACTTCCATATCTCATCGATACAGGAATCCGAGACAGAGAAATGGACCATCTTCTATGGCGAATGTTACCTTTGCTAGCTCTTCTCGCTTCCTTTTTCTACTTCTTTCAGTCCCAAAAGGTTAGAGTCTCCATCTTCCATTTTTCCCTCCTTGGATCATTGTTGATAGCAATATGAATATATATCTTCTATTGGTTGCTGCAGTTGACTTACAATGACTGCAGCCTCCTTCCTTATAGCCATTTCTGGATAATTAGCAAGAACATCGTCACACCACGTGGCGTCATTTCTGGTGCAGGTTTGTGTTTCAAGTAACTTATTCTCGTTTTTTGTTATTGGCCTGGTCGTTTCGTTAGTTCTGGATACCTGAATTGTTATTTTGTGTCTTTTTGGAATGACTTAGCAGTTGAGGTAAAGGAAGGGAATATTGTATCCGTAGTAAAAGAAGAGGATTGGCATGTAAATTTCAAAAGAGGACATATGATTGATTATGGAGAAGTTGTTGTTATGCCTGGATTTATTGACGTGTAAGATTTTTGAATTTCATTGCCTTCTTTTTCAAAAAAAAAAAAAGGAAAAAATTTCAAGTCTTAGAAGTTTATTACGTGTTGGATTTGAAATAAAGATCAGTTAAATAGACTAATTTAACTATTTAATTATAATTATGTCAGGCATGCACATCTTGATGATCCTGGAAGAACTGAATGGGAAGGATTTCCTTCAGGAACTAAAGCAGCTGCTGCTGGTATGTCCAAGAATTCAATTGTGGCACGGTTTCATTCATTAAGAATGTGTTGTTTTTGTAAGTTCAAGTAATTGAATTATAGCAACTGTGACCTTTTCAAACATGCGAATTGGCTAAACAGAATTCAAATTGAATTAATTTCTTGCATTTTGTTACACTTTTTTGGCAAAATGCCCAAATTTTCTGTTATGCCTGCTTCTTAGAAATCTCCAATATGGAAGTTAAAATTATGTTATATGCTCTAACATGGATGTCTATTCTTCGTTTTTTTTTTTCAGTCTTCCAATCAGCTTCTCTTTCAGCAGCATTAAAAACTTGTATAGTGCTAGACTAGGATCATGTTTGCGTCACTAATTATGTTTGCTCTGCTGCATTTTGGTGACTGAACATTTTGAATAATATGCATCTACAGGAGGCATTACAACGTTGATTGACATGCCTTTAAATAGCGACCCCTCAACTGTTTCTGTGGAAACTTTGAGACTCAAGGTAAAAGGGTTAAAAATTGGGTCTCTTTACTTTGTTCAAAACCTTTACAAGTTTGGTGGTTCCAATATGATAACTTTGCTAAACTTAAGCCCTGGTTTTGAGATGCTATTTATCCATTATCTCCGTTCTTTAAATTGAATCTTTCCCATGCTTGCTTGTGGGGCTTTTCTTGTAAGTACTCATAAGTTTCACAAACTATTTTTGTTTTTTTGTGACATGTACGAGTTAGCTTGAGGCTGCAGAAAAGAATATCTATGTTGATGTTGGTATGCTCTTGAAACTAAATCTTGGGATGCTAATATCTTAAGGACTTGTTTCTAACTATATTATGTTATCACCAGGTTTTTGGGGAGGCTTAGTTCCAGAAAATGCATTCAATGGAAGTTCTCTGGAAGCTCTCCTAAGTGCTGGTGTTCTTGGTTTAAAGGTGAATCATACATCTCTCACTTCCAAGTCTAAGGTGCTTGCACATAACAGTATATCTGTGGCTCACAAGAATTTTTACTGATTGAGGTCTTAGTATGTAATTCATGAATACCATCTTACCAATAGTATCTTGGGGCAATTTCATTCAGATGGGAGATAGTTATTTTCTATTGTTGATAGAACTAAGTGATGTCCATCACATCATTGAAGATCTGATGGAATTTGTCCACTGTTTGGAGTTCTCAATTTAATAACCCCATTATGGATTGACCTTTTCCAAATGTTTATGTTCTCGAGTTGTCATCTTCTTATGACTTCCTCTGTTTTTTGTTTTGTAGTCTTTTATGTGTCCTTCAGGGATCAATGACTTTCCAATGACCGATGCCACTCATATCAAGGTCAGCTTCTTGGTGCATTTCAACTTCTCTGACAGCACTTGATATATTTAAAGGAACTGTACTTTTTAAGTTTGTAACTCATTAATCCATGTTGAAGCCAGAATCTGTTCTATTTATCTTCTTTCTTTAACAATTGAGGCACTCATGCATGACATGCCAATACTCATTGATATTTGCATCCTTGATCATTTCATTACATGCATTGTAATAATTTTACAGTTGGATTAAGTTAGCTTTTCTTGTTAAGTTCTTTTTTTCTTTTCTTGCTCATTTATCCAAATGCTTTTATCTGTTTGGGGTTCTTGACTGGCTTCTTAAGGAGGGGCTATCTGTACTGGCAAAATACAGAAGGCCTTTACTTGTGCATGCTGAGATTCAACAAGATTCTGAGAGCTACATAGAAGATGGTATGGATGACCCTCGACATTATTCAACATACCTTAAGACAAGGCCAGCATCATGGTAAGCTATTTTCAATAATTCCTCCATGTGAAGAAATGATCAAGTTACTATAGAAACAGTATATGATCTATGTTTGTTCAGGGGCTAAAACATTGCAGATTTTGTGACTTAGATCTGAAAGACAGCATATTCCATACAGTGCTTTGACAAGTTGCAACTGATATCTACTGGGTTGATAGTCTTTGTTCTGGCAGATAAGATCTCTAGATAGATGATTAGTCTTTTTTGTTTGATCAATGCATGTTATCGCAGTATATATATTGGCAAAGTTAGTATATATTCTGTTTCAATACCTCAACAAGATGAGTAATTCTAACATTTGTTTAACAAATAACATGTATCTAGGTTTACTAATTTTTTAAGGATGATCTGGAGCTTTAGATTAACATGTTACAAGGAAACAGATTTGCTGTTGCATTTTCAAATGAACTTATGGCTTGAACTCTATCCATCTGTATATATGGTATAACTAATGATCAAGCTGTTTTTGATCAGGGAGGAGGCAGCTATTAGGGAGCTTCTAACAGTATCAAAGGACACAAGGATTGGTGGTCCTGCAGAAGGATCTCATCTTCACATTGTTCATTTGTCTGATTCAGGTTCTTCCCTACAACTTTTAAAGGTAAATTGCAATATGTTCCCTTTTCAATGTTTACCCAATCTCTGTGGAGGATCACATAGTTTGCTTATCGTTTCTTTTTGCTGCTTCAACTTAATTTTCTTAGCCTTTGATAAAAGTTAATTACTTTTCACCAAAATGTCTTTTTGATTTTCTTAGCAAGCAAAAAGAAGTGGTGACAGTGTGACTGTTGAGACATGCCCCCATTACTTAGCCTTTTCAGCAGAAGAGATTCAGGATGGGGATACTCGTTTTAAATGTGCTCCACCCATTCGTGATGCAACCAATAAAGAAGCACTATGGAAGGCTCTGCTGGTATATGAAATGTATTTGAATCCTATGGCCCTTTTTTCCTTCTATCTTCTATTTTACTTGATATCTATTCTGTTTCAGAAAGGAGACATTGACATGTTGAGTTCCGATCATTCACCTACGGTGCCAGAACTCAAACTCCTTAATGAAGGCAACTTCTTGAGGGCTTGGGGTGGCATATCATCTTTGCAGGTTAGTGCTTCTCATCGAGTATAAACTAATGTGAATTTGGCTTGTAAAACACCAATTCTTGTCATAGATTTCTACTCACAGATATCCTCCAATTCCAAAATCTTATAGTATGATATGTTTTTTCATGATGTAGCCAATTAGAATTGCGATAACTGAACTGGAACAGGCATCCGGGTTGGACTAAATTATTGAATGTTTTTTTTCTGTACACAATAGTTCTTTTTCCTCCAGAGTTAATCTATAATCATTCATTAGGTAATTCTGAAATCACCATAATGGCACCAATTGGCATGTTGTTATATGATAACTGAACTGTGAAAGGCATCCAGGTGGGCAAGTTATTGAATGTGTTGCTGCTCCACATGACTTTTCTTCTTTCTACCAGGCTGTATCCAGAATCCTTCATTTGGTAATTGTGAAATTACAATAATGACTTGTTTGAGTGACAAAAGGAAAATATGAAGTAAAAAAAAAAAAAAAGAGGACTTAAGATTTTGTAGTTGGCTGCTTGAATTGGCCTCAGAAGGCATAAGAGCTACCTCTCTGCATATTAAGAGACTTTGTCATCACCTGCGGGACTGCAGATATCTTAAAGTGACTTTGTGATTAAGTAATTTTTCATGTCTATTTGACAATTCAGGCCTGAACATTTTCAATATATAGAATGCGTGTGCAACCATGAGCCATAAAGCAAAACACATTCCGCATTAGGACAATGGTGCGGTAATGTAAAAGTAGCACAACTGCGCCCTTTGTTAATCTTTGCTTAAGAGTCTTTGTTTTTCCCGAGTTTGCTATTTTTCTACTGGTTTGGGGACTTATAGGCTTTCTTTTGAGAGCTTCTGCAGTTTGTGTTTCCTGTGACGTGGACATATGGGCGAAAATATGGAGTAACTTTGGAGCAGTTAGCTTTGTGGTGGAGTGAGAGACCTGCTAAGCTTGCTGGACAAGAGTCAAAGGTGAAGCAAATTTCTTGTCTTTAGCTTTCCTTCTTATGAACAAAGGCGTGGCAGGAAAATTAAGACGCATTATGATAATTGCTCATCCTAGATTAGCTATTGGCAACTGAGTCTGAAACTGAATCACATTTTGCAGGGGGGCATTGTAGTTGGAAAGCATGCAGATATTGTCATATGGGATCCAAACGCAGAGTTTGACCTCAGTGATGATCTTCCTATATACATTAAACATTCTGTATGGCTTCTAATCTCCTTAGCTGTTCTTTTTTGATAAACACAACTCAAACTAATCATGCTTGCTTTGAATGTTATCTTGGTTCTCTATTCTTTATGCTTTCCTAAGAGCATGTTGAAGTGCAGTTTTACGAAATGCATTCACGTGACTAGTGTCAAGATTTTAAATATGTTAAATAACTGGTAAAGGACATGCAGTGTATTAAATCGAGTTTCAACTTTGTCCGTGATTTCCACTGCATCTATGTTCCATTTTGAACTGAGTAATAGCAAGTATTTTGGAATGACCCATCATCTTTGAAACACAGAGTATCTCGGCCTACAAGGGAACCAAACTTTCAGGAAAAGTTTTAGCCACTTTTGTTAGAGGAAACCTTGTTTACAGAGAGGGAAAGCATGCTCCTACTGCTTGTGGTTCTCCTATCCTTGCAAAATAAACCGATGACCCGGAAATGTTTGCTATTAGGTAACCAGTTTTTAAATATTTCATCATCTTGTCTCTGTTTTTTTGAATTTAATTCTATACATCCTCTTCAAAATCAATAGATATTATTTATTTAGTTTTTTTTCGCAATGTTATTGATGAAAATTTGTATGTTCTCATATATTATTACGGCTTTTCAAAATTACAATTGTAAATCGAAATTAAAGTTGATTTTTCAAATTATTATGTGATTTCTGTCTTTCTTATATTAGTTCTAATGATGGAAATGTTTTTCTTAAGAATAAAATAATTTGATTTTTCAAATTGAAAATGTATTAAAAAGTATAGATAAAACTTATATATTTATATATATATAATCATTCTTCAACTTTAAATGTGTTTCAATTTAATCACTTGGTAAATGAAAAATTGACAAAAAAAAAAAAAGTAATTAAGAGTAACATGTTAATTTCTTATTAGCAAGATAACTAAATTATAATCAAAACTAAAATTGAATGATGAAACTAAATAAAATAAAATTTTATAATCAAAGTAAAACTAAATGCAAAATTCTATGATAATTTATATTATATTCTATTATAGTACAATCCGAGTTTATAGACACCTTGACTATGGTGGTTAAGAAAGTGAGTTTGAGTATCTTGATTTCATAATTGTGGTGTTAACTTTGAATTATCTCTTAATCTATTAACTCTTCATAGCTGTGCTGTTATTAAATTCAGGCGTAAATCAAGTTGACGTTCGACACTTGGTGCTATTTAACAAGTTGTGTCATCTGTAACCTGTTCTGTTCATCGGCGATCTCTTCTATAGCACAAAACATTTAGGTTCGGATGTAAATAATTCGGGTATCTGCAACTCATTGTGAAATGAATATATGATTGAATCGATCCACTATCAGACCATAAGTTATCAATTATCACTGTCACCTCTCATGATTACAGGCTATTGCTAAAGTGGTTTGTTGGATGCTTTTCCTATTTTTCCCTCCTTTGTTTCCCGCCTTTTTTTTGACCTTTCTGTGGACTTTTTTTCAAACGCTTTTCTCCTTTTTTTTTTTTGGTTCTTTAATAGTCTGGCTTAGAAATTTCAGTTAAGAAATCTCCATTAATAAAATATTTGGAAATTAATTCGGTCTTCCACTAACTGTGAACTTGTTTTTATTGGATAAAATAAACATAAGTATTGCACTATAAGTAGCAAAAAAAATAAAAAAATTATTTAGCAAGTTCCATTACACATATCTCAAGGGGTAAGAAGCAACAGAATATTGGCTTTTCTTTGTCCAAAAAATGAACACTATAGTATACAATAAGACATTATTAAAACAGTTTATAGAAGAGATGAATTCCGCGTCATCATCATCCTCGATGGCCTTTTACTTTCCAGTTAATAACCGCAAAATGGATAAGATACCATAAGAAAGTCCTCACAGGAAAATGAACCGGAAACTGAAATTCGAATGCTAAAAATGAAAAACAATAATCCTTCGTTAAAATCCATCTAAAGCAGATAGATAATAGTATGGAACTCTCCTATCCTTTCATCTCCATAAGAAATTCCCCAATCTTCTTTTTCTCAAAACCCTTCAACACTCTAAAACCCCTCTTCTCCCTTCCCAATCCCAACGCTGCCAACTCGTCCTCGACTCGACTCGCTCTCCAATCCGAAGCCTTGAAAGCCCTAGAATGGAACTCCCTTTGCGACCGTCTCTCTCCCTTCACGTCAACATCAATGGGCCATTCAGCCGCCCGAAGCGCAAGTATTCCCATTGGAGAAAGCATCCAGGAGAGCCGTATGTTACTAGACCAGACCACTGCCGCATTGGCCATGATGCAATATGGAACGCTGGATTTTTCAGCGATTGAGGATATAACGGGGATTGTGAATTCTGCAGTTTCTGGTAACTTGCTTACTGTTAGTGAGCTATGTGCTGTGAGGCGGACACTGGAAGCTGCAAAAGCAGTATTGGAAAGATTAAAGGACGGTGGAGATTGCTTAGAGAGGTATACATTTTTCTTTTATCTAAACTAGAGCACAACGTGATGACATTCAGACTTGATTTTGTTATACCTTATATCCTTGTATGTTTTGTTTTTAGTAAATTTGAGTACTTGCTTTTGCCCTTTTATTTTTAGTCTTTGGTACGTTGTCTTTTGTTAGTTTTTTTGTAAAATGAATCTTTTACTTTTATCCTTTCTTTACATTTTGCTAATTAAAACACGGGCTAATTTAATAAGAAATTCAAGTGTTTTTTATGTTCTCTTTTATTATAAAACTGGAGCTACATGTATTAAATTCTTAGAATAGATTAACACGCTTTATGACTTGATGGAAACAAATTCATAATTGATTGATTTTAGAAATATTAATTTAATAAGGTGAAAAAATGTAATGCAGGAGAGGCAGAAATGATATGATTTTGATGGATTCTATGTATGTCCTGAAAAAACCTGATTTTGAAGGTACTATTGCTTTTCATAGCTAATTCATCTTCCTTATATTTGAAAAAACTTGAAGTGGAGACACCAGCATTAAATTCTATATTATTTTTGTTATTAGCATTTATTGTTTGACAGGGCTATCTTTTGTTTTAATTGAATAGGTCGTATCCTCTTCTTGAAATATTCCGGAGTTGTAATTTACAAATACAGTTGGAGCAGAAAATAGGATTTTGCATAGACTGCAATCTTTTGATAATACTTGATAGAGCTAGTGAAGATTTGGAGTTGATTAGGTATGAAAGAAAGAAAAACATGGAGAATCTGGATAACCTGTTGAAGGGAATATCAACTCGGATTTTTCAGGCTGGAGGTATTGATAGGCCTTTTGTAACTAAGCGCCGTTCTAGGTTGTGCGTGGGAGTTAGGGCTACCCATAGATATTTGATTCCAGATGGTGTGATTCTAGATGTCAGTGGTTCTGGTGCAACATACTTTGTGGAGCCTGGTGATGCAGTGGAATTGAATAATCTTGAAGTTATGCTCTCAAATTCTGAGAGAGCTGAGGAAATTGCAATTCTAAGTTTGCTTACTTCTGAGATTGCAGAATCAGAGAGAGACATAAAAAAATTATTGGACGGAATTCTAGAAGTTGATCTTGCTTTTGCTAGAGCTGCTTATGCTCGACAGATAAATGGGGTCTGTCCAACTTTTACTTCAGAGGGCTATGAAGGTGAACCTTCCAGTAGAGCAAATTATGCATTATCAATAGATATTGAAGGTATACAACATCCATTACTTCTTGGGTCATCTCAACAAAGTTTGTCTGATGTCCTTGTATCCGATTCAACTGAATTGGATGATGGAGATGATGCAATGGCTACTCAAAGCTTGTTAGAACGTGTATCAGAATTTCCTGTGCCAATAAACATTAAAGTGGAATGTGGAACCAGAGTGGTTGTAATATCGGGACCGAACACTGGAGGGAAAACTGCTTCTATGAAAACACTGGGCATAGCATCTCTTATGTCAAAGGCTGGCTTATTTTTGCCTGCTAGAAACACCCCAAAGATTCCATGGTTTGATGTTGTTCTAGCAGATATTGGGGATAACCAGGTAGTCATTTCCTTCTTATATTCTCAATTGGTTGCTCCATTTTATTCTAACTCTGGTTCTATTTAATTGAAGTCTCTGGAACAAAATCTCTCAACTTTTAGCGGGCACATATCACGCATTTGTAAGATCTTGGAAGTGACCTCAAAAGAATCCCTCGTTCTCATTGACGAAATTTGCAGTGGAACTGATCCTTCTGAGGGTGTAGCACTTTCAACCAGCATATTACAATATCTTCGAGATCGTGTTAACTTAGCTGTTGTTACAACTCATTATGCTGATTTAAGTCTCCTGAAAGATAGCGATAGTCAATTTGAGAATGCAGCCATGGAATTTTCTCTTGAAACCTTACAACCTACCTATCAGATCCTCTGGGGGAGTACTGGCAACTCTAATGCATTAAGCATAGCTAAATCAATTGGTTTTGATAGTAACATAATTGAACGTGCAGAAAAGTGGGTAGAGAAATTAATTCCAGAAAAGCAGCAGCACCGAAAAGGCTTGCTATATAAATCACTAATGGATGAAAGAAACAAATTGGAAGCTCAGGCCAGAGAAGCAGCATCTGTTCATGCACAAATTATGGAGCTCTACTATGAGGTATAGCTTAGAATTTCCGTCTTAGCACAACATTAGTCTCCTAAACTTTATTTTTGCTGTCTGTATTGTGAGATTAGTTTTTGTCAGCTTTAGTTCAACTGTTAAATCCAAAGCAAGTATTACTGTTATTTGACCAATGCTTGAACCATCTCCAGTCTCTGTTGTGGCCCCAACAATTTGCCTAGCTAACAATGGTGATAGATCTCCAAAGGAATGTTTAGTTCTGATGTTCCATTTGGTTGCACATACATTAGTAGTTCTCATGTTAGGGTATTCAGAGGTGGATTTTGATATGGTTCCTTACTCCCTAGTTAGCTTCATTAAAAATTGAGAAATTCAGTAGGTTGTTACTGAACAAGAGAAAGAAAAAAAGAAATATACCTGATATTCTCGAGTCAATTTAGTGGTACTAACTACTAATTCCTGATTTTATTTCTTTGTTTTCCTTTTCTGTTTTCACCGTGATTATATCAATAAAGATTCAAGATGAGGCAGGAAATCTTGATAGCCGCATCATGGCACTGATGGCAAAAGAAACCCAGCAGGTGCAGCAGGAACTAAAGGCCACAAAGTCTCAGATAGAAACTGTGGTTCACAACTTTGAGAATCTACTCAGAAAAGCCAGTCCACTTCAGTTTAATTCTCTGATCAGAAAGTCAGAATCTGCAATTGCATCCATTGTTGAAGCTCATTATCCTGCTGACAATCTCCCTGCCAGTGAAGATGTTAGTTCATATACCCCACAATTAGGAGAGCAAGTTCACTTGAAGGGGTTCGGAAATAAGGTGGCAACTGTAGTTGAAGCACCAGGAAAAGATGAGACAATCTTAGTCCAATATGGTAAAATTAGAGTTCGTGTGAAGAAAAGTGACATTAGAGCCATTCAAGGTAAAAAAAGGACGGAGGCAACGAAATTGGTCCCACGATTAAAGAGGCAGGTCCGTACAATATCTGTTTTGAAAAGGTTGAACTGTTTGAGATAGCGCAGGCACTCTGCTCTCTTGTTTGCAAATTTTTAAGCTGATTGCTAAGAAGCCAGAAACACTTTTTCTAGTGAAATTTTCCTTTATAGGATGCATGGTCGCTTTCGCAATTTTCTTGAGCTTCACATGTGCAAGAATACCATCTCAAGTTACATGGGTACTCTTATTTGTAGCTTTTCATTTCCATGTAACTTGGTAGACTTGAGCCATGCTATTCTACTAGGGTATTAAGGTCTACTTGTATGCTGACTTAATAATAGTTTGTCTACTGCAAGATGTGTTTTTGCAGAGTGGTTGGCATCCACTCTTCCAAAACAAAGTCCTGCTATGTTGCATCTGCTTATATTGGTCATATTGCAGGGACAGCAGAGCCATGCAGAGGTTAACAAAGATGAGGATTCTTATGGCCCTAGGGTCCAAACATCAAAGAACACTGTGGATCTACGCGGTATGCGGGTGGAAGAAGCTGTTCTCCACCTCAACATGGCCATATCTGAAAGAGAGCCCCATTCAGTTATCTTTGTTGTACATGGGATGGGTACAGGAGCTGTTAAGCAACGGGCATTGGAGATACTAGGAAAGCATCCACGTGTGACCAATTACGAAGCAGAAAGTCCAATGAATTTTGGTTGTACAGTTGCTTATATCAATTGATTTCAATATTTTGGTCAGTCGGATCATTTCCGTAAAAATTTAAAGATTTTATTCTTTTCATTCTTTGCCTACACATTCAGTTCTAAAATTTCATTTCCAAATATAGATTGACATGGGACAACATCAATTATAGCTTATAATCAGAATATTTAGTTCGTTGCCATCTGTATGTAACGTTTCTTCTGAAAGTGATATCATAGTGGGTTCTCTTTTCTTCTGGCTATGGAAATGCCTACTTTGTGACTATTATGGTAGTGTTCACCAAATTTTTTTATTTTATCACACATTATTCAAGTATTCTTTTGGAACGTGCACACTATTAATTTGTTTTATTGAAGAAGTGTAGTTTTGAGTGAGATTTGTGAAATTACGAACTTCAGTGACCAGATAACATGCATGCTCAACACTCTTTTAGACCAAAATCTAGTGCATAAATATGTGATTCTTCCATTGGGCATTGAAAGTGGAATGGCCTTGTATGATAACATGCACTGCACGTTGTGTTGCGTAGCTCATGCTACCAGGTCTATGTATTCTGTGCCTAAAATGTCTTTTTGATGATGCTTAGTTATGACCTGCAGCATCCTTATTATCTGCTTTTCGGGATTCGCCAGCTCCATTCTGTTGGCCGGCATGACCATTGACCCTAAAGAGACTACTAGGGCCAAGATATCCATCCGGACTAGCAGAACCAAATGGGGAACTCAATGGCATACAGCTTGTACTCTGACCAGATTTGTCTAGACCACCAGGACACCAGAAGGGATAAACACCAAATCCTGGCACATCACACCAGTATGGAGGACTACCGTCAAAGCATCTACCATATCCTCCACAATCATCATTACTTGGACACTCCATTGGTCTGCAAGTAAGTGATTTAACTATTCTAATGTTTTGCCCACCATTATTGCCACCATCTCCACCACCATTGCCTAAATTGAGCCCCCTACCAAACCAAGGTTGGGGACTGGTATCTCCATTGTGGCCGGTTCCACCAAAAGCACTTCCATCACCAGCAGTGAGAAACCCTCCACCACTCTTGCGGCATTCACACCTGCATCCACTAGTAGCATCACCACCACCACCTCCTCCTCCGCCTCCTCCACCACCACTAAAACCAAAACCAAAACCAGGGCAACCATCAATGCCTTCTCCAAGACCACCACCTCCACTAAACCCAAATCCAGGATGGACATCAATGCCTCCTCCAAAACCACCACCACCTCCACCAAAACCAAACCCAGGACTGCCATCACTGCCTCCTTCAAAACTACCGCCTCCACCAAATCCAAATCCTGGATTGGAAAAATCACCACCATCAGAACCAAAACCAAGGAAGCCACCAACATTTCCTCCATTGCCTAAAAAGGGAGATGACCATGTTCCTCCAAGTTGGAACCCAAATTTATTAGGTTCATACATTTCTTGATACTTGTCAGAAAGGACTCTATGGCTAGAAGCCAGTCCTAACCTTAATGTAACTAAGAACACAGCGTGAATCCATTTTACTGTTGCCATTTTCTGGATGATCTCCATGCTCTTAATGGCTCCAAGCATGCACCAGTTTTATATAGTGAAAGTTGCATGGTCTTTGTGAAACAGTTTTCTTGTTTGGCAGTAAATATTGGGCATCATAAGGGGTATTCTTTTAGGAAAAATTGTAGAAAAGAAGATGATTTTCTGCAATGAGGTGTTCTTAAAATCTGGAGTCACGGTGCTTGTGTGAGGATTATATTACTATTTATTAGTGCAACGGCTCATTAAAGACTAACATAAACGGATTCTGATAACAATATTTTAATTCTCTAATACATAAGAATTATCTACACTTATTCTCCTCCTTTTTTTTTTCTTTCAAATTGGTGAGATTTGAACCCGAACATAATTTTTTATTTATTTTAAACCTTATTTAACTTTGGAAAAAGAGGTATATAAAGTATATAAACAAATCTTGGGAATTTTTTTCCTTTTGATTTTTCCCTAAATATTAACTTATGCCGTATATCCTGAATGCAAAATTTTTTTGGGAGGCCTCAACTTGTCTTCTCAGAGTGATTAGAAAAATATTCACCGGTTGGAGTTTTATTGCTTCTTTGCAATGGAGTGCAGCAATTAGACTTTGATCAGCAGCAGAATATAACTATAAACCTTCTATGCATGTTCTCCTTAATGCATATAACTAGATAGTCTCCAGGCTCTTATGCATATTATCCTCACCACTGCCAGCACAAGGCTGTGTTATCCAACGAGTATGTTTAGAAGTTTTTTTTTCCTCCACTCCTATGACCTCGTCTAGAATTAATTAAGTTGGTTGATTCAAGAAGGTCATGCTGCTTGTAGCATCGAGCAAACCTGCTGCTTATTTCTTGATTTTCCTTTTCTCGCATTACATTTCTTTTTCTTTTTTTGCAAATACGATATATGTGATTTGTGTCTGAACTGAGCTGATTCGTTGTGGAGCTTATAGGCAAAATAAGTGCCCCTCAACTTAAGGATTTCCTAGTAAGCTGGAGATGTTGAGCTTTTAGTTTTCTGAATTGACCTCCTATGCTTCTGGCATTTTTGCTAATTGTTTGTTCAAATTGCCTACATGTTATTCAAGTATTTCAGTTTTCGCACATGTATTCATGTATTAACCTCCGAAACAGAATTTATATCGGTTGTGCTTTTGTTCCAAAGCAAGTCAACCTAGCTAGTTTCATTATATCAAGAATAATATAATTATAACTTTATGATGACAATTGATTTTTCAGACTTACAGCAGTGTTAATTTTATAAGTAATGAAAATAATGTAACAGGAGTTACTACATACAGATTGTGGAGAAGTCTATTACAAGGGACTCCTAATCTTATTACATAAACAACATGCTGTAAGTGTTTAGCTTTATGCCGTTTGCTATATTATGGCCATTTAATTCCCATAAGGTTCATTGCTGCCTTCTGGTGGCGATGAGGAGGAAACCTTGCCATTGATCACCTGAGTTAGTTGCTGTATTGCAAGAGTGAGCTGATTGATTACATAGTCATTATATAAAACATCTTCTTCATCTTTCCTTCTGTTCCCATGGCCTATGTTGGGGTCTGGGCATGGAGGAGGTAGAGGTGGAGCTTTTGGTCGATTGTCACAGTCGCCACCAAAACAAGCACCACCACTGCTAACACCACCAACGCCAGGATCATCGATAATCTCCCCATCAAAACTAGTCTCTCGAGTTGCCTTGGTACTGTCACTTGCTCGGGCAACAACTGTACCAGCATCACTTCTTACATTATCTGGGGGTTCAGGCTCTCCATCTCTGCGAATATGAGCATGTATTTCTAAGCCGGATCTCACCTTATTGGATATAAAGTTTGTGTGGGCAGAACATAGTCCTAAGATTAGTGAAGCAAATAGAGCTAGGCAAACCCACTTTATTGCCATTTCTTAGGAGATCTCGGTTAGTAATTTTGGATGACTAGGCTTATCCCATGGGGACATATATATATTTATAGGTCGAAGCGGGAGCTTTGCCTAAAACACGTAATGTTTGGGTTGGGATACGTTTTGAGACGACCTAATATCTTGCAATTTAAGTATGAATTCATGGTTCTTGCATGAGCAGACATATTTAGTTTCGTAGTGTTAATGGAAATGCATAAATATATCTGCTGCCCAGAAAAGTGGCATCTGAACCGCCGTATGTATGCGTAGCATATACAGCATGGTATCGGTGGCCAAGACCATTAGCCTGCCTGTTTGTAGGTAGCGTAACTCAATATATTTACTTTTTTTTTAATTACAGAGTTACATTTTTATTTTTATTTGGATCGGAACTGTAAAATCTTCTCTAATACGTGTGACATTTAAGAATTCAAATTTGTGATCTTTGATAGAATTTAACCAGCGTGTCACTAGACCAACCCTATATCTTTTTTACTTTATAAATTATGGAGCCATGGCTCTCCCTAACTTTTTATTAGTTTTATAATTAATTTGTTTTAAGTTTTCAAACTATTTATCATGTTAATTTTGTAGTTATGATTTTTGAAATTCTCAGTTTGACTCTTCTAAAATTTTAGTTTAGCTCTTCTTAAATTTTAGGATTTTTTTTCATATATAAACTTTAGTTTATGTCAGTTTGACTCTAAAATTTTATTTTTATGTCCTAAAATTTGAAATTTTTTTATTTATAGAGTTTTTATTTAACTGCATTATAATATTAGTATCTGTTTGGTATCGTTTTTTATAATAAAGTTATGCTTACTACTCACCTTTTTATTATCATAAAAATTCAAATAATTGTTATAAATATAAAATTATCATCCTTCTTGACACTTTTAAATGACTTGTTTAGTTTCATTTTGATTTTATCTTCACGGATGTTTAATTACATTTTAGTATATTTTTTGAAACACACATTTTTATTGTCATTAAAACATATTAGTTATTATAAAAAAAATACATATAATATGCTTCAATTCATGAATACCAAATATGAAAATAATAAATTTATCTCACTTGGTTGGTTTGACATAATACAACTTAAAAGATATCATTTTAGTATTATTAAATATATACTCTTAATATTTTTTTCTTGACGAAATTTAAAAAGATATATAAGTTAAAAAGAAACTGTAAAAATAAAATTAAAAAAAAATCATAAAAATTAAAAATACGGTGAAACATAAAGTTTTCTCTAAATTTTGTTCTTGCTCTATGGATAAATTAAAAGCTCTACTAGCGTAGGGTTTTTTTTAAAAAAAATTGTTAAGGTAAAAATCTCTGAACCACCTTAATGATAAATAATGTTTTCATATGATTGTCGTCCATTGCCTTGATGAAATTCATATCATGGGATTACCGTATATAAATCATTGCATGTATCATGTACGCCAGAGGCACAGAATCTATGTTCAATTTCCATTATTTTACATTGCGACTTTGTAGGGTTTGATTTTACTTACAGAAAAGTTGTGCTAAAAATTAGTGAATATCTTTCAGTATTGGCATGATGTCTGTCAATTGGCTGATACCTGCCTTTTTTGGTTGCAAATCTATTCAAATTTGTTGTTCCTCTCTTCTATCTTCCCTTCTTCATTTAATCATATCATTGATTCTTAACAAAAATAATAAAGTAAATTATAGTTATTATAAGCTTACATTCATATGAAACTGCACGTAAATAAGCTTAATTATGAGATTTAAATAGAAAATAACAAACAGAACATAAGTACAAAGAAAACATATTAAAACCATATCATGTATTGTATGTGTACAAATTCTCAATGGTTTCCCACAAAAAGAAAAATAAAATGATGAACCCAGTAGACGTTGCAAATTATATTTAGCTCTTGAGGATTTTATTAAAAGTTAAAACTTATAACTAAACACTATAGTTATAGTTCATGAAACAAAAGCTTATTGCCTTTTCTTTATCTGTCGTATGTTTTAAAATTAAATTCGGAGCTTAACTATCTAATGTTCTACAGCAGCTATGTCTAATGTTCTGTAAGCCTTCTTGAGTGCCTTAACCAGATCATGGAGTGCCCTAGTGAGGTCAACAATAGCCATATTACGCTTTGTATATGCCCATTTCTCTTTCGCAGCATCTCCCTCATCATCGCTGTCATCTATAGGAGGAGGTGGCGGGGGCGGCCTCATACACGGACGAGGAGGAGGAAAAGGATACTCGAGTGTGTCTGGACGAGAATTCAAGGTCGAAGGAGGGGTCGGCCAGATTAAACCATCGAGTTCAGAAAACCGCCCTGCTAAAGTACCCTTATTACTCATGACACCAGTATTGTAGCTTCGGCTATCATCATCATTTATTTGCTTACCAGAAATTATCTGAGTAGAACACATTGGTAGGGTCAGTGAAATCAACAAGGCTATGTAAACCCATTGCGGTGCTGCCATCTTTTGAAAGAGATTTAGGATCTATATACAACAGTTTGTATGTTTTAGTTCTGTAGGTTGTAAACGTAAATATAGAGGAGGTTTAGCTACCTTGTTTGAATGAACAATGATCTCATACAATTGCCTCTCATGGTTATTGCATGAGACAGATGTAACAAATCAAATCAGCTGTCCTGAACCTCCATAATAAAAGGAAGGAAGCAATTGGGAAGGCACTGAGTGCTGAAGTTTTATCTACTATTGGGCCATAAATAATCCAAGCTCAACCCCGCAGTTATCCTTGGAGGCTTTATTGCAAGTGAAACCCCCCTCAATTGGGCAAAGGCTAAGGCTATGAATCATCCATTAGCCGAGCGAGTATTTCTAACTCCCCCTAAATTTTAATGTAATAAATTTAGATAATAATAAATGAATTTAGAACAAATTTAAAATTTAATTTTATTATATATGTTAATTTTTTATCGGATATGAATTTAAACTCACGTATACTTGTTATTTGAACTCTTTTATTTAATTTAATTTAATTTTTTATCTAAAATGAGATTATATTAATAATTTTATTAAATTTTATTTGGTAAAAGTTTATTATGATTTTATTTTTTAATTTAAATTTTTGACCATAAAATGCATAATGTTAATAGTTAGATTTATAAAATAAAAAAATATTAATACAATAAAATTGACAGAAAGCACGACTTGTATATTGCAATGAAAACCAAGGGTAAATAGTAACTAGCTTTTGATATATTCATAAATTTAGATAAATTTAAAAACTTAATGTGTCAATTGATATCTCAAACTTAATATTCGCAAGTGTACGAACCAGATAATAGTACTGGCAAGTTTACTACGAGGTCGATCTCACAAAAATTTATAGAGTATATATTATAAATACCAATTATCATACAAAATGCTAAAAATAAATCTAAACACTTTAAGCCAACATTTGAAAATAGTTTTAAAGTTTATAAAAGAGATTAAATAAACTAGAAAATAAATATGAAGCTATAATGATTAATGTAAACTATATGATAAAATAGTATTTAGTCTAACTTATACTTAGTAATTTCTTTATTTTTCTTAAGTCAAAATTTAATGATGCAACCTGAATTTCTTATACCAATATATATTAAAGTAAAGATGATATTTCTAATACTTTTAACTTAAAATATTTTATAATAAATATTATTATTAAATTGATATGATGGTCAACCATTAATAACATATGAAATTAATACATATATGGAGATAAATAAATTATTTATTAAACTCATAATATATAAGGTTCATAAATAAGTAAAAAGCCAAACTAAACACTTATGGATCTTAGCCTGACATGTTTAATCCAATGGTCATTGTAATTAAATAGAAAGACATAAGATATATAAAATAAAAAATTAAAACTTCCTTAAAATTCAGAAGTTATTAAAGGAATGACGAAGATTGATTCTCATTTTCCATATCTTGAAAAGCTTCTCTAATTTTTGAAAGAATAATGCAAAAACTAATTAAATGTTGTAGAAGACGAACTGTAGAGAATTCGCAGAAAGAAGAATATAGAACAATTCTCCCTCTTATTAATTGACTTCTATTTCTTATAGAAATTCATTTTTTAGAATTATTCTCTCAGCATAATACCGCTATAATTATCTTTTTAATTGTTCTAGATAAAATAAACAACTTAAAAAATAACCATCCTTAATTACATAAATAACTAATTAATTTCTCCTTCGTGAGTCTTGATAAATTCAACTAGGCTTGTGATTTAGTTAGTACACGTGTCTTTATTTCAAACTTTTTAACGGCACAGTACAATTAAAATCTATTTATATATTTTTGGCTCATATTTTTTTTGACTATTATTATATGAAATTAGACAAATAAACTAAAATTTGATAAAAAAAACACATATTCCTATATATTACATATATAAAGTATATCAATAATCACTAAAATGCGTTAATTAATATTAACTTATCCTTAATGAATCCCTCATTGTTTGAAAGAAAAAAAATCGTAAATAACAAATTGAGGATCGAGCAAACTTGGTAAAGAAGGCTGTCTACTTTGTACTTGATTCCACGCGCCAAAAATGAAGAAAGAAGACAGTCCAAAAGGAACATTGCGGAGAAGCTTTGCATTTTGACAAAGAAGACGCGTTAATCATAGAATCACATCCAAATCTCTACTTATTTAATTGAGCGCCAAAATCACCTTTCTATCTGTCTCTGTTTTTTTTTTTGTACGTTTATCTCTTCTTCTTTTTTTTTCTCCCACAAAAATCACACTAATACTACTTCGGGTTCTTGTACTCATATACTTGTCGTTTCTTTACACAATATATAAATCGCTTAGAACTTATCGAGATATCGCTGCTTCCATTTTTTTTTTCTCTCCTGAACCTCTCTAGTAAGGTTCTTGAACTCTAATTATTTTTTTGTATTCCTTTTCTTTATTAATATATCTATTGAAATTTGTGTTTCTGGTTGTGATTTTCACAGTATATGTAATTGTTTTGGGATAATCTTGATTTATTTGATTGTATTGCCTTGGATTTTCAAGTTGCCTTATTTTGAACTGGTTAGACATGAACTGCATTATTCGTTATCTGCTTTCTTGAATGAATTTAATAATTGTTTTTATTTACTAAATTAATCTTGCATTTTGGATATCTTGTTTGACTTGATTTCTTTTTCTAAATTTGCTTAATTATTGAATGACTGCAATTAGGTTAAGTGGTTCAGTTGGAATGACTGGTGTTGGATTATAAGCGGCCACTTTGTTATGGATATTACATTATTTATTTTAGTTATTTAGGAAACTGGGTAACGAACCCTTATTTTCTTTTTGTTCTTCTGATGTTTTGGATAGTTATGTCGAGTTACAGTGCTTTTGGGACGATGCTTGGTGGGTGGTTTTGTTGAAAAGTAATGACTAATGATAGGAGAAAGAAACAGAGAGCAGCTTTTTTGTTCTTCCCTACTTTTTATTAGAGTTTAGGAATTATCGAATTAATTTGGGGAAACAAAATTAATTTTATCTGTAAATGAAATATCAATTTATTACCAAGGCAACTTTTTGTGTGTGTGTGTGTGTGTGTGTGTGTGTGTGTAGTCACATGGTATTCAAATTCAATTATACTGGTAAAGCCTCTAGATTTCTATGGTGTAACGCATCTCACTCATTATATGCTGTTTTATTTATTTATTTTTGTTTTCATTCCTTTGCATATTTCTGGAAATTTGGCTTTTTTATTTAGCTGTTATGCATTCGATTTCCTCTTATCAACATATTCTCAGTAAATGGGCTGAGCATGTCTTGCAGCAGTGTTATAAAGCTGCCACTGCATCTAGCAAAAATGTGATTTTACCTTTTAACAATGTTTCACTGATTCCATAGATTTTAACTTAAGTCTTGAATTGCATATTAAACCCTTTCCTTTTTATACTTCTTTTTGCAGTTTCAAAATACTTTTAAATGGAAGCATTTCCTTTGGACAAAAAATATGATGATATTGAGACAAAGGCATTGAAAGGTTTGTCTGAGCCCTTGAGCTCATTTTCTCTTCAAGATGTAACTTCTGCTTATCACAAGGCAGACAGGAATGTAGATTTGGCTGGTGAACCCCTGTATGACATGCAGGGAAGTGCCTCAACCTCTTTATCATCTGCACCCAATGGAGAGGCAAGGGGTGTAGAATTTCTGAGACCATCATATGGCAATATTTCTGAGCAATCACATCCTGCAAATGGGAAGTTCAGAGCTCCCAAGCAAAAATGGCGTCCTGTCTCAGGAGGCACTGTTTCAAGCATTCTTGGCAAAGATTATATGAAGTCTGTGCCAGCAGGCAATGGTACTTGTATGGGTACCAAACCAATGAAATTGGATGCGAAGGTGTTGCCAATGTCTGAATTATGGGGAGAGGAACCTGAAATGAATTCATCAAGGAATGCACACATGCAAAAAGACGTTGAAGACTTTCTCTTCAAAATGCTAGGAGATGGCTTTCAATTGGATAGAGATGTGATTCATCGAGTTCTTGGTAATCTTACTTTATGTTTTTCTTTTGTCTCATGTTTTATGGAAGACTGGTGGTGGGGCTAGGCATGGGATGGGGAGGTTGATTTCTATTTTCATCAAAGTCTGGTTTTGCATTATATCATGTTGCTGCAAGTAAATGGACTATTTAGTTAGACTGCTGATCAGGTTTTACATTGAATATGCAGATCAATGCGGATATGACATGCAGAAGGTACGTGTACTTATTGCCATACATTCTTTTTGTAATTTTATCTACTGATGAATGCCCCTTCTTTCCAAATCAAAGATACAAATTTCCTAACAGTCACTACTGTTTAAATTAATCCTGCTTGTGTACCCCATAGACTTTTGGCTCACATTTTTTTCTGTCATAAGATTAGGAATGAATGCTTATCGTTGAATGCACCCTTTTTATGTAAGTGTTTGTATCTTCTACTCTTTGTCAAATAAAAATCCTCCATAGCTATTTCTTTTGGTACTCTAAGTGGCTGGCTGTATGGCAATAAGTACAGGTACAGGTTCCTTTCATCTCTTGAGTCACCTGTTAATTTACGAACCCAGGATATGGTTATACATAATTTAGGAAAGTTGATTCATTGACAAAATCTTTTAAACAAATTCCCATTTGAAGTAGCGACTTTTTTAAGTTTTACTTTGTAATTTATGGCAATATGGCAATGATTGAACATTTTGAACAAAAGTCGGTGCTTGTTAAAGTCTAATGCATGTAATGAAGTACTTCGTAAAGATGTATCAACTTCCACTATTACGTTTTAAATTTCTTATTTGTATTACTAAGAGCTTATAATTGTTTTCTTTGTCCTCTTTGGACCATTCAGAGCATGGAAAGATTGCTTGATTTTTCAGCAATCACTTTGGATGAAGGGAACAAATGTCCTGGTGAATCCACTGAAAAGGTTAGCATACACTTTTTCCAATTGCGAGAACCACTGTCAATAAGTGCTTAAGGTTCTTCTGTTTTCAATTTTTATTTACACATATTATAAAATTTATTCAGTTAAAGTACAAAGTTGTCAGCATGCAAATTTGTTTATTGCCTTCTTCCATGGTTAACTTCTAATTGGTTGTTTGTTTTTCTTCCTATATTAGGCAATATTAATGCATCTTTTTCTTACTAAATGCTCTTTTTTTTACAGATTGTAGGTGTGCATTCAAATTCTAAAGAATCTTCATGCGAAAAAAGAAGTCTGCCAATGAGCTCCCTTATGGGGTATGCTGCTTATAAATGTCTAGCAAGTTAGTCATATCTGTAAAGACGAAGAGGATTAGATTATCATTATGATTCCTTTGGGATCATTGTACACTTGTTCTCTTATTTTATGTTTAGCTTGTTTTCATTCAGTTATGCAAATGGGACTTCAAATATAAATGAGGGAGGATTGCTGAAAGAAGAGGAGAGAAATGAAGTCCAAAAGGAAGTGTTGGTTGCATTGTTTAATGCTCCTGAAAGAGCTGAGGAGCTATCTAGAAGAAAAGCAAGGGCGGGAACGAGGTCTAGGGCATTCGGAGAGCTCGTGGTTGAACCTCCAACAGACTTTATCTTAGAACCAAATTCTCATCCAATTGGTTCAAAGCTAGACAATGACAACAGTATGTAGTTTCCCATGTTTTGAGAAGCATCAATGACCATGTATGGTTGTTTAGGGACTTTCTGTTTTCGTTTGCCATTTTTCATATCATATGATCAGTTTGTCAACTTTTATTGGCTTGCTGTCCTTTTATCCTTAGTAGTTTATTGTCAATTGCAGATGTAGATGAGGAGGAAGAGGATAGTTATCAGCTGCTTCGCAGAGCTGTAAAGGAATATCGGGTCACAATGAAAGAATATTATAAAGCTGTAGGTAGCTTGTTCCATTATGTTCTCCTTAATCATCCTTTTTATGTAAACAAGGCCTTCTACATCTTTATTTTTGTTTATTTTCATTCCTAATAAATCTTTATCAAAATGGATAAACTGTTCTCTACATTTGAGGCCTGCTGCTCCTTGCTTCCTCACACTCATTTATGTCTCATCTTCAACATTTTGTTTATGTTGATTGCTTTTTCATCTAGACATGATCAATGAAATATTAATATTTGTTCCTTGTCAGGCTGTCAATGCATTTGCTAATGGAGATTATGATCGAGCAAACAAACTGATGGATAAGGTAAGTGTTGGGGTCAATATCGATATAGCTGAGTAAAATAAATTAGACCAACTACACAAGTAATAAAAAAAATAGAAACGGCAAAAGAAAAACAATCACACAACACAAGAGATTTACATGGAAAACCCTTCAGTGTAAAGGGAAAAACCACGGGCCAAATTCCGATCAATCCACTATCAAGAAAACTCCGAGTACAATCACCAATCAAAAATACCCAAATCAACTCTCTAGCCAAAACCCTATAATTCTCTATGATTATTGATAAAAACTAGAGAATTAACTCTTCAAAGTATAGTTGAATCTATACCTAATACTCCTTGATAATAGTTTAACACAATAATTGATTCATGGAAAATTCTAGTATACTTTTCCCACAATTTTGTGCTCCTCTCTTTCTATTTTTCCACTCTCTCTCATGCGGCTAATTCCTCTTATGTTTGTCGGGCAATCCCCAGGAAAAACGAGAGCATGAATTGGTTAAAAACAAATTGACAACTCTTCACGTGACTTCTTTATTGTCCACGTGCTTGGTTTAATGAATTTGGACAAAGTAATAAATTGAACTTTTCCAATTCATTAACCATCTTGGACTGGACTTATGTCATAAGCCCAACAGTAAGGTTTCCAGTCCATGGGAAGAATGTCTGCTTCTCATCAAATCAAGTAGAAGACAACCCTGCAATAGCCCTGCAAAAATTATGCTTATCTCGAGTCACCGCCTTAGTCAACATGTCAGCTGGATTCTTCTCGGTCTGAATTTTCTTCAACAAAAAATTCATTCTTATTCATAGCATCACGAATCCAATGATACCTCACATCAATGTGTTTAGTACGACAATAAAATGTGGCATTCTTACTCAAATCAAGTGCACTCTGACTGTCACAATGAACCACATAACAATCCTGTTTCAAACCCAACTCAAGAAGAAATCTCTTCAACCAGAGTAGTTCCTTGCCAGCTTCTGTAGCTGCAATATACTCTGCCTCTATTGTAGACAAGGCAACACATTTCTGTAGTTTTGATTGCCATGAGACAGCTCTCCCTGCAAAAGTAAACACATACCCAGAAGTAGATTTCCTACTATCTAGATCACCTGCCATATCTGCATTTGTATATCCCTCTAGAATTGGTTTTGAACCACCAAAACATAAACACAATTCGAGCTACCTCTCAAATATCGGAAGATCCACTTCACCGCCTCCCAATGCTCTTTTCCTGGATTCACAAGAAACCTGCTAACAACACCAACTGCATGTGCTATATTCGGTCTGGTGCAAACCATCGCATACATCAAACTCCCCATTGCAGATGAGTAAGGAATAGTTGCCATCTTCTTCTTCTCTTCTTCACTAGAAGAACAATGCTTCTTGCTAAGCTTAAAATGATTAGCCAAAGGAGTACCAACCGGCTTTATATCTCTCATGTTAAATCTGTCTAGAACCCACTTAACATAGCTCTGTTGTGACAGCCATATCTTCTTGGCTTTCTGTTCACGAACAATCTGCATACCCAGAATCTATTTTGCTTGGCCTAGATCCTTCATATCAAAAGCACTAAACAACTCCTTCTTCAAGCTATTAATCACCTTAGCATCTTGTCCAACTATCAACATATTATCTACATATAGCAAAAGGATAACAAACTCACCACCTGGTAGTTTTCTGAAACACACACAATGATCTGCCTCTGTCCTGGTGTACTCATGACTCATTATGAAAGAGTCAAATTTCTTGTACCACTGCCTAGGAGCTTGCTTCAAGCCATACAAACTCTTCTTCAATCTGCAAACCATGTGTTCCTTTCCCTTCAATCTGCTCCCCCTCTTCAGCAAGAGTAGCCCACTCTGAACTGGGATATCTAGTAGATGGAATCTGTCCTCTAGGAGATCTCCTGGTCTCTGCAACCTGAGGTGGAGGGATTCGCGCCCTTTGTTTAACACCCTCTGCATTTCCACCAACATCATCAATCTGAACTGGCTCGTTCTCCATCCCATGTTCATCAATCATCTCTCCTCTTGTGGCATCATTAGTTGAAGGAGAAACTAGTGAAGGATTACTTACAGTAATAGTGCTCGACTCCTTAGCTGAATCTGACTTCAGCATCTCATGCTCATGAAACACCACATCTCTTGGTCTAACAGTCTTCTCCTTTGCTGGATCCCATAGTTTATATCCAAACTCTGAATCTCCATATCCGACAAAAATACATGGAGTGGCCATATCATCAAGTTTCTGTCTCTGCTCCTTAGGTACATGAACAAAGGCTTTGCAACCAAACACCTTCAAGTGAGAGTAATTAACATCTTTCCTACTCCAAACTCTCTCAGGAATATCATACTCTAAAGGAGCTGATGGAGATCGATTCAGCAAATAACAGGCAGTAAGAACAACTTCACCCCATAATGACTTAGGCAGATTAGCCATTCTAAGCAAACAAATAACCTTCTCCACAATGGTTTTGTTCATCCTCTCAGCTACTCCATTGTGTTGTGGGGTGCCAGGAACCGTCTTCTCATGTTTAATGCCATGATCTGTATAGTAGGATTCAAACTCCTTTGATGTGTATTCTCCACCGTTATCACTAAGAAGACACTTCAAAGAGCCACCTTTCTTTCTTTCCACCATGATATGGAACTTCTTGAAGCATTCAAACACCCGGTCTTTTGTTTTCAAAACAAACACCCACACCTTACGTAAAGTATCATCAATAAAAGTAACAAAATATCTATTACCACCATTACTCTGAACCTCTAAGGGACCACATACATCAGTATACACTAAATCAAGCACATTCTCTTTTCTCTTAGAAGTACTACTAAAAGAAACTCTATGTTGCTTCCCTAACAAACAAATATCACAAGGGTTTAAGCTGATACCTTTGGCAAAGGGAATGAGAGACTTCTTTGCCAATATCTGCAACCCTTTATCACCAATATGAGCCAGTCTTCTATGCCACATGTCAAGCGAAGCATCTTCTTCAGCTGCATTCAGCTCACCATCCAGCAATCTCATTTGAGTTCTCATAAGCATGTTAAAAGGCTTACCTCTAGCAACAACCATAGAACCCTTAGTCAGCCTCCATCTCAAACCACCAAAGTGACTGTGATTGCCATCATCCTCATCCAATGAATAAGTAGATAGCAAATTCAATCGCAAACCAGGAACATGTCGGACATTTCTCAATGTCAATGTAGACCCCAAATCAGTCTGCACAACTACATCACCGACTCCTACTATGTCGTTATAACTGGTATTCCCCATCTTCACTCTTCCAATTTTTCCTGAACTGTATGTAGAAAAAATATCTCTTCTGGGAGTTGCATGAACACATGCTCTTGAATCAACAACCCACTCAATATGGGGCTTTGAAACAACATTACACTCCTCTTCGAAAGTAAGACCAACCAGTTCGTTTTCTTCAAAAACAATAGCAGTTGTGCTCTCATCATCTGACTTCTTCTCATCCTTTTGTTCCTGCTTGAAGGCTTTGCAGTTTCTCTTGATATGCCCTTCCTTACCACAGTGATAACAATTGAATTTCCCACCTTTCGACTTGCCTCTGGATTTACCATGCTTCTTAGGTCCTCTGCTCTTACTTCTGCCCCTGTTCTCTGTGACAAGAGCCTGTGAGTTGTCTAAACCCGAATCTTTCCGCCTAACTTCTTCGTTATGCATATTGTCCTTAACCATCTGTAAAGTGACAAGGTCATTTGGAGCAGAATTACTAAGAGACACCACCAATGTTTCCCAACTGTCTGGCAAAGAGCTCAAGAGAAATAGAGCTTGCAATTCATCATCCAGTACTATCTTCATGCTGCCTAGCTGATTAACCAAATCCTGGTACTCACTCAAATGAGCTGCTACAGATTGCCCATCTTTGAACTTCAAATTTACCAACCTCCTAATCGTAGAGGCTTTATTCTGAGCATTCTTCCTCTCATACATTATTTCCAATTTCTTCCACAGCACCTGTGTATCGACTTCACTGTTGATATGAGGGTAGATACTGAATTCCACCCATTGCTGAATATTACCAACTGCTTTCCTGTGTAGTTTCTCCCATTCATCTTCAGTTTTATCTGAAGGAGCCTTAGCACCTAATTTAATAGGATCAAATAAATTTTTACAGTACAAATAATCCGTTATCATCGACTTCCATATTGAATAATTTGTAGCTAAAAGTTTTATCATTGAACCAGCGGAAGAATCCATCTCAATTTACCTAACTATAGCAGAACCAAAAGCTCTGATACCACTTGTTGGGGTCAATATTTAATCAAACCAACCACACAAGCAGTAAGAAAAATAGAAACGACAAAAGAAAAACAATCACACAACACAAAAGATTTACGTGGAAAACCCTTCAGTGTAAAGGGAAAAACCACAGGCCAAATCCGATCAATCCACTATCAAGAAAACTCCGAGTACAATCACCAATCAAAAATACCCAAATCAACTCTCTAGCCAAACCCTATAATTCTCTATGATTATAGATAAAACTAGAGAATTAACTCTTCAAAGTATAATTGAATCTATACCCAATACTCCTTGATAATAGTCTAACACAATAATTGATTTATAGAAAATTCTAGTATACTTCTCCCACAATTTTGTGCTCTTCTCTCTCTATTTTTCCACTCTCTCTCACGTGGCTAATTCCTCTTATGTTTGTCGGGCAATCCCCAAGAAAAACGAGAGCATGAATTGGTTAAGAACAAATTGACAACTCTTCACGTGACTTCCTTATGGTCCACGTGCTTGGTTTAATGAGTTTGGACAAAGTAATGAATTGAACTTTTCCAATTCATTAACCATCTTGGACTGGACTTATATCATAAGCCCAACAGTAAGGTTTCTGGGTGTCATCAGAAAGGAGTATGAAGCATTGATGATAATGTGTTCTTTTTCTTCCACTGGCAATGTGATAGGCACTCAAACTATGAATGAGGTATACTTTTATCAGTTGGTAAAATGGCCAAACCTTTAAGTGAAAACCAAAATGTGGCTGCTAGCTGGCAAAGCTGTCAAGATGCTAAGTAGCAAAATATAAAGGTTCAAATTAAGCAAGGATACTCAGACAGGATACCACTTATATCATTGTCAAGTTTGAAAGCAATTTAGTTGTAATGCCTTTGCTGTTGCAGGGGCATTTCTTTCATGAAAAGGCTCGAAAGGCAGATGAAGAGTCCAGTCAGAAGATTTTTGAAACCAAGTTAGTCATTTCCATTTCTAGTGTTTGTGTCTAATAAGACTGCTCTTTGTTTGTTTTCTTTCCTTTATACTTTATTTCTTTGTTCCTTCCCTTGATGCCTTTTTTTTTTTTTTCATTCGTCTTTCTTACCTCTTCATTTTCAGAAATGTAGATACCCGAGACGAATTAACGCTTGACCTGCATGACCATGGTGCTAAGGAGGCGATGCGCCTTTTGAAGTGTCATCTTTCTTCACTTTCCGGAATTGCATGTATGTAAACATTATCTTGTTCTTTTAATTTGCTTTTGATTCGTGTAAAAATAACATGAAATGATCCTAGTTACTTTTTGCACCAGCAATTAAGTACCTGAAGGTCATCATTGAGACAGATGAGGAAGATACCTCAAAAGGTGCCCGTAGAAGAGTGGTAAGATGTTTTGCTATGTAGACATATTCAGCATTAATTCCTTTTGATTCAAAAAGCGTTACTGCAGTGGAAACTCTATTGTTTGCATTTGAATTTTGCTTAGGTTATGAAACTCTTAGAGAAGGAATCCATTAAGTGGAGCGAAGGAGGAAATGCTGGATCGATATTAGTTCGTTTAGACAATATCAACCAAAAAGGTTTGAGTTTTGCTAAAAGGGGTTTCTGAAAAGTTACATATATTCTTTTTATTCTTTCAACAAATTTACTGGTTATTCAAGATTGATTGGCAAGAAAAGGGAAAGGATGCAATGCATGCAACAGAAGTTATTTTTCTGTTGTGTTGGTGCCTTTTAAAAGTCGGCAATTCAATTCGTGTCAGAAACTTGGTACATTTTTTGAGCTTCTTTCTTGTATCTCTTGAAACTCGCACAGACTGGACCTACAGGGTGATGGTGCATTATTTCGCTTGAATTTGAATTTTTGGATTTTGGTTGTGGGAAGTAGGCCTTCATAAATATTATCTGGAATTTTATTATGAAGAAGAAGAAGCTATAAGCAAAACAATAAAGTTTTAATGGATGACAATATCAATGTCTTGGACTTTCTTTTTTCTTTTTAAGCATCAAACAATTACACCACTGTTTGGATAGAAGTTTTCTTCTGCAGATTTTATAAAGTTTTAGAACTGCCAACTCTTATTTGGTAAGAAAGTACTATTCAGAAAATAAGATTATTTTTTTAAGGTCTTTAAATCTTTTAAAATTCTTCAAATCTCAACAAATTCCCTAAGACGGTGGACCGAGGAGATTATATTTTGAAAAAGAATTTCTTTATATATATGAAAAATGAACTAGAAAATTTTATTTTTATGACCTAAAGCTTGGAAAAAAAATTATTATTTTTGGATCTACATTAGAGTATTCTTTTAATATTTTATTAATATTTTTTTTAATGAGCTTATGATAATATTATTTTTATCTTTATCCCTTTCGAAATTTTATCATTATAAAAATTTAAATAACTGCCATAAATGTATAACTATTATTTTTTTTAGTGCATTTAAATAATTTTTTTAATTTAATTTTATATATTTATAGTATATTTTTATTAAAACACATTAACCACTGTAAAAAAATATATAATATCATTCAATTTATAAATATCCAATATAAAGATAGTTGGTTTCACATACAAGTTAAATGATATTCTTTTGGTATTTTTTATATGTTTTTTAAATATTTTTTAAACAAATAAAAGGTCGTATAAACAATAGCTTTTAGAAAATAAATTGTATATTTTTTTTAAAAGGGCTAAAAATATAATTTTTTAAAAACCATATTCCATGAAATTTCTTTTTAAAAAAAGATTTCTATTTACAATACATTATTTCCAAACAAAATAAAATTAAAAGTTATACTTTACTTTCTAAAGCATTTCCTCTATTTACTTTAAAAAACTTACCTTATCTTTTTCTCCTTTTTTTTTTTTTAACATAATTAAGGCACTTATTAAGAACTAAATTTAAAGCACCAGTCATAAAATATATCAAGATTTAATGTCTTAAAAAATTGCTAATTATTGTTGTAAGTTTCTCCTCTTAAAACACACACCCACACATACACACACATATATATATTTGGTTTATAAAAATCACTCAAAGATTCACAAATAGAAATCACTCATTTTGTTTTAAGAAATAAAAGTATCGTAAAAATCAAATTAATTAATTACAAATTATCAAACAATTGAAATAATAATTTATTATTTATATAAATATAAAGTTCCTATATATTTATTATATATAATATTTATAAATTAAATATTATTTTTAATTATAATAAAATATTATTACTAATATCAATAATAAAAGAATTTGATTCCATTCCATCCTCAATTAAATAACATATAAAATATAATAATTATTATCATATGTTTGTCCGTTTTCATTCCCGCCTTGAACCAAACATTTCCTCTTCAAATGGACGGAGAGATATAAAAGGAAAAGCTCGGTGATAACTTGATATTATTTCCTGACGACTATGATGAGGCCCTAGTTCCTGTGATCCAGCCCACCTACTAAAACGGACTGTTGTGTATCCTCACTGTCTCAAGACTCAAGAGGTCCATGATTCCTCAACAAAAAGTATTCATTTTCTTCTAGGTTTTGTTGCTAAAAAGAGGAATCGGGATTTTAACTTCTGCTGGTGAAAAGAGAGTATAATTTGGGCCTAGTGTTCACCAATACGAAGAATTATGGGTGGTTCAGTGAAGGAGGTGCACTCTAAGACGGAGCTTGATGACGTGCGCAGCAGTGGCGTACCAGTTATTGTTCACTTCTGGGCATCATGGTGCGACGCTTCCAAGCACATGGACCAAGTCTTTTCTCACCTGTCCACCGATTTCCCTAACGCTCACTTCCTCAGGGTTCTCTCTCTCTCGACTAAATTACTTATTTTTGTATATGTTAGCTTAACATAAATGTTCTATTGTTATCGAATTGGTGATTGGGGATTGGCAATTTGTAGGTTGAGGCAGAAGAGCAACCGGAAATATCGGAAGAGTTTTCTGTTTCTGCTGTCCCTTTCTTTGTTTTCTTCAAGGTATGTTTTATTAGAATGGCGGCATCTATTATGTTGTTTGTTACTACTTACAAGTTTATGTGCTCTTTATTATTAATAGCAAGAAAGGAAAAATTTGAGTTTACTGCAACTCTGTGGAGTCTTTAAGCAATGTTTAAGTCAACAATTTGGTGATAGTTGTTATTTGACAGATTAGATGAGAGACTTATCAAAAGAGAAATAGTATGACGCAGATGTTGTGGAAACTGGTGATTATTAGCCTATGACTTATATGATTATGGTAATTGTAGCGAAAGGCATGGGCTTGCTTGATTGTTGACAACAGGTCAAACCTAGTTGGCCAGAGAATTATTTGAACTCTCTACCTGAGCTGATTGATGGGACTAGAGAGTCAGCTTGTATTTATAATTTATGTGAGAAATTTTCTCCTTTGGGGGCTTTTAGGGTATTTTAGTCTATATGCATTGAATGAGAAACCACTGTATGCATGAATTCTGAAAGTAGGAATTGCAGAACTTAAAAAGAGGGGTTTTTGCTCTTTCAGAGTGGAAAGGCTTGATGCGAAATATGCTAAACATGTACACATGATAAGGAGGGTTTTCTTCTACCTGCATTAAAATTGGAATTGTGATCCCGATAGCTTCATGAGGGTAAACGAAAGCTTTAAGTTGGTCTAACAGGCTTTAAATTTTGGAAGCTGACTCAGTTTGCTCAGTTTGTGCCTAATAAATCAATTATGCACCACATGCAGTTGTCTACTCATTTTAAGGAAGAAGGATTGAGGCCATTGGAGTTGGATAGGTTCATTATTGTATCTCTGTGCCATCTAAGTTGATTATGGCTACATATATACCATAAAGAAGACACCAAAAATACCTTCTCACCTTTGTTGTGTACAATTGAAGCTAGGAGTGTCGATGAGTTACTTCCTCCAGAAAGTTTACTATTTTCATGTATTCCAAATAGCAAGCCACCAAAATCTATATTCCACATTCCTACATGTGTATTTTCATGGAGTTTGCATGCATTTGCTATACCTTTTTTTTTTCTCGCTCATGTTTTGGTGCCGTTTATTACTTTTCAGTAGCAATTAACAATTCTATGTTGTACTAAGCATCGTTACTTGTGTTATTCTCTCAATGCACTATCAAGCAATGTTTTAAAACGGGACTAGACAAGCTGGTTCAACTTGTTGAATTAGGAGCCAATGGCCAGTGCTGCGCAGTTAGCTCTAAAAACAAGAAATCCAGTCATATCCTGGTTTGATCAGTTTGACCAGCTAGTTGAACTGGCCAGTTAGACCGGCTTTTATTATAAAAGTTCAAAAAAAAAAAAGAAGAATTGAAGGTTTTGTTAGACCAGTTGAACTGGTGACTGGACACTTGACTGGTCCAGTCGCCGGTTTGGTTTTTTTACACACTGCTCTCAAGGTGCAATTAGCTAAAAGGATGGTACAAATTGCATTAAGGTGTTTTGTTGCTAGAAGAATAATAGAGCAGATCATCTATCTGCCTAATTGATGGTTAAATTGAGTCCACTAACAGCTGCAGTGGTAGCCACCATTGCAGTTTGCAACACAGCAGCAAAAGTTTACCTATCACAAGCATTTCTAGTACTATTACCTGTATTTTTGTGGCTGTTTTCTGTTTCTCACAGGTAGAAATGAGTTGAGGATTTAACTTTGATGTACAATGGTTAACTTGTCTCTTTTTCCCTCAATACACATTCCTATTAGTGCTGACTTTCTGTGAAATTCATCATATGTGTCAGGATGGCAAGAAAGTTGACTCGTTGGAAGGTGCAGATCCATCCAGTTTGGCCAACAAAGTTGCTAAAGCTGCTGGTTCTGTCAAGTCTGGAGAGCCTGCTGCCCCTGCCAGCCTGGGAATGGCAGCTGGACCCAGTATTCTTGAAACAGTCAAAGAGTTGGCAAAAGATAATGGCCCTTCCCAAGTGTCAAACAAAGTTCAACCTGGCCTCAATGATGCATTAGAAAAACGATTGCAGCAGCTGATTAATTCTCATCCAGTGATGCTATTTATGAAAGGAAGTCCTGAAGCACCTAGGTGTGGATTTAGCCAGAAAATTGTCGATATACTGAAGGATGAAGCTGTGAAGTTTGGAAGTTTTGACATTTTATCTGATAATGAGATACGAGAGGGGTTGAAGAAGTTCTCTAACTGGCCAACTTTTCCTCAGCTCTATTGCAAAGGAGAACTCCTTGGTGGATGTGACATTGCAATTGCAATGCATGAGAGTGGTGAGCTAAAAGACGTTTTCAGAGATCATGGAGTTGATACCAATAGTTCTGAGGAGGTGAAAGTGAGTGAAGGAGGTAATGGAAAGGGTGGCATCTCAGAATCCACTGGCCTGAGTTCAACCTTAACCTCCCGGCTTGAAAGCCTAATCAATTCAAGCCCAGTTATGTTGTTCATGAAGGGAAAACCTGACGAACCCAAATGTGGTTTCAGTAGAAAGGTAGTCGATATCCTTCGTGAAGAAAAGGTGAATTTTGATAGTTTCGACATCCTTTCTGATGATGAAGTACGTCAAGGTCTTAAAGTTTATTCAAATTGGTCCAGTTACCCGCAATTATATATTAAAGGTGAACTTATTGGTGGATCGGACATTGTGCTGGAGATGCAGAAAAGTGGAGAGCTTAAAAGGGTTTTGGTTGAGAAAGGGATTTCTCCAAAAGGGACTCTGGAAGATCGTCTGAGGAGTTTGGTTGCTTCTTCACATGTGATGCTCTTCATGAAAGGTTCCCCTGATGCTCCCAGATGCGGTTTTAGTTCCAAAGTCGTTAATGCCCTGAGAGAGGAGGGTGTAAGTTTTGGGTCCTTTGATATTTTAAGCGATGAGGAAGTGAGGCAGGGACTAAAGGTCTTCTCAAACTGGCCCACATTTCCCCAGCTTTATTACAAAGGCGAACTCATAGGAGGTTGTGATATTATAATGGAGCTGAAAAACAATGGAGAGCTGAAATCTACCCTATCTGAATAGGTTGACATGCTTTTCACAAAGCCAAACGATGCCAGACAACCCTAAACTTTTACTTTCAGTCATGCCAGTGGTGTATATGGATATCATACAGGAGACTAAAGTTTGCATGTTATACTTTCTCGCTGATCATTTGATACCTTGATATGGTTTCTGGTTTTAATTGTCTACGGCTCCGCAAATTTTTTTATGATAAAGATCTACAGTTTGGTCTTCTCTTGCCTTGTGGTTGGATTGTCGACAAGCTATATTGTGAAAGCCTTTTTTTTTTTTTTAATTCTGTGGTTGCACGACAGAGGTGTATATCTTAGAATACAGAGGTAATTCTGAATCTAATTTGGTAAAATCCGTTAGGGTTAGCTGCTGTTCGAATATTTCTACCAGAATGGAGGGGTTTCTGATATTATCAGAATGTTAAAATTGTATAGGGATTCAGTTTTTGCTTCCAATGCGGCTAGAAACGATTATTTAGACAAGAGCCACTTGAAAAAATTACTCCAGAATAAAATTTGGAACAGAAACTGTTGAGCACATAGCACATCAATCACACAGGATTTCATTTCATTGAAGCAAACCAATTACAAAGTAAAATGAATAGCATGATTCCCTTAAAAATGAATTGCGTTAAGAAAACTATCCATTCAAATTTATTTGCTTCTTACTAATGCCAAGAATTTCCTTTGTTTCTTCGTCTTCATCTATTTTATCAGTTTTCATGCGATCCAAAATTTCATGAGCGTCTCTGCCACTTCTTATTTTTGCCTTGAGCAAGGCGTGATATATTTGTCTGTTTAGAGGAATAGCAACGCTTAAGGATGCGACAAAAGCTTCTACATCTTCAGGACTACCTTCATCACCAAGCCAAATCAAGATGTCCATTACCACCCGAGGGTTTGGCTTCCATCCCTTCTTCTCTACATTTAAGGAGAAGGCAGCCTTCATACATTCAAAAGCTTTGGCCTTCTCACCCTTTTCAAGATAACCTGAAGCAATCATGGCCCAACTGTTTGGGGTGGTAGCCCTTCCTTTCTCCATCAATGCTTCAAGTGATGCTTCTGCTTTCTCATGTAGTCCATTTTTAGAATACCCTACAACAACAATATTAGGTATCCGAACATCATAAAAATTGCCAGAGGACTCCCACTCTTTCAGTACTTTCTCAGCTTCTTCCAAGTCACCAAGCTTGACCAAAGATTCCAGCATGGTAACAAAATCCCTATTTATGCGTCGTTTACATACACTTTTCTGCAGATCCCATATTCTCAATACCTCGGACTTAATCCCTAAAGTTGCATAGAGTGATATCAGATGGTTATATCCAATCCCATCCTTCTTATCCAGCTTTTCTTCCGATTTTCTCAGTGCATCAACTGCCTTATCAGCAAGGCCAGCTTTTATGTAGAAATTCGCAACAACAGCATATGTATTCCAGTCCATAGCATTGCCTAGTCTGCATTCCATCTCATTCAAGACTTTCTCCATTCCCTGGATATCTGATCTGGCACCATAGGAATTAATGCATATTCGGTAGCTGAAGTTGTCAGGAGAGATCTTGTTCTCCTTCATCTCCGTTAACACATGCAGAACTTTCTCATACAGACCAAGGTTTATGTAGAGGCACATAATGTCATTGTAAGCAAGGGGCGAAGAGGCTAAACCCATTTCCTTCATTTTCTGCCAATGTGATATAGACCTATCAGTTTGACGTTGCCTAACATAACAATTTAGAAGAGCCCCATAAGTCTTATCAGTTTTATCATGATCCATCAAGTTGTTGAAATAGTTCTCAGCAGAGAGAAAGCCACGAACTTTGCCAATCAGATCCAACTGAACAGCATGTTCAGTCGAGGAAAATATGCAAATTCCCTTCTTATTCATCCACTCAGACACCTGCACCCCTGAAATATTACAAATTAGAAGGTTACATGAATCAAACATTATGTTGAGTGAAACCTGCATAAGTAGCATTTATCTTGCTTGAATTAATTCAGTGACATTGCACCCAATCATTTAAATTCAAGCTAATACATTCTCACCCTTTTTAAACTGTTCACATGATCAAGGTTTAACCCCAAAAAACATGGCTCTAAATTAATACACAAATGACAAGTTTATTAAGTGAACAGGTTTACTATTTGGGTATTTTTGTAAAACCCTAAAATCGAAAAGATGCAATCTTTTTGCTCTTCAGATACTTTCTCAACAATCAAAAAAAAAAAAAACCAAAACCAGAAAACACCAAAATAAACGAGAATATTACAAACCTCAAGTGCTTGAGTGAATCGGTTTCTCTTACGCAAGTCGCGAATAATGCGTTGAAGCTCGCCAACTCGAACCTTGTTCCCATCTTGGACCCAATTATCGAGCTCAGGCACCAAACTTGTATTGGGGTCTCCTAAAGGACTGATTTTTGAATACAAGGTTACTTTTTTAGTCCGGTTAGCATAATAATATCTGCTAATCATTGCTTTTTTATTTTGAAATAGGGTATTGGATAGTAACTTCAAGCTCATAATTTTTTCTTTTTCTGTTTTTCTCAAGTTCGAGTTCGATTATGGAGAAGAAGAAGGAGCATGATGCCAGAGATTTTGCAGTAGGGTTTAAGGTAAATGGACTTAGGAGGTGGGCTCATTGGGCTCTGTTGATAGACTTAATTAATGTTCTTTTAGACCCAGTCTACTATCAATTAGTGCATTAATCTATCTTTCAGTTTTTCTTTATTTACTATTATTGTTTTTATTATTCTTGGCTCATTTAAAGAAGTCACCAAATGGTGGAACAGGCATTGACACATCGCAGTTAATTAGTTTTCTTCAATGAGTTATTTTATTTATTGGGGGGGAATGAGTTTTAAGGGTGATTCTCAATAGTATGAGTAGCTCTGACCCATTTATTTTCTCCGGAAACTAATAGGCTCCAATAATTTACCGGTTGTTTTGAACTAAAGTAAAAGATTTCATATTGGGTATTCAAAAATCATCTTGTAATCATTTCAGTAAATGTAAGCAGTATTAGATTTATCTTTGATTTCGTAATTGAAAGGATAAAGAAAAATAGGAAAACAGAAGCGACAAGTTTGTTAAGTGTATGCAGGATGTAGCAGGTATTTGACTTATCAGAATCCCAAGTTTCCAGTCCAATGAAACCTTTGAATCAATGTTTTTTAGTAGCCGACGGTGATACGACAGATCAAGATGTCACTCACTGATTTAACAGGATGAATTCTAAATTTACGGTGGATTTTTCTTATATTTAATATTTAATAATTCAATTAAATAATATATAGTTAATTGAGTTCTTAACATTTATTTTAATTATAGATCAAGTCTATAAATAAAATATTCAGGTTACAACAAAATAAATTTTAAGTATAACTATTAAATATCAAAACAATCATTACCTCTTTTTAAATTCAAATTGTAATAGATAAATATGAAATCATTCAGTTTTTTTTTTTTATATTTAATCTTTTTTTTGATATATTCTTTAAGAATATAAATAAATTAGACAATTAATTAGAACTAGTCATTAAATCGATTATTCTTGAATTAGCCGATTTAGTTTAGTTTCAATCTAATACAATTCAATTCTATTATGAATTTTATTATTTTAAATAATTAACTTGAATTGATCATTTACTTCTAATTATATCGGTTGGGTCGGTTTAATTTGACACTTTGAATTTTATGCAAATAGTAATTTCTGAGAAAGACATGAAATGAAATCCATTGATAAGCATTATTAACACTATTTCTTTTCTTGTTTTTCTGGAATTTGTTTTCCACTCTCCCCCTTAACACAGCCTTCTAATTTTATGCTGCTGGCTTCCCATGTATTGAGTAAGACAGTCCAACAACTTAGTTTGTAGGTCTCTGAATTGTGCTATTTGCATTTGCAGTTGTAAGTTGTCTCTTCTAAGGTTATTGTTCTCCTTTAAGAGTAGTAATCGATTATTGTCTTCCACAGCATTTGGTGCATTATTGTGTTCATTAGATGCCCTTAGATATGCTGGAAATACACTGGGTTCGCATTTCTTCCTTGTGATCTCTACTAGCATGTGTCTGCTTCCTTTCTGAAATTTCTCGTGCTTGAACTCCCACAGCTTCGACGATGTTTTCTTGAACCCCTGCAATATTAATTTTGGGTATATATGTCCATGAAACGCATAAAAAAAGATACATTCAAATATACACTGGTCCTAACTGTGTTATTTATAGTCATTACCAAGTACCCACTACTGACCTAATTATTAGATACTGGCTTATATTTAAGCATCTAGAAAAGTCTCATATTTGAAGTGAAAATGCCATCTGATAACTCCAATCAAGTTTGGGCATAACTGACAAATACCATAAGATTGTAAAAGAATCCATTATTTAATTAGCATGCGTGCTTAATGCTTAATTAATATCATATATAAAGAATTATAATGAAACTCAGGAAATATAATTCTTTTTTCCCTAGGAAATGGTGTGATATAAAAGTCTAGCTAGTAGTTCACATGCAATATCCAAAGTGTGCTTATTTTGACTTGATAAAAATAAAAATCTGAGATTCTGAGTCAAATATTTAGCAATTTTTAAATCTTGACTAACGAGATCATCATCCATGTCCTAGAAATTATATAGCATTTATATAAATATACTTTGGAAACTGAATTCCCGAAGCAGTCAACTTGAAGATTACAAATATTTGATTTGAATCGGTGCAATGCAACTGATTCTAACTTCAAAATTAGCGTCTAGCTAGCTAACATCATCAATGGCATCGTCTTCAAATCAAACCATGTAAATATTTATATATGAACAAAAATTTCATCACCCAAAATCAGAACCTGATGCATAATCTGAACACAAAGAATATCCGGAATGGCTGGAAATTGCATTAGATTACAAGGGTCATCAGCATTATTAACTAGCAGAGATACTGTGCAGGATGAATTGACACAGCAATATACATAATGATCATATAAACACAGCAATAATGATTACTTACATATGTATTGAGCTGGCGAATAAAGCTAGAGAAGTTGTTGTGTTTGAAGTATCTAGGCAAGGTGAGCTCCGAGAAGTCGGCAGGAGACCAGACTATAAATCCATTTCCTTCTGCATTCCATGTAACAATTTTCTTGCCATCAACAACCCCAGTATTATTAGCTCCTAATAATAATGGTGGCGGTGATGATGATGATCCTTCGCCATTTTCTTCCAATAAATCATACGTTTTCGACAAGAAAGGAGCAGGGGCCTTAAGTTTTGGAGACTGCTGGCTTGAGGTTGATGGCGATCTCCTGCTTATGATGCTTAAATTTTTGGACATGGCTTTGGCTTTAGACCAGTTCTGGTGTCCAAAAGGTTCCTTGATGCAAAGGCTGCTTCTTATAGCACGTATTATATGTTGGAAACTGGTAGCTAGTATTTGGAAATGTGTGAACTATATTTTCTTTGTTTTGGGTTACTTTTCTAGCTTTTTGTTTGATTTTCCTTCGAGCATTACAAAGACAAATAGTATTTAAAAGATTCTTTGATCTTAGCTTAAAATATAGTCACAAAGGAGGTTTGGAAGTTTCATGATATTTTTGGGGCATTGAATATTTGACATTTTGCTTGCTGTTTTGGAAATTAAAGTGCATAATTCAAATTTTTTAATTTTCTTTTGGAAGGAAGACCACATCCACATGCATGTAGGCATTAATCTATTGTTATATTTGGGTAAGACAAGTAGTCTCTAACAAGACTGGACTGCGCAGTTGTATTTTAATATGCTTTTGTCAAATTCAGCATAATAATAATAATAATAGTTCTTTGTTATTAATAGCAAACATGAGTAATTTAAACAATATTAGTTGTGCATATTTGAACATTGCATTTTAAATCATTTCTCAGTAATTGTTCTTATACTCCTTTTTAAGAAGTTACAAGTTTATGAACAAAATTAGCAATGCATGGAATTAACTAAAATATCATAATATTCTGTTAAAAGTCTTAATTCAATAATAAAAAAAAAAAAAAAACAGTGTATAATTTTATTAGAACCGGAGAAATAAAAGTTGATCTAAAATATCTAAAATACGGGTATGTATATATTGATATGTGTGACGTATTTACTTATATGTCATTAAATTTGGGTCCATTTATATATAAGATAATTTTATTTTTATCTTAATATTAATTGCAAATCCGTTTAAGTACCTTTGTCTTTTAACCTATTTTAAATTATTACTTTCGTTTAAAGTATGATAAACATTTTAAAATATTTATTGAATTATGAATTTTTTTCTATTATTATAATTTATTATTTATTATATGAATTTTCATTTATAAAGTTGAAGTCATAAAAGTTCTGTTTGCTATAGTCAAATTTTATATATATCAATTTTTTAAATAAAAATCGCAGTTTTACTTTTCAAATTAAAATTATAATTGAAATAATAGTATCAATTCACATGTAAAATGATGAATAATTATTAAAATTTATTATAAAAAGATTAATTTAATTCAAATTTAATATAAGATGTATAAACCTTTATATGAATTGTATTTTCTAACTGTGCCTATGCAAAATAAAAATGATATAACATTTAAATTTAATCTATAAAATTTCAAATAGAAAGTATGTGAATAAATGGCAGCATGCGTAACTCTACTAAATAGTAAAATGCCTATCATTTCCCTAAAAGGAAAATTACAAAGAAATATAGATAGTTTTATATCCAACACAATCCATTCCAACAGGCTCCTGAAAACCCCATTGGTATAATGGAAGGTTTTACTTGTTCAACAAAATAGATGTCATGATTACTGAAAAGGAAGAAGAAGAAGAGCTGCGCAAATCAAATGAAAAGGAAAGGGCCGCTAACTCTGACCCAACTTTGGAAGGATCTCGCAATGTCCAAACTTTGCCTCCTTATCCATTGTATTATTTGCAGACACAGAACTATTCACAGCTTCTTTTTTCTTCCTATTAAGTGATGGGCAACCCAATAAAAATAATTGTCTCTTATCAATATTATTGATATATTTATGTATGCATAGTAAATTCTTACTTAAATTCCGTGGATATACTGTAATATAAAAATATATATATATATATGAATAATTTACTGGTTGTTTAATATTAAATGATTGATATATATTTTATTATTAAAAATTAATAAATAATTGATTTAATTTATAAGTATGGATATATACACTAAAAATAAATAAACTTTCTTTAAATAAATTATTAGAATAGCAAGTAAAATTATTACCACCTTTTCTTTAAAAGAAAAAAGAAGGAAAAGAAAATTAGGGTTTTTTTAAAAGTAACCTTATAACTAAAACTATAATCCATTATAATTAAGTTAGTTAGGCGTTAATTAGATGAGTGTTATTGGGTATGCCAATGTAAATGTAAATAGAAAGAGTGATTTGATGAGGAAAGTAGGAGGTGGGGAGTTTGTTTTGTTGGAGATATATGGAAAGTTAACAATAAAGTATAAAATAGTCTCTAGAAAGTTAGAGACTTGGTAGAGTTGCCAGCAAACTTGATTTGACTGCTAAATTCATTCATAATACAGCATGCACATGCAGACAAGTTGCTCCAAGTAGCCACTTCTTAAAAAATTTCTTTTTTTCTTTTTTTTCTTTTCACCCCATTCATTCATTCAATTTGGATGGAAAAGGCAACCATGCTTTATTCCACAACTTATTTGCTAGCATGTTTTCTTCTTTGGCATAATAGTGTTTCTGAAGAGATCACTGAAGATTATATATATTTACAGTGATGATTAACTTGTTTAGCAGGAGAATTGTAGTGATAATATAAGATTATCAATGCAATATCCCATTCTATTCTATTTTGTTCTCTCAAGCTGTTTCGTCAATGTTGCTGTGGTGTAGTGGTTATCACGTCAGTCCTACACGCTGAAGGTCCCCAGTTCGATCCTGGGTAGCAATTTTAATTATATATTTATTTACTTTCAATTTGAGAGTACATGCTCGTTTCCAACTTTCTATCACTGCTGTTTGTCTTGACAGTGAAGAGAGTGGGAGCTTTCCTTTTAATCTCTTGTCTTAGACCTTGGTAGAAGTGATATTCATGCCCCATTACGTATATAAACTTCTGGAGAATGCCCATGTAGAAGCCTACCTTGTATCAGTACCCACTCCATCATCATTCATTACCATGTACAAATTTACTATCATCAGATTGCTGCCCCTGTGGCCTCTGGACTCTGATATAATAATAAGTTTTAAGTTGGGTTTATAGTTTTGTAGCTCCGTACTGCGTTGTTTGTGGAGAGATGATTTATCTAAAATCGGGAGATAACTCGGGCTAGGCTCTTAAATTAATGCAAAAATCATGAGCCGAAGCTGTTCCATGAATTGATGACTTCATGAACTCGGTTGGCCCAAGTTCAGTAGAAATGCATAAAAGTGACTTTGGCATGAACGCATACATACAAATACAATTATAACAAATGAAGAAAGTTGAGAGTAGCAGCTATTAGCTAGTGGAGTGTTTGCTACCGGCGTAAGAGGTCTAGAGTAAATATTTCCATGAAGACTTGAACTCTCACTCCTTTGTCGTTTTCATTGTATCCTTTTTTATTTTCATTAATAAAAGAAAACATTCAACAGATAAAATAAGAAAATAAATTATTATTCCTCAAAAGAAAAATAACTAAATTTCTTTCTCTATATCAGCATAATTCTTATCTTCAAGTTGCTGTTACAGTGTGAATGAAATGATTATTGGACAGAAAAGTCACTGGAATACAAGATTAAAGTGAGTCGCTGTAAAACTCCATCGTCAGTATGCTTTTCCAGCAAGGAAAGGAATTTAAGGTACTCGAATCAATAACATCAGGGGCAATCCGACACTCATGATTAGTATCTGGGATTAAGATTTCGCAGTTACTTACATCCACAGCTAGCCAGTTGTTTTTTTTTTTCTTAAGAATTAAAAAATTAAGGAATAGTCCTTGTGCTAAAGCATGCCACTTGAGAAGTTGCATTTGCATGTACTTTCTAGAGTACGTACCTCGCTTTATATCCTAACAAAGATACCCAAAAAAAGAAAATTCACACTGATCATCTTCCAATGCCATATCAATAATTCAAGTTCAAGACATGCTCCTCAGAGTTTTCCTGTTAGAATTTGTAGGGTGCAGTACGTTCCTGATAGGAAAATTTAGAATTACGTGGGACCGTCTGCTTAGTGCTGCAATGACATAAATTTTGCCTGTTGTTTTCCCTTGGTCATGTCATGAGCGTGGAATCAATTGATCATTTTTCTTGGAAACACTCATCAAAGTGTCTTACCTTTCGCATGCGTATGCTCCTGCCCTATCTATTCTCGATAATATATATATAATTTTCAGATCAAAAATTATAAATACACAATATGGGATTAAAAATATTGCCACAGGTACACAATTATATGTATAGCATATAGGAAGAAGGACGAAGTCAGAGGAACATTTTTTTATATTACTTATCCCTTGGAAAAGATTTCTCTCGGGACTAACTAACCTTAAACTGTCAAAATTTCACCGAAACTCTAGTAAAGAAGGAATAGAATAGGGGACGGCTTTCTCTTTCTTTATGAGCAAAGAGATATGAGTTAGGAGTGTTAGGACGTTTATAACATTGATTACACTTATTCTTTTAAGACTTCTTTACTAGGAGTTTTTCTATTAATAATGTATGATCGACTTAACAACTTTAAACTGAGTAACTTCTAAATTCTTCTTAGTCGAGAAGTTTTCACAATATTAAGAGATTAGAAAATAAACTGTAGCAAGGACAATTGAAAGTAGATTGATGCTAATTAATGTGTTTAATACTCTTTTCTGGATAAGTTTATAACTATAAGAAAAAGCGAAAATGAAGGTTAACTTTTAATAGTTGATTAACAAATACAAAAAATATCAATGAGAGTGAATTACAATTGAAACAAAAGAGTATCCATAATATTAATTTGAGTCTGTTTTTTTATATTTATAATGATCGAACCTTTTATTTATTCATTCAATGGATACAATCTGTTTATGGTAAAATTTTATATAAGTTGGATATATTTTTATCTTTAATGGATAGTCCAGCTTTCAATGTAGAATGAAACTTATAATTGTTTAGTTGGTTAAAGACTACTAATAAAAATAATAATTTATTATTCTTAATAATAAAGATAAGAGATTTCTTGGTTCATAGCAGTAAATATTGATGTTAGTAAAAGGCGGATTAGATAAAAAAAAAAACTATTATAAATATAAATCTTAAGGTGGAACTGATTTATTAATATAAGGCGTGTTTAAATCAGTACTACACTATCAATAATGAAACACACTCTTACATAATAATAATAATAAGACAATGGGAGGTGACCGTGACAGTAGACTCGTGAGTTTTAAGATAAGTCAATTTCGTGAAGAAAAGGTGTCCACTCTATTTGGCCTCCAAGGCCTAAGCAACCAATTAGCGGAAATTAAATCAGCTAATATGCTACCAATTTCGTAAAGAAAAAGGTGTTCACTTTTTGGCCTCCTAGCAAACTCTTTTTTTTCTGTGATTAACCAAATTCAACTTACAAATTTTGTTACTCTAGCCTGACTGATTTGCTTTCTAATTGACAATAATATATAATTTAAAGAAAAAACAATCTGAAATTTTAATATTCTCATTTAAACTAAATAAAAAATTATTTTTATCAAGAACGAAAAAAATTATTATTTAATCCATCAAATCGATAATGGATTAAGGAATTAGAAAAATGAATTACTTGAGTGTATTTTCAACTTCTTGGTACAGAGGGAATAGAAAAGTCACTAAGATTGGGTGGGTGAACCAAACTCAAACACATTGAGAGAAGCAAATTCGAGCACGGGCTTGCATGATTAATCCAGCAGACGGTCAGTTGTGGTGTTCCAACAGTTTGACGAAATGAATTGGTATTTGTGTAATTAAAAGTTTATAGCCTTCATTGGATAAGAATTATGACATCTGAGGCAATAAGTATTTATTAATTGGTTTTCCTTGATATTTTTAATTTGTAAAATGAAAATTTTAATCTATTCCGACATGTTATTAATTATGGAATATTAATATTATAAATGTTCTTGCATACATTACTAAAATTATTAATATCTTATTATATCTTTTTTTTTAATTTTTGAGAAACTATATTGTATTGCACCCTGATATCATTATTATTGAGAATAAGTTGTGTGATATATAAAAGCTTTTTCAAATGTCCAAAATTATCAATGACTATACAATTCGGAAAATCAGTTATTTTCTCTTGTGATTTTCTTTGTTTTGTTATAGAGCAGGCGGCGATGTGATATTTTCTTTCAAAATTCGCCTCTTTCTTCAACACTGTTATTGTCAACATTTGATCCTAATGATTGCAAGTGGTTAACTAGGGTTTTAAGAAAACAATTGTCTTTTCTAATAATATCTGGAAATTAGTCCAAAATGTTTACGAAGACTTTATTTCTATATTTGAAAAAAAAAAATGTCCATATTTGAAATTTTAGTTTTTACCTGCTACTTTTTACAGTTATGTTCCAAATAAACTAGTACAGAAGAATTTCTCTTACCTATTTTGAATGCAGGGGTTGGATGAACCAAAGACACACACCTCTATTTCTTCTTAACAATTGGGATAAGGTGAACCAATCAAAAAATCAGAAAGTGTGATTCCCAAATTTGCCCCATTGCACCAGTAGTTGAAATATTATAATATTAGGCACAGATGTTGACCAAGCAGCATTACCCATCTACAACGTAGTTTAATTTTATTTCTTATCCGGTGAGGCTCCACCGCCGCCCCAAATCCACCAATCTTCTTGAACCACCAACACCAATAAAGATTCTTATTTTTATTCTAATCTAATATAATACATATGAAGCTGCAAAAAGGTGTTGCTGCTTTTTATTGTAGTCTATTATGAGATAAGGCCATGATGGATGTTTCCCCCTCTCTCTAGGATAAAAATCAGTGGCTAACTCATACAACTCTTTGGAATGTCCACTTTTTGTTGAAGTTTGTCCTCGTCCAAATTGCAAATGGTGGCAAGGGAAGATAGCTTGTCTTGCTTAAAAAAGAAAAAGTCTTTGTCTATATTGTAACTGATATCTCGACCAACATTTGTACCTAATAGTAATGCTTGCAATGGAGAAAGATAAACTGTTTAGACAAAAACTTATGATCCGGACATGAGCTTTTGTGGTCAATTTATACATTAAACATTTGCTTTTATGATTCTTCTGTATCCATTTTATGATAATTATTTATAAGGATATTTTATTTATTTTTTTAATTAAAAAAAAAGGAAAGAAAAAGAAATATAGGAGAAGTTTTTTACTATCACCTCCTACGGTCAAATCAATAAAATTGGGGTAATCAATCAAGATTTTCAAGTCTTTCAAAATATAGTGCAGACCATTCACCCAAAAAGTTATGACCGATTACCTCATAATTCAGGAATTACATGTAATTATATGCTTATTTCAAACAGATTGAAAAAGACCCATTTACAACTGGAAAGCAAAAGGACTAAAAGTTAGAAACCAAGAAGAAAAATTAGAAGAAAGCATCCAGTTCTTTTTTGACTAAATGAGTGGACCATGCAGCACCAAGAGTCGAACACTGTAAAATTGGCCCCATAAAAAAATGGGGCATCTGGGTACGCAACAATAACCGGACACCTAAATAAAAACAAAATAAAAGAAATTACTGTAAATGTCAGAAAGTCACTGCTGTCTTTATTCTCATGACTTGACATGTTTAAAACAGTTGCTACGCATAGAGAGGGAAAGAGAGAACCGAATGTGGTACAGTACAGATTAAGGAAGAGAGATAGCTTACAGTAAAGTTGAATATGGACAAGTGGAGGCACCAATTAAAACCCATCAAAAGGAGGTAGATTAGAGTTACGAAGAGCCACCGTCAATACCAATTCAACAAACGCTACACAGACCAGTCGTGCCATAAACCCATACTTTACACACGGCAATAACTGTCCAGTTGTGGGGTTCAGAAATTACATTCAACTTAAACAAGCTCAAGCGATCCCAATCAACACTCAACATTTGATGCAGGCGGAGGGTTTTAGTGTTAAGTATCTAATATATATATATATATATATATATATATATATATATATATCTCATTCTAATCGTTGTTTCGTAAGCTTACATTACATCCCGTTATTCTTTTTACAAAGTATACAAAACGCACAATGGCTACTGACCTATAATCAATTCTTAAAACACAATGAGACATAGAAGAAAGCAGCAGAAAAGAAAAATTGAGATTCTGTTCAATGACTTGTCTGCCTGCATTTCTTGCCTTCTCAATCTGGGGCTATTACTTCCCATTAGGTGATACGAGTTTCGGTAGGCATATAGACTGTCGGAGTTCCCAAAAACCCTTGCATAAACCATCTCCCCAAACATCCCAACAAATGGGTGGTGGAAACCAGTCACCGCACTACCTCCAAGATTAAGTAAAGGCGACTGGGAAGCCTCTTCAAAACTGCTGTACGGATCAGGAGTATAATTATGATTTTGATAAGGGTTGTGGTATGGGAGTTGCTGAGCAGTATGCTGGGGACTAGATATTAAAGCTTGAGCCCCACAAGCTGATGGTCTAGGAGGTATGGCCGTGCCTCGACAGGATGCCTTCCCTTCAATCTCAGCTTCAGCTGGAGCTTGGCCACGGCCATAAAGGGGAACCATGGTGGTGTGAGATATATCAGCCTTGCAGACTGGGCATTGCGGGTGCTCATCAGATGCAATAGAGGCACTCTGGACATGGAGCCATTTGTATATGCAAGGCCAGCAGTACAGGTGGCCACAAAGGGTAACCACTGGCTCATGTGCAAAGTCGAAGCAGATATTGCAGTCAAAGCAACCGCTAAAACTTTCTGAGCCAGTTGCTGCACTTGCAATTGATTTCCATTCCCGGGGAAAATATCGCTCGAAGTCCATAGATCTGCTCGTGAAACTTGATTTAGTCACAGGCCTCCTTTGACTCTGAGATAGGTAGAAGATGAGACCAGATCAGTCGCCAATTTTCAACTATTTATCGAAGAGCTACTAGTTCGCAGCTTAACCTTGCAAACATATAAACATGAAACTCACAACTAGAAAGAGAGAAGCTAGAACGAAGAATAGGTGAAGATATCACTAGAAAACAAAAGCTTGACAAAACAAACAATAGTTGCAAGAAAATTATAAGAATTGCATAAAGTTATGAGCAATTATGTTGCTTCAACTTGGAATAAATAAGTACCCAAACAAAAGGACCCACCTCATTATTTAATAATCACTAAAAAGAAACCAAAAGCAGAAGACGCCCATCTCCTAAATAGATAAATAAAGCAAGAAAATTAAAGATCAACAACTTTGTTTTCGTAATCAGATTGGACAATATAAGAAAAATAAATAAGAAAACAGTACCTGTAACAGGTAGTCCTAGTTCCCGAGTTTTTTTTCTTTCTTTTTTTCTTTCCAGAGGACCTTTTGATATATGGCTTAGTTTCTGTGGCTTATGCAACATTATTCCAGTGCCTTGACTTTTTGGTATGAATTTTTTCTAGTCCATTTTTTAAACAATGAATTTTTTAAGCATTCTAGAATTCCATCCCCTAACATAAGCACCCTATTTAAGATCTTGGTTAGAAAAATGGGCATGAAGTTAATCTATTAAGAGAAATTTAAACCACTTTCCACTCAGGCCCAGTGACAGTGACAACATATAGTAGAATTATCAGCAGATTGATTATTTAGTGCCACAGAGAACTTACAAGTTCACTCAAACTATGCCTGAATAATTAATTACTGTCAGTTTCATTAGATTAAAACTTGGTAAAGAAAGTTCAGCACATATACCAAATAAATCTATTTAATTTGCATAATGAAGCTTCCAAGCAATGATCTGCCACCATCCTAGAAGACATAACCTGTCAATGCTTTAGAAAATCATGCAATTGGGTTCTTATTGAACTGTGTACTTCCAGATCTTAATTCACATAAATTCCACAAGCCAAATCAGCACACAATTATGAAATGCGGCAATGTATTTCAGAACACCATCACATCTATAGCCATAGTACCAGGCTACCAGCTTTCAAGCATAAATTAATAAACACCTGACTTTAGAAATTCTACAACATACGTCTAAGATCTAAACATGTAAGTTGACAAAACAGGTTTAGTCAATAATGACGTACAGTTAAAAAAGCATTCATAAAATCACGAAATTGCCCTAATTTAATTCCAGTAAATAATAGACTTTAGCCTAACTGATCTTCTTATATCCTTTAAGGATATGGGAAGTTCTCAAGTTTGATTCTCTCTATTAACCAATATTAGTGTAAGAGTTGTTCACCATTAAGGATTTACCCTAATATAACTCATCTGGCCTCCTAATGAATAGAAAATCCATCTGTTGTGCATACAAGTCAATATGAGATTGCTCATATGATTTATTAAGATTATACTTTTACCCCTGCCATATAGTGAGATCCCTGCTGCCTCTCATTCTTCATGCCTGTAATTTTCGCATCCAATGAAGGATCAATCATTATTTTCCACCATTGATTCTAAATATCATCATGAACTGACTCACGCAAAGAAAAACACTATCCCCTTGAAAGTGCAAAGAATTCTTAATTAGCTGATGAAGGGGGAAGAAAAAACATAGAAGTCACAAATACAGAAACAAAGATGATACGGGTCAAGCAGCAGGACTAATCTGCAACATGGAGGAGATAAAAAGAACATTTTATGCTCTACCAAGCACAAAGAAGAAAGATCTTCTGAACTTTTAGGCCTGTGAATTCCAAATGAACACGGGCTATAACCAAACATGGATGATAGAATTTCATTATATCCGGCTAGGTGGAAGGAAAATCAAGTTCTCCACTTTGACCAAGTGAGAAACAATCAAATAACTACAGAACTCCATAAGTATCGGTCAAAACAAGGATAAAGTTCAGTTGAACTGAACAGTTTATCTAGTTGCCAAATCTACTCATACAAGACTTACACATAGCTCCCTTTAATATTATAAAGCATCTTACAGACTTGAACTAGGTTTTGAAATGAACAAAAAGACAGAGAGTTCAAAGTATGACCGTTCTGCAATTCCCAGTAATTGAAGAAGAAGGTTTAACCAGAGGGTCATATTCAAAAAGAATCAGGTAAATGTCATTTTAGGGCCTAATGCCAAACACAGAAAATAGATTTTCCAACAAAATAAAAGCATGATTTAGCCAAAACGACATTCTACAATTAAAATTCTCAACCTCACCAAACCCATTAAGAGAAAAAAAAAAACCCTAATTAGTAATTGCAAATAAAATTGTCATAAAGAGAACTTGCAAGTTAATCTTATTTTGGTTCAATTCGTTGAAATTGCAAACTCTAATCTAATAGTCAAACATTAACAGAGAATAAATAAACATAAAAAAGCAGATTAATAAGACGGACTTTCCCTCCTATTATATCAAAATTTCTCAAGTGAGTAAGAATTTTTCTATGTTTTTCCTTGTCCTTCCCGGGAATCAAACAGACAAAATAGGACGTGCATTTGCAGGCCAAATTGCAATTATTTTTCTTTGTCTTTCTTCATACATCTAAAACAAACACAAACACGAACACAAATACAGAGAAGCCACAGAACACACAAGATGCACAGCTGATTATCTTTTAATCAACACAAATGGAAAAAAAAAAAAAAAACAAGAAGTAAAGTATAAAAGAAAAAACAAGGAGTAAAGTAGAAAAGAAAAAGAAAAAGAAAAATGAAAATGAAAAAGACATACCCGAAAAGAATAAATAAATTATGAATCGTGTCTGTTTTAGGATGATTACGAATAGGATAACAGATGCTCTGGGCGTATCTTAAACTTTAATTGGAGATGATTGTACCCAGAAAGAAGAGTGTTAAACGGGATTAGAAAATGGAAATGAATGGTGGAACGCGTCTCTCGTCGTGAGGTTCTTATATAAAAAAGGCCAAAAAGAAAATAGACAAATAAATAAAAGAAAAGTCCTAATTACTTATTTAATATTAATATAATATTTTTAATTATTTTAATTTTAAAACAAATATATATATTTTTAATTTATTTTTAAAAATATTTTAAAATATTATAATAAAAAAATCACGTAACAAATTAATTCTGTTTATTAATTATATAAATTAATAAAAATTATTATATTTAAATATACAATATATTAAATAATATATATATATATATATATAAAATTTTTAATAATTAATTTTTATTTTTAGGATAACTAGTTTTATTAATTTATATTATTATTTTTTAATAAATATATTATTTTTTATATTATTTTTTTATAATATTATATCGATAAATATTTTAAATATTAAATTAAAAAAATTTATATTAAAATTTCAAAATAAAATTATCAAAAAATTTAAAATAAAAATTTAATTTATAATTAAACAAAAAAAAAAACCTTTTACACAGCAGCACACTGACTGTACATTTTTATGAACCGGCTGTAGTTCATTTCACGGACGTTGCGTTGTTGGCGCGTGTTTTCAATTTCTTTCTCGTATCCGCATTTTAGTACTAGATTTTATTTTTATTGTTTTTTGTTTTGTCTTTTTATGAAAATAATAAGAAAGAGGTTCTGAATCTTTTGACCGGTTTGCGGAGTGGAATTAGCAAAGAATGCTAATGTGCAACAACTATTTTAGTAGATGTAGACAGAACCACTGCTCCTTAATTATTTATTTTATAATTCACTTTTAAAATTTAAGTGGAGTCTATTTTATTATCTCAATACCCATCTAATATATGTAATGAAAAATCATATAATATTTAGTTAAATGTAATTTTAAATTAGTAATTATGGATTTGAAGACATATATTTTAAAAATATTTAGTAACTATTTGGTAATAATTTATTAATGAATTATTTGAAATTTATAAAAATAAAGATCAATTTAATATTGTTATCTAAAATGTGTGCTGTATATACAATTTATGTATAATGTTCTACAAGATTATCTCAAAAATTCTTATGAAGAGACTGCAACCTTTAATGTAGGATATCATCAGTAGTTCTCATACCGCTTTCATCAAGAAGAGATCCATATCAGATAATATCATCTTAGGCCACGAAGTAATGCACTCTCTTAAACCAAGCCTAAGAACCAAAGGAAGGAGCTTGCAATTAAACTAGATATGGCAAAGGCGTACGATCGCTTGGAGTGGAGCTATCTTCACCATATGCTTGTAGTAATGGATTTCAACACTACTTGGATTTTTTGGGTTATGAACTGTGCAAGAACTTCTGTCACGTTCGCCGTGAATATCAATGGTTTCCCAAAAGGATTTATTGTCCCATCGAGAGGGCTTAGACAAGGGGACCCTCTGTCCCCTTTCTTATTTCTAATCTGTGCAAAAGGCTTTATTCACATGTGTAATCAGGCTCTCTACAATTGTACCCTTCCTGGGGTTAGGATTGTGAGATTGTCGCCTACCATCAATCATCTTCTTTTCGCTGATGATTCTCTGTTTTGTTGTCCAGCTTCTCACTTAGTCGTGGCTCAACTTCTCCAGATTCCCCAAACTTACAGCAATGCTAGTAGTCAAATGACAAACTTCAACAAGTCAGCTGTTTTCTTTAGCAAAAACACTTCTTCAAGAACTCGAACAGACCTTGCAAATTTTCTTGGTATTTCTCCTATCGGAGCTCAAGACAAATACTTGGGTCTTCCTGCTGTTATAAACCGCTTCAAGAGGCAGATTCTGATTGACCTCAAAGTAAGGATTATAAGAAAGATAGCAGGGTGGAAAGAGAAACTCTTGTCAACGGCAGGGAAGAAAATCCTTATAAAGATTGTAGCCTGTGCAATACCCATTTAACTATGAGTTGTTTTAAGCTTTCTTCCTCACTCTGTAAAGAAATCAATAGCCTTATTAGCAATTCTTAGTGGGGTCAGAAGAAGGAAGAAAATACAATAGGTCTTGTAAATATCTATGCAAAAGCAAACTATTTGGAGGTTTGGGTTTCAAGGATTTACATGGCTTTAACATGGCTCTATTAGCTAAACAACTTTAGAGGATTACTGAAAAGCAGGATCCCTTATGTCAAGAGTTCTCAAAGGTAAGTATTTTTCTATTACCAATATTATGTCAGCCCCAAAAAATTCCAATTCCTCTTGCGCCTAGAATAACATCATGGCAGCTAAAGATATTATCACTAAAGGCATGAGATGGCAAATTAAAAATTGCAGGTATGTTAGAGTCTCTGAAGATGCATGGATCCCTCTCTATTATCCTTTTAAAGCACAGATGATATCTTCTTGAATCAAGAGGAGTTGATAGTTGCTGATTTTATTGACCACAATATTAAAGCCTAGAAGGTTTCAAAAGTTAGGAGTGCCTTTGTTAAAGGCTAAGCTGGTAGTATCCTCAAAATCCCACTCTATTTCACTGACCTCCCAGATGAGAGAGTATGGGTTCATCAAAAATCAGGAACTTATATGGTCAAGACAGGTTACCCGATTTGGTCTAAACTATCTATTAACATCAGACCTCAACCTCCACCCCCTGGCTAAATATTCATGGAAGCATCTTTGGAAGTTAAAGGTATCCAGTAAACTAAAAGTGTTCATGCGGAAGATTTTTTTTTTCTCAGATTCTATCGGTGGGTTCTATTCTGAAGGACATGCTCAAGCTTCCTGATAAGTGTCAAAGGTGTGATATGATGGAAAGTTCTAAACATCTTTTCCTTGATTGCCCTTTTGCCCAAACAGTTTGGCACTTATCCCCTCTGGGTTTGAATATGTCCATGCTTCAAAGTGAGGACTTTCTTGATTGTTGGAACTCTATTGATAAAGACCTTGGTTCTCTCGATCCTTCAGGCAATAGCGTTCAGATGGTTGTTTTCTTGTTATGGAGACTTTGGAAGAATAGAAATGACATGATATTTAACCAAAATACACGATCAGAGTCTCAAACAGTTGCTAAAGGCTTGGAGGATTTCAATGAGCACCAATCAACTAGTATCAATCCTCTACTCACTACTCATAAGGTGTCGAAAATAAATCCTCCCTTAGATATAGGTGACTTTGAGGTAAAGGTAGATATTTTCAGCAATTGTGCTAGTGTTGGCATCATCATTTTCAACAAAGATAGGGTCTTTTGGATACTTGAAACTCTAGAACAACTTCACTTTTGTGATGGAAAGTCTTGCTCTTCGTGCAGTTGTCCAGTGGGCTGTCAAGAATTGGAAGAAGGTTATTTTTGAAAGAGATCTAGCAGTTATCTAAATTATGAGCGGAACCTGTACCCCTGCAGACTCAGCTACTATTCTTAAGGATGTTATTAATTTTGTTTTGTATTTTTCTAAGGTTTCTTTCCATTTTATTCTTAGAATTCAGAACTTGATAACTCATAATGATGCTTGTGATTTTTTCTCGTGGTTCGTAGTTTTATTGCTTGGAATTAATATATCCTCTTTTCTGCCTTGTGGTAAGAAAATATAAATATATAAAATATTAAATGTAAGATTTCTATTAGCACTGTCCCACCCCATCCCATATTTGCACCATTGCCATCCCCAATGGCATATCCCCATCATTGTTAGTAGAAAGCTAAATGTGAGGATGAAGAAATGCAGGTATGAAATTAATAAAGATATATGTGTTTTAATTTTTAGTTTTCATACAAATAAAGTTTAGACAGTACTGCACCAGTGTAGTCCATAGCTTTATGGTTTAACTTGTTAAGTAGTTGAGAACTAAAGTGATTTGATTTTAAAATTATTATAAATAAAATATACTTTTTAAAGTAAAGAGCATAAAATTTTATTTGAGTCTTGACGATCTCTTTATATTTTTATTTTTATTTATTTTTTTAATAAACATTAATATTCTAAATTTGAAAATTTTATTTGAGTATGATAATCTCTTAATATTTTTATTTTATTTTATTTCTTTTCAACAAATAATAATGTTGTAAATTTTTTTTTTCTTTCTTTTTCTCATAGGGAAAAAGTTAATTTTTAAAAATAAAATGAAAAATAGTAGATGATTGCAAGCAAGGGAAGTGGTCGTATTCTTCTAGCAAAGGAATTAAATAATTAATAATAATAATAATAATTTGACGATGTTGGTATGATTTTTATGTTTCTTTATGTGCAATGATTTCTTTCTCTCGGCTAAGGTCGGTTATGAGAATTACCACCCCAACGGCAATCACATTCTACAAAAATAAATCATTGAAAAATCACTCAAACAAATAATAAGAAAAATTAAAAAAAAAATCATACTCTTTAGAAGGTGAAATAAAAAAAAAAAAAAAAGCGAGCATTTACTGAGAGAATTATTGTTGTATGAATGAGAATGACAATGAAGATTTTTATGAGACAAGAATTGATGTTGTTGATGAAGAGATAGTTGGCATGTTTGGAGTTTTCGACGATCTCTCTCTTCATCCGCTTTATCTATTACTAACAACTATAATCAGTTAATAATCCCGTGCTCTAGTAAGATGTATAAAATATAGAATTTTAGTATTTTTTATATAAAAAAGAAAAAGAAAGGTTGGAAGAAGGAGAAGATGAGGTGTCAATATAAGGACCCTACATTTTTTGCCTGTCAAAAAAATAAACGGACGTTTATTCAATTCATTTTAAAATTATAAGCAGGGGCTTGGATTACATGTTTTTGATAATCTAGGGGTTTAATTGCATCTAAAATTAGTTTAAGGGCAAATTCACTCTTACTAAATGTTAGGGGCAAAAATGCACCTTTATCCATTTCGATATAAACAACTAATTGTCGAGAAAAATATGATTATTTTAAAATAATTTCACAAAGAAATTACATTTCATTTTGTTTCTTTTTTCTTTAATACCATATATATAGTCTTTTGAAAAAATTGATCAGCTCCAAATCTTTTTATCCTATAACTTCTAAAATTTTAAATTGATCAATAGTGTAGTAAAAGAAATCATTTAAAAAATAGGATATATATACATTTAGCATTTCTTTTTTCAGAAACTGTTTTTAATAATTATAAAGAACTGTTTTTTTCTTTCAAATATTAACCCTTGAATATTAAAATTATTAATTAATAATAAAAGATAAAGTTAGTAGTATTCTAAGAATTTAATAAATAATAAATCATTAATTTGTTATATATTTAATACAAAAATGTCGATCATTTGTTGTTAACTATAATTAATCATTTAATTTTTTTATAAAAATTAAAAAGTATCAAAATTAAGTAATTTATAAATAAATACTCACATCAAAGTTATTGATTCGATTTCATTTTATTTGCAATTACCGACATGTCTCATTTTATTAAGAAAAATGAAATAGAATATTTTTTGTCCCGTATCGATCAAAATCTCGAACCGAAATGACCGAGATTGGACCAAAATTAACATTTCGAACGAAATTAACATTTCGAACGAAATTAACGAGATAGACCGAAATGAAATAATTTTTTTTAAAATATATTATTGAATTGAGTTAAATAGTTTGGTAATATTTAAACCTAACACAATAAAATCTCTTTTCTCTCATCAATAAAGATGAATTAAAATCTAAAACTTCAAATAATCATTTTTATTTTTACTTTTATCTATCACTTCATATTGTACTCTACAATTTAACCATATTTTCTTTTCACTTATTCATATGATTTAATCTATATTATTTAATAACAACAACTTAAAACTTATATAATTTAATATTCATAGTTTTATCTTAGAAAATAATATTTTATAATTTAATCGTTTATATTATAGAAAGAGATTTCATTATTATAATTCTATAATATAATATATGTATAATTGTTACTTTTTAATAAATTATTTAATTGAACTATGATATAATTTTGTAGTGTTATATTTTAATGATTTAAAATTAAATTATATATATAATCTGAAAATTAACACCGAAATGGTCGGGTACCCAACTATTTTGTTCTAATGACAAATCAGAAATAATAATTTTAAATTAAATTGATAACTCGATATTTTCGTTAAAAATAAATAAAAATTCCATCTAAAAAAAACTCTTCGATGAACAAAGAAAAATGATTAGCTAATGATATAAATATTAGAAAGAAATTAGAATCGGAAAGATCAAATAAACAGCAAGGAGTGGACACGTGTCATTAGACAATAGAAAAAGAGAACGAATTGTATACAATACACTGCAGACAATTTTTAATTTTAAAATTTTGAATTTAGAAATCAACAGCCATTGTACAACCGCGAGCGCCAAATACAAAAACCATTTCAAGCTGCTAAAATTTTTTCATTTCAGTTTCTCATTTTCTCATTACAATTCGAAGAATAAGCCAAAGACAACAGAGCAATGTCAGCTGCAAAAACAAACTCGAAGAAACGAACCGCCTCCGAGTCAGTACTAAAGAAATCGGAATCCAAATTCCGAGTCGTCGACGATGAGCTCGATGTCGATCTCTCCAGGTCCATATCTCTCATGCATTTACTCTTTCTCCGATTTCTTTCTTACTCTTGAAAAAGAAAATGGTGAATTGCAGCGATATTAAGGGAATAATGTCGGCGCTGCATCAGATTCGAGAGAAAACGCAAAAGGACGGTCAAAAGAAGAACGAGGAAACGATTTCGAGGTCTGCTAATTAAATTACCTCGCTTCTGTTTTGATTGATACCGTTAATTTGTAGCTAGATAGATAGATTTCTTAATTTACATCGAAATCATTAATTTTGAAGTTTCTCTTTTGGTGAGATCGTTATTATTTGTTTTAACAATTTTGAAGTAATTTTTAGATTTTTGAATTTGAATTTTACCGTCTGTTTTCAAAAGACGTCGGCTTTTGGTTAATAATTTTCGGTTTTCTGTTAACAGCCTGTCATCTGAGATCAGGTCAATGATGGATCAGTTAAAATCCAAAGTTGAGAAGGACAGGTAAATATAAAGAATGAGCAACAGTAAATCTATCTTTAGATTAAGATGTGAATTCACTTTTGATTCAGTTACTGTTCTTCTTCTGGTTGTTTATCCAGACAAAGTTTTGCAAAGGCACTTTCAAAGAGCTCAAAAGAGGTAATAATATTGTAGGAATAAAATTTAGCTGCTCTATTGATATGATATCATTAGATTTATGCATTGTTAATGTTCTACTAAAATATGGTTTTGATTATATATGCAGTGTGAAAACTGCTTGAAGAATGAGACTGCCAAGTTTCAAGAGATTTATGACAAATTTTGCAAGGAAAAAGCAGCTCATTTGCAGGCTCTACAAGGTAGCTTATTGCTGTTAGATTATTAATTAGTCGTTAATATCTTTCACATTTAATGTGTAACCCTCAAGTTACGAGTCTTTAATAGAGAGCACTTACAAAATATAGTAAGACTGTAATCTTTAAGGGTATTCTGAAGATATTGCTTAAATATTCTTGAAAACGCTTAACTTTGCGTTTTATATTCTTAAGCATGGTGGCTTAGTTAATTTTCCTTTTCTCATTTCTGGAAGATATTTAGAAAATTAAGTTAATATTTGGGATTATGCCACTGTTAGGGGTTTCTTTTTTCTGTTCCTCCGGTACTTTCTGTTATGAATGATTATAGAGCTTCTTCTTAATGCTGTTTGTCAGATACCATTTCCAAATTTGAAGAAGATAAGGAAAAGCTGTTCTTGCGATATGAACAACTGAGTAAGCTCTAAGCAACGTTTAACATTGCTCTTCCTTTCCTATACTGACGTAGTTTCACTTATTCTATTATTGGTCAACATCAGAGAAGAAAGAGAGAAATATTATAGCTGAACAAGAGAAAGCTTGTGCTGAAAAGATTGCTAATTTGGAAGAGTCCTTGAAAAAGAAAAAGCAGGTATAACTGATTATTGAAATTAGTTGTTTATTATTGGATTTGCATTCGCTTTGTCAAAATTAATTAGTTGATATATTGATTATATTTCTACTTTGAAAAACAGGATGATAAAACTTTCAGTATTTTGAGGAAAACGCTTGGCTCTTTTCTGGAAAATGCCTCTGATGAGGATTTTCCACCGGATGACTGAAAAATTCCATTCACAGAAAATGCTGCAAATCTTTTAACAGTGAATATAATATTCTGTCACTAGGAGACCTGTTACCATTTATTCCATTCTTTGTTATTTTCGAGTACCCAGGAGAATTTCAGTGTACAGGTATGAAATACTCAATATCAACTTGCTAGTGGACCCGATCTACTGGTATCAAGCATTACTGCTTCTTAGTGCACGTTTATTTGGCTTGTTCGTTGTTGATTAGGCTGTTGCTTGCTTTCCCTATGCTGTAGTTGGTGGTTTTAATTTCTCTCTCTAAGCTTCTACGATCTTGGTTCTTCATGTTAAGAATGCCAATATACAGCAGAACTCTAAGTACCAACTGGCTAGTGATTAGTGGACCTGATAACCATTACCTTTTAGTGTGTACACTTAAATTGGCCGATTATTAGCTGCTGCCTGATCAAGCTGTTGGATTGTTTTAATTTGTGTCCAGGCATTTATAATCTTATGGTTTTAGGAGCCGGAAAATTAGGTAATTGATTCTCTCACCTTATATTTTACATATACCGAATAAGGTAAGAAAATTATTTAGGTACTAGTCCGCTGATTTCTTTCACATCGATTGAGATTTTGCATGTGAAAACCATCATAACTTACATTGCATGTGGTGTGAAGTGAAATAAAACTCTAGTTCTACATAATTCTCACTCTTTAGCACCTACTAGACAGGATTTTGGCCTGTTTGAGGCATGATCTTTATTTTAGGACCCCATGTTTTCTGTGCTTCAATTTTTGCGGAGGGAGATGATTTCAGCCTTAGCTAACAGTAATATCTAAGAATCCCAAACCTGCATTAAATTAGTCTATGTTTTCAGTTTTTTCATTGAACCGTAAGACTCGTTGCTATGTTCCTCTTTCAACTACATTGATGTCAAATCGATTCCTCTGGATGAAACTTGGGCAACTTGATAACAAGTATAACCAGGAATACCCTAAAGAAAAATCACTGCAATCTTGACCTCCTATCAACTTTTGCCATTTATATGTTAATATGGGGACAATATGGAGAAAAAGAAGACAAAAAGCTCCTTACCGGCTCTAAAGTATTAATTGCTAAAAATTAAGCAGGATACTGCATTACATAGGCTCTGTATTCTCAACACGCTTGGATTTGATAAAAAAATGGAGAATGGGAAAATGATCTCTCTCCTAATGAGCTCCAAACAAGTTTCATAATGTAGATAGCAATAGCATCCCCACTAGTCTGTTTGTCCAAATAAATTATTGCATATGACATGCAAATGCCACTGCAGCCTTCCACCCGTACTGTTAAGATGATTATCCCATGGAGGCCACTCAATGAATAGGATTTGGAGGGTGTCCCTGGATTACAGACCATGGTGGCCTCTTGTTGTGCGCCTGCATATAAACCAATGAACAATTGACATTTGCATAAAATTAGCACTTGAAATGGTATGTCAACAAATTTACAGTTACATCCATGTGAGATTTGACCACATACTCCAATTTCAGTTACAGAACGGCAAGAGGAACATCGAACTGATGAAGCTGGATATGGGTACATCAACAATATTTCACATTTCCCGCAGTTAACTTGCCCAACCTCATGTGCTGGAAACAAGTGGATCAGAGTTAAACTCTAGTATAGTAAACTATGCCAATGGCTGATCAGTGAATTTCATGTTCTGTAGAGTAGAATGCAATCCTTTACCACATGAAGACAAGCATAAAAACACCATATAAAAAAAAAAAGTGAAACAAGTAGAACGTTCATTCATGAAAGTGCAAGTATGTCTATCTGTTGGAGTTAAGTATTCTCCTGGCACAAGCATTTCAGTGAAAGACCTAGCCCAACAAGACAATTGAACACAAAAACTCCGACATAGAGATAAGTGTAAAAAACAAGCCTCTGTATATGCGATTAAACACAGCTAGGACTTCAGTCAGGACTTCCTGTCTAATGAGAGGCATGCCTGGTAATAATAATAATAATATATCCATTTAGCTAAAAGGCACTTCAAACTCTGTGACATGGCTGAACCACTTATTCTTTAAGGGGTATACTAAAGAAAAAAACTTTTGAATTCAACCCACCCTCATATGCCCTAAGAAGGTCAAGCACTCATTTTTTGTTTAGCACCCCCTTTCTACATTCTATTTTCTTAATGAACCAAAAAGAGCAGTCACATTTAATCCCTTGTTCCCTGTATTGGTTATCTCCCTCATTTCTTGTCTTATCTAGCAGAAACTAATCGAGCTTTGTTTGACTAAGCCGCTGCTAAGACTAAACTGAATCACAGGGAAGTCAGCAATAAAATTCCCGGAAAGATGAGATTACAGTGTTATTCTAAGTCTAACACATTCACAAAACTTTTTTTAGGGAGCAATTCCTTTTCAAGAATTTCAGTTATAAGAACAGAAAGGATGTACCTTCTAAAACAAAATTGACCATCTGACAAGATGAGCATTGGACATGTCTGGCTCCTCTTGGATATGAAAGCAGAGTTCGGCACGAACCACAGACCATTTGAGCCATTTCTGCATCAGAAAGAAAAAAAATTGAGACAGAATAAGATGTGAAACTCTGCTAGCAACTAAAATGGTTCTGAGGTCCCCTTCCTCAATCAAGCTCGTAGCCACTGTTATCATATGGAACCTAATTCACAAATATTGTGTCGTATACATATGACCTAACTCTGTACAAACAGTAATACTCGATGACGATGATCCACACACATCTAAAAATAAATTAAAAGTTATATATAGACTTTAGTAAGCAGGGAATAACTATCTTCTTCTTCTGTCAAATTCCTTTTTTAAATTAGAGGTAAAGCAATTATATAAAACTCTAAAATTATAAGAGACCTCCCAACTCTAAAGTTGAACCAAGATATGTAAACACTTTGCTACTCTTTATCGGCCATGGAAAAGTCGAAATCAGATTTTGATTAAACACTAAAACTTCTTAGGATTATAATATGATCATACAAGTTTGTATTTTTTTTTTTTAACTGCAAATCGTAACTCTTTAGGAATGATTACCTATTCAGAAAAAGAAAAAAATTTATATTAAAGAAGAGATGATTTATGACCTGAAGAGGGAGGTGGCGGTGGAGAAGGTTGAGGAAGAGGAAGAGGAAGAGGAAGAGGGATGGATTGCCAGCCTGACGGTGGGCCGTCTTCCACATCATCTGCTTGTTGTTTGTTTTCCACTTCCATGGCTTCTCCTTCTTTGCTCTCTATCATCGTCTCTCTTCTCACACACACTTGAAACCGACGTTGTTTCTTTTCTTTTTTATTTTGTATAGAAGTTTTATCTTTTGTCGATATCGTCGTATTGTAATTTTTAGTTTTTAAAGTTCGTCTCAAAATGAGTTCCTCTTTCTCTCCCGCTTGAAGACGACGTCGTTTCTTCTTTCTATTTTGTCCTAAAGTAGAACATAATTTTTTTTGGCTTAATGTACAGATCAGTCCCTCAACTTTAGTCTGAAATGAAAAAGCACCCCAACCTTTGCCTTTTCTTATGCAGGCCCTCATCCTTTTCATATTCTATCATTCATGCCTGATATTTAATAGCATCAACTTTTTAGTCCACATGTTTAGTTTATCTTGTTAATGGAAGTATTATGTTGATATGTAAAGTAAATATGGGACCCATATATCAAATTTAATTGGCTAATAAGATGATTGTTATTCATGATCGTTAAGAGACGAGAGGGGAAGAGATTAAATTTTTCAAATTAGAAGACTAAACTCTAAAATAATAACATAAATATTGATTGAATTTTAAATTAAACCCTAAAATTTTCAATATATGTGTTCTTATTTTAGAGTTTAGTCTTTTAATTTGAAAATTTGAATTCTCTTCCTCTTTCATCTCTTAACATCCACAAACAACAATTCTCTTTTTAGCCATTGAATTTGATTTATAGGTCCCACAGTGCTTTACATATCAGCATAATATCTCCATTAATGAGAGAAACTAAACACATGGACTGGACTGAAAAATTGGCGTTGTTCAACTTTGAGCATGAATGATAAGACACAAAAAGAACAAAAAAAAAAAGTGAAGTTGAGGGGCTGATTTATACATTAAGCCTTTTTGTTTTTCATTGTAATTTATAGTTTTGAACTTTTAACGTTCCACGCAAAAATCTCAAAAAAGCGATAATCTAATAGAACAAGTTATTTTGCACAATAATTATAATCGAAATACAAATGAATAAATGATATAGATTAGTTTCATACAAGAGATCAAATTTAATATTATTTTCCATATAAAGAAGCCTCAATCGAAAATCGACATTCCCTTGCCTTTGAGTAGCTGCTTTTGACAGTAATAATGACGGAACAATGATTCAATATAATCTTACATAATCAAACTGAATTAGTTTAAGAAAGGCTCAGATTGAAAATAGCAGCTAATTGAAAATGAATTTTAAACATTAGACGGGCCATATGAACCCCTCGAAATGGAAAGAAGACAAAAAAAGATGAATAGTTGACCTTTAGATATGCACCAACTTACACAAAATCTACTACAGACAAAATTGCAGGTGAAATTAAACTGTCTCATTGACGATACTCTACATAACACGTAAGGTTCTTGAGTTTTCTATCCAATAAGCATGGATTAATGAGAGATGCTGTGTTGCGACTTCCCTCCTCTCTGCTGACACTCATGGACATCAAATCTCAGAGCTGGTGGTAACGATATTTGCTTCCTTCCATACCTCTCTAAGACCAGAAACATCAAAGTAAATTTGCAGGATGCCCAATTTAGCCAGGAGCTTGCTGAAGTTTTACTTCCCTTTCAGAGGCATTGTATTGAATGCCACTTAATCCTTGTATCCAGATATTATCCTCAGTAAAGCTATACACACAAATCATCAGACGAAGAAGGCTAAAAAGTTGAGTCACCACATTACGTTATGCTCCCTTTTTCTTCTGGTCTTTGGTTGGTTTCACATCTTTTGTAAGCATTCTTGGTGCTATGGCCATGGCCATGAGCTCTTGGAAGAGTAGCTTACAGGCATAAGGAATGTGTACCTGAATATCAATGGCAAAAGGTAAAAATCATCAAACAGCAGCATGGACAAATTGCACAAGTGGGTTCACAAAATGAAAATGAACAAACTTTAGAAATGCACAATTTGAAAATTAAATCAAGAAATCACCTGAACAATGTCGGTCTTATTCTTGCAACCTCTGCATTCAAAAGAATTTTTCTTGAGATTCGCAATAGCTATCAATCCACATCGCTCACAAACATGGACCCTATAGGCATCACTCTGGTCAAACAGCCTCTCTTTGAGAAAGTGTGCAGCACCATGTGCAATCATGCAATCTCGTTCCATTTCCCCAAAGCGGAGGCCACCATCACGTGACCTTCCTTCAGCAGGTTGCCTAGTCAGGATTTGCACAGGGCCCCTTCCCCGAGAGTGGATCTTGTCATCAACCATGTGCTTCAGCCTTTGGTAATAAGTGGGGCCAAGGAATATCATAGCTGTAAGCCTTCGACCAGTGTGACCATTGTACATCGTCTCAAAACCACGCATTTGATACCCACATTTATGAAGAGCCTTGCTAATGTTATCCACCTAAAATACCAAATAAAAACAATAAATGAGGTGGAAATCCAACCAACTCAGCTCAATACATAAAAAAAACTTGCATCAGTTTGATATAGAGACGAGAACATCAGATCATCCACAAAGTTCAAAGGAAAAAGATTTCCACTATTAGATTCTGGATATTAACTTTTGTTTCCATAGTTAAGCAAAACAATTCAACTTAACATTTGTTATCCCCTGCCCTCAATTTTTATTTTCACCAGCCACCAGAAAATAAGAGAATTCCATAATAGCCATATGCATAGCTACATATTTCCCAACCAGATATCCAGCTTTTTAAGACAAGCCTCTGGATAGAATTTGATGTACAAAAATGTATCCAAATTAATAATTCAGCATGTATTCTAATGCAACTTACAGTAACATCAGTGAATGGAGTTGCATCCCCTTCCTTTCCCATGTGTGCTGCAACCTTCCCCATAATACATTCAATAAGCTGACCAATAGTCATTCGAGAAGGAATAGCATGTGGATTGACGATGATATCAGGCGTGATGCCTTCCACGGTCCAAGGCATATCTTCCTGCGTGTAAGTCATACCTACTGTTCCCTTTTGACCATGCCTACTGCTAAACTTGTCTCCAATCTGAGGTATCCGAACAGACCTTACCCTTACTTTAACAAACCTCAGCCCATCAGCATTTGTTGTCAGAAGAACCTATCAAAATCCATGTGATTTGAACAGGTCACTTGCAGCAAAAGATCAGGTCTCAAGCCTTATTAGGAAGCACAGGTGTAAACAACTACCTAAATACAATTAGTTCACACTTCATAACATACAATATGTTCACTCAGAAGTGAATTATAAAATGGGATGCTATGATTGATAATCTCATGCGAAATGGATAATAGATGCCCTATTTAAATATTACAAACTCAATGCAAAATAAGGCTTACTTGATCCACAATCCCTGTTTCACTATGCCGTAAGCTTATGCTATGATCTCGCCTTGTGTAACGTGCAGATTGTCCCTGCGCTTCCTCCTGAGCAATAGGAGTGGTCTTTCCAATGATTACATCCTCACCTGAAACTCTTGTCCCCTAACAATAACATAATAGAGTGCTTTCAGAAATAGTGTTCCTCATGGGGGTCTTCCTGAATCAGATTGATCAGTTTAGAAGCTATATGCTAACCCAAACTATATTAGTCGCGTTATACTTATTTAAAACTGAATACAATATCTTAAATTAAAAAATCAATAAATTCAGGTTCATCGGATTTAATCAGGTTCAGTTTAAAAATCTAATCTGAAAATTAAAATTAAAATTTGTATAAAAATTGGAAGTCCTTAACAAGAAAAGTAACAAACAAAATTACATGTAATTATATAGTTAGATTAGATGAATAGATATAATTAAATAAGTAAAGTTTAAAATTCAATATTACTTTTTGACGAGAAAAAGTAAAACTAAATAATAATTTAAAAGGTTTAAGAGAAAAAATGATAAAATAAAATAGAAAAAAATCATTGTCAAAAATTTTAGGATTATAAAAAGTTTAAAACCGAACCCAACCCACTTTCACTCGGTTTTAGACATTTGCAAACCATCTCCAACCCAAGACAGTTTAAACCCAACAAATTAATTTCGGTTTCTATTGAATTTTTCGGGTTGATGGGATTATCGGTTTGGTTGAACATACAAAAACTGAATCACGTAAACTAAATAGACTTACTGGAGGTGCAAGACCATCATCATCCAATTTATCATAGGAGCCATGCCGCATGCCCTGCAAAAAAGATTCTAAGTCCACCGCTCATAATGTTCTTAAGCAAGTAAAAAGATAGAAACAATTATAAACTGTAATTATCACCATTGTATTAGCTCTATCTGGACGCCCAAAATCTTCTTTGACAAGAGTCCCCATCTTTTTCTCCTCATCCCTGTGATCGAGGGTATCAGCAGCACAACTACTTGACAAGAATCACAATTACATATGCCAAAGCAGCACTTTGCTTACCTATATGAACGGAAGAAAAGTGATCTGAAGAATCCCCGGTCAATTGATGATTGGTTCATGATGACAGAATCTTCTTGGTTGTATCCAGAATAGCAGGCAATGGCAACAATAGCATTCTGGGATGGAGAGGAAGACAGAGTGTCATAAACACGAGAATAAATGAGAGAGAGAAACAAAAATAATAAGGCTGTCTTTACAATGCCAGCTGGTAGCTGCCTAAAGTGAAGATGCTCCATAGCTCTTGTTGTAACAAGTGGTTTTTGAGGGTAATAAAGAACATAAGCCAATGTATCCTGTGCATCCAGAGAAGAAGCATTTAAGTAGGGACCAAAGCATATAAATTGGAAGAAATGAAAAGAGTCGAGCCAATAAAAGAAAAACAAATACCATTCGAAATTGATAGTTTGTGACATATATTCCCATGGCTTGCTTTCCCATAGCAGATTGGTACGTATTACGCGGGGACTAATTGCACAAGGAGTAGTAAGTACAACGAAATAATACTAATACAAGTATCGCGATGAAGTTACTCGAAGCATGAAAGACTTACCTGGTTATGATCAGGAAAAGGAATAATTGAAGCACAAACACCTAAAATCAATGACGGGTGGATTTCACAATGGGTGTAAGTATCAGAATAAGCTTCTTCTGGATTGATCCGTGCTTGTACAAGATCCTGGAACAAGTATCTTGAAATATAATTATCTGTTGTGGACAACCTTCTAAAAATACAACCAATAGTTACATTACTGTACTGTTTCTAAGTCAAAACTATTTTTACTCACATGAATGGTCATTGATATCATAGTAGTTTCTTCTTCCTCAGTGTCAATATATTCAATAAATCCTTTTGCTACAAGATCATGCCAGCCACCCTCTTCTGAGGACTCCTGTTAAAAGAGGGAAAAAAGAAATTACACTGATGCAGCTATTGGAGAAAGGGAATGAGAGAGACATTTGGATAAGATAACTATGAGAAATAGAAATAAGATTTCTCACCCTCTGCTGCAGGGCATGAATGTCCTTTTTCTTGATGAGAAGCCTTTGTTTCTCAACAATAAATAATGGACGACTGCAACGACCATAGTCGGTGTAAATTCTCAGCTCTTTCAAACGGATATCTCTAACAACCCCAACTTCAGTATTGACATCAACCTGTATGTAAAGAGACCATCAGCATTCTTAGCCATGTTTTTCAGCCTACTAAATATCCCCAGAATAACAGAAAAATATAAGGCCTCAACTAGGATATAAATAAAAACAGCATGCTAGCGCAGAGCAAGAAACATTTCCCTGTATATGTTTTATGATCACATTTCTAAATTATTGGTCATGAATCACTGCATATCCATCACTGAAAAGGCCCACGGAGCTTTTATAGGCTCACAGTTCATTGTTCCATTGGCAATTCCTCCATGCACAACCAAGGAATTATATTCATTAGACACATTCGAAGGTGTTTTGTAGTGCCCCCGTATGGTTATGACCACTTTCACACAAGCTCATATTTTAGTCATTGAAAAACAACCAGCACTCTTTCATGCTATTTCTACTATGCAAATGAATGTACTCACCCTTCTCCTTAGCCGTCTCAATGTCTTGACCAACATATCAGGATCGCGATGGATACCCACCCAGCAACCATTAACAAAAATTTTTGTAGCTTGAGGAATAACTGCAGGAGATATTTCCTGTAATGAAGGCGAAATGTCAAAACAGGAAACAGGAAAACAGAAAATCAGCATTTGTTTGAACAGAAGACAAAAGCAAGCACCTCAAAATTCTCAGTTCCCCATTCTTCCAAAAATTCCAAGATAGGATATGCAGCCGATCCAACCGTTATGTAAACCATTAACGCAAGATTCTTCACCAGTCCACAAGCCTAATGTTACACAAACATATACCTGTTAGAGATCCTAACATAAAAAGCTGAGGAAGTATAAAATTATATGATGCACAAGATGCATCACTTACTTGTCCTTCGGGTGTCTCAGCTGGACACATCATTCCCCATTGCGAATTATGCAACTGCCTGGGTTTAGCCAATTTCCCTAGTTACAAAATGTTTAATCAGATCCTCAAGAGAAGAGAGTTAACAAAAACAAATGAAAATATTAACACGTAGCTGTGATGAAGAAATAGCTAAATGAATATCTCAAACTGCATTAATCTATCCAAGCCCAATCCTGCGCATATATCATGATAGAGGTAACTGAGTGATACCTTCACGCCCAATTGGAGAATTTAATCTTCGCAAGTGTGACAAGGTAGAAGCATACGTCAAACGATTTAACACCTGTTTTTTTTTTTTTTTTTTTTTTTTGAAAACATAAGAAAAATATTTAGTACAAGTGATATGAAATAGCATTTCAAATTGTTATGCAGTAAAAAGCATAAGATGAAAGAGCAAATGTAATATTGGACATATACACAACAAAAGAAACAAATAATGGCTCAAACCTGTGACACTCCAGCTCTTGTACCAGCTGCATTTGCTTGTCCCCAGTTTCCAGTGGCAAGAGAGTATTTAAGACCACTAGTAATGGTTTTTGCTTTAATGGCAAACTGCAGATTAACATCCTTCCCATTATCTACACACTGCACCATCAATGAGAAATGTATGTAAACAATTGCACAAAAGAATTTAACTAGCATGAACTCATCAAATGGCTTTAAGAGGCAAAAACCTTTTGCACGTAAGACCTGACATCCCTGGTCAACTTTCTGAATAACTGCATCAGTACATCAAGTCCAGAAATTACAAAGTAAGGACAACACTGATGAAAAGTAAAATCTCAAGAATCCTCCAATTTTCCCCACAAAGAAAACAAACCATTCTAAAAAGTCCACCAAGTAATGGACCAGCAAGGTCGAGCCTCTTGTTGCCATAATGATCCCTGTCATCTTCTGCTCTCCGGCCAAGCGCACAGAGGAGAAGTCGATGAATGATATATCTGGCACAAAAACATTTACCGTCAGCCATAAGCCACGACAACAAAAGCACATCTTTCTATAACAACATACCCGAAATAATAAGCCTTTTTGGTCTCGCAATATTCTCCAACACCAACATGAGGAAGCATTTCCTTCTGAAGGATCTCTTTAGCATACCTGTGAGGTGCACAAAAGTCTCTCAGTAAGTATTTAGAAAGATCATCCAAAATATATTGCTACTAGAATAAAGCTGCAAATAGAACATACTTAATCCTTTTTTCCTTGGTTACACCAACAGTTGCTCCACGCTTCCCAATGTAGTCCAGTGCAACCTATAAAAGACAATAGCACATAAACTAATGAGTGAAGCTCAACAGCCAGCAGTAACACTTAAAAGAGAGTGAACACTGTATTCTTGGCAACAGAAAACAAAGACCATTTGCTGCAAAACTAGCATTATAAAATGAATCGAGTATCAAAAGAATTTGTAATTACAGAATCAATATATTCCCTCTCTTAAGGATGAGGCCTATCTTGCTATCAAGATGAAGACAAAAGAACTAAATGGTACATAGAACATAAATGGGAAAAAAAATTCCCAAGCTGGTTCAGAAATAAAGATCAGAAGTTCTAATTATTGAACATTAATCATTCATCCAGTGGAAAAGGGAACATCACTTCTCGCTTAAAGAGAAATTGAAAACAAGGCGAAACTACTTTAGGAAGTAACGTAAGAACAGCTTAGTGGAATACTGAAACAAATGCATGCTGTAAACACATAAGATGGCTCGGTATTACACCCAGAGAAAGGACTTCTTTATTTTGCATAACTAGAACAAATATAACTGCTACTCTGGCTGTTAACTGTCAAAGGAGCAGGGAAAAAACATTAAACAAATTAGTAAAGAAGGTACCTGTTGATTTTGAATCACAAATGCTTCTTCCAAAGAAGGCCGTAGCAACTCCATCATTTGAGTATCAGAGAAATCATAACATATATGCTCTAATATATCTTTGTCAGCAACAAAACCAAGGGCCCGAAACACAATAATAATTGGAATTTCAGTTCGAATATAGGGAAGAGTAGCGCGAATGTACTGCCCTGAAGACCCCTGGAATAATGGTTTTCACCAAAAGAAGATACATAAATACTTTAAACTGCTACTAGTAAGATTTCGAGTAAAAAAACCAAGCAGTCAAACAGAAGTGTCTCCTTTACCCCCTTGGCACTAGTCCGGGAAAGCATCCGCACAAACATGGTACTGGGTGGCCGATTCTGCGACTCTGCCATAGACCGAACTTCTGCCACATACGCATATTTATTTGGCTGCCTCTTCTTGAACACATAAACATGATTGGTGCTCATCTTCTCCTGGGCAATTAGAACCTTCTCACTTCCATTGATAATAAAATACCCACCCTGATCGTAAGGACACTCCCCAAGTTCTGTAAGATCTTTCTCTGAATTCTGGTACAATGTGCAATAACTTGACCGAAGCATTATAGGAACCTAACAGCACATAATAAAGCAATGAGGGTGTCAATTTCCAGAATTATATTCACCCAATCAATGAAGAATTCATTATTCACACCTTCCCAATGAAAACTTTGGTAAAATCCTGAGTTTCGGTGACTTCTTCACCATCATGTCCTTTCTTTATTACCCTCTTTGTCACATCAACATACAAGGGAGCTGAGTATGTTAGGTTCCTCAACCTTGCAGCTTTAGGAAATAAAGTTGCAGTTTCACCGTCAGACTCGGTCATCATGGGCTTGCTCAAGTATATCTGACCAAAGCTTATTTTATAGATAGTCTGCAAGTAAAGCAATAGTGTTAGAAACCACACGCACAATGCAGCAAAAGAGAGATAGTAAAAGCTTGTTTAGCATTCAATCTAAGAAGTCTGAAAGTTATTACAATTATTGTAGAGAAGGTTAGAATAGACAAAATCATTCACAGGTGCGAAACTGAGAACGCTTCATTGTTGGGAAAAACAATTCAAATATACATATGCATCTTCTAGAAAGACTTACCAAGATAAACTAGTCAAATTTTCTCCAATACTATAAGCAGGTATTTTTCAATCAAACCCTATGTTACAAGTTGCATTTGTCTTAATGTGGTTTAAATTATCTAAGATGTAGAATTACAGAAGTTAGCTAATGTATGGAATTTCTTGAATTAGCTTTGGTATAACATATTTATGTAATAGCATGTATCTTTATTCTCATTTATGTGATCATTTCTTTCATTAGTGGAAAAAAAACTTCTTGAATTTACATCAATCCAAGCTCAGCTCTTTCCCTAAATTTAACTTGCAGAAAACTTGAACTTAGAGAAGTCTTGCTATTAAACAGCCACTCAATCAAATGCAAATAGCATTTGACCAAATCACTTCCAGTAACATTCTAGAAACCCTAGAAAGAAAACAGCTCAAATTCTAGTATACCTCGGCAAAATCGGACTGGTGGCCGGGATTATGCTGGCTCTCCGGTCGAATCTCGATATCAGCAGATTCGTCGACGATTTCCTGCATCGTATTTTGAATAAACTCGTCGAACGAATCAAGCTGTTGTCGCACCAGACCTTTCTCCTCGAAATAAGCCGAAATGACGGCCCATGCGTCCTCCTGAGTTATCTCATCTTCGTCTTCGTCTTCGTAGTCCTCGTTTAGATTTTGATCGTATTCCTGATCATCCTCCATCTTTACAGAAACCCTAGCTCTTTATTTCAATTAACTTTTTGTTCACAAGTATGTTTATCTTTCTTTTTTAATTTTTCTTTCTTACGTATTTTGTTAAATTCATTTGGTAGTTTAATGGTTCATTTATTTGTTAGTGTTCGTTCAGTTAAACCCTAAACGATGGTTTTTCGCGAGAATTACAGAGTTCGATTGTGAACATAAAAGAAAAAGAGAGTCGCTGCAAACTGGTTCGAAAGGGATGCGCACGGTGACTTTTTAGCTCAATTATATTTTTAATATTTTAAAGAATTATAATTTAAGCCTACTTATAACATAAAAATTATAAAATTAATATGGCTAGCGGTGCTTCCTTTGATAAAAAAAAATTGTATTTTGGTCTATCTTCTCTACTTTTTTTTTTTTTTATAAGTTGATTTGTAATAATTAGTTTTTTATTTATATATTGCACAATTATTATTATTATTATTATTATTTTAATTATAAAATAAATTTATAAATATATTTTAAATATTTAATATTAATTTATAATATTTTAAAATAATAATAGTTAATTATTCTTAAATTTTGTTAATTTTTAAATTTTATTAGTAGAAGAATATAAAATTATCTTAAAATATTTATTTATTAATTTTAATATATAAAATTAATATATATATTGATATTACCTTTTTCTAAAATTAGAAATTAGTAAACATAATACTTAAACTTTCTATAATTAGAATTATTATCTAATTAAAAGACTAATTTATTAGCTGATATAATATTAGAGTATAATGAATATGATATTTTTTAAAATAATTATTATTTAATTAGAAATGTAATTTATTATTAATATGTTATTTATTAGGATTAGAATGAGTATTTAATTAGAAATATAACTTATTAATCAATAAATTAATAAAAAAATTATAAAATTACACATAAACTTAAATTCTATATAAAGATATAAAATTACACATATCAAAATAAAAATTATATATATAAAAAATTAAGCACACATTTCAGAAAAAAATTTAAATATAAAAAAAATATATATATATATATATATATATATATATAATACAAAATTTTATTGCTATTGGAAATTTGAAAAGAGAAATATAGGCAAGAGCATACTCAGATATTGTTAATATCCATTTCAACTTTCAAAAATTTGGTACAAATAATGCCAACAACAATATATTACTGGTTTTACAAATAAGCTTTATTAATATCAAAGGCAACAAAAAGAAAAAAAAACAAGACAAGACAAGACCCGAAATCAGGTTAAAAGAACAGGGCTTTAAGGAAGTAGCTTCCCCAAAAGCTGCTAGAAAATCTAATGAAAAGACCCGAAATCTCAAACCTCGTACACATGGTTTTAGGTTAAATCTGTATCCATATAATTCAGTCAATTTCAGACTACTTAATTTCAGCTATCTCTCTGGATATTTATTTATACTATTATCATATACTCAACACTCTATGAGATTTCAAAAAACACCATTATATCACTTTTAAAATTTTTTATTGTTATCCATTCCAGATTGCAAAAGAAAACACCATGTGAAGTTAATGTCAAGACTTTCCCTCTCTTGGCTCCTTTCTTATTGCACACTCCAAATTTCTATTCTTGAACGACATCGCGAATCGAGGAAGAAAAATATGGAAGGTGCAGAGGCCACTGAATCCTTAAACGAATGGCAATAAATCACTCAAAACTATTGCTGCTAAGAACAAAAACAATAATCTTCCTCGCCATGACCTCTCTATTTTCCCTCCAAGTTCCTCCACAACCACCAGCACCACCATCATAGGACACTCAAATTGATCTTGAACTGAGTTCAGCTACTATGTGCAATAGTGGAGATGAAGGTGAAAAAAGATTGTTGTCTGATTCAACTAGGAGCGTTTGAAGTTGAGGGTCGAGATTTTAAGTCTTGGGTTGTTGCGATTCCGAACAGAGGTGACGTCAGAAGTGGATTTTGGCCATTTGGGTTAATAAGTGTATTTGTCGCATAATTTCCTGTTCTCATCACAAACAATATTCACATCTATACTTGTATCCTGCTTCGATGTGTTATGACAGTAAAATCAGAGTCTGGTGTTTGCGGCGACGGCGCTGTGGGGACTGAATTTGAATTAAGGAAAGAAACGAGGTCTAGGATTGAGAGAGGAGAAGAAGTTGTTTTGGTCGATGTGTGGTACACATTTTCTTGAAGCGCTAGCTGCAACAGTGATTATTGATTCAGATAAACCTATTCCGACGAGGATTAAGTCGAATGTTGTCGGTTCTATTGATCGATATGAGGATGGCCCGGCAAAATGCTTGCTGGCGCCCGAGTCAGTCAAAAGTTGAGATTAGGCTTCTTGTCAATGGTTACATGAGGAATTTGAATATGCAATCCAGCCCAGCGTCAACCATTTTTCCTTTTTCTGTTTTTTGCTGTTTTCAAAATTAAGCTCCTGTCATTGTCATAATTTAAGAGCCTACTTTATACAGACAAGAATTAGTACCAACACAGACAATAATAGTCATCTCCGTAGATTATTCTATAGGTCGTAACTTTTAATATTTCAAATAAATAAATTTTGAAGTGCTGCCAAATTGGTTTAGACATGCAAATTATTGTGTACCAAATTAAATCTTGCAAGTTGCATCTAAGTAGTATACTCGATGCTTCCATCAATGTAATTCTTTGTGCTCCTATGTTGCAGATAAAACCAAGAAAAGGCAACCTTCTTACAGCTTGGGGAGGGCAGTTTAACAGATCGCTGATAATTGTTGCTAATTTTCCAAATTCACCACGCAGCTAACTCTCTTATTCATTCTTTTGTTTTAGCACCTAATTCACTTTGAGAAATCTGAAAAGAAGAAAAAGAAACATTAAAGAAAGAATTATCTCCAGCGACAGTGATTGAACAGAGTCCAATATTATTTCTTTATAATATATTATGAGCTTCCCTTTCTTGCATTTGACTTTGATTTCGTACACTTACCGGTTACCAAACAATACATTGTTTGGCAATTGGCAGTTTAACGCCAAATACACCTCATCAGTCCTGTCAGTTTTAGTTCATACTTATATCTTCTGAGCATTCTGCAACTCTGTGTTCATCAAGAAAGTAAGCAAACTCCTTAACTATGGCTGTGGAACTCAAGAAGGTTTTCTCTACCATCCTAAGGTTCTTGGCCTTAGCAGCCACCGTAGTTGCCGTTATTGTCATGATCAGGAGCCACGATTCTGCTATAGTATTGAACTTAACATTCAGTGCCAAATACAACAACACACCTGCGTTCAAGTAAGTGTTTAATTTCTCTATATATCTCATCTTGTTTTAGGTTAGTTTGCTCTTCTTTTTTTGAAGCTCAAACTCGTCAATAATTATGGAGAAATCCTCCAGTACCATTCCATCAAAATTTATCAGCACTGTTATACTTTTTATCAGTTGCTAAAGAGAGGAATGTTATATAGGTATTTCGTGATTGCGGAAGGAATTGCGAGTGTCTATACCATCATAGTTATCTTTCTCTGGTCTAAAGGCCTCCTTGGTCGCTTAATTGTCATCCTTGATATGGTGATTTTCTTGTTTTTGACATTCTACAAATTGTGCTTTTCTTTTTCCTCCTTAAATGGGATTTGTAAATCCGAGTGGACTTTGCTTGACAATTATAATTGTACAGGTGACAACAGTGCTGCTGACCTCAAGCATTTCAGCTGCCTTGGCAATAGCTCAAGTGGGAAAAAAGGGAAACAGTCATGCTGGTTGGCTACCTGTTTGTGGACAAGTTCCAAAGTTCTGTGACCAAGCAATCATAGCTCTTGTCGCTGGTTTTGTTGCTGCAATAGTTTACTTTATGCTTCTTCTTTGCTCCCTTCATGCGGTACTCACTCCCATTTTTGCTGTAAAACCTTAAATGGCTGGACTATGTACAATGAAAATAGTTCTTTTTTTTCTCTCCCATGTACTACTTATCTTCTACGTATTCATACCATGGATGTTCTTACTAATTTTTAATATTTTTAAAATTTACAAATAAATTTAAAATTTCTTAGAAATATAAATTCGTGCTAATAACAAACCTAAAATTAGTATACAACACTATTTAACGCACAACATTACCAAATCACAAACACTTCCATTTAATATTTTTTTCCCTAAACAAATGATTAAATGAAAAATTACGGCTTAAATGCCGATTTATTCCCTATACTTGGACACAATGGCCATTTTAATCATTTTTAAACTTTTTTGAGTCATTAATCCACATGCTTTCTAAGAATGGCTAATATATATATATATATATATATATATATATATATATATATTAACCTGTCGCCAATGCATGGAAATTAATTTCAATATAAAGCACGTTAATCCTTTCAATTACATAATATTGTATAGAGAAATTAATAAAAAATCAAATTTTCTCATCATTTAAATTTTAATTAAATCAAAATCATAACAAAATTTAATTAAAATTTTGATATTTTTACAACCCAGCAAACACCAAAAACTCTTCATCTAAAATCAAACCAAACAAAAGAAAAAAATCAACAGAAAAAAGAGACTACAAAATTCAACCTTTTTTTTAATAAATAATCCTACAAGTAATATCCCATTTCTTGCATTAAGAAACCCAGCTTTGCTAATTTCTTGCCTTTTCGCCAACATTCATATTCCCTTCACCCATCGTGATCATTATCATCGTCATTGTCTTATTCACCCTCTAATTTGTGCAATTAGATTATTGCTTCTGTTCGCTTTTATATTTTTTTTTTCTTTTTATTGACAACATCATAATTCTTGATTTTTTGATATTGATATATATATATTTCTCGTAGATTGTTAATTTTTATTTAAAAGAAAAATTATAGATCTTTTATTAATATACCTTATGTTCCCTCAAGTTTCATTTTCACTTAATGTTCCTGAAAACGATGACCCGGCTGTGCAAATAATGGAGAAATTAACAGGGCTCATTAGAAGTCTCAAAATCCTTGTTAGTAATAATTCTAATTTTGAGTATTAATTTGTTTTGTTAGAAGAGATTTAAGCACAAATCGAAATTTATAAAGAGATTGGGTACAACCCAAAGAAATTGAGAAAGCATATGTACAAATTAAAGTTTATAAGAAAATTAGATATGAATTAAAAAGATTGGTATAAATTCAATTCTTCAATTTTAGCCTTCACTTTGTATAAATTCGTCGTTAAAAGTAGAGAAGAAAGAGAAAAAGTGGAGGGTTCAACAAAATCTTTTTGTTGCCACTATTATAATTTTTAGATTTATAAGTGCTTCTCCTCGCAATCTAGTACTGTGGGAACAAATGATCAACCTAGTGGAAGAAAGCGTGCCATTCCAGCACTCCATTCTTCCTACTTCCTACTGGGATTTTCTATACAATGTATACAATATATTGTATTTTTAATGACTAAATATGAATTTGTGACGCAGTTGCTAGTTTAGGGCTAGAAATAGTCACTTTTGATAAAATGGTGGGTGAAAAGGTGAAAAAGTTATAATATGGGTGAATTATCTAGGGAGGAGGTGCATTTTTACCCTTAATGTTTAGCATGAAGACTGGATTAACTCTTAAACTATGTTTTGGCACAATTATGCTATTAGTCTTTCAACAAAGCTGTTTATTAAATAATTAGTAAGTTTGATTATTATTAATTTAAGTATTTATCAAATAAGTAATAAACAAAATATAACAACTAAGACATGAATTTGATAGTTTAATTAGAGACAAATAATAGTAAATTAATTATATTTTTAATGTCATGTTTAAGGTTTTTTAAAATTGTAAACATTTTATTAATATAAAAGTTATTTTAAAAATAATTATTAATTAATTTTAGTATTACTAGCAATATAATTGATATTATTATTTTTTTTAAAATTATAAAATTTAACAATTTATTGTTTAATTGGACACAAAAATTATAAAGTTATTATTTTAATTCGGCGGGCAGCTTATCTTTTTCCGTCAAAACCAACTTTTCGAAATCATAGGTTGGATTCGTAGTTTTAATTCTCAGCAATACTCTACGTCTTGTCAAACTGAACACTCATGCTTATAGCGTTAAAGATGATGTTGCTAATTGTGGGTCCTTAGACTAATATATTTTTTAATTAATTCATTTAAAATATATTTTTCCCTTAAAAAAAAAAAAAAATCTCTTTCCCTCTCCTCCTACCTACATCATCCCATGGCTAACGCTGTAAATAATCCCAAACACATTGTTCCAAAGTAGCCATTAGCTCCCTCACCTCCGGCTTATAGTCCATGGTTAGAGAAAAACTAGTCCAGGCATGCAATCAATCCCAATCATGGCTTCTATTACTGCAAAATTATGTTTAACACTTGCACCCAATAAATCTTTGATCTCACCCTCTCATATATTTTTTCCATATTTCAGGTTTTATCTTCTATTGTTTTTATGCATTTAGTGTTAATAAAGTATATTTCTAAAATAATAATATTTTGTTAGTGGCATTGTTTGGTTTCCATTTTCAATAGCAATTGAATTATAGTTCTGTATAAATATTCTTTTTAGTTTCTTCCCAGGTGAGAATGGGACAATTGATGGCCAAAGATGTTTTCATTTTTTTATATATTTTTTATTTTTTTTCTTCATTTTTGTGTTCTCATTTTCAACAGCACTAAGATTATTTGTTTGTTTTATTTCTTACCTATTGCAGGAAACTAACTTATAAAAGAAGAAGAAAAAATATTCTTTTAATGTTTCCATGTACTTTTATTTAATTAATTAAAAGAATATATTAGTTTATTAGTCACATCATCTTTAGTAGCAGTGTTTATTTTTCTATTATAAGTAAGGATTTAAATTACAGTTTTTTTAAAGATTAAGAGTATAATTGCGCCAAAAGATAGTTTAAGGGCTAATCTGCTCTTTGCATTAAAATTTAGGGGTAGAAATGAACCTTTTCCCAATTATCTATTCACTCCAACTTTAAGCGGAAAAGGGAAATAAGCACTGTTTGGTTTGTACTAGTATTGTCACCAAAAGAACAGCTCTTTTTGGTTTACACTTAACCCAACCAAACACGTCTTAATGATTAGAAAGCTATCCCTGAATCTTCCAGTTCCATGGTGGCATATCCACAAGATGAATCTGAATGTGAGGACAAAAATCACTTGTCAGGGCAACTGTTCTCCACAAAATCAACACAGGTTGCAATGTCCCTACCATCTGATGGTCACCAGCTGTGATAGTCCACGGTCAATAATTTTACCTCACATCTACATAGAAAACTATCTGAAAAATGCTAGAAACTACAACAAAAGAAGTAAAAGCAGAACAAGAAAAAATAAAAGTACTTTTTATATACAGATAAGCTTTGAATTGTTTTTGAACCAAACCACCTCCCAGAGCAAGATGGTTATCGGAGTTCTCTCCTTCAAAGCACCTGTTCATTATTCAAGCTTGAACTCCATTTCTAATTCAAGGAGGCCTGTTAAGTACCATACCAAACTTGGAATTCAATGCTCAAATTTCAGTCCAGATATGCCTTCAGCAACTGGTGAGTTTTTCATTTCTCTGTTTTTCTTTTAACTATTAAATTAAGATTCCTCTTGTTAATGCATAGACCAACTTATCTGTAAGTGCTTTGTAAACTTTAATTTTGAGTTGGTTTGGATTACCAGTGAGAACCCATTTGATGTTCTTTCCATGAAAGAGAGTTATTTGATGGTTTTTGGCGTTTTGAATAAAGAATTTCAGCGCTGAATAGAAAAAAGGGTTGTGATTTCAAAGAATTTGTGAAAAATTAGAACTGAGTGGTCTAAAAATGTTCAAAGGTCATTTAAGAAAGTTGTTACCTGCTTGTGAATTGTGATGATGCATGCGGGTATAGAGGCTCTTCCTTTACTGGATGACTCTGTTCTACTTGCAACGCCCTTAGCATATCTAGAAATTGGATAAAAGTTTCAGCAGTATTCTAACTAAGCTTCTAGATTTTCAATGATATGCAGCTGATGGAAATACAGTAAGGCAAGACGCATACTTGTTAAAGAAGAAACTCCGTAAAATGTAGCATGTCCTAGTTGAAAATGTTTGAGAAAGGAATGCAAAGTGTCATATTTTGTCTAAATGACAATGGAATATAAATTTTTTAGTACATAGTATAACATCAACCTCCATCTGTGCGAGGAAGGTTATTTAATTATATGATTTATTGTCCCTAATCATCAAGTTCTCTTGCAAAATGCTGTGAAATGTTTAAGATATGCCTGTACCAACTTGAATTTAGTTTTGGTTGTGGATTTATGGCAGAGATGCTTCTAAATGATGCTTCCATTACTGGTGGTGCATATGGTTTTGAAAGTGCAACTACGTCACTTACTCAGAAGTTGTTGTCATCATCAAAGAAGGTCACTCTTGTGAGGCATGGACTTAGCTCTTGGAATCTAGAGGGTAGAGTTCAGGTTTGTATATCTGCTGCAGATAAAACTTGCTACTCATCTTACAGTTGCCTTAAAATTCTGGTTACTTATTTCTTGCTATATACATATCTAGGGAAGCTCAAACTTATCTGTCTTAACTGACACTGGAGTGAGGCAAGCAGAGATGTGTAGGCAAGCCTTAGTAAAGATACACTTTGATCGGTGCTTTTCTAGTCCAATATCTCGTGCCAAGGTTTGATTGCCACAATGACTATGTTAAACTCTCAGTCATCTTACGAAATAATAATCGTTGGTGTTCAAGCAGACCACTGCCGAAGTCATATGGCAAGAAAGGGAAGAGCCACTGGTTTTCCTGGATTCCCTGAAGGAGGCCCATCTTTATTTTCTTGAAGGCATGAGAAATGGTCAATTTCTTCTATTGTATTTGTTTCAGTTTTAGAAATCAAAAACTGTATTTGTATTATAAGTCGATAAATTTTGCATGTATATTCATAGCAACACACATCCATCAAGCTAGTCATTTTAAGCTTAATGTGATATTGACTTCTCAGTACTTGGCCAAACTTTTAGAATAGACCCATCAATTTTAATTGAGAGAATCTCTTTCTGGCAGTTAGCAAGTTGAGCTTTATTCTTTCTACAATTCAAGTATGACTAAATCACGTTCAGTATTTGGAGGCAGTGGATGCTAGAGAGAAATATCCAAAGGAGTATACAACATGGAGAGAAGATCCTGCTAATTTTAATGTGAATGGCGTCTACCCCGTTCGTAAACTGTGGGGGACAGCTAGAGAAGCTTGGAAGGAAATCTTGTTTTCACCTGTGAGTTCTGTACTTTTCCTTCTTATAACTATTAGTGTTTATAAAGATGATAATGGAAGTGATCATGCTTGGATCTCTATGCATCAGGGTGAAAATTTTTTGGTTGTAACACACAAGTCAATCTTGAGGGCACTAATCTGCACAGCTTTGGGGCTTAGCCCAGAGAGGTATGTGATGATCTTGTCAAACTACCTGAATTAGAAAATACCCCAAGGGAAGAGAAAAATGCATCAAAGCAATTTAAAATGCCCTTTATTCTTATGTTCATTGTTTCTAAAAAAGATCAAATCCTACAGTTTTGTCCTGAGAAAACTTTCTTTCGTCTTCTAGAATAGGTTTGGCAGTTTCTTTTTTGTATTAATCTTCGCAACTCAAACACTACAATGCTTTTAATCATCCCTGATTGCCCAAGATTTTCAGATTGATATGATAATGATACATTTCTCTACTGCATTTATAAGCATTGAGCCCTAAATATACCTCTGTCGGTTCAGGTTCAGGGCAATTGACGTGAATAATGGTGGAATATCTGTGTTCAATATCAATAAAAGAGGAGAAGCAATGCTTCAATCTTTGAATATGACAGCTCACATGTACACTGATCATGTCTATCTATACTGAATGGTGAGGAATAAGCCAATTCTGATGAATAGGACATATATCAGAAACAGCAACAGGGCAAAGCATGGAGTAATGATGAGCCGGCAGTTGGAAGCATTACATTTCCAACCTCAGAGTTGCGAATTCGGATTAAGTAGTTGAATAACTGAGGTCTGATATATATCATGCATAGCTTCCAGCTGAAAAAGGAATTACACATTGTAAACCCTTTAGCTGAAGTATATTCTACATTTTCTGTAACATATTGCTTTTGCCGAATACCTTTCTTGAACATGATTAGCTTTATTTTCTTATTACTTTGCTTCACTTTGTTACTCTCACCATAAAATGGAATGTGCCTCTCTCATCTAATGGTAATAAAACAGAGTCAGACATAGAAAATGCGTCTTGTATGTTTGTATTCGTTTTATTCATTAGCACTCCTCTGCATGCACTTTTCTTGTGTGTGGACTGGAAACTTGGGTAAGTTTTCCGAACCAAGTTTTCAGCAAAAATGCCTAAGGACAAATGCCAGATACAAATCACGCAACATGGAAGTGCTTTTGGGGGCCTTCGGTTGAATAGTGATGCAAGGAAGAAAATTATTTTCAAGTCGGGCAGTATGGAATGTGACTCAATTCTATAGTGTATATTAAACGTATTAATCTTGTTTATAATAAACAGATTATACGACCAAGAGATTATATTTGGAAGTAATAATCGTCAAGCAGGTTTGCCCGAGAGGTTAAGGGGGAAGACTTAAGATCTTCTGTACATTAGTACGCGTGGGTTCGAACCCCACAGCCTGCAATGCTTTGAAATTTCAGTTTATTTTTCCACCTCTTTTTGTACATATTCAATCTTTTTTTTTTTTTCCTTTTTCTATAGAACAAATTTTTTGAAAAAAAGGAAGAGAAAAGGTTGATAGGTATTGGAGTTTCTATGTGTTTACAAATATTGTAAGTGTTATTCCAAATAAAAGATGCTGCAGCAAATTTTGCAAAAACAAGAGAATAATAATAAATTAAAGCATTTTCCATAATGTGGCATAGATACTTGACATCCATATGCTAAGACTCAATGTTTTATCTTTACTGTTAAAATATAAATGAATTTAATTGCCTTTCTTTTGGGTATTTAATTGGCCACTTTACCTATATGATAATTAAATACCCAGTAATGGAATATATATGACTAAAAAGTAAATAAATCCAGACTCGCCTAACACATACATTATTTCGTTTTCTTAAAACAAAAAAAAAAAAAGAATAAAAATCATTTTTCAGTGTGAAAACAAAAACGCTGCGTTTAAACTTTCCGCCAAAATTTAACAGCAAGCTAGCTCATCGAACTTTCATTTGCTTTAGGCTTTCATGGCAAATCTTTCATGGAAACCAAACAATTCTGTCAACTGCCACATTCCCCAGCCTACCACTTCCTTCTTCAAGCAGGACCGCGTCTCAAACCTCTCCAGCAAGTTCACGCTTACGTTATCGTCTCGGGCTCTGGTCACAGCAGATCCCTTCTCACCAAGCTTCTCAATCTAGCTTGCGCTGCAGGCTCCATTATCTACACGCGCCAAATCTTTCTCTCTGTTGCAAATCCAGATTCCTTCTTATTCAACACCCTCATTAAATCCACATCTAAATTTCATAAATTCTCCATTTATTCACTGTTCTTCTATAATTGCATGCTTCTTTCTGACATTTCACCATCAGCTTATACTTTCACGTCTATTGTAAAATCGTGTGCTGATTTATCTTCTTTGAAACTCGGTAAAGTTGTTCATGGACATGTTTTGGTTAATGGGTTTGGCTTGGATGTTTATGTCCAGGCGGCTTTAGTGGCTTGTTATGCGAAGTCTGGTGATTTGGGTAACGCAAGGAAGGTGTTTGATAAAATGCGTGAAAGAAGTGTTGTGTCGTGGAACTCGATTATTTCAGGATATGAGCAAAATGGCTTTGGAAGAGAGGCTATTCGGCTGTTTAAGAAAATGAGGGAAGAGGGTTTTGAACCGGATTCTGCTACTTTTGTTATTGTGTTATCAGCTTGTGCTCAGTTGGGTGCACTTAGTATGGGGTGTTGGGTGCATAAGTATACTATTGGGCATGGTTTGGATCTGAATGTGGTGCTTGGAACTTCGTTGATTAACATGTATACAAGATGTGGGACTGTGACGAAAGCAAGAGAAGTTTTTGATTCAATGAAAGAAAAGAATGTTGTTACTTGGACAGCAATGATTTCTGGATATGGAACAAATGGTCATGGTCGACAAGCTGTGCAGTTGTTTGATGAAATGAAAAGGAGAGGACCATGTCCTAATAGCGTTACATTTGTAGCTGTTTTATCTGCATGTGCTCATGCAGGAATAGTTAAAGAAGGTTGGCAGGTGTTTGTGAGCATGAGAGAAGAGTATCACTTAAAGCCAGGTGTGGAGCATCATGTTTGCTTCGTGGATATGCTTGGGCGTGCTGGACTTCTTGATGAAGCATATAAATTCATTAATGAAGAACTTCCTAAAGAGCCGGCAGCAGCTATCTGGACGGCTATGCTTGGTGCTTGCAAGATGCATAAGAATTTTGATCTTGGCATACAAGTTGCTGAGCATCTGTTAGCCATTGAACCAGAAAATCCAGGTCACTATGTGATGCTTTCAAATATATATGCTTTGGCAGGTAGAATGGACCAAGTGGAGATGGTTAGAAGCAATATGATCCGAAAACGTGTAAAGAAGCAAGTCGGCTATAGCACCATAGAAGTTGCTCACAGAACTTATTTGTTTAGTATGGGTGACAAGTCCCATCCGGAGACGAATGAAATCTATCGATATTTGGATGAACTGATGTTGCGATGCAGAGAAGCAGGTTATGCAGCAACACCTGAGGCAGTGATGCATGAACTGGAAGAGGAAGAAAGAGAATTTGCACTTAGGTATCACAGTGAAAAGCTGGCAATAGCATTTGGGCTATTGAAAACCAACCATGAAACTCCTATCAGGATTGTAAAGAACCTTAGGACGTGTGAGGACTGTCATTGGGCAATTAAGTACATTTCAATTATTGCTAATAGAGAAATTATTGTTCGGGATAAGATTCGTTTCCACCATTTCAAGGACGGCTCATGTTCTTGTCTAGATTTCTGGTGATGGATGCCTTTTGGCACATAGCATTCCACAGTATCTCGAGTCTTGACCGATGAGAATAACCAGAACTATTCTACATCACCTTCTGAGACAATTACTTTGGTGCTCCATCAATTTTCATATTGATAAATATAGGAACGTACTGACATTTAACGCAGAATGGTTGGCTTCTTATACTTTAATATTCGTACTATCCTTGATTTAGATGATAAGACGAAATTCTTCTGAGTGAAGCATACAAAAAGTTGTTCTGGAATTGAACTTGATAATACGTAAGCAACATCATTGGCAGCCTTTGTGCTGGTGATGGAAGAGATGGATGGGGCCGGCTGTTACATAATGAGACGATCTGGCAGTGGGAACTGTGTCCCCCGAGGTGATATTAGAGATTTTGATCCAAAGGGCAGATGAGGGAGGTTACACTGTCATGTGATTGGAAGAGATTAGCCATGATGAGTTCTAATCTCATTTCGGGAGGTAAGTTTTGGAACAGGGATGATGCCTCTTTTACGAGTGCCTTCCAGTTAACCTAATTGTTGCTGGACATCCATTGATTCTGGGCACCTGTGATGGCAGGGCGGCACAAGTTTCAACTCTAGTAAGAAACTTAAAATATCTAGAGAAACATTAGTATTAGCTCCTTCCTGAACTAGTACTACATATGAAACCCAGCTAGGATTTCCAGATCCGCAAAAAACAAAATGTCGCTACATAGAGTGATACTTGTTAGTCCAGCAGACAATCTTTTTTTGAGCTTTCGACAACCAATAGATGCCTTTTGTTTTAATTTTGTCTTCAATCTCTCAACTATAACTTATTCAGAGTATCCTCGTTGCTGCATCAGTTAGCACATCAAAATCCTAAACCTCTCACTCGAGCAAGATTACTTGACTTGGGGTTCCTATTCAAGATTCATATGCTTCAAAAGTGCAATCCTACCATAAAATGATAGGATACCAAATTGTTCATTAAATTATTTCAATTGTGGAATGTATCACAGATTGGCAACTTATGCTCAGTTATTGAACTTGGTAAGTTAGAAAATGTCACTGGTATATGCTTCAGTTTTCGCACGTTGTTCAAAAGAAAAGTATAGTACATAATACGAGAGAGAGAGAGAGAGAGAGAGAAGGGCTAATATGCAAAATGCAATGTCAGTCTTTGAATCTTACAAAATACTAGACAGGTTAATATTAATTTTTTTTTTTTGACAAAAAAAACCAGTATTAATTGTCTACTGCTAAATAATGACAAACATAGAAATGTGCGGTTGTCTGCCATTGTTAGCAGCAGACGTTCAAATAGTGCAGCTAGATCACATGATCCTAACTAGTTAATCTCAATTTTAAAATTAGTCATCCCTTACAGAAAAATACAACCAGACAGAGAATCTCTTCTGTTTATTCAATGCGATCATTATTACCTCATCAGCGGGTCATTTAAGCACTTTCAGAAGAAAGCCATTATGCCCATAACAACTTAAAAAAGAGAATCGCGGTTGCTACCCACTTGCTTAAAAACAAACCTCGTTTTTCATATACCCGTAGCATTTGTTAATTGCGGTTGCGTTACCCCCACAAAACTGTAGCACTTTCAGACATTCTTAACGTCTATAATTTATAGATATCGACAGTAGGATAGACAAAACAGCGCCGTTTTGGTGGAGCATATTCAATGCATCATTGTAACGTAACGTAATGTTGCGTCTTTTCTGTTTCTACATAGAATTTTTCTTCAAGATATAATTGATATTTTGAGTATCGTGGGGCTCACCCCATCCCACTTATTACTCGGTGTTCCTCACTCCTTCAGTCGCGCGTGGTCAAAGTTCCCACCATTTCGTTGCATGCTAAAAGAAAACAAAACAGAAAAAGAAAAACCTCTGTACTTCCCACTTTTAAAAAATCAAAAGTATTATCCGGAGGAAAAACTGATCTGTTGCTATTATCACAGTGTGTTAGCTTTGGTTTAATGCTCTTTTACTGTCCTTAAAGATCACTTCAAAGTCGCCTCTTCCTTTTGACCTTTTTCTTCTTCACGAAAACCTTAGTGATACCAAAACAGAGCCCGAAGACGAACTGAAATGAAAACAGCAACAAAAACATCTTGAGAGTGAAAATAAAGCCGAAACAACAACCATGAGTCTAAGACCAGGACCAGTAGTCCCTCCACGCGCTCGAAATGGTGCACACGCGCCACCACCGCCAATGCCAGATATTTACAACATAATCCCAATCCACGACCTGTTATCCGACCACCCTTCGCTCCGGTACCCGGAGGTGAGAGCAGCAGCAGCCGCCTTACGGGACGTGAGTAACTTACCGAGGCCGCCTTTTGTGACATGGGACCCACACATGGACTTGATGGACTGGGTGGGACTGCTCTTCGGGTTTCAAAGAGACAATGTTAGGAACCAGAGGGAGCATTTAGTGCTTCACTTAGCCAACTCACAAATGCGGCTGCAGCCACCTCCATCAATACCGGACGCACTCGACCCAAAAGTGCTCCGTCGTTTCAGGACTAAGTTACTCGGTAACTACACTTCTTGGTGCTCTTACCTTGGTAGAAAATCCGAAGTTGTACTTGCCAAGCGTAGTAATAATAGTAATGAGCAAAGGCGCCAGCTGCTATATGTTGCTTTATATCTTTTAATATGGGGAGAATCTGCGAATCTTAGGTTTATGCCTGAGTGTTTATGTTATATTTATCATTTTATGGCGATGGAATTAAATAAAGTTCTTGATGAATGGACCGATCCTAGTACTGGTAGGGCATTCATGCCTTCAGTTTTTGGTGATTGTGCTTTTTTGAAGTGTATTGTTATGCCTTTTTATCAAACTGTTAAGGATGAAGTTGATAGTAGTAATAATGGGACCAAGCCACATTCTGCTTGGAGGAACTATGATGATTTGAATGAGTTTTTCTGGAGTAGGAGGTGTTTTAGGAAGCTTGGTTGGCCTATTAATTTTGGAAGAAATTACTTCTCTACGGTTGAGAAAAGTAAGAGAGTTGGCAAGACTGGGTTTGTGGAGCAGAGGTCGTTTTGGAATGTGTTTAGGAGTTTTGATAAGCTATGGGTTTTGCTTATTTTGTATCTGCAGGCTAGTGTTATTGTTGCTTGGGCAGGTACTCGTTATCCATGGCAAGCATTGGAGAACCGTGATGTGCAGGTTGAGTTGTTGACTTGTTTTATCACTTGGGCTGGGCTTAGGTTTCTGCAATCTATTCTTGATGCAGGGACTCAATACAGCTTGGTTTCGAGGGACACCAAGTTGCTAGGATTGAGGATGGTGTTAAAGTGTCTGGTTGCTTTAACATGGACTGTTGTGTTTGGGGTGTTTTATGCGAGGATTTGGAGTGCAAAGAATTCTGCTCAGTTTTGGTCTACCGAGGCAAATGATAGAATTGTAACATTTCTTGAGGCTGTCTTTGTGTATGTTATTCCCGAGTTGCTGGCTTTGGTCCTTTTTGCACTTCCTTGGATCAGAAATGCACTTGAGGAGTTGGATTGGAGTATTTTGTATGTATTGACATGGTGGTTTCATAAGCGGATTTTTGTCGGGCGTGGACTGAGGGAAGGGCTCATCAATAATGTCAAGTATACATTGTTTTGGGTTATTGTTCTGGCTTCAAAGTTTATATTCAGTTATTTCCTTCAAATCAGGCCACTGGTTGCCCCAACAAGGGCTCTTTTGGATCTTGGGAATGTCCCTTACAATTGGCATCCATTTTTCGGTGGCAGCAACAGAATTGGAGTTATTTTGATCTGGATGCCTGTTGTTTTAATATATTTTATGGATTTACAAATCTTTTATTCTATTTTCTCTTCCTTTGTTGGTGCAATGATTGGACTATTCTCACACTTGGGTGAAATTAGAAACATTGATCAGCTTCGGCTTAGATTTCAGTTCTTTGCCAGTGCTTTGCAGTTTAATCTCATGCCAGAAGAACAGTTGCTGAGTCCTAAGATGACACTGGTGAAGAAGCTACGTGACGCAATCCACAGATTGAAACTAAGATATGGGCTTGGCCAGCTTTACAAAAAGATTGAATCAAGCCAAGTTGAGGCCACCAGATTTGCTTTGATATGGAATGAGATCATCACAACTTTCCGGGAAGAAGATATAATCAGCGATCAAGAACTTGAGCTCTTAGAATTGCCACCTAATTGTTGGAACATCAGGGTAATTCGCTGGCCATGTGTGTTACTATGTAATGAGCTACTGCTTGCCCTCAATCAGGCTCAAGAACTGGCAGATGCACCTGATAGGTGGATTTGGTTAAAAGTAAGCAAAAGTGAGTATAGGCGGTGTGCTGTAATTGAAGCCTATGATAGCATCAAGCATTTACTTCTTACAGTTGTCAGATATGGAACCGAAGAACATTCCATTATTGAGAAATTTTTTGATGAGATAGACAACAGCATTCAGTTTGAGAAGTTCACTGAGGCTTACCACATGAAAACACTAGAACGAATCCGTTCCAAGTTAATATCACTTGTTGAGTTTCTGATGGAACAAAATAAGGATCTTAACAAGGCAGTGAATATATTGCAGGCTTTGTATGAGCTTTGTGTTCGAGAATTTCCAAAGGGAAAGAAGACTGTAGAACAATTGAGGCAGAAAGGTCTAGCCCCCCATAATCCAGCCACCAATGAAGGGTTACTCTTTGAGAATGCTATTGAGATTCCAGATACCGAAAATGAGTTCTTCAACAGGAATTTACGGCGTTTGCAAACAATTCTTACCTCCAGAGATTCCATGCATAATGTCCCAAAGAATATTGAGGCAAGACGGCGTATTGCCTTTTTTAGCAATTCGCTCTTCATGAACATGCCTCATGCTCCTAATGTTGAGAAAATGATGGCTTTTAGTGTTTTGACCCCTTATTATGAAGAAGAAGTGTGTTTTCCTAAAGAAATGCTTCGGCGGCCAAATGAAGATGGCATATCTACCATTTTTTATCTGCAGAAGATCTATGAAGATGAGTGGAATAACTTCATAGAGAGGATGCGCCGAGAGGGAATTGAAGATGATGAAGATATATGGGAGAAAAAGTCAAGGGATCTTCGACTTTGGGCTTCTTACAGAGGTCAGACATTAGCCCGCACTGTGAGGGGAATGATGTATTACTATAGGGCTCTTAAGATGCTTTCCTATCTGGATTCTGCTTCCGAGATGGACATAAGGAGGGGAACACAAGAACTCGCTTCTCATCACTCATCGAGGCAATACCGCAGTTTGGATGGTTTAAACTCAGTCAAGCCACTGTCTTCAAGTAAACTTGACAGAGCAAATAGTAGTGTAAGTCTTTTGTTTAAAGGGCCTGAGCATGGAAGTGCTTTAATGAAATTTACTTATGTGCTGTCTTGCCAAGTGTATGGGCAGCACAAGGCAAAGGGAGATGCTCGTGCTGAGGAGGTTTTATATTTGCTGAAAAACTACGAGGCCCTTCGAGTTGCATATGTTGATGAAGTTCACTTGGGGAGGAATGAAGTTGAGTATTACTCAGTTCTTGTAAAGTATGATCAGCAGTTGCAGAGGGAAGTAGAGATCTATCGGATAAGGCTGCCTGGTCCATTGAAGCTTGGAGAGGGCAAACCTGAAAATCAGAACCATGCCATAATCTTTACTCGTGGTGATGCAGTCCAGACCATTGACATGAACCAGGACAATTATTTTGAGGAGGCACTCAAGATGCGGAATTTGCTGGAGGAATTTAAGACCTATTACGGCATTAGGAGACCAACCATATTAGGTGTTCGTGAGAATATCTTCACAGGTTCAGTTTCCTCACTTGCTTGGTTCATGTCTGCTCAGGAAACAAGTTTTGTGACACTTGGTCAGCGTGTTCTTGCTAACCCTTTGAAGGTACGAATGCACTATGGGCATCCAGATGTGTTTGATAGGTTCTGGTTCTTTCCTAGAGGTGGAATCAGCAAGGCTTCTAGAGTGATCAATATCAGCGAGGATATATTTGCCGGATTCAATTGCACACTTCGAGGTGGCAATGTGACACACCATGAATATATCCAGGTTGGTAAGGGAAGGGATGTTGGATTGAATCAGGTTGCAATGTTTGAGGCAAAGGTTGCAAGTGGCAATGGTGAGCAGGTTCTGAGCAGGGATGTATACCGGTTGGGCCACAAATTGGATTTCTTTCGTATGCTCTCATTTTACTACACAACTGTGGGGTACTACTTCAACACAATGGTTCTGGTACTAAGTGTTTATGCTTTTCTGTGGGGCCGCCTTTATCTTGCCCTCAGTGGTGTTGAGGGTTATATGTCCAGTAGTAGCAGTAAGGCTTTTGGCACAATTCTGAATCAGCAGTTCATTATCCAGCTAGGCCTCTTTACTGCCCTCCCAATGGTTGTGGAAAACTCTCTTGAGCATGGCTTTCTTCCTGCTATTTGGGACTTTTTGACAATGCAGTTGCAGCTAGCTTCGCTTTTTTACACATTCTCTATGGGAACTCGCAATCATTATTTTGGTCGGACTATCCTTCATGGAGGTGCCAAATACAGAGCCACTGGACGTGGTTTTGTGGTGCAGCATAAAAGCTTTGCTGAGAACTATAGACTATTTGCTCGAAGCCATTTTGTGAAGGCAATTGAGCTTGGAGTCATTCTAACAGTATATGCTGTCAATAGTGCTTTGGCTGCTAGTACTTTTGTTTACATAATCATGACAATCTCATGCTGGTTCCTTGTGGTTTCATGGATCATGTCCCCATTTGTGTTCAACCCTTCTGGCTTCGATTGGTTAAAGACTGTATATGACTTCGAGGATTTTATGAACTGGATATGGTATAGGGGAGTGCTGGCAAAAGCAGATCAAAGCTGGGAAACATGGTGGTATGAGGAGCAAGACCATCTGAGAACAACAGGTCTCTGGGGAAAATTATTAGAGATAATACTAGATCTTCGTTTCTTCTTCTTCCAGTATGGAGTTGTATATCATCTGCATATTACTAATGGAAACACCAGTATAGGTGTGTACCTTTTATCATGGATATACATGGTTGCGGCTGTTGGAATCTATGTCAGCATAGCATATGCTCGGGATAAATTTGCTGCAAAGGAGCATATCAAGTATAGGCTAGCGCAGCTTATAGTCATTTCGCTTACAATACTTGTGATAGTTCTATTACTGCAGTTGACTCGTTTAAATTATGTTGATCTTATCAGCAGCCTTTTGGCATTTATTCCCACAGGCTGGGGCCTCATATGCATTGCTCAGGTACTTAAACCTTTTCTGCAGTCCAGTATTGTGTGGGATACTGTGGTCTCATTGGCTCGGCTATATGATATGCTGTTTGGAATTATTGTGATGGTTCCTGTTGCATTTCTGTCATGGTTGCCTGGATTCCAGTTAATGCAAACAAGGATCCTATTTAATCAGGCATTCAGCAGGGGCCTCCAGATATCTCTTATTGTCACTGGCAAAAAGTCTAATTAACAGGAGAGTCGAGGTATTTCTATCCCAAACCGTTATTTTGGATTCTGTAGTTATTCACTTTTTATCACATCTTAACCTTATTTTAGCTCAAACTATGTGGTTGAGTTGATTGTTTAATGCTTTTGTCTGTGGTTTGCTGTATTATTGAATTAAGTGAAGACAAAAGTAGTAATAAGGCACTCATCTCACTGATCCTGATAACAAACACGAGTTTCACATCCTTTGACTGTTGTCATCGTATTGTGGTACCCAACGACCCTGGTCTCAACCGACTATACTGTGATTTGCTATTTGAGGGTCTGACAGTTAAGCTAACTTTGAGTTGTGGAATTGAGTAAATAGTCTTCCTCTGTGCATATAGTCAGGCTGGTTTGTTTTGTACTTTTTGTGGTGCTGTCCTAATTCTAATCCTATACAGTACAAATATCTAGTTATACTTTTAAAAGCCAGAATATAATTTCATACATGTACGTATAAACAAATATTCAAGGACCAAAGTGTGCACATAGAATCTGCCTTTATCTTTATTTCATTTTTCCCCCTCTTTCCTAAATTAATACAAAAGTACTCATTTATGGGATTCTAACAAAGTTTGTTGCAACCCCGACAGACGATTGGACTCCGATTCCACTGGCTGAAGAGGCGGTTGCCTTCTACCTTGTCCGAAGTGATTGTTCCAAGGAAGATCCTTATGATAATGCCATCAACTTTATATCTTTTGCTGCCATGTCTGATAGGCACGTGTTATCAATTTCTGCTATTGTACAGAGTTCTGCAAAGTGATTGACAGGCATTTTGGTCTAGCCATATTCATTCACTTTATGGTTATGTACATATTTGTTCATATGTTGTAGCTCAGTCCTTCCTTGTTAAAAGCAGTTGCTGATGATATTTGCTACGCTCTCAGCCACTAACTATGCTTTGCCACATGTGAATATATTAATCTTTGTTTCAGCAATCAGCAGCTCTTAATATTTTGAATCTGCACTGCTCAGTAATGCACAATGTTCGAAGGTCAAATGGTACCTAAACATTTTGGTGTTGGATTTAACTAAAAGTTAGATTTTCAATGTCGGTGACTTACCATTCCTCTCGGGACAAATTAGATGAGCAACCCCGTTAAATTAAGTTAAATAGTTAAGAAATTTACAATCACATCCAAAGAAGATGAGTCTTGAATAGCCAAAATTTGTTATTTTCGCATCCATTGCAGTCTCCTCAACCAATATAATTTGAGAAATTACAGCCAATCTTTATGTCTGCACCAGAGATGCTAGCCAAATGATCTGAGGCACTCCACTCTTTCCCCATTTTGGGGATATTAAAGCTCTAAGCATGCACAGTGATAAAAGGAAAAAAAGAAAAAGAAATCGGCTGAACATAAAATGATCTCGCAAAAGATAGCATAGCTTCTAGGAGCTCCAAGACTGCAAGCATTGCAAAACCTAGTTTCAATCTGCAGAGTACACAACTATATTGCAGTGCGCACAACATTCATAACCATCTTCTTCTACAAAGCTAACACAAGCATAAGAATTTTCAGACGACATCGACATTTGAATATGACAGTGAGCATGTCGCTGTCTGTCATGCAGAATGTAATTTAATTTTCTGAACAAGTATAACAACCATATGGAAATACCACAATTCATATATCTGCCACATTTCTAAAAAAATAATAATCTGGGAAATGACATATGTATAGTGGAAAATGTTTCATAGATAGACTAAAACATAAAACTTTATCTCAAATTTCTAAAATGTAGATGCTAACAGCTTTTAACAGGATAAAGAATATCAGGGGATATGGACAAGGGATCCTATATTTCCAGAATATTAAGACAAACATGAACTCTGTACCCACAAAGTAATTAAGACAAGAGAACTATTTGACCTGCATCATATGCGATATACACTATACAAACTATTAAATCTTCAGTGTCCCGCTTCCACTCGCACTTCCTCACTACTTGCTACAGGTACCTTTTCATATCCAGACGTCTCTCTAAATTTCCTGGGAATGAAGCAACGGCCACCAAATCGCTGCTGCAAGTAAATGAAGGCAGCCAATAGCAGACCAACAAATGGAATAATGATATCCCATGTAGTGGAATAAAAATCATGCTTGTGACTCCCATATATGTAGGATAAATCAAGGGACCAGGAAGAACTATGAGCCCTATAGAGGTCATATGCATGGGGCAGCAAACGGACAATAGTTTTCCCAACATAGAAGGAAGAGGCTAGACTATTTTCTTTACAGTTCAAGAATACATTGAACATTATCTGTGGAAGCAAAAATCCATCCAGAATAAAACCACCATAAGATTTAATGTCTTTCCACTGATAATGCTGCTGGTAAGCAATATGGCGGGGCCGTAAATATGGACTCGTGTAGGAATTCCTCCATTGATGAGCGTACCAAGCAATCAACCCACCACCTATATACAGAGGTAAGGACAAATAAAGAACTCTTTTCTCAGAAACCCACAAACTCTTGTGCCTTCCATCAGTGTACCTCGCAGAGCAACTAAGTTGGAATAAACGAAATTGCAAGAGAAAGGCTATCATTGTTACAACCCGTACTAAAACCTCATTTAATTCAAGCCATCCACCACTCTCAAGAAAAATGTTCTGCCGGTTATGATTTCCTATGAAAAAGGCTTCAAAGTTTAGCAATAGAGGTATCATATAACCTAGTGTAAGAACAATAAGCATCACAAAGGAAATGAAGGGTAGCACATCAGGATGCTTTTTCACATGATAGAGTTGCAACCCCACAAAGACACAGGCAAGAGTATTAGAAACCAAAACCATAGTAATCTCCATATCCATTCTCCATATGGATTCTGTAGCTTGGCTCTTATAAATTGAGTTAGAAGATATCTCAAGTTGCCTGAAGTAAAGAGAATCCATCTTTCCCCGCATGCTTTTAATGGTTCCCTTGGTGTTATCCCTACCCTTTGCATTCAATGGAGAAAACTGAATATTGACCAGAATGTCACAGTCCACTGAACTATCTTTTGCAGAATTTTCGTCATCCGATGTCAGATGTGAACAACCTATCATGCACAGGACACCAGTCTCCTTATCATATGTCCCCTCAGCAGATATTTCTACCGATGCATTTGATAAAAGCTTATCTCCCAATTGAAAATCAGAGCTTGTTGTGAAGGTCATTGAATAGCTAATATTTACAAGACCGCTGTGGTTGTCGTTCATTCGATAAGGCTCCAAAAGCTGATCACCTACAAACAATGGGGATGAGAAACCTTGTGCTATTTGTCCTTTAACATTTCTCACTGACATAAGGAATCTCATATCTGTGGAATAAGCATTAGGGTATGCCTTTCCAGCAGCACCTCTCATGGTCTTCTTTATTGGACAAAACTTATTTACCCTGTCAAGCATAGTATACTTATATTTCAAACCCGTAAGTCCCCTGATCATATTCCCAGAACCATGAAATCCAATCCTATCAAAATACCCTGTCTCATTCACAGCTATCCCGCTTGAAATTTGCCCAACAACAGTATTTCTTTCTCTAATTGTCAAGGTTTTAGAGAACCACAAGCTCAACTGAATCGAGCAATCACCAACAGAAGCATTAACTAATGAATACTTTAACTTCAAAACTCTACATGCAACCACACAGAGCTTATCTTTCTTCTCATCCCAAACTCCCTCACCAATAAACATTGTATGGGGATCAAAAACTCTTTCATAACCAAAAGGTCCATGACCATAATAAACAGAGTTTGAAAACCCTATCAGAAGTCGAATTCCACCATTCCCTCCACGCTCACATCTAATTCCTTGAATCGTCATAAATTTAGGCAAAATCCCAGAATCCCCGCCAAAAGGATTACATCTACCACTGCCATTGCGGTGGCAATCCTTCCCATACTCCAATTTCAAATTCCTAGCAAACCTATATAAATGAGTTAAACAAGTACTAGGATCTAGCCACTCTAAATGTAAATTATCATTGCCTCTATCATTTCCTTCAAAACACACATTATCGTTACCTTTATTTATCAGTGTATAGTTATATTCACCAAAATGCGGTATACCCAAAATAGAAATAGGCTCAAAATAACCCAAACTACTCTTATCGTTAACACTCTCTAACACCCCACTAATCAAACTACTAACATTACTGAAAACAACAGGATATTTAAGCTTTAAGACAACATTAGTATTGTTAAAAGAACTTACAACACCGCCCAAATTCGAAAAACTCGATCTAGAAGATCCAACCATACAAAGCTTCCCAGTCTCCATTGACCAAAGCCCATAAAGCTCAAAATCTAAAGACCTTGATCGAACCGGAATTCGAGGCGGCCGGAATCTGATTTCCCTCAAATTACGGGAATTGAAGTGAACTGGGAAGTGGAATCTGAGAGTTGCTTGTAGGATAACGACATGAGGTATTTGTGTAAAATAAATGGTACTTCTTTTTGGGTGAAACGAGAGCGGAACAACAGCGTTCTGAGTGGCGTTTTTGTTGGGTAGGATTTGGTTACCGCCGGTGAAATAAGCAATGTCAAAATGTAGGGTTTTGTCTTGGCCGAGAGCAAAGTTAATGTGAGTATTGGTGGATGGGGATTCTGGTACGATGTCGTTACAGTGTTGGGTGTAATATGAAAGGAAATTTGAAGGCGAAATTGGCGTTGTTGCTGCTGCTGTGGTGGTGAGGAGAAGGAAATAGAAGGAGAGAAAGAGAGCAGTGAAAGAGAATTTTAGGGTTTTTGAAGGGTCCAAAAGGGAACTTTTGTTATTACATTTCTGTAATGGAGATAATTGAGGAGTGGAACTGGTTTCCCCCATTTTTTTTTTCCTTCTCTGAAGAAGGGTCCCGTCAGTATCGACGCTCCGGTCTTGATTATGTCTTATAGGTGTATTTTCTCGGGTGTTTGTCCACTAAATCCGACCCGAATATGCATTTCAAAACCACGCTGACGTGGCACTGCATACGTTCTGCTTGCAAGTGCAGCGATGATAGCAGACAGATACTCGCCATGCCATGTCATCATCGTGGACAGTGAGTGCAAAACTTGTTTTTATCAATAAAGAAAGGGAGCGAGCAACGGTAGCTATTCTTGTTGAGCGTGATTATATGGATTTCTTTTTGCTGCAGAATGTTCGTAAACTAAAATCAGTTTAGACTTGTCCAAGCTCGTCGGTGCAGCACCAACTTTGGAGCTCGGACAAAATCCCATCAAGGCAAGACTCTACAACTGTCTTCTGAAATTTGAATTTAAAATCTGAACCTGCTTGACCGTCTCTGCTATACTTACTACAAAACTAATTGCATATATTAAGTGCAGTATTTAAATATATTAATTAATTTCTTAATTTTAAAAATTTATTGGTAATAAATCCCTTACCAATATGAATAATACACATGATAAATAATTAATTTTATGCAAATAATATGAGAGACTAAATATTTTTATGGCTTTAAATTTATATTTTATTAATTATTTTAATATTTTAATTTTTAATTTAATTTTATAGTTATTTAAATTTAATTTTTTTAATATATAAATACTTTTAATTTTCAGTTTAATATAATAAAATTTTATTTTTTAATAATATTAAACACCTTCGTAAAATACATATAGATATATTGAATGAGGATATATATCAAAAATATTATAAAAATAATTTAAATATTTATTAAATTACATAAAAATTAAAATTTGAAAATATAAATATATATATTTAATTTTTTTTAATTCACAATTTATTAAACTCCTAAATTTGTATTTATCTTAATAAGTTGTTGTATCTTGTGAAATTAATATGCCATATCACATTTATCACCATAAATATTTAGATTTTTCTAAACCAATAATCTCACGAGTTTGATTATTAAGTAAAATAAAAAGAAATTTTCATGAATGCCAAATTCCTCATCATAGATGATGTGGGATGTGGTGCTGCCATCATCCTTAGATAGTTGACATAACTAGTCACACTCACACCTCGAATTATCTGTATGCCACGCGGTTGAGCAGATAATTGAACTATCAGAGTAGGGAAAACCAACATTATCTACCACACTAATCCAAGCTTTGTTCTTTATTCATAATGTTGCAGTCGGCAACTCAATACCAGTGCTGTTTTATAGTAATAAAATTACAATACCAGGAGCCCTTTTCTCCTTTTCTTATTTAATAAATACACTCCTGTCATTTTCACCTTACACACAATAAGCAAAGACACTTTCCCTATCTTTTTATTTTTCCTGTGAAATCCTCAAGCACGTGTTGTTATGATACATATGGTACAAAATGTCATGGCGTATGCACATTCATGGGTCTACCTCTGCAAATTTGTTGCAATCAATTCCTTTAGCAGCAAATGCCTCCACAAGCTTTGGAAAGAGCTTAGAGAGCATGATTTTGAACCCTGTAGAATTTCCCTTTTGGTGTTCATGCTCAACATGTCCACATTCAAATGGGTATGCTACTGGAGCTCCTTGTATATATGCTTTACAAGCTGATAGAATATATTCAGATCTTCTCTTCAAGTGCTCCTCTATCAGTGTCCCAAAATGCTGCACATAACACATTATATCATTGTTAAATGTCCACAGGTAAGAGATAGCTCATGGTTATTAAGTCCCTAAGCAGTTAACCCCTGAAAAAGACAAGCTCTAAAAGGTTTATGCTATTGAAAATGACATAAAATAAGAGGTTGATTTTGAGTACGAAAGACTGTCATTTTTCATATCAACCATCCAAGCAGCAGTTATTAGTATAACAGAACAGAAATCCTTGGTCTGAAAAGAACTAGTATCAAGTTAGCCATTACTAAATCATATAAAATGTTACCAACTGATTTTACCTCTGGTGGCTGACGAAGCAAGTAAAGCATGGACTTCCAGGTCATGAGAAATGCATTTTCATTATAACTAACAGAGTTCTTCTCTCCCTCAGATCTTCCGATCTGTTTATCATACCCAGCCTCATTGAAATAAGGTTTTTCATTGAGCACAAGGGCCTGGAGGGAAAGAAGAACTTGTAGAATATTGCTCTCTGGACTCCACACTTCAGTGCCGGTGCCTGTCCATGTATTGAGGAGACTCAGGCAGACCTTGCCAGACTCGTATAAATTAGGATTGACGCGAAGCCCACCAGAACGATAGTGCACCAGCTACATGACATAGATTTATAGGGAATACATTACACAGCATAAAAATGATATGTGTATATTGAATACTCGAATTTTAGCAAATTTGCTTATAGTAAAGAACCATTTTGGCTTAATTGTTGCCAACGCAACTCAATGATAAATCTTTAGTCTATTTGAGTATTCATTAGACTGGTAGTTGAACCTATGGTAGTCTAGATTAAACAACTTACAGGTGGTTCGTGAGGATACTCTGGAGGAAGATATATATCAAAGAAGAACAGCCCGTCATGATATGGAGTTCCAGGTGCACCGACAATGGCTGCTCGAAGGAGATCCATCCTTCCCTCGTAGACGCGGACATATATTGATTCTATTGAGGTTGATACAAATCTTATAAGTTGAAGAATAAACCAATTCACAAAATGGCATTCCAAGTGAAGTCGAATTAAGAGAAGAGTGCTAACCAGGAAGATGTTTTTCTAGGGTACTCCACTCTTGCTGTACCTTCTTCAGCCAACTCCTTTTCATCTATGAGGCATAAAAAAAAAAAAATTTAAAAAGCGAGTGATATATATCATGATTGTTTGAACCTGTTCAGCTGATATAACTTTTCTGGGAAATGAAGTTAAGTTTCTTCTAACCTGAGATAATGCTAATCCCCTGCTCGCATCATCAAGAAAGTGGTGGTCAGAGCAATCATCAACCATTTCAAATTGCCTGAATCGTTCCTCACTCTTGCTGCCGAATAAAGACTGGACTTCTTTATTTTCCTGAATATCATTGACTTCCTGGTTTAAACTTGCGTTTTCAAAACTCTGCATGCCACCTGGTATCAGTGATTGCATCTCTGTGCAGAGATCATTGTTTTCCATATTTTCTTTCTCTTCGACCGACTTCAACTGATTGCCATCTTTAAAAACAGGGCCAGAAGATACTGAACAAGAAGATGTGGAACCAAAGGATTCAAATATACTTGCTGCGATGCTCCTGAAAAATCCAATAGTAGATCGAGGAAGAAAGAAGGAACTAGCCTTCCATGAGCCCTGTTTGCACTCACTGTTGCTACTGGAACTTTGCAGATCCTGAGAATGAAACATTGGTTGATTTCAAGTGACAACAACTTCTTTATAGATGACCAAAATGTTCATTAATGAGAGAGAGAATTAGCTTTACCTTTCCTTTCAGGCTAGAGGATTGTTTGTCAAGACCAATCATCTCTTGATTCAAATTCACATCGTCAATATTTTGCTCATTCACATTCAGCACAGAGTTTGCAGGTGAACTTTGATATTTATCTATACGAAAAATGTCATTAGGTGCAACCTGTAACAATGTACAACAGATTGTTTAAGATTAATGCTTCAATCTGTCTCCAACAATGAATGAAAACAGAATATCAATTAATTTTATCCAACAATAAATATTAGTAGCTTAAGATAACTTTTGAAAGTCTTCACTAACCTACAAGGTTCAAGTTATTACAAAAACCTACAATGAACCTGAAAAGTTCTACCACTCTTCTCTTACCAAAAATGTCAATCTGAATTAAATTATTACATACACACATGGACTAACCTAACTGGAACCGGAGGTGTTCCATCTCCCGGTGGCTGGAACGTAAAAGTAATTGAAAAGAAATAACAATAATTAGCCAAGTTCGTGTCTTAGAGATAACTAGGCAACCTAGCGCAAAAAAATAAATTGCCAACATTTGGTGTCTTTTGCTTAATTTAATCACGTCCTATTTCCGGAATACGAGATTCTTACCTAAATTTAGTGCATATAATATAACTAATACGAGTGTAGGTTAATGTATATACTATGACTAATAGAAATGTGATACGTATATATGATATATTTTATTATTTTAGTATTAGATGATTGACATATTTTTTATTATTTAAAATTAATAAATATATGTCAACCATTTATTGATCTGATATACAAGTGAAGACATGCATCAAGTCTAAATAATTTTTTTTTTTATAAATAATCATAACAACTAAATAAGTTGCATTGATATTACTATACAACTAGCACAAACACTTGAAACTCTAAATACTTATAAAATATTAAAATTATTTCTCTCTCTCTCTCTTTTATATATATATATATATATATATATATATATATATATATATATATATAGTTACACTGATATTTTAATTTTTATGTATTTATTTAAAAAATTATAAAATTTGGATCAGATTTACATAAAATATTGTAATATGTATTTTTTATATAAAATCACATACTTTAAACAATTTTATATAACTTTCTAAAAGAAAATTTTATAGAAATTTATAATTTTTATTCAATTAATATATAAAAGTATTGAAAAGTCACTATAAATTCACGACACCATAGAAATTTAATATATATATACTTTTTCTATTAATTTATTAATTAATAATTGATATTCATAATTAAATACTAATTTTAATCCTAAAATATAACATACTAATTATATTTTAATATATATTAACTAATAAATTAGTTTCTTAATTAGATAATGATTATAATTCTATCCTAAGAAATAGCATATTAATTATACTTTAATTATAATAATTAATAAATTAATCTTTAAATTAGATAATCATTCTAATTTTAAAAATAATATTTTAGATTATATCTTTAGTATATATTTATTATTGAATTAATTTTAATTGTATAATAATTTCTAATCCTGAAAAATAGTAATATCAATTATATTGATAGTATTAGTTCATATAACACCAAAATAAATTCATTAATATTTTAAAATAGTTTTTATATTGTTGCACTAAAAATTAAAAAATATTTAATTTATGTTATTTTTAAAATATTATAAATAAATATTAAATATTAAATATTCTATTAAATTTTATCTATAAATTTAATTTGATAATCAGAATAATAGCAACAGCCATGCAACTCACGAGTAAACGTCTAATATATACTAAATTTTGAAACAAATTTTTGTTGACATGTATAACTATTTTTGATACATAAATTTTTTATTTTAACATATATATATTTACTTTTGGTACATAAAATTTAAATTTATGCATAATTTTAGTATTTTTCTATCAAAGCGTAAAAGCACAATCAACGGAAAGCTTCCTTGAAACCAACCCTTGTCTCAATGTCACTTTCCAAACAAAACCGCCTTTCCTAGATCTATGAAAATAATAATGCTAATTATATTTATAGTATCAATTTAAATAATTACTAAAAAGTAATTAATAAATACTTTTAAGATAATTTTTAACTAATGAAACCTTTTCTAGAATGAAAAGGATATTAAAACATTAAAAAATTTAAAATTTAAAATATTTAATTTATTATTATTTTTAAAAATATTATAACTAATATAAAATATGAAAAATTCTATTCAATTTTATCTTATTCGTTATTATTTATAATTAAAATAATTTTACCATAAAATGCGCCATCACTTTTAAGTATTGAGATCGGATAGAGCCCACACCTTGGTTTGAAGACCAGAAGCCCATGTCACCTCAACTGCACCATCTTTGAAGCCCGAAACATACCCAATGCAGGACAAGTAACCATCACATGGGTAATCACTCTGATCTTTCCCACATTCCTTGCCTTCAATAGCAACAGTTTCACCCATGCTAGTCTCTCCCTTCAAGCGATGCATATCAGCTTGATCAACAGTGTTAAATACAATATCTCCATAACAGTAGGAGAAATCCGGGTATTCAACTAGTTCATAGGCACTCACAGTTTCTCCTTGTGACACCAGGTTGCTGCCCACATCATTAGCCTGATTTGCTACAGTAAGCTTCCATTTCACTTTAACAGTTCGTTCCTTCGCATCCACAGCACTCACAACACCCCATTTTCGGTTGTCAGGAACATTTGGATCATCACAAGCACCCTTCTCAACTACATACTGCCCTGGCCAGAACTCATGGGCATTCACCACATTTACAGGAAGTAGAGAATGTGAATCCAATTCTAATGAGCAGCTTCCATCCTGCCACAGAACATCAACTATGGTTTTTATCTTCACAATAACAAAGATTTCCTCGAGATTTGAGTGATCTTGCCTCTTAAACCCTTTTCCCATTTTATCATTCTCTTTAATGAGCTCAAGGGTGGATGCATCATACAGCATCTGCTTCTTCACACCCTTAAAATCAGCAAAAGGAAGCATGCACCAGTCTCCAAGCTGCCAATGCTCGTAAGAAGAACATGGCAACAAAGTCAGGTCTTTCACATCCTGTAGATGACGGGGAGCAGGCAAGCTCATATCACAACCAACAAGAGCACAAGCAAGCCAGTCAACGAACATTAGACCTGCATTTACAGAAGAAACAGTTCCAACGTCCTGATTTTCCTTCCAAGCACCACATAACGATCTAGTCTTTGAAACAGCAGGGAGCCTAACCTGCACTCTCTGTCCTGGGTAATAGGGGTACGTCGAGTCTTCAAGTATGTTGGGAGAAACAGGCAACAGCTTTTCTTTGTCTGCTGCAATTACCTCGCACTTGCTTCCATCATCAAAGATAATGGTGACATTGTGGACAACTTTGTCCACCCTTCCTATCCAAGGCCCATTGACCACATAATCTCCCACTGACATGGAGCAAATCTTTAGAAGCTCCTTGGAATCAACAGCTTTTATGATTTTTCCATGAACATTTTCCAGGTCAACGACCATTTTGACGTTTACAACTCTTCCCATCTGTCCTGACGGATTAGCTACAGAGCAAACGACCTCTCCACGTACGAACCCCCTCTCAAATGAAAGGAAATCATCAATTTTTCCTATGCTCTCCTCCAGGCTTGATAAAATGCAGTTAGCATGCCCGCCATATAAAAATTCAAGCTCACTGCCACTGTCGCTCAAACTGTCCCAATCAGAATCACTAGAGAACATATCCATCATCGACTATAATTATCAACGTTGACTCAGAAATAAGATTTTCCTTTCCTTTTTCTTTTCTTCTTTTTTTTTTTTCTTTCTTTTTGTGTGTTCTTTCTCTCCCAAGAAACACTATTTACTCTGGAACTTCAACTAGAAACAAAATGTTACTATTGATTCATGCATACCTGGACAGGAAATAAGAGATGGCTTATTAGGGAGTAAAAATTGAATATGAAGGAAATGCATAATGAAACTACGAAAGTAATGCTAGGTGGCATGCAAACTCTAAAATGTATTACATATATTACATTTTTCTATGGGATACATTTTAGATACCGAAATTTTTTGAAAATTCTTTAGAAAAGTTTCAAAATTTTCGTTTCCTATTATTTTTTATATTTTTTATTTACTTTAAAAATTCTAAAAAACAATTTAAAGAAAATTTGTCTATTTAATTGGGATTCTCTATTTTAAGAAAGACCTTTAATTTTATTCTATTTATTTTTATTTCTATTTATAGATGATTTTTAACTTCTTTCTATTAATATTTTTAATTATTTTTCATTTAAAAGTTTTTATATATACATATATTGTTTTTATCAATAGTAAGTAGCTATCTTTTAAAATCTAGTCAATATCAGCTAGTAATTTAATGGATAAATCACGCAATATAATATGTATTATATACCAAAATATTTACTATCTAATTTGTATTTTATATGATGATAAAGATAAAAATGTAATAAAAAATCTAGAATAATCATTTACTAATATTTTAATTTTTCATAAATAATTATTATATTTATTAAAAATATTAGCATAACTTTTAAGTATTTGATTTATTATATATATATAGTATTTGTCTAACGTTTCGTTTATTAGCCTTTTAAAAAATTTTATATTTCTATTTTATGTCGTATCACTCGTTTATTTTTTCGTGCAATCTAGTAATAATGTCAAAGCACCTAATTCTTTTCATCAGAGTATCTTTGAGCTATTTTATGCTTGTCATCCGAAAATGCAACTATATCATAAATATGTGAAAGTTGGAAACAGAAAAAAAATTAAAAAAAATTAGGAGCAGGAAGAGAGTTGATACCTCTGAGTTGCACTTCACCAAATAACTTGAAATGACAAAACCCGTAGTGGTGTAATGCTACGTTAAAAGATAGTGCAACGGATAATGCAATGGTGGTTTGGCAAATGAGCAGACTATAGAATCAGCAATGCAGAATGAATTCTGATTTTGTTTCCTTTCAGAAATTAATTCCAAGCTTCAATATAGATATTCCAACAAGAAATCTTGACCTTTAAAAGCAGATCATATGCCAAAGCCTTTCAAAGAGATAACAGGGAGCCAACTCAGGGCTCCCAAATGCCAAAGGAGATTTGCCCTAGAGGGATAAGAGGAATCAACTCAAGACTCCTTATAGCCCACAGGGATAGTAGGAGCCAATACAGACTCCAGATGCCAAAGGAGATTTGCCCAGCAAATGGACGGAAGCTCTTGCAAGAAGAAACTTCCAATGAGGATTGCTACAGAGGTGATATATCAATAGGCTGCAAGTCTTGCAGATTGAAGTATATCTTGCAAGAGAAGAGAAATTTCATGCCAAAGGATATCCGCTTTGTAGCAAAGATGAAATCTTCAGTAAAATATAAGGAGAACAAATAATGAAAGAGTATATACTCTGCTAAGCTGTTCACTGTGAGGTGAATTTCCCAGCAAGAGAACTTTGCCAAAGGAGATTTGCCCAAAGGAGCTGAAATCTTGATAACCAAATTGTCACCGGAAAAGATCTCGCTTCTTTTGGATGCAAGTTTATATTGCCAAAGAAGATTTGCCCTGCTTCAAACTAAATTTCTGTCAGGTAGACCCAGTGCCAGAGAAGATCTGCCTCACGAAGAGAGTTCATTTAATTAGCAAAGGTCTGCAAGAAGACTAAGTCTAACAGACATGTTTCCGGAAACTTTAATAACAGAAAGTCGATCATGAACTGAACAAAGCCTTGTATGGAACAATTTCATTAGGTATCAGCCAAAAGTGAGTGCTTCTCCATATACTTTTACATTTCCTTGCAACCTGCCATGAGAACACCTATTATTTACATCATTATGAGCAGAAAATCTTTAGGATGAAGCTCTAAATATGCGGTTTCAGTAAGAACTTTACAAAAATTTATCTCAAAACCGCATATGCAATTAAGACTAGATTGTGATGGGATGCAATTTAAGAAGCCTTTTAATTTCATCAATTAAAAAATAGAGAGAAAGCGAATATAGTAGCACAAATTTTTTAGCCCCATACAGAATATATGCCTAAGCAAGAATCAAATTCTATCATACATATATACGAGTTCCCATAACCCTTTCCTTCAATAACAAATTCACAACACCACTCTGCACTCTACATGGAAGTGTACGCCTACCAAACAGTTTTATACTCCAGCATATACCCAAAAGAAGAACGGACAAAGTGTCAATTTGTCCCTTGAACTAATGTCCAATAGTCAACTGCATCTAATTTAAACTTTTTTAATAAATAACACTCTAAACTTATATCCAATTGTCAAATACATTCAATTTATATTTTTTAGCAAATAAATCCATAAACTTATGTCCAAAGAAGAACTGAAGTAAAAAAAAAAACTGGCAATTAAAACTAACGAGGTTAACGCTTATAAAATAGCAGGAACCCGCAAAACTCATAAACGCTTACAACCAAACAGCTTCGAACATCATACAAATAAAACAAACACAAACGGTGCGTATACATGCAAAACACATCAAAGAGACCTCACAGAGAACAGAAAAGTAGCAAAACAGTACCATTTTTGGCGCTTCTAAATATCAGTGAAGCCGTGTAAACCGATCACCAAGAAAAAGCCAACACAGAATCTACATGAGCCAATCAAAGGAACACGACCCAGTTGATGATTTGCTGCTAAATCACGTTCCTCTGATTGTCTCTCTCCCTTTCTTGCAAGAACTTTGTCTGCCAAGAAAATCTTTTAGCTGGAAATTCAGAGAGGCACAGTCCCTCCCCGAATCCCGGCCATCATTCCATGAATGAGGCTTGAAAACATTGCACAGTCAAGCTGAAAAAGAGAAAAAATAGAAAAAAGAATTGTTTTGTTTTCTGTCCTGGCCTATATAATTCGGTTAGGATCGGTGAATATGTCTCTGTTTTTCTCTGTCTGTCTAAAAATGAAAGACGTTGGAGGTTTATTATCAGTGGCTTTCACAGCCAATGAGATATAAGAGACTATTGTCCATTGATGTGGAACAGAATATCCTAACAGTATCAGACGCAAAACACTGTAACTACTACATTCAATTTACTCGATTGCCCTTCAAATCACTAATTTATATGGAAATTTTTCCTTTTCACATATGCACTTTTCTTTTACACATAAGCATTATTGTGATCTGTAATTTTTTTTTTATATTTATAATAAATTATTTTATCAATTAATAAATAATTTTTATAATTAAATCATAATTTCTAAAAAAATAGTATTTTAATTATATTTTTAATATTAAATTAACTAATAAATTAATTTCTTTGTTAAAAGATAAATTTGATTTTTGAAAAATAATATTTTAATTTTTAATACTTTAGTATCTAATAAATTAATTTATTAATTGTATAATCTAATTCTAAAATATAATATATCAATCATTGTAAATTTTAGTTTCATATATAATTAAAAATAAATAAATAAATAATTTTAAATAGTTTTTAAATTTTTGTATTAGTAAAATTTTAAAATATTAAAAATTTTATCTGATTTTAGACATAGTACATCAATAAAATCTGCAGAATTAATTTATATATAATTTAAAAGGTGAATTAATAGATATTTTAAAATAGTTTTATATTAATTGCATTGATAAAATATTAAATCTATTACAATTTTTTATAAATATGATAAATAGTCATGAAATAAACTCATTGTCGTTGCTATTTATAATTAAGATAATAAAATGTGCATTATGCATAATTGTTTTAAACCTTTTCTTTTTTTTTTTGTTTCGATGAAACACATTAGTTCTTTGTGATAAAAACAAATATTTAGTAACCAATCAGGGAATGTTGATATTCTTGCTTTTTTATGCCTCATTGCATAAACCATTTAGCAAAAGTCTGTCAGCAGCTCAAAATGCAATTCCAATTCTTAATATTTCAGTTTTCCTTTTAACTCCAAATTAATGGTTTTCTTAATAGTGGCAAGTCCAAAAAGATTGAAATAGTTAATAGCTTGTCTTAATTGCTTAATGACCGACACATCTTTGTGTTGTTTATGGTACATTAAATTATATTCTACAAAAAGAATGAAGAGAGTCTTGTTCGAGGGCTGCCTATTTCAGTCATCTTTAGGGCACATGGCAGCAGAAATTATGACCTCCAAGAATAATAAAAGGAAAAAGAAAATGATTCTTCCATATTATTGATATGGGGACATTTAGTTGTGATTTAGACCAATAGCAAAAGCTTACAGTAATGGCTTCCACATGTTAGTTTTCAGATTCACTAATATGTTGTTAAGCATTTCTTTTAGGAACAGCATAAAGAATATGCTTGGTACATTACTTAAGGCTCCAGGAAACTAAGGGGAGAAAAGGAAAAAGAAAATAACTTTCACAAATTTGCTACTTGTGAAATATGGATAGCTGAATTAATAGACAACTTAATTTTTCTTGTTTCTTTTCTTTTCTTATGGCATATTGGCAACTGGCAAGCAAATGCCTAGCAAGAGCACTTTATAATGCAGAACAGAAGTACTGATGAAAGCACTAAAGTTTGAATGAGACTGTAATTAAGTTTATACTAATTGTCATAACTTAGGCTTAAGGAATATTCTGAATTCAGGTCAGCACCAGCCCACCTAACAGCCATAAAGTTCACTCCACAGGATTCCTTGTATTTTCATCAACATATGCTAATTATGTGTTGTTATCTTGACAAAGAAAGCAGTCTGCTGGGTTTATTTAATGGAAGTGAATATGTATTGTGTGTCATTGTTTCTTGAAAAAGTCATTGACCCAGTTTCTTTTGCACCCTATTAACATCATCTCTCTCACTTAAGAAAATAGTGTCCAATCAGTTTATCTTGGTAAGTGTGTGATCAAAGACAGCAAACTTTGTTGATCTTTTGTAGGTATGATCTTTCAAAAAATTCTGATTTACTCAAGCAGCACTAATTCACTGTCTAGTTGGAAAGGCATAAATAATGCTAAAGAAAATAAGGAATGATAATGACTAGTTCCTAACTGTCTCTTCCATTTCAATAAAATTAACAAAGTTAACATAATATTTTATATCTTCTTTTTATTTCTCTTTTTAGGTGGATCACAGGTGTCAATTCTTTCTGTTTTTTTGGGGTTTCTTTTTTCCTTCTCTATCTTTCAATTTTGACAGGGATGTGTCCTGGAAGTAATTCCAAATGCTAGTGACCCTCTAGTGATCACTAGGGTCCATGCTTAATGGAGTTTGGGTTGAAGTTAGCATCAGCAAATTAAACAAGTTAGCAACTTTTTGAGCATAAGGAGTTTGGATTTGTGCAGAGATTTTCCGAGTGTCATGCTACTGCACTTCAAGTTTACTGACATGGGTCAATTTTGTGAAGATTTTCCCAGTGTCACGCAACTGTACTCCAAATTTATTGACATGGTTCAATTTTTTTGCACTGTATCATCCTGCTCAAACAGTTGACTTGAGTTCAAGAAAAGAATTCCCATCTTTTCTTAAGCATATATGTCTCCTACTTTTATAAAAATGGAGAGACTCGAACAAATTTGACATAAAAGTTTATTTGGGATTTTTGAGTTGAGCGTAGCAATAGAAAAGATTATGGCTCATATAAGAATCTCTAAACATATTGCCAACCAAGAACATATTCTATCTCAAAATGCTTGTTAAAAGAATGAAAAATCTTTCTCCCCTTCTCTTTTCCTCTTGTTGTTTCCCAACAATCCTCATTAATGGTTAAACTATTAGCAATATCAGTAAAGAGAGCATATATATTGTGGATTGCACGCATCAGAAACATCACAACACAGGCCAATTTGCAATGAAACAATGCATATAATAAGTAATTAATTAAGCTTACAATATCAAGTCTCCTCTAATCGCAACCAATTTGAATTAATAAGACAATCTCAGGCATTGCCTAGTTATTACATCAAGATGCTGCTGAAGCACAAGTCTATAAATTATAAACTGTTGGCATTTTGAGTTTAGTGAGCTTAACTTCCACCACTTTGAATAAATTGTAACTAAGCGTTTTGTTAAAGATGAAACTCACACAAATAATGAAATAAAGAAAAAAGAATTATATGGCTGCAATACCAATTAATTACAAATTAAGATTTAGTTGTGCGTATTTAAAGATATATGAATTATTTTAAACCATATATATCCTGGATACCAATTAATTTTTATTTAAAGTTGAGTCGTAAAAATAAGGCTTAATGGTCTGAAAAATCCAGACCTTTATGATATTTTGTTATTTTGACCAAAATTTGTAATGTTGTCCATTTAGCTATAAATTTTTCAAAATGAGAGCTAATTTGGCCAATTCGCAATATTGGTCAAAATTGAAATAGGTAGATGATGATGTATAATCTTAAATATACATTTAGCTTAGTCCTATTGTCGCATCATTGACCATCGAACCCACCCTAGTTAAGCTAACTATTCATACTCATTTTACCCATTTAACTCACTTCACTTTACCCATTTACTACTTAACTCCTCTCTTCTCATATTTTTATATTTCTTTTCTTTTTCGAGTTTCAAGTTGTAATAGCTTTGCATGGACTCCTCAGCCAAAGCATCTGTTACTTCTTAAATAGAAAGAGAGAGATTTTGCAGTAGGCGCAATATTAGATTGCGTTGCTACACATCAATGACAAGAAAAAAAATCCAAATAAGAAGTTTCTTCATTATCCTTTTTGGAAGGATCGAAACTGTAATATATTGCAATGGTTTGATCTAGAGAACATATATATATTTTATATTTCTTTTTCTTCTGTTGCAATTGAACAATTATACTTTATTGTTTTTATTTTCTTATGGTTAATTTTAAATCAAATATAGGGAACATATATATATTTTATACTAGCAATTGATTAAATTATATATTAAATAGTTAACACAAAATTAATTCCAATATCATTAATATTCTGAACCAACATAACTTACAAGACTTTAGGCATATATATGAAATAAAGGCAATGTCTAAACCAAAATAGCTATTCAGGATATGCACTAAAGGCAAATGTATGCCATAAAAAAGTTAATATTATTAAATCCCAATTTTCATACTCATTATTCGAATTACATCAGACAAGCTATTTCTTTTTGGATTTTCCTTGAGACTTCACTTGTTTTGGAGCTGCAGCCTGTGTGACAGTAAACTTATAAACCACAAAAGTTTGTCAACTTTGGGTATTTGGAGGCTAAGACTATTTGTTGTCTGGCTCTGGTGCATCTAGGTGAAGTCAATAGTTCCATACCCTAGCAATGTGTCCTTGTAAGTCGATGCTTATTGCTGTTGCAGCTGTCTGTCTAGTTCCACCCGCATATCTCATCCTCTTCACATTTGGCATCTAAACAAAATAAAATCATGTATTAGGCCACTTGTAGTAGTAACTCACTAAAAACAACCCTTGTCAGTATCATAAAAAAATCATCACTCTATAACCTTAACTTGTCTACATAATAGCATAAAGCTCAAATAAAAAAATTAACCAAAAATAATAAATAATTTAATATTTACTAATTTCCTTGCATTTTACCTTCCTTCTTTTATGCGCTAAATTATTAGCACTTGATAGCCCTATATTTAAAGCTCTGAATGTATTCAAGATTATATATGTGAATTACACGTTATTCTTCACCAGTTTCGATTTTGAGCAACCCTGTAAATTGACCAAAATAGCTCTGAATTGAAAGTTTTATGGCTAAATTTGACAATATTAAGAATTTGACCAAAACAGCAAAATGTTTGGATTTCTTAGAACATTTAGAGCTAAAAGTAAATGTGGAGCAATACATGAACTTGCATAATACTGTAGTAAATAAAGATGCCCTTATTCTTAGTAGCTTAATAGCCAATGAATGTGGACTCCAAAATCACAGCACACCTTCCACTATATAACAACACAAGAAAAATAATAATAAAACATATAGTTACATAGTGGAAGAATCACTCTCTCTTTATTGAAACGATGGGCTCACATGTTGAAAGAAGAAGGAAATTATCAATATCAACAGCAGCACATAAAATTGCTTTTCATATTATTATTATTATATAGCCTATATATTTTGTCACAGTTGACTTCCTGTGAAGGAATATGCAATTCGTTGGCTTTCTTGACATGGAACATAAATGGGTCTCAGGCTGAAGAACCCTGTGCCACAGTCTTTGAGGGTTTAAAACTTAAAAGGGGTCTGGTGGATTCATTGTACACTGCATTTACATTTATATATATTATATCATATTATGAGGTTTTTCTCTTTGTTTTCTTATTTTGGGCCATAATCCACCCCTCTGAGCACTATCGATTTATTTAATGCAAATATTACAGAATAAGGTGGCCTCATAGGCTAATACTATCAAAATCAAATCACCTATTTGTGCTTTCCTTGGATCTGACCACTACTCAGAATCGTATCTTTCTGGGTAGATTGAGTATTGCTATAAAAAATTTATTAGGATTATTAAAACCACAATTTTATAAAATATTTAATTATAAAGAAAATTTTGACATACTTTTATTATAGAGCGTGAAATTTAATGAACACCCATATAATTATTACCATTTTATATGCCTTCAATTTGAAATTAGTATTAGTACTGATTATGATAAAAGCTTTTTGCTTAAATGTAAACCCACCTTTCTTCCTTCTCTAATTAATGAATTGCAAACAATATTATTCTGGCTTGGGATATATATATATATATATATATATATATATATATATATATATATATATATATATATATAGAATTATTAAAACTACAATTTAATAAAATATCTAATTATAAATAAAAAATTTGATATATTTTTATTATAGAACGCGAAATTTAATGAACAGCCATATAATTATTACCGTTTTATATGCCTTTAATTTGAAATTAGTATTAGTACTAATTATGGTAAAAGCTTCTTATTTAAATGTAAACCCACCTTTCTTCCTTCTCTAATTAATAATATTATTCTGGCTTGGATACATTATATATATATATATATATATATATATATATATATATATATATATATATATATATATATATATATATATAAAATCTTTTCATGCACGTGTGCTGCATATAAGCTTTTAAAATTTGAATCCGTTATTATTCATATAGTTAAAATAAATTCATTATTAAATTTAAATTTGAAGAAAAACTATTAGTGTTAAAAGCTAACATAATTTATAAATTTTTAAAGAAAAACATACACACATAGTAGAGGTGTAAAAAATATATTCAAAACTCGTATTAATAATCATAATATTTAATTTCTATTACTAACAATAATACCTCTAGAATTATAATAATTTGAAATTGTATTTCTATATTAATATGATTAATTTAGAATGATGTTCATCTTTTGTTATTTTTTTCTTATTACAATTATCTTAATCAAATTCTATGTTAAATGATCAAACATTAATGAAAAAATCATTCCATTCATCCTGACTTTTGGTTATTTTCATAAATATCCTTTTACATTTAAATTTTAGTATTTTAGTCCATTGCTTTTATATTTTTTACCAAATTTATCCAAACTTAATTAGGCATGTACCTTTAATGATGTAACATACATATGTGTTTTATTTTTTGCCAACATGAAATTCAACTTTGACCAAAACCACCTTATCTATCCTAACCTTTTGTCATTTTTGCAAATATACCATTATCAAGCGAAAACATACTATTAAACCAATCAAATATTTTTTCAAAAAAAAGAAAGGTAAAGACGATATCTTTCTTCTTTTGATAAAGAGATTTTAGAGGGAGAAATCAAATAAAGATTTGTGTTTATGAAGACATAAAAAGAAAGAAATAAAGTAGAGACTATTATAAATATAGAGGAATGAGACCAAATAATCTCTTCAAGAGATTTTTAGTAATATAAATTAATTTTGGATACTTATCTCTTATTGATTTTAAATGGATTATATAGATATTTTGATTAAAATTGTATTTTACTTTGTAGTTTCTCTCTCTTTATAAACACAAATCTCTTTTTGCTTTCTCTTTCTGAAATCTATTTCTTTATAAACACAACACTTTATCTAAAAGATTTTGATAGAGAAAAAAATAAAAATAATATTATTTCTACCTTTCTTCTTTCTTTTAAAAGAAAAATTGATTAGTAAAATAATGTATTTTAGCTTGATGAGGATATATATTTATAAAAGTAGCTAAAAGTCAAGGTTAATGTAATGATTTTAGTCATGACTGGATTTCATATTGGCAAAAAATAAAACACGTCTATATGTCATATCATCAAAAGTGCATGCCTAAATAAGTTTAGATAAATTTAGTAAAAAACATAAAAATAATGGACTAAAATATTAAAATTTAAAAATAAAAATTGCCGAAAGTCGAATAGATGGGATGATTTTGCCCATATTAAATAATTAATGAATTTAACAATTTCATTGACATCATTATATTATACTAATCGTACATTTTTTTTCTTACAGGCCTTAATTTAATTTTTGTATTACAATAGTAGTTATAAATAATTAGACATGTTATTATTCACCTAATAAAATATATGTTTAATATTATAATTTACAAGCTTATAACCTTTTAGCTTCACAAAGAAAAGAACCTTGTTGGTACCTTTTTGTTGTATTATAATTTTTAGGAAGGGAATTAGGAATGAGGCAACGAATGTAGCATTCATCCAATAAAAGGTATTTATAAAATATAAATTTTCAAATTCAGTTGAAGTTTTAATTTTATTATTTATATTCATCTTAAATCCAGTTAATACTACTGTCATATTATCTGAATTTATCAAAAAATTATATTTAATATACTATAAATGTATTTATAAATATTTAACTGGAAAATGAATATTCTCTGCTAGACACTTGTTTATATAAATAATTTAAGTGACAAAAAATATATTCACTTAACAATTCGATTAATGTATAAATAATATAAATGAAATAAAAAAATTAAATTAATAAAACAACATAATAATTAATTAAATAAGAAAAATATAAAATAAAAACTAATCAAATAAGTAGAATATTACTATTAAACAATTACTTGCTATGGGCGAATGTAAAAATTCAAACTATATTCAAAACTTGCCACAAATATTATTATACAATTTTTAAATTCATCCAAACAACGTAATCCGTTTGGTATGTCTAAAAGAACTTAAAAGCATAGAGAAAATTAATTAAACAAAAAGTTGTAAATTGTACGGACATAAGCTGACAATATTATTTTCATCCACATTTATACTATTCTTTCATCATATGGGAATGAAAAAATCTATGTAATCGGAGGATTAAGACGTCAAGAAGTGGAGAAAACTATTGTGACTAGGAATTCTATTAGCACAATCATATTTTAAAGGAAAGTGGGAAGAAGAACGAAGTGCATTAGAAATTGCCAATTTCTTTTAGTTGTATTTTTCTAGTAGGGAATATCATTATATATATATACACCAAGTAGCAGAGAAGATCATTGAGAATAAAGAGAGGAGGTGGGCAATAAAGTGAGTCCACTTAGAGGCACTTTATTTCATGGATTGGGATATTCATGCATATAATATATACAATTTCCTTTCAACCACCCATAAATCATATAAAATTGATTTTCAACTCTCAATTGCAAGTATTAACTGAGAAAATCTATTACCCTTTTTCCCTCTAAACAAAGTTCCAGCTGTCTGTGGGCATTATCTCCACTCCCCTGATTACAATTTGCCCATATTCATTATGTTTTTTCTAACTCTTCATTTTCTTTACATATTGATGGGACCTTTTTCCCATTTCATACACCTATAATATGATTGTGGTAGATTTTTAATAGCTAGTTAAGTTTTTTCTTAAGTAGACTAAATCATCCAATTATTAACAAAAAGAATATCAATATTTATAGTGATTTTTTTACTACAAAAATAATAAGTTTTATAAAAGAAATTAGGAAATTTAAAATTGAATTGTTCCTATTATATTATTTTGGAAGGTGCGAGAAGACTGTTTGAATATCTTATTTATATAGAGAAAATCTTAATGCTATATATTAATGATTTGGAAATTTTGGAGCCCGAAAAAACCAATAGAATATTAGAAAATAAGTAAAAAGGTTAATACAAGAATTGAGTTTAGGGACAAAAAGCGAAAGAATTTGCTTTTTAGGGTTTGATAGTAATGATCAAGACTCGAGTCAACCAAATGGATATGCATGTGCCTTTGTTTTGCCAATTTCCATTTCTTTCGTAATCAAGTGGGATTACTATTGGTAGTAGGAAATGATGAGATGGAGTGCTATGTCATTGTCTCTATCCTCAAGTATTAGGTTGCTCCTCCAAGGAGGAAACTAACATGTGCACAAATGAAACCGATGGGTGCATAAAGATTAGAGAATCTACCTTTTCCATTGAGCACCTTAACAAGTAGCTTTTGTTGTCAAGTGAATTGGAGACCAGTTAAGGCTTTTCCTTGTCCAATTCTAGCTAATCATTTCTGTCTTCTACAAACAATTGTTTTTTTTTTTTTTTTTTTAATATTAGGATGAAGGGATTAAAACTAATCAAACATGGTTTATAGAGTGCTTAAACCAGGATGGTAAATTACAAAGACACCTTAATATTTCTCGTCGAAACCTCAACATTTCTCATCACTTGATATTGAATTATATTCTTTTTTAACTCTTGTTTATCTTATTATTTGTGAAGGATATATGGTTTTTGAAGAATGAGGAATAGGTTTTATAGTTGAATTGTTTTAAAATGACTTCATACTTACATGTAGAGTTCTTCGCTTCCCATTTGCGCATGAAGTAGGAAAATGTCCTCAGAAAGAGTTACTAATAATACAAAATGTTCAAGCCTAGAATGGGATGCTATTTTAGATCTGTCCTGGTTTGGACTTTCAGGGAAAGAAAAAATAGTGCAGAATAAAAACTCCACCGAGTACTACTGACCCTTCATTGTGCTTTTCCTAATAGGCCATTGACCTTGCTTCCAGCCTTATTATTACTATATTATGCATATATTCCTATGGATTAAGTCAAGGCCATTAAAGCTTCACACCAACCAGTCCCAATATTACATCAAACATACACTGTCGGAACTCATAATTGTGAATATGAAGATAGGATGTTTTGACCAGCTAATGCTTGGGTATGACCTATAGTTGAAAACAGCAATACGAGAGGCCCTTCAGCTACCAAATAGTTTCTTATTGCATCAACCAAATGTTACAAACTACAGCCAAGCAAGAGACCCAGCGTCTGTTAGAATCAGGCAGCAACTGAAACTGATAAAACATGGTAGCTATCTTTTTCATACAAAATCAACAGATCAGTCCACTTATTGAGATTTGTTTGGTTTTAGCTGATGCCGATAGCTAATTATCTATTTATATTAATATTTCAATTCATTTATTGAAATTTATTTAGTTCAACTAATAGTTGATAGCTAATTTCATAAAATATTTATTAAATATTTTTAAATAGTTACAGATAGCACTGTGAATTAAATAGATCGATAATAGTGATGATAATAATAAAAATTAAAGATTTAACTAAATAAAATAAAAATATTATTGATAATAATAAAATATTTATTAACAAATAACTAGTTGTTTCAAAAATAATATCCAACTATTTTATGATATCTATATCATAAGTAGCCATTTTATGATATTTATATCGTAAGTCACAAATTGTTTTCTTGCTCTCATAACTTGGAGATAATTTAATCCTTTAATGCACTCATTCCAATTATTTCAAAAGATATAAAATAATTAATAATAATATAGAGTACTATATTTATGCCACTTTTGATGTGTCACATCATCACAAGTACTTATCCTAGATGTAAAACTTTGTCTTCATTATTTATTTTTGTCAATATATAAAAAATAATTCAGAGCTGATGGATAAAAATCAGCTATCATCCAATGAGCTAAACCAAACACCCTCTACTTTATTAATTCCTTGGGACTACCCTATTGAAAACAGAAGATTACCACTGAGATTTCACGGGTTTAGTGATTAATTCATACAAATAAAGTAACAAGAAATACAAAATTTTAGCAGGAGAAAAAAATGATATATTCCAGCATACCAATCCTACATAAAGGACATGGTTTCTGCTTCTACGACATCCAAAATGTACACTGGATAAATCAGGAATGAGATAATGTCCATCATATAGATGGCAAAATTGCAGCTCCGATATTATAAGCATGGAAGGCTTATTGTGAACATATGGTCACACGAAATCCCTCACTAAGCAGCAGTTGGAACCTCTTCCTGCTTTTTAACTGCTACCTTTCTAGGTTTTGTCTTAACTTTCATTTCTGCCTTCTCAATTCCTTGAATATCAGTTATTCTCAACTTAGTCAATTCCTGAAAAGCAGAGAACCATGGGTCAAGAGGGAAAAAAAAAACTGAGATCTTTGGGTTTAATAAACTAAAACCACTCAGATGAATGATCCATGGCTTACCTGTCTATGTCCTTTGGTTCGGCGGTAATTCTTCCGTCTCTTCTTCTTAAAGATAATTACTTTCGCATCTAATGCCTGAGGAAAAGCAAGGAAGCATAGTGATTACATTCATCGACACAACCTAGTAAATGAAATAATGCTCTGACTGTGAAGACCTCGCACTAGAAAACAAAACGCCAGACACAGTTCACAACCATATAATGGTTGAGCAATAGGGTCCGGTATATTCATCTGATATATACAGATTCACAACCAAAAATTTCCAGTTAGTGCAACAACACCTAAACAAAGAGAAATGAATATTCACCTGCCTTTACATTAGCAAATATACTTTTCAGATGTACTGTTCTTTCCCCATTGCAAAGGAGAAAATTATTATCCCATTTTAAGATCTTATCCAAAAGGTGTGCAGCATCCTCAGAAACACATGCTCTCATAAAATCTTATGCATGTTAATTTTGAAGCAATTGATGTCTGAATGAAACTATCTCAATTAACATCTGCCTGAAATCATCTTACCAAATAATCATTACAATGCCCCCAATAACTTCAAGAATCATTAAAAGAAACTCCAATTGTGTAAAAGATTGTGGAACAAGCTCCAACAGTGAGATGTATAACTTATATGATTTGGAAAGAAGCAGACAGCCAACCAGGAAAAGGGAGGAATCTCCCAAGTTTGATTTTATCTCCCTTGTCAAATTACACAACAGATCAAACATGCCTACTCACATCTTCCACACCAAACATAAAGATACTATCTGCTATCCAATACATTACTCTTTTATAGAAAATGCAATAAAACATAGAATTGCTTTCTTTGTACCAGGTATATAAGTAGTGATTTCAAATCCAGAGGTTAATTGTACTCTAGCAACTTTATGTAAGGCAGAGTTTGGTTTTTTGGGGGTGATAGTGGAAAAGTTGACAGATAAGTCACCCTTACTGCCACTCTACAGAACCGTACATGAGATTTTCACCTCATACGGCTCCTCGTTCAATTCTTTCGAAGTCATTGGATCCTTTTCCTCGTTCGAGAAGTTCCTCCCTTCATCCACTCCGTCCCAAAAAGTAACTAGGACAAATTCAGTCATATTTTCATGTTCCAATTGAACACTTTCCTTTTTTGATTAGATTCTTCTTTTTACCAAACATATGCGGATCCAATCACGATCTTCTAATAAGAACAAGAGATCTTTCTCGATCAATCCCTTTGCCCCCCTCATTCTTCGAGAATCAGAAAGATCGGTCTTCTACATATGTTGTTTATCCTTTTCTTTTCCCTTAATGAGTTGGACGAAGAAGAAAAAGATTATTGGATTTTTTTAAGGACAAAAGGACAAGGTCTATAATTAAGAAATAGGGAACTTTCACATCAACCATGAAGCTAGATTTATCTAATGCCTATTCTCTGCCCCCATAAACTTATGCTATTGTTTCGTTCTCCCTACGGATTGTTTTGTTCACCATCCAGCTCAATAAAATACTTTGCCATTAAGTTATAAGAAACTAATATAGCAAAAACTTGGCATTTTTTTAAAATTAATTTGTACGAAGAAAGCAGAAGTAATTATGACCAAATCCCACTCCAACTGCAACAGCCCACAAGAAAGTCCTAATACTCTTTGAGGGATTCTCATAAATTAAACTAGACCATACATTGGCCAACTTGGTGCAATGGACTACAAATTTCTCGGGAAAAAATTGCAGAAACATTTGCATTAAAACAAAAGGTGATTGACCAATTGCTTGAATCAAATTAAATGTAAGGTCTAACCACTATCACTTTTATGAATCCTGAATATGTTTCAGAGCATGTTTGTAAGCATATTTGTGTGTGCAAGCACACATGTACTAGTGAGAAACAGGAAGGATTAGATCTGTCACACTCACATGCTCCTCAACAATTGCATGAACAACTGCATCTGGCACCATAGGCCTGCCAACAATTGTTTGAGTCTGTGATCCTACCAAGAGAACCTTGTTCAAAATCAACTGCAACAGACAAAATCATAGAATCATAAACTAAATTCAGTACATGAGTAAAAAAAATAATAATAAAATAAACAACTCGTTTCTTTTCTTCTTATACTGAAACTTCTCAATTAAATATTCCAGGTAAAGATCAGCCTACAGTAGATGATATCTAAAATCATTTCAAATTAATGGAATTTTAGCCCCCAAATTTTCATCCATTAAAGCCAGGTACAGAAAACGATATGCATGAAAAGTAACTGAAACAAGCCAATGATAGTAGGGATAAGTTAAGGGTAATCAAACTTAAGATTATGGCTTGCTCCCATGTGTATAGCATCTGACAAGGGACAGTTTTTGATATTGCACTAGTAGTGTATACGCCCTTTCTTTTCTCCAACTTTGAAGGCATAAGACAGTACATATCATCAGTTTCCACAGTTCAGATTAGCAGCCAGTTCGCTTCACTACCAGGACAAGGCGAGAAGCAGACAACAAATCATGATCTTAAAATAAGATCTTCACCTAACTAGTCTACATAAAAACTCAACTGAATGTAGCCTTCTTCCCAGCATACTATTTTCAGGTCACCTCAAATAAGCTTAACAAACACTTGGTCCGAATTCCAGTTAATACAGGCTAGCTCAATATACAGTTCCACCATATACAGAGCTTTTTCCTGCTTCAACTCAAAATCCTCCAAGCTTTCATCATCTATGCAACATCAATCTTTGACCAATATCGAGTTATTGCATTTCTTGCAACTAGCTTCCATTCTTAAGGGGGAAGGTGTCTTCACAGTTTCTCTCCAACGCTAGAGTCAACCTTCACTTCTCAGTAACTTATTCCCTGTAAGTTGAGCATTTTTTCTACCTGCTCATAATCTAATTTAGCATTAAACTACTCAAAGCGCTATATTATAGTCCAACAATCTCAATGTCCCCCAATTAAAATACGCTCTTTTTTTTTTCACCTCCGTTTTTTGAGAAGTTAATTGCTCAAAGGCAACTATTTTGGGTCCTTCACCAATATGTTTTCTTTTTTCTTGGAGTAACATTCTGTTTTTCCCCCTTCAGTTTCTATGTTCTCTCAAGGTTCATTCACGTATATTTATGATAAACCATGACTTATGTACATAATAGATAGTATATACACACACCACGCATATTATATACACAATCTCTGTAAAGTAAATACTAAGCAAGAGGCAGTTCACACACATAATAAAATCCTAAAGATGCCCAGCAGCAACAATCAAAAACAACCATACATACAATTCACTGACCTTGTCATTTACGTCGCAGAATTTCAATCTCTCGGTGAAAATACAATCTCCATTGCTCACCTTAAATTGATGCGAACCAATCTATAATAATATTGGAAAAATAAAAACAAAAAACAAAACATTAACATCTAAAAATAAGACCCAAGACAAAAACAAAAGAAGAGAAAAAAAAAACCTGAATAACAGCAAAAACAGGCTCGTAGGCTTTAATAACACGTTCGCTATCCCCAAGTGGTCCAATCACTTTGTAACCAATGGCTGCAGCCTCCTCTTCCTTTTCCTGTAGCGTATACTCCCTCTTCAAGTCAGATTCCGTTACTTCCTCGCCATCACTGTCACTACCATCATCCTCTGTCTCGTCATTTTCGCTTTTGTCTCCATAATCCGATGAGAAATAGCGATGATTGCGGTGGTGATGGTGGGACCAGAGGGAATGACATGTGGCGTTAGTGTTGGTGAAAATGAGAGAGGATCTGAGGGTTTTGATGGAGAGAGAGCTGGGGAAAGAAGGCAGTTTGACTGTGTGGTGTAGCTGTGTAGGGTTTGACGAGATGATTGCTATGACTTGACGGGTTAGGCTGTGGAGCCTCCGCCTCTGCGCCATGGCGGGTGGTGGTGGTGGTGGTTAGTCAGGTTTTGGGGAAAACCCAGTTCAGCTTGTTCAGGACATTTTACATTAGGGTTTATCACACGTGGAATGGGGTTTTTCATTTTCATTTTCTCTTTTTTTTTTCTAGTTATTAAGATTTTGCAAAAAAAAATTTAGAAAAAAAGTATGTCACGCTTAAAACTTTTTAAATTTATTAAAATCTAGTCATTTTATTTTAATCAATTATCATTATTATATAATGTATTTAATAATATAAATTTAAAAATTAACATCTCATAATTTTATTGATTAATTATCCAATTACAATTTAAAAAATTATTGATATGACAAAAGTGATTTGACAGTCAAATAACTAAATTAGGAGTCATTAAGTGTTAAACTCACCCTATCAAATATAAATAATATAATAATAATAGTTTATCGGAGTGAAAATAAATTTTATAGAATTAAAAAAATTTAATAATAAATTATCTCTTTTTATTATAATTTATAACGATATATTTTTTTATTTAAAAAAATATAATATTTAAAATTATAAAATAATAAATCAAAATATATTTTTTATATTTATTTCAAAAGAATTTTAAGCTTAAGTTGGTTGGAAGAAAAAACTGGAATATTTGGAAGAAAATGAGGGTGCAACTAAAACTTTATAAACTAAGGTCGCTTTTTGTGCATGTCGTGTGGTGTGTTACTATATTTAAATTATTATAAATTGAGTTTGTTGATAAAAATTTAATAAATATTTTAATAATAAATTAACTATTATAGATATTTTTTCTAGATTTTTTATATCCTAAAATTTTATTGATTTAAATTTTTCTGTTAATGCAATAATTAGAATTAGAAATTATTATAAAATTATAAAATTAATTTATTAATTAACAAAAATATTAAATATATAATTTAAAATATTATTTTTAAAATTAATATTATTGTCTAATTTAAAAATAAATTCATTAATTATTATGATATTAAACATATAATTAAAATGCTACATTTTAGAGTCACTGTTTATTTTATTATGTGTATTATTTATTAATAAATTAATAATAAAATAATAAAATTACATATAAATTTATATTTCATATATTAAAAATAAATATATATGTTAAAATAAAAATTTTATATATTAAAATATAGTCATATAATTTAAAATAAATCTTATATATATATATATATATATATATATATATATATATATATATATATTACGAATATTTATCATAATTGAAGAAATTAATATTATATTTTTTATTAATATTTTATATTATTAATTAGTATTTTTCATTTACCAACTCAACTGGCTATTAACTACGCAACTTTATACTCACTTAATATAGAACAGGGACTCCAACTCGAGACTTCTTATCTCCAAAAGCAAACATAATTAAAAAATAATAAATATTTTATAATTTTTCTTTTTTAACATTAGTCAACTATTGTACCAATGATCTAGTCATTTTGTACGATTTTCTTGTAAATATTTTTTATATTTATATTACAAATATTTATCAGTAATTCAAATTAATAATTATACTAATCGTGAATAAAAAAAGTAGTTGCAAATTATATATTTGTTATGTGTACATTTAAAATATTATATGTGATTATATTTTTAATAAATTATTATTTTTTATTTTTGAAAGTAACATATTAATTATATATCTAATATTAAGGATAAGATAGAACTTAAACAAGTATAGTTACTAATTAAATTATGAATGTTATACTTTTTAATAATTTTAGCAAATTATTCCAAGATTTTAGAACAAGTATCCATTCTTTTAATTTGTTCTTAAAAATATTTTTTAATATTAATTTTTAAAATTTTACGATAAGAAAAATGATGTGAGAAGTCAACTATACTCACTAAAAAAATAATAATTATAAATTAAAAAATACTTTGTTCTATACTTGATAATATGGTCATTAAAAGCCTTACATATGTTTATCATTTTGCATATTTTATATCTACTTGCAATAAATTTTTAGTTGTAGCCGCTGATTTTTATATTAATATATTATAATTGATTTGCCACATCATTTTTCTCATTATACAATTTCAAATATTATTTTAAAAATAATTTAAAAGTATAAATACTTATTTTGAAATCTTAAAACAATTAGATAAAATTATTAAAAAGTATAAATTCAAATTTTAATTAGTAATAAGGCCTTTAAAAATTATTATATGGTTTGATGCTTTTTACTTAAAAATAAAAATATTTTTATATTAAAAAGTACCATGTTGTTTATTTTCTTAATACCTTTTAAATAGAGATTATGTTTTATAAAAGAGTGATAGAATATATCAAATTTACTTAATAATTTTTATATTAATAAATTATTTTATTTCATTTCATGAATCAATAATAAAGCTACACATATTAAAAATTGGTTTATTTATTTTATGGACTAATTATATAGTTTATCTAGTTATAAAATTGGCTAGATGTATATTTATATTTTTGAATTTTAATTATTTAATCAGTTTAATACTTTTAATTTTTAATTTAATATAAAAAATACCTAAATTTATTTTTTATAATATTTAAACACTTCTTAATATCTATTTTCATTCAATATATTTACATGTATTGTATAAAAATATTTAAATATTACTAAAAAATAAAATTTAAGTATATATTAGATTAAATCAAAAAATTTATGTGTTAAATTGACTAATCGATACAAATTTAGAGCCATAAATATGTATTTAGCTTATAAACTTATAATCAACAACTTCATGTTTTTTTTTTTCCAAAAAAAGAACCTTCATGTTTCCGCATGCACAATCTGCAAGTAATTTTACAAATCCAGTGGCTGAGATACTTTTCTCCTTGTTGGATCATCGCCAGCTAACCGTTAGATCACATTCGTTCATTTAGGGAGCTCATCAATGAACGACGTGGTGTCTAAAAGTTTGGAGATTTCCAACAAAAAGAAGTCGTTCGAGATTTTAACCATTGTCGTTGACGTTTCGGGGATAATAAATTAAAAATCACAGACGCCTGTCCGATTCGATCCTCGAATTACTCATCTCTCCCGCGCTTGTATCATATACTTAACTGCTACGATTTTCATTGCCTTCGAGTCAAAGCAAGCCAAACCTCTCTTATTGTTTTTTTTTTTCCTTCCACCTTTATAGAAGGACTGAGAAACAGATCTTTACAGGAGGAAAAAAAAATGGCGGGCCGGCTCGGTTCTTCATCGGCGACGATGATCGTGACTAGCACTCCGGCGGCGGATCTCGCCCTCACTAATCTCGCTTATTGCTCGGCCTCCGATCTTCACAACTTCGCTGTCCCTGGAACTAAGCTCTTCATGGCTTTAATCGCCGATTCCTTTGTTCTATCTCTTTCATATCCTTTTTATGTGTATTATCGTTTATTTATTTTTACTTAGTTTCTTATAATTCAGTCTAATTTAGCTAAATTAGTTTTAATTCTTAGATCAATTGTTCTAAGATTATTTACAAAGAATCAATACGTGGTATTAGTGTCATTGAGATTATAATTACAACATTTCACACAATTATTGTGATATTCAATGTTATTGTATCAGATTTAGCTTATAGTGTCATCAGATTAATATCTTATATTCGGGTTCTTGTAACTTCTTTTTTTGTTTCCAAAAGTAGTTACGGTGCTAAGCGAATGGAGGATAGGATTTAGAGTTCTTAACAGTACTCTAATTAAATTCAGTTTTGAAGCAGAACAGATATTAGAATTGCAGTTCAATTGTTGAAATAAAGTTGCTGTTATGTGTTTATGCGGCCTTAACTAAGAATTACTCCTCATGAAAATATTCGTGCTGGTCATATTGCCCTGAATGCTATTCAACGACGGCATGCAAGAGTTTCTACTGGAGACTCCATTTCTGTGAGCAGGTTAATTCATTGTAATACCTTATGTTCATTTTGTCTTTTACTGTAGCAGTTCTTGTAGTCTTTTAATTATTCTTTGGGTAATTCATTTTTAGGTTTATCCCCCCTGAGGATTTTGACCTTGCATTGCTTACGCTTGAACTGGAATTTGTGAAGAAGGGGACTAAGAATGAACAGGTATGTTAAATGGACCATCCTTCATTTCTTTTTTTGGCGTTGTATAATTTGGTTTTTAGGGCATGATAATTTTATCCATTCTCTCTTCTATCCATAGGGAAGAAAATTTGTTTCTGGTATCTTTGAATTTCATGCTGCTCCCTTCGTCGGGTTTGCAGGACTGAAAGTGTTTTCTTTTTTTAATTTTAATTTTTTAAAATTTTTTATGTTGTTATTTAGGTTGATGCTGTTTTACTGGCCAATCAACTGAGGAAGAGATTGATATACCAGGTGATGTTTTTATACATCCAATATGTATTGTTATACTTGTGAGTGTTGCTTGTTGGCAGGCTGATATTGGTTTCAGTTTGTTTTTTCTCAAAGCTGTTAGAATTTGCACTAGAGGCCATTTGGATTGCCGTAGGTTTTTTACTATTATCTTTCTATAAAAATGTTGATCAAATTGAAAGGAGCTGTGGGAAGATATTTATGCCTATAGAAGATCCCTTCTATGTTACATTTTAATTTGCACTATTAGGATGAACACGCTCATAAGTTGAATTAAACTGATTAAAACAAATTGAAAGAAGTTAGAGCATTTTTTAATTGTAAACTATATCAGAGCTCTTTAAGTGGGCTGAACCAAGTAGAGGACTGTTGACTTTGTTAACATCAATGAGATTTTGATTTTTGTTTGAGATGTGGATGAGGGAATGTTTGGCTTAATATTTACATAGTTCCTATACATCGATTTGAATGGTGCAATATGTTTGTGTGGCTGATGCCAGGTAAAATTAGCTAAATAATTACTGCTAGAAGAATGATGGTGAGCATCCTTGAATATTTATGTGTGATAAAAGCAAAAGACTATCTAAATTATTGGATTTTCATTATGAGTATATTTGTCAGAATTATCAACTTTTTCTTTTTATTCTGCCTGATGCCTAAATGCATGAAGGAAGCAAATTCTAGCTATGGGGGCATATTATTGAAAAAATATAGGATTGCAAGTGAGTGTATTTGATTAAATTAGATGTTGACAGTTTCCTGCTTGATAAGATCTGGAATCATCTCCTTGTGCTGTTATGACTGCCTTTCTTTCTCCATCGCTGTTGTCCAGACTTCATTTTCCAATTTTGATCTTTTAGGGTTCCTTGTTCTATTCCTTAATTTGTTCTAGTTGTGGAATTTGATCTTGTCTTATGCAGGTTTTGACAACAGGACAAAGAGTATCCTTCGAGTATCATGGAAATAATTACATTTTCACAGTCAATCAAGCTGTTGTAGAGGGCCAAGATAAATCTAATGAAAGAGGGATGATTTCAAGTGACACATACTTCATCTTTGAAGCATCAAATTCAAGTGGCATAAAGGTCAATATTCAATTATTTATATTATCAGCTTCTTGTTGGTTCTTTGTGCTCAGCATTTTTTCAACTTAATATTCTTATATGACCACTTAGGCACAAACTTTTAGATTTTTTTTTTTTAAATTTTGAGACGTGTATATCATAGATATCAATGGCTTGATCCCTCCTGCCTTTTCACCACTTCATTGTTTTGTTTTCTCATGCTTCTCTTTTTCTGTATTACATGCTTGATGCAATAATTTACATTTTACCTGGGCTGTGGATAAGTTCACTTTCTATGTGGTGATAACAATTTTCAGTGTGTCGCTTCATGGTCTATATAACATATGAAACAGATATCTCAAAATTTGCTCCCGACAAATATACTTACATGATTTGGCTATGAAGGTGTCTACATGTGACCTACTATGATAGACATCTGCATATATTGAATTTGTTTTCCAGACATTTGTCATTGCCTGATCTTTTAAATCAAATTATTGTCAATTAGATTTGATGGCTCAAGGTGCATAATATGTTCTTACTACCCACTGGTTTTAGTTGGAACCTAATTGATCTATCAATATGTGTCATCATGCAGATTGTTAATCAACGTGAAGCTGCCAGTAGTAACATCTTCAGGCAAAAGGAGTTTAATCTCCAGTCACTGGGTATAGGTGGTTTAAGTGCAGAGTTTGCTGATATATTTCGAAGAGCTTTTGCCTCTCGAGTTTTTCCGCCCCATGTGACAAGCAAGTAATATAACTAATTCTTCAAGTTATTTGCATATACCTCTTTGAATCAGTATGTTTCTTTAGTAACGAGGCACTTGATGTTCTAGATTGGGGATTAAACATGTGAAGGGCATGCTGCTTTATGGTCCTCCTGGTACTGGAAAAACTCTCATGGCTCGTCAAATTGGGAAAATATTGAATGGAAAGGAACCAAAGGTTTGAACGTGGCATTTCCTTCTTTTACGATTGGGTTATTAGAAGAGGAAAAAAACCATTTTAGCCTTTTGTGGCTAGCGGCATCTTACATTTGCAATTTTCTTTGTTTTTCAGAGTCAAAAAGTTTTCAATTTAATTTATGGTGTCTAGGAGTTCAATGAATGAATATTTCTTTTAGTGATATTTGCTACTTCTGTTTGCATTACCTGTCATTTGATTATCCTTGCATGAGCTTCTTGAAATTATAGTATCAGATGGCATTGAAGGTGTACTTTTGAATTCCATATTATAGTCACCATATTAACAGTTTTCTTCTGGCGTGGTGGTATGCGTTCCATCACTAACAGTATGTAAAATTCTGGATTGCACTTTCAACTACTATTATTTTTGCTACAAAAATTGCGATTAGGTTTAGGGTCAGTTGAATGCATAAAAATGTTATGGGATGGAGCAATAACAAGTGCCTTGTTCTTAGTTATTATTCAATGCTAGCATCCGCATAATGTAATAAGTTTTTCTTTTTCTTTGTTGAAACGATGCTAGATTGTTAATGGCCCAGAAGTTCTGAGCAAGTTTGTTGGTGAAACTGAAAAGAATGTTAGAGACCTGTTTGCTGATGCTGAAAATGATCAAAGGACAAATGGTAAGGACCTTAATGATGCATGTTTAACTTTTAGGTAGATTTTTATTTATTTTTCCATCATTATTGATAATGGCATCAACTCCTGTCAATATTTCTAGGGGACCAAAGTGAGTTGCATGTAATAATCTTTGATGAGATTGATGCCATATGTAAGGTATGGATTTCTCAACTCTGTCTTATCGTTTGATGTTTCTTGTAGTAGACCAGGGGTGGCTTGTGATTCACCACTGACCTCTATGGAGATAGTTGTGTGCTTAATTTATTCCAGTGCTTAGAAATGCCTTCAATTTTTTTGGTGGATGGAATACTTGCATTTATATGAACAATATATCCATGAGCAATGTTTATGGGTATTCACTGGAAGCTCTTGAATATGCTTGTGCATTGGATGTTTGCTTATGTAGATCTAAGTACTTCCTGGGACTGGAAGACAATAAATTCTTTCCTTTAATTTATTTCTGTAGTCAAGAGGATCAACCAGAGATGGCACGGGAGTTCATGATAGTATTGTGAACCAGCTACTTACAAAGGTTAGTAATGAGTTTTAAGTGCATTCTAAACCAGCCAGTATACTCTGCATATGTGGGTTCTGATGTCAGAATTCTCAAGGAATGTTGTCAGTATGACCAAAATCCTACTTGCTCTTCAGATAGATGGAGTGGAGTCTTTAAATAATGTTTTACTTATTGGAATGACCAACAGAAAGGATATGCTTGATGAAGCACTTTTAAGGTTATTCTCTTGTCTTTTTCTCTCGACTATATAACTGTGTCCTATGTTATTTTACACACTCTCATGCAGGTAGCGGCAGATAATAATGAGAACTTGTATTTGGTTGAAAGCCTAGTTATACTTTTAGTTGTCTATTTGCTTTCATGACTAGTAACTTGTCAGATAGAAGATGTTCAGATCAGGAAGAGCTGTACATTTTTTTATTTATGCAATCAATAAATTATTCGATTTTTTTTTCTTATTTCTCATGTGTTTGGATATAGGCAACCAACTTATATGCTTGAAACTAATATTGTTTGATAAACTCATTGATTTTATAATATTTTGCTATATAGGCCTGGACGATTGGAGGTCCAAGTTGAGATAAGCCTTCCTGATGAAAACGGCCGCCTGCAGATTCTTCAAATTCATACAAATAAGATGAAAGAGAATTCTTTTCTGGCTCCTGATGTGAACCTGCAAGAGATAGGTATTTCTGCCTGTGGGATTTAATTTAATTTTGGTTGTAGTTGGATGCTATCACTTGCCTATGTGTTTATTTGGATGTTGAATCTAGAGAAAATAAGGCTTAGCATCTTACAATCTATTAAAAGGACGTCGGAGTCCAAATTGCCAGCTGAAATACTCTTTTACTTTAAATAAAATTTTGGTTGGGGCCGGCAGAGAGGAGGATATGGGAGAGGCATTGGTATTGTATGGATAGGTAGGTAATCATATGAAGGTGCTACCTTTTTGGATCTCAAGAATGCTGATGAGAACAGTATGAATTGATGAAAGTTGCTTTGTCAAGAAAATGTTGAACTGCCTTCTGCTAGTCTGCCACATGCAAACTTCCAGTTGATTGATTTAGCAAGAAATAACTAGAGGTTGAGGACCATGCATGAGACCATTTTTCTCAATATCATCCTTTTCCTCTTAAAAAGGGAACCTCTTGACTTTGCATATTCTATTAAAGATTCCTCAAGTAATTTTTAGTCTGCCGACAACAATTGGAGCTGCATTGCTTACGAAAAAATGACAAACTGTATCAATGTATATAAAGATGTAATGACTTTTCTTTATGAATTCTTGTGTTTATGCATAGCTGCTCGGACCAAAAACTATAGTGGGGCAGAACTTGAAGGTGTCGTGAAAAGTGCAGTATCATTCGCTTTAAATAGACAACTAAATATGGAAGATCTTACCAAACCAGTAGATGAAGAGAGTATTAAAGTTACAATGGATGACTTTTTAACTGCACTCCAAGAAGTTGTTCCTGCATTTGGAGCCTCCACTGATGACCTTGAACGATGCAGGTAGAGTTGCAAACAGTGGATTTTTCAAGGCAGCATAATGTTGATTACTTTATAGTTTATTCTGCTAGATATCACCTTTTGCATGTTACATGCTATTAAGAGATCATTAGTCTTGGGCAGTGGTGGTGAATCTTTATTCAGCCGTTAGACATTATATAATTTTGAACTTAAAGCACTGGGCATCAGCATTAAGTTCTCTCTTTTGAGTATCATCCATAAATTATTTTTTGTTGAAGCTAAAATATGGGACAACTATAATTCAAAAACTTTGTCAAATGTTAATGCCTAATTTTTTCCACATAATGTGACTTTTAGACTGAATGGCATAGTGGAATGTGGTGATCGAAATAAGCATATTTATCAGAGAGCTATGCTACTGGCAGAGCAAGTTAAAGTCAGTAAAGGAAGTCCACTTGTTACTTGCCTTCTGGAAGGTCCAAGTGGCAGGTAGGATGCTCCTTATTTTTACTCGTATTGTTTTCTATTCTAAAAAGTATTTAGTTGGTTTAAGTTGATTCTTTTTCAAGTATGATTTTAAGGAATGTTTAATTTAATTTTTTTTGGACAGTGGTAAAACTGCACTAGCAGCTACTGTTGGAATTGACAGTGATTTTCCATATGTCAAGATAGTAAGCTCTTGTCCCCTATTGCATGTGTTAATTCTTATTCTTTTTCCATTTAATATTCTTTGTTTTTAACTTTTGAAGTTTCTGTTTCTGATTTGGTAGGTCTCAGCCGAGTCAATGATTGGACTCCATGAGAGCACTAAATGCGCACAGATTGTTAAGGTTTATTAATTAGCTTATGCCATCCAGGGCTTTTGCGTTCTTCCTTTTCTCCATTTTATTAATGAAAATATCATTTCACACCTATGCTCATGCTCACAGACAACTATAGTCTATCTATAGACTATAAGCTGTAGCAAAGTGGAAACTAGAAACTATATTAATTTTTTGCTTTACTTTCATACATGGCTAATTGTTTAGCGTTGCCTGTTTAAAGGATAAAGCCTTATCTAACTTCCGATTCTTAATAGGTTTTTGAAGACGCATACAGGTCACCACTAAGTGTTATAGTTCTTGATGACATTGAGAGGTATATACTTCTGGATTCAAAATGCTCATCAACTTAAGCACTCAATTTGAGGCCTACTTTTATAATTTTCTTTTTTTCACTTCATGATCAAAATAATACTTTAATCGTTTGTTGCAGACTTCTGGAGTATGTTGCTATTGGGCCACGCTTTTCAAATTTGATTTCTCAGACATTGTTGGTTCTCCTCAAACGTCTTCCTCCAAAGGTTTACTTTGTTCTTGCTTCTATTGTTTATATGATAATCCATTATTTTATGGGCTCTATGGAATGTCAAAAGTGCACTTTTTTAATTTAAAAAGAAATTATATGAGAGAAGGGGAGCGAGAAAGAGAATCCTCTTGGATTAATGGTTAGACTGAATTCTATATGTATAATACTAGTCTATCAGCCTGGCCATATCTATGGAACAGCTGTTAATCCTGGGACCTTTGGAATTTTCTAAGCAACATATACAGGTTTCCCTTTTATTTTATTTTATTTTATTTTTTTTGTAGTCATTTGACTTGCTGTCCATTGATCTTCCTTGAGTCTGTGGTTTGCATTGTCAGTCCTCACTGAGTTGGTCCCCAGTCCCCAACAGAAGGGCAAAAGTGTAACTTATGTTCTGTGTAGTTTAATAGGTAGAAATTTCTTTGAGCAACTAAGGTATTCAATTTTTGGCCGCAGGAGCACTTTCTCTCACAACAATATGCATGATCATTTGATGAATTATCCTACTTATTTTATTGTTTTTTTTTTCTAAACCTACTTATTTCATTGTTATGACATATTTTTCTTACATTTTCTGTTCTATTTTTCTTCACTTATCTAACTATTATCTCCAGGGAAAGAAACTCTTGGTCATAGGCACAACGAGTGAAGTTGGCTTTTTAGATTCAATTGGCCTTTGTGATGCTTTCTCCGTTACTTACAATGTTCCCAAATTGAAGAAAGATGACGCAAAGAAGGTAAAAAACTCATTTTATATATTTATTTTCTTTTCTTACTGGAATAATGGTTTGAACCAGTGTTTTATTTGGTTTTTACCTTGTGACTCTGATGGGACAATGGGCGTCGATTCATAACAAAACAAGAGTGCTTTTCATGGTTTGGCTTTCGATTGCAATGGAACTTGTTTCACTTCTAGCTTGATTCAAATTACAACTAACGTAAAAAAAAAAAAACATTTTAACAACGGGGTAACTGGGTTCAGGTTATTTCAGGTGCCACTATTTTTTGGGTGAGTTGGGGTTGTGTCGCAGAGGTTAGTCAGGTTCGGTTCACCTGGGATTTCTTGCTGAAAGAATACTAGGTTGGTTTCGGGCCGTCTCTGGATTTTGGGTTGGGTCACACATTTATTCACCTTTTACACTTGGAAAAAGAAAAGCACCGCATGGATCATTTAAATTTTTTTAAGAATTACCTGATCAATCTGGTCTACCATTACACCAACTGACCACAACCCTAATATTTGGGGTCATTTTCATGGGTGTACTCAAGTCATTAGTGGATTTGGGTCACAGTTTATGGGTCAGGTTGGCTGATCGCAGAATGAGATACCTGATTTACTGAGTTGTGTACGTGCATGTCTGTTTGGTTTGTTTCCTAACTAATTCCCTAGATTTAGATGGATGGCTAATGTAAGCTCAGCTCTCAGTAACTGTTGAAAGAGAAAATGTCATGACATACACCATTTTTTCTTTTCTAATTTGAACTTCATGAGAGGCTGTTATTTTTCCCTCCAGGTACTGCAACAACTAAATGTTTTTGATGAAGATGATGTTGATGCGGCTGCTGATGCACTGGATGATGTAAGCGTTCTTTTTGTTTTAAATGCACTTTATTTTGTAGTTTTTACAAGTTCTTATATATGGATACTTGGCTTGACTTAAGTTTATTAACCTCGACTAAAGTGCCCTAGGTTTTGTATTATGCCTTATTTGTTGAAATTGCACGCAAGCCATAAAATGAACATAGTGAGACATGAATCCACTGCAGAATTTACTTAAAAATACTATTGAAAGCAGGCTTTGGTTAATAGCTCTTTGTTTTTTCAGGAAAAAGAAAAAGAAAAACAAGAAGAAATAATTTCTTTTATATATAACTTTTCATTAATTACCTCCTTTACAAGGTTTCTTTTATGGTGTCCTCTCTATATAGATGCCTATCAAGAAGCTGTATATGTTGATTGAGATGGCAGCCCAAGGTGAGCACGGAGGATCTGCAGAGGCAATCTACTCTGGTAAAGAGAAGATCAAGATCGCTCATTTTTATGATTGCCTTCAAGATGTTGTACGATACTAATTTGATTATCCCCTTACGGAGTGCAAATGCCCCTCGATTTCCCTTTATTTTATTTCTTTTCCTTATTTGTTTATATTGGGGATCCCTTTTTATCTCTTTTAGTTTGGTAGTAAATGGTTCAAAATTTTTTGAGGTATTAAGAATTTGTGTTAGGCTTGTTTAAGTTTTCTGGGTTTTCAGAGGTCGAGAACAATCCAGAATGTCGATGTGCTACCCTATTATTGTCATTTGAGAGGGATAATTATAAATTTAGTATTTTTACTTTTTACTTTTTACTTTTTTATTTTATTTATTTTAATGTTTGACTTATTTTCTTCAATTAAATCTCTGAATTTATTAATTTATATACATTATTTTACATATTAAAATAATATTTTATTTTATTTTACACATAAAATTATTTAAACATATTTACTCATTATTATTTATAACTATTTATCTTTTTTCTTATTATTTATTTTTTAATTTTTTTTAAATTTTCTTTTAGCACTGAAAAATAAAAATTTTAGATTAGCTTTTATTTATTTTTGTAAAAATTTACTTGTTATTTTATTTTAGAGTCCTGAGGTTAAAAAATATATAATATTTTAGTTTTTGAAGTGAATGCAAAAAAAAGAAAAAGAATAAGAAAGCAGCATTCTTTTTTAAATTTTGTTGAATGAATGAGGAAAAAAAAAGATTTAATATCTTTTCTTTTAATTTTTTGAGAAATAAATATTTTTTTCTTAAAAAGCTGAAAATGGATTGGAAAAAGAGAAGAAAATGAAGAAATAATATAATATAAATTTAAAAAAGTTATTTAAATTAATTTATTGATTAAAAGAAACTACACAAATATTTTAATTTGTAAAATCAAGTAGAGACACTGTATATATTTATAGCAGATTTAAATACTTAATTTGAATGAAAATAATAATTTAAATAATAAAATAGGAAAAATTAAAACAGTAAATTTGTGATTTTTTTAAAAAAAATTTGATAAACGATTTTGAATTTGAGAGTAGCAGTACTAGTTGACAAGAAAGCTCACAGGAATTGCATGCGGAGGATCCATTTGTTTAGTATTTTAAGTACAGTTCCCATATCTGAAGTTCCTAATTAACTTCGTTAAGTAAATGGTTTAAAATGTGATACTTAAGAGGAAAAACCACGCAGACAGTCTTGCATTAGATAACCATAGACCAACTTTAAATGTTGTTCCCATTCACTAATGTTATCTTAACGAAATGTAAGAAGAATTAGTTACGAACCACTATGCCAGCTATGACGGGCTTGGTTTTTTCTTGTGCCTTCGAACCTTCGGGTGCCACTAGAAAAATCTTCTGGTTTGATTATCGAATAATTTACAATGTGTATTTTTTTTTTTATAAAAAGAGATATGTAATTAAATTTTATGTTTTATAGTTAAAGAATATCGATTGATAATGATTTAGCTATATTTATTCCGATTAGTTATTATTATCATATTTTTTGTATTTGATAATATAAATTTAGAATTTAACAACTCAAAACATCATTATTTGATTTTTAAACGATATCATCATATAAATAACTTTTTAAACCATAAAATAATAAAATTAGAAGTTGCTAATTTCTAAAACATTAATAAACATGGACTTCAAAGTCTTAATTAAACTAAAAGAGACATTTATTATCTCATTTACATACTTAGATGTCCTTTAATTTCTAAAGTATGTCCAAATTTCAAACCTTTTGTCTATTTATTTATTACAAAAATTTGGATTGGAATGACTGAACAAATATATGATCTTTCAATAGAGAAATAATAATAAAATTATAAATTATAAAAAATTCATAAGATTTTATTCTTATTTAGACAATTGATGATGAGACTTTAAATCCATAAAAATTTAAATTTTAAAAAAATAAGTTCATATGGGTATAAAAGATAATATTTAAAAGCTTCATAGCCTTAGACGTTTTAATAATAAATATTACTACAAATTCAAAAGATAAGATTTAAATTTATATATTCAAATTAAAACTTTTAGTTTATTATTTTTCTCAAATAATAAAATATTCTTATTTTAATAAATATTTATCTTTTACCCTTCTATATTAAATTATTAATTTTTATTTCAATTGTGATTTATAATATAAATATTTATTACTTTTTTGAAGAAATAAAATCTAACAACTAAAATCTAAAAACATATTGGTAGATTTTGTAATATTAAAATATATAAATTAAGTTAAAAATAATTTCCTTTCAAAAAAAGTTAAAATTAATTTGGTCATTCTAATTTATAATAATATGAAAATAACAATAATATTTTAAATATGAAAAGTAAATTTTTAAAACCCATCTATCAAGAATAATCAACTTTAAATTTATAGAAATTAGTTGAGTAAAATACTAACTAACAAGCTTATATACAACTGTATAATAATTAACTAAGTTTTCTAATTTATTAAACAAGAAAAAGAATTTACACTAAGTACAAGTGTTGGATGGAGTAACTAACTTTGACTAACTAAACTAGGGCTGATCATGGATCTCGGTGATCCCCGCTCGAACCAAATAACCGTACTGAAAAATACCAGAACCGAAATAACCGAAATTTTTTATAACCGAATTGAACTAATTCGAATTTTTTTACTATTACGGTATGGTACTGGTTCTTTAGTAAAAACCGTACTATAACTGTATTAGAACTAATCCATCTTGTATTGATCCAGACCAAACCGTAAAACCAAATTTTTTACATATATTTATTAATAATTATTTATATTGTATAAATAATATCTATTAAAAATAACTATAATATTATAAAATACTTTATACTCTATAAAAAAATTATTTTATATTTATCATTTTATATAATTCAAGCAATTATTATCGAAATAAGAAAAAAATACTACATATTAAAAGTAATTATAATATTATAATGTACTTTATACTCTATAAAAAAATTTAAGTTATATATTAATATATCAAACAGTATATTGATACTAATATACATTACTCTAATACTAAATTTATAATTTACTATCTACTAATTTAACCCTAATACCTTTTCTTACCATATACTACAAGCCTACACCTAACAATTTGAACACACTGTCCTCCTCTTTAAAACACACTGCAGCACTTTCCATTTTACAAGTTAGAAAGACAAAATCCCTAAGGTGAATTTCTGGACAGAAAATCAAAAGGAAGAATGAAGAAATTGGCTCGCGTAGACATCTTCCTATTTAGAATACACCACCGCACTTCTCAATTTTCAATTCAGAAAGACAAAACCCTAAAGCAAATTTCTGAATAGAAAATCAAAAGGAAGAAGGAAGAAATTGGCTCGTCTAGACATCTTCCTCTTTAGCGCCATACATAATTGGCTCGCAGAAAGGTAGAAGCAAGAATTGGCTCACGTAGACGTCTTTCTCTTTAGCACTCTCTCTTTTCATAACTGTGCCGCTATTGCTTAGTCTCGAGTATTTTTATTTTCTTTTTATTTTTTTACTTTTATTTTTACTGGGTAGATTGTTGACTGTAACTGTGAAAAATATTTTATTTTAATGATTGCCATCTGTAAAATATTTTTATGCTAGTAGTAACATATATTTTAATAGTTTATATTTGAACATTGAATGAATTATTATATTTATAAGTCACTAAATTGCAAAAAATGTTGTTTAGAAATGCGATTACAATTCTAATTTAGATTTTCATGCTACTTTTTTTAGGTTGGTAATCATATTTTCTCTAAATATATTTGTCTAAAGATGAGATTAAAGTTGTATTTTTAAAATTTTTTAGAACCGAAAATAGCACCAAACCGAACTGTATTTAACTATAAAAATTGGTACAATACGGTACGAATCTTTTTATGTTTGGTATGGTACTGATACCTTTAACTTTAAAAGAGCCGAGATTTGGTATGGTACTAGTGATTTATAAATAACCGAATTGGACTGATCCGTGTTCAGCTCTAAACTAAATATATGTAGATTTAATAACTTATTGTATGTACAACTTTTATTTACACTAAGTGTATACATTATAAAATACATGAGAGTAATATATATATATATATATATATATAGTTATTGAATGATTGATATATAAGTAGTTATTGAGTTTTATTAGAGTATCATTATAGTAATCTACCATTATAATTGTATTTTTTAAATTTTAAATAATTATATTATTTTAAATAATTAATTAATTATATACATCCTTCTATAAATTAGATTGTCAATAAATTGATATATAGTTTTTAATTATTTATACAAATTAAAAAGGTGAATCTCATAGTTGTAAAGTATCACTTGTTAAATTTTAAAAATAGATAGAAACTTTTAATAAATAAAAATAATATATTTAGTTGATCAATAACTAACATAAAATGATCAATAACTAACTATTATATATAACTGAATAATTTAATATTTAATTATTTTTATAAATTTTAAAAATTAAAATAAAATTAATTTTTATAAATTTATACGGTAAAATACATTTATAGTATATTAGTATGGCTTGTTATTATTTAATACTATTAAATATGTGTCAAGTATTTGTAGGATTGTGCTAGAGTACTACTGTGGTACTCTACCATTATAAGTATATTTTTTTAATTTTATATAATTAGTCAGTATTATTTTAAATAATTAATTAATTAATTATATACATCATTCTATTAATTAGATTATCAATGAATTAATATATAATTTTTAATTATTTATATAAAATAAAATTTTATAATCGTACTGATTAAATTTTAAAATAGATAAAATATTTTAATAAATAAAAATAATATATTTAGTTTATCAATTGGCGTGATGGTAGGCTACAGGGCTCCCTTGGATTCCTATCATATGACTAAGGGAATTTTGGCTTCTTCCATAACTATCTAAGTCACTTTTCAAGCTACCTCTTGGAAAAGGTTCTAATGCATCGCCTAATAGAGACAATGGAAGAAATAATATTAGTGTCGGTCTCTCAATTTTGCATGCGTCAAGCACATTTTATTTAGTAATAACCAACTTGGAGTTTTAATGCTTTATAATTTTTAAGTATTTTTTTTAAAAAATAATAAAATAAAATATAATTTTAAACTATAATAGAATAGAGTGAGGTATTTTATTATTAAAAAATTTTAATTATAAAAATTTAACTATTTTTATTTCGATCAATTATTATTATTATTATTATTATTATATTATATATATTAAATAATGTATGAATTTAAAATTTAATAATTTTTAGTCAGTTTGGATTTAACTGTTAAATAATAAAATTAAAAATTATTAAATTTTAAATTTATATTATTAAATATAATAATAATAATAATAATTAATAGTAATGAAAAGAGAGAAATTTTTACGGATTAAAACTTTAATGATAAATTATATTTTTGTATCGCAATTTCATAAGTGCCAATATCCTTTTATCTAAAGATAATAAGTATATAAAATTATTAAACTGTAAAATTATAAAATATCTTTTTGTATTTATTATTTTAATTAATTTAATTTATTTAAATATCTTTTGGAATGCTTACAAGTTAGTACGGAGACGTGAGAAACATGTGTCAGAAACTCTCTGCAGTCATAATTGAGAAACTCATGTCCTAGTGACCTTTTCTTTATTGTTGTGACAACTGACAACACCGAACGGAGCATTCAAGTTTGGCAGTGTCACTCTGGTGGTACCAATGAGCCACCACCACATATGAGAAGATAAGTGTTTAATAACTTAATTTGAGTTTGATAACACTATTTAATTTTGAGATTATAATTAAAAATATTATGTAATTACTTTTATTAAATAATATAATTACATTATATTAAGAATAAATAATTTTATTTAATAATTATTTTATATATTTTTAAATTTAATATGAAATTGAAGGATTAAATTAATTTTTTTAGTGTTAAATAAGTTTTTTAATTGTATTAAATTGACTGTTTTTATTAAATTTCTGAATAAATAGATTAAAGATTAAAATATAAATTATCAGCCCAAATTATACATAAAAATTTAAAGACATTTTAGAGTTTTAATGATATATTTTTATATAAAATATGGTAAAAATATGTATTTTTACTTTACTTAATCTTAATTGTCTATTTTCAGTAGTATTAGCCAAAAAAGAAAAATTTGGAGCTAAAAACTCGAAAAAAATGCTTAATTGGATATGTTCGTGTCAAGGCTCAAGTTTAAGACGCATAGACTGCTAATTACAAGGTCTAAGGGATATTTTAGTCATTTTATATAATTATTGGAATTTATATTAAGAGTAATTTATGGGATAGTATTTGGTTGAAATAAAGATACTTAAAGATAAATTATGCAAGTATACCTAAAGACGATGAATTAATAGAAATGCAAATTAAAGAGGAGAGCATGCAAAAGAAATAAAAAATAGAGCTTAATCTTAGGATTGATAAGAAAGAAAAAGAAACATTTTGTGAAACTGAATTTCATAAAGCAGCTCAGCCTTATGGGCCATCTATTCATTTTCTAAACTAATCCAAAGAGAGCAAAAATGATAGAAAAAATTTTAAAAATATTGAAATGCTCTCTAAAGTTAATATTAATTTACCTTTGTTTGATGTTGTTAGGAATAAGTCAGTTTATGCAAAACTCTTTAAAGAGTTAAACACCAATAAAAGCGATGTGCGAACAACGAAAAAATACAAATAGCAAGTGTAATGCTTTAACATTAGTTGCCCCTTAAGATGAAGGATTATAATAGCTTCACCATTGGTATTAGAATAGGTGACAAAAAGATTACAAAAGTCATATTAGATTTGGGAGCGATCATTAATTTGATGTTTTATTCGATGTGACAACTTGACTTGGGAAAGTTGAAGCTTACCACTGTCTCTACAACTTATAGATAAATCAATAAAATATTCTAGAGATATAATGGAAAACTTGCTAGTACAAGTAGATAAGTTAATAATTTATGTTGATTTTATAGTGTTTGGCATGAAAAATGCACCAACAAGGGATAAAGAGTAAATTATACTCATTGATAGACCTTTCATGGCAACTAGTAGAATTATGATTGATGTGCATGATAAAAACTTACTATGACAATTTTAGGAGAGACTATGGAAATTAAAGTATTTGATTTTCTAACTTTATTTTTTAAATATACTATTGATAAGTGTTCATATAATTATTCAGATTCTCTTATTTATAAATAATTATATGATGATATTTCACTCTTAAATGACAAGAATTTTTGTAATATTTTAAATATTCGCATTAAACGTATAAAATCATACTTGAAAGGAACGACTTATAACAAAAAGGTAAAGTGCTTGAATGAATGCACCATGGGCATAATTAGAAATGATTAGCTATACACAATAAACTTAGTCCTTGCATAAATCTAAGAAGAGCCAAACAAGTTGATTGAATAAGATGTTCTTAGAAAAAAAACATAAGAAAAACAAACAGTTCACTAAATTAGATGGTTGCACACTAGCTAAAATCATTCTTGCCTTTTCCCGGCCCCATTTCTTATGGCAGTTACTATCAAATATAGCAATGTTAAAAATACACGAAACGTGGTTCTTTCATCTCACGTCGCAGACAAATAAGAATTTTAATTCAAATTTTATTCTTAAGAAGAAGAAAAAATTGTTATCCCCTTGTCCACTACTCATCAAAAAGATGTTTCATTTTGTTTCTTTTATCACCACTATTTCTAAAAATAACCATTTATATATTATTTTAGTTCCATAGATTATTTTTTTTTCTCAAATGTGTTCTTTTTATACATAAAATTTTTATTTTAATATATGTATTTATTTTTATTTTGACATATGTATTTATTTTCGACACATAAAATTTAAATATATATATAATTTTATAATTAATTTATTGATTAATAAGCTATATTCTTAATTAAATACTGATTCTAATCACGAGAAATAGCATATTAATAAAAAATTAGTTTTCTAATTAGACAATAATTATTTTAAAAATAGTATATTAATTACATTTTAATATTATATTAACTAATAAATTAATTTTCTAATTAGATAATGATTCTCATTGTAGAAAGTAATATTTTAAATATCATGTTTATTAATAAAATAATTCTTTTGTTATATAATAATTTCTAATTATAAAAAATAGTAATATCAATTATATTAATAGTTAGAATAATTTTTATATTAGAGCACTAATAAAACTTAAAATATAATATTATCATATAATTTATAAACTTGATTTTATTATCATATAATTTTAACAGCAGTGCAATGCACAACGATTAATTTTGTTAATTTTGTAACTACTTAGTTAATTTTAAGAAAATACAAATATCACAATTAATGTAAAAAAAGAAAAGAGAACTTTTTAAATCTTTTCTCATATTTTCTACAATTAAATTAATCTCTCATTTACAAATATATATAAATAGAAAATCCTTGAAACCCACTCTGTGGACTTGTGACCGGCACTAGGGAATGGGTAGGCTTAAGCCCACCGAATCCCGTAATAAGCCTGACACTCACTAACTCAATCAAATCTCATCTCAAATTAATATTATTAAAGCCACAAATTATCTTAATAGTTACATTTTACATAATTATTTCGGTCTGCCAGAAAAATTAAGCGAGACCCGAAACTCATAAAAATTACAACTGATACATCTACTATTATTACTGCGGAGAATCTAAGATTTACCAATTTACATACCAAATACATCACCCGATGATGAAGGAGTCGGGTTAATGAATAAGAGTTGCGGGAAGACTAACAGTCAAGGATCTGAAAAAAAAAAAATAAATTGAGACTGTCAGTCTCGAGAGCGAGTTAAAATCAAATAATCTAGAGACTAATGCAGTCTTCACAGAAAATATTAATTATTCGAATCAGTATATCAAACCTTGAACATAAATACAAATCATAATATAATCATATACCATAATTAAAAAATAAATAAATAAATAAATAAAAATATATTTTTCCTTTTACGGGACGAGTGGCTCAAGAGAACCCTAACCCCAATTCTAATAGCCTGGCTCTCTTAATCCAGCCCGGAGAGCAAGCTCGATCGGTCCTTACCTCCAGCTGAACACTTGAATTCCAAATAAGCTGACGGGAGAGCATTGCTCGAATCGGGGACCTTAACTCCGGCAGAATCAATCGAACTCGTACCAGAGCAATGCTCAATCAGGCAAACAAATCCATAATAATCTTATGTCCATGATCATTACCGCATGATGTAACCCACCAGGTGGCATGTTCTACGAAAACCATATTTCCCAAGACGCAATCATCACATTTAATAAATATCATTGTCTAATGAAATCATTCAACACATATCGAAATAAAGATTAAAAATCTAGGGTAAGGCAACATGCAATTCGTGTCGAAAAATAATAATATCTGTATTATTATAATGTTACTAATAATAATATTTATATTATTTTCAATAATTAATAATCAAGTAAAATTCTTTATATTGCGATACTAATAATCATATTAAGCATAAATTTCTAAAATAGCATATTAAAATCAGACTTAGGAATAGTGCAATGATTAAATGACTTTAACTCACAGATTTGGCGACCTCCTAGCTCTGCTCCGGTGCCTCGGTTGGAGTGAGCCGAACAGACAGATCATCTAATCATGGAAAAACAATTTATTAAAACGCTGAAACAATCAATCATTAATCCTAGGTCTAGACTCCTAGGACTGACTGTCTAAGAATCTCGACTCTGGTGAATTCTACCGTAAATTCGGGAGAACCTCCCCTACAACACAAACGTTTACCCCCCGTGAAACGGGTCTAGGACCTGCCAGAAAAATACTACAAATATCCAACTATTCAAAACAACGGGAGTCGGATCCCCAAACTTCACATTTTTTCCGATTCCACTACACAGCACAAAACACGAGGCAGGCAACCGACAGACAATTATTTTTTACTCACAAATATTATCTAATACTCAAAATAATCAATAAACATAAATTACATCAAAGAATTTCAAAATTAACGGGTGAGAGAAAGATTACTGAGACGCTCGATCGCCCGGTCGATTGGCCTCCGGCCGACAGAGTCCGATCGACGATCTGAACACACCATCAGACTCAAAACAACGCGCTGACGACGATCCCTGCTTCCGATTTTCCAAGCTGACACCCGATCGTTCATCGAGATTTGCAGACGATCTCGACCGTCGATTTGCAGACGAAGCCCGATCGCCACGAGACCGGTGCCATTGCGAAGCTTGAGCTTAGGAGAGTCGGGATATGCCCTCCAATCGTCTATAGCTCGCCGGAGCTCGCCGAAAAAGCCAAAAAACACGGCTGCCACCACTTCGCCGGAACTCCCTCCTTCGGCCACCATTGACGACACTGCCACCGCCAAAACAAAGCTAAGGCCGAGAGGAGTCGATCGAAGATCGCGACCAGTGTGGCAAGGGCTTCACCATCTTCCTCCCGATGCCCAGTGCCTGGCCACCCGCGACGGACGGCCCGGCGCTTCCCTCTCTCTCCCCCGACATCTCTCTTCCTTTTTCTTCTTCTTCCCCGATTCCATTCCTTTCAATACGGACATTTGACCCCTGCACTTTTTCTTATTACAAGTTAGTCCCTTAACTTTCTTAATTACTTACAGTTCCATCCAGTAAAATTTCCAATTAACCCTTAAACTTTTCTTTAGCCTTTCAATTAAACCCCTAACTAATTAATTTGGGTCAAATTAAAATTATTGAAAATACATAATTACATAAATACCCCTGACCGATATATTTATTTACAAAAATACCAAACTCACAAATTTCCATTAGAACCCCATAAAAATAAAATTATCCTTTTAATCCTTATTCCAAAATAAATTTCTAATTTAGTCCTAACACACAATTAAATTAAATAACCAATTTGCTAATTATTTTCTAACTTAAAATTTAATACCACTAACTAATTAAAATACCAATTTTCCTAAAATTATTTTTTAAAAAACAACCTTTACAAATTCTTTCATAATTCCCCAATATATATAATTTTATTTATACATATACATATACATTAGGAAAAAATTAGAATAACCAAAAATATAATCTACCCTTCAAATAATTTACTTAATTAATTCTTAAAATTTTAAACTAATTGGGTATAAAAAATAATTTATTTAATTGATTAATATTAAAATTTTCATTAAATTATTTCAAATGAAACCAAATAAAAATGAAGCTAAAATTAACTTAAATAAAAACTAATTATTAAATATATAAAAATTCCGGATATTACATTGAACTGAATATCACTAAATGTGCAATAGCATATAATACGTTCCTTGTGATATTGAGAAGGATCGTAATTTATTTAATTACTTGTTGAGTCTAATTATTATATTCACAAGATTTTTTATTAATTAAGTAAATAGAATTCTAACAGAATAATGTTTTGCTAATGGGATTCTTGTCTTATAGATATTCATAATAATGAATAAGAATTATACTTTCATATTACTCATGGATAAGCAAAGTTTAGTGGCCAGATATAAAATAAATCTAAAATTTAATACATGAATTTGGAATACTAAATAGTAATTAATTTTTTAACAAGAGCCAAAACATGTATATAATCTCGGGTTAAAAATCTCTATCAAACTCTCACGTCAAACATGAATAAGAAAACATATTAATAATAATGAAAACATATTATTATCAGATATCGTTTTAATCTCTTTTAAAAATTCAGTCATATACTAACACATTTATTTTATTTTACATTCTGCTATCATTACTATTTGAAATTGTTGATGTGGTAATTCTGACCCAAGTGGAATGTAAAGTTTAGGTGGGTTTTAGAGTGCCGTAACTTATAATGATTTTTAATATTTTTATGTGTTTATTGAATGATAAATTATAAAATTTCAGTTAATTATATAAAAAATTTATTTTTAAAAAATCTATATAAAATATTTTAGTATGTAATTTTATATAAAATAATATTTTAATATGTAATTATTAAAATATCTAGATTTAAATGTAATTTTATTTTATCAATAATTGTTACGATTATTATTAATAGTATTAGTATTAGTATTATTATTAAAATTATAATTATTATCATTATATTTATTAATAGTAATATTATTTTTATTATTATCATTATTAATTTATATATGTTATAATTGATGTTATTTAATTTTAGTATTTAATATTATATCTAATGAAATTATTGATTGTTTGAGTATTATGTTATTTTTAATATTGTTGATGCTAAATATGAAATATGGCTCAGGATAAGATGAAAGTATAACATGTCACTTGATGGGTTGTGTTAGAACCGTGTGCGCATCGGTATAAATAAAATACAGGTAATAGAAAAATATTTTGTGATGTGTCTTGATCAAGCATAACTCTTTGGACTTGTAGGATTTTAATTTGCCGGAGGAAAGGTCTATGGTCGAACATTACTCTCTGGGTGCTGGCTGTATTAGTACTTAAGTGATCAGACTGAATTTAAGGATCCTAGTCAAGCTTTGCTCTTTGGATGTCAGCTTTATTGGAATAAGAGAGCCGAATGGCTAATAAAATTGGAGTTTAGGGTTCTATTGAGATACTCGCCCCGTATATGTTAAATTGTATTTTTTCAAATTTTGATATGACACGTATGTTATTATTATGTAATATTCTATATATTATTTAAATAATTATTTTATATAGATGATTGCTTTTATTTCATACTATATAATTTTAACTCACTCCTGAGACTAACAGTTTCAATTTATTTATTTTTAAGGTGTCAGCTAGGTCTTCCACAGTTCCTCTTATTTTGGCGGTCCGACTTTTTTCTTTCTAGTGCTTAACGTAATTATTTTTTCTTTATTCCTAACTATTTAAATTTCTAAATACTCCACAGTATTTACATTTAGACTTATTATCTCTATTCGCCTTGATGAACTACGTGATGATGCATTAATTTTATTATTATTGATGAATGACTATAAACTATATTGTAATTGTGGAAATGATTATTAGTAGATAAAGTGTTTGGTATGTTGAATGAAATTATAATTTAATTAAGTAATTGATCAGTCAGGCTTACTACAAATCTCGATAGCTTTAAATTTATCCATCTCTTAGTACCGGTCACAGACCCACAAATCGGCTCGTCATAAAAATAACTATTTATTTTTAAAATATAATTTTAGTATTCCATTAATAGAGCGAGATAAAGAATAAATAATTAAATAAACCATTAATAAATTCTTTTAAAATTATATTTTAATCTTTTATAAGAGAGTATACGTCACACTGTCTCAAAATTGTTATTTGATCTAGAAGCGATGACTTCTTCATAAATTCTTAAAAGCTTGACGTGTTAGTTTCATATGCAAAAATACACATTTCAACTTTACTATACTTGGTGAAGATTCATCTCCAATTGGCTGCTAAATTGGTTGGTTGGCTCTTGGATTATAACGGGTAACACTAGTATTTACTTTTAAAATGTATTTTCTTTTCATATGGTGAAATTTGAATCGGTGCATATTTTGCATGAATATAGAGTTCACTCTTAAGTATTTTTTCTTCCTTTGCAAAAAAGAAAGAGGAAAAAAAAAGAAGCACTTTTACATTTTTAATTGGAGTATTAAAAATGAAACAAAAATATATTACTTTATTACTAATTTAAAATATTATTATATACTAGATTTTATAAAACTATAATAAATGTAAATTGTTTTAAGCATTTAAACCAATTGACAATGTTAAGTTACAAAAGTAATTTATTATACAACATGATACCACTTATCTCATCTAATAGTCAAATCCATATTTTGTTATTGTGTTCTTTAAATATAAATGGTGATTGATTTAGATAGTTTATAAAACTGATAGTTATTTTTTATAAAATAACTATATTAAAGTATTGGTGAAAATTAAAAAATTAATAGTTAATAGTTGATTTGATTACAATAACTGCTGATAATATTATTTTTTTCAGTTGATACTTATTTAATTTTTTTCATTATCTAAATAACATTTATCCTTATTAAAAACTTATTCATAATAATTTTCTCTAAATTCATCTCACATATTTAATTTTTTAGTTTAAAATAAATATACTTATTTTAAATTTATATTTAATAGTTAAATAATTATTATGTTTATAATTATGACAATTCAAATTAGAAACTATAAATTTTTTTTTGTATATTTTAAATTTAAATTTTTATTTAAAAATAATTTTTATACATATCTTTAATAATAAATAAAATTAACTATAATTTTTCAATTATAATAAATTATCATATTATTAATTTATATAAAAATCTTATTAAATCGTTTGGGTAACCTCGTGTTTTTATGGTGCAACCTTTGGTGTATGAAAAAAAAAAAAAGAGAAAAAGAAAAGAAGCCTCCTATAAAAAGAGCAGTAAAAAGAGACTACCCAAAATTGCGATGGCAAGAACTATAGAACTACCTCCAGCTTCATGCATAATGGAAGATCATTCTTTGAACCCCTTATCAAAATCTCGATATGTTCCTATTAACTATTTTCTTCAACAACAAAAACACCTTTCTTCTTTTACCTCATCATTTTCCTTGTCCAACTTGAATAATAAATGGCAAAGACAATTGCGGAAAGAGGTGAAAGCAGATCATCATGTAGATTATAATAATAAGTCGATGGAAGACGTATTGGAAATGCCTTTCAAGCTCAAGATGACAGCTCTAGTCAGTGTCAGGAACACTATGTTTCATTGGGTGGAATGTTTCAGTAACCTTGGCCAGAAGCACAAGGGTACTGTTGTTTTGCAACTTGTTAGCAACGACATTGATCCAGGTAAGGGCCTTTTCTCTTTGCGAATAGATTAGAAATGACACATTGTTTCCTAGAAAGAGAGAGAGAGAGAGAGAGAAGGCAAACTGCTTAATCTGAAATTCGAATCATTAATAAATGAGTGGTCCTCATTAAAGTTTTGAGTTTTGTAGTTGGAGAGGCTAGATTGCAAGAATATTATATGTATCTAACACTTGCTATGAGTTTAATTAATTTTTTCTGATTAAGATGTAATTTACTAATTACAGGGATGAAACCAAAGCTAAGCAGCGAAACTACATTAAAATGGTCTGATCAGAGCTTTAAAATTGAGGATGAGATGACCATTTACAAAGTCGAATTTATGGTGGACCCTAACTTCGGAGTACCAGGAGCGATCACAGTGATTAGCAAACATCTAAAGGAGTTCTATTTGGAAAGCGTCACTGTTGAAGATGTCATTCATTTTTCCTGCAATTCTTGGATCCAATCGTCGCAAAATGATCATGCTGAAAAGCGTATCTTTTTTGCTAACAAGGTACTTGAACTTAATACAAGTTATGATTTGTTTAGCAGTGGATATGCTGTTAGGAGGAAATTCTTTCTTTTGCATAATTTTGTTAAGGTTATGAACGATTGTTTTTAGATAGACTTTGACAAAATTTAATGTAAAATTTCGTTCGAGTAAACTGTTTTGGTCTAACCATATTTAAAAAAAAGAAATTAATTTCAATAATAATAGCAAATAAAATTGTATGTTTTGTCAAAATTAGATGAACTCGCAGAAAATCTTTGGATATGCTAATTTTATTGTTGTGTGGTGTTGGGTTTCATAGGCCTATTTACCTTGTCAAACGCCGCTAGGACTGAAAGAGCTTAGAGAAATGGATCTTAAGCAATTGAGGGGCAACGGAAAGGGAATTAGAAAATTGTGCGATAGAATTTATGACTATGATACGTATAAAGACTTGGGAAATCCTGACAAAGGGATGGAATATAATAGGCCAATTTTAGGAGGTGAAATGCTTCCATATCCAAGGCGTTGTCGAACTGGACGTCCTCCAAGTTCTACAGGTATATGCAAAACTTGACTCTTAGTATCATCTAACCGTAATACTAAAAAACAAAATTAAACTCAATGCACGACTGAAAATGATATTTTGATGAATGTCGCAGATGACACTAAGGAGTCTCCAGCAAATGAATCCATGCCGATGTATGTGCCGAGAGACGAAGCACTTAAAGATGGCAGAAGAATAGAAGTCTCTGTCGGAAAATTGAAAGCAGCCGTCCGGAATTTAATTCCTGTTCTAAGAAATGGCTTTGTTAAAAGTGATTGTATTAAGGAATTTTCTGAAATTAATGGTCTCTATAAGAAGCGAGGAGGCATTGGAGAAAAGTCAAAAACAGAATGTTCGAAAACCTTTCCTCTGCCATGTATTCCTAATAATATTTCAGAGTCCTTATCACAAATTCACAAATTTAATCGTCCTAAAGGCATCTCCTGTAAGTATGAATTAATTCAAGTTGTTTCTTGTGTGATTCATTAAATACAAATGTAGGGATGCAGTGATTAAATGTTAGCTTATAGCATAGAGTTTATATACAATTAGCATACTTGATAGAGCAAAATTATTAGATATTAAAATTATTGATTTTTAATTATTTTAAAAAATAAAATTATTTCCTAAAAAACTTATTAATTAATAGATATTATTAATTTATTAAATATTAAATATAAGCAGATATAAACAATAATTATAAATTGATAATTTCTCAGAAAATGTATTATATTTAAGAGACGATGAATTTTCTCAGGGAATGTATTATATTTAAGAGACGATGAATTTGGTCGATTAACACTAAGAGGCATGAACCCTTTAAGTATTGAAAGGCTTAAGGTAATTATTTATCTTAGATGTTATATTTGTCCGAAAGAAATGACTAAAACACCAAAAGGAGTTAATTACATGGTTTCCAAGTACAGGTATTTCCGCCGGTGAGCAAGCTGGATCCTGCCATATGCGGTTCACATGAATCAGCACTCAAGGAAGAACACATCATAGGGCATCTTAATGGCATGTCCGTACAGCAGGTATCATATATGCACGCCACTGAAGTTAATATTATAGCTTCTTAGGAAATGGTGTCTTGGTACTATAGAATTGAGTTTACTCACTCGTATATAACCTAGTTCAAAGGAAAAAAAATGAATTTGATTGGTTTGCTTAGTGTTTCATAGTTTAGTTTCTTCAATGTCTCGAAAGCAACTTAATAAATTTTTTACTTTATTTGTTTTTCCGTTGTTTAATTGTAGCTAGAGATTTTGTTATTTGTAGAGTTAATATCAATAAACACTGATTTATATTCAAATTTAACTTCGTATAATATTTTGGGATTTCCGGTTCTGATAATCTTAATGAATGATGTGTGTCAGGCACTTGAAGAAAACAGATTGTTCATACTAGACTATCATGACATCTATCTTCCATATCTGGAACGGATAAATGCTCTTGATAACCGAAAAGCCCATGCCACTCGTACAATATTCTACTTGACCCCATTAGGAACATTAAAACCCATTGCTATTGAGGTCGCTACTGTTCCATCTACGGATTCAAGCTTTCCAGTTAAGCAAGTTCTCACCTCTCCTGTGGATGCCACCACCTATTGGTTATGGCAATTAGCCAAAGCCCATGTTTGCTCGAATGATTCTGGTGCTCATCAACTGATCCATCACTGGTATATCATGCAAAGCTCTACTCTAATTAGATTAAAATTTGAAACAAAGAAAATGTTAAAGGTGGTTGATGAACTAATTAAACTGCAGGTTGCGCGTCCATGCTTGCACGGAACCGTTAATCATAGCAGCAAACAGGCAATTAAGCGTAATGCATCCAATTTACAAGCTCCTCAAGCCTCACATGAGATACACATTGGCTATAAATGCACAGGCTCGTGAAGTTTTAACCAATGCCAATGGAATCGTGGAGTCGTATTTCGCTCCTGAAAAGTACTGCATGGAGATTACTTCATCTGCCTATAAAGATTGGTGGCGTTTTGACATGGAGGGACTCCCCGCTGATCTTATCAGAAGAGGATTGGCAATTCCTGACGCGAAACAGCCTCATGGGCTAAGATTACTCATTGAAGACTATCCTTTTGCAAACGATGGGCTTCTTATATGGTCTGCAATTCAAGATTTGGTTAAGACATATGTTAACTACTACTATCCTGAAGCAAGTCTAGTCCAATTTGACACTGAGCTTCAGTCCTGGTATAAGGAGTCCATCAATGCAGGGCATGCCGATGTTTCAAATGCTAATTGGTGGCCAAGACTCTCAACTCCAGACGATCTTATCTCTATACTTAGTACGATCATCTGGATTGCATCAGCACAACATGCAGCACTCAATTTTGGGCAATATGACTATGGTGGGTACGTCCCAATTAGGCCACCAAACATGCGAAGATTAGTGCCAATGCGAGGTGATGTGGAGTATGCAAAGTTTCTTTCAGACCCGCAAGGATATTTCTTATCATCATTGCCAAATTTGACTAAAATTACTTCTTTCATGTCTATTCTTGATTTACTTTCGATGCATTCAGTGGACGAGGAGTACATAGGTGCTAGAAACGACCTTTTGACATGGTCAGGAGATACTGTAATTACTGAGGCATTTTACAGATTCTCAATGGAAATAATGAAGATAGAGAAAGAGATTGAGAAAAGAAATGTTGACCCAAAACTTAGGAATCGTTGTGGAGCTGGAATTGCACCTTATGAACTGCTATTACCAAGCTCACATCCTGGTGTTACTGGTAGAGGGGTGCCTAATAGCATATCAATGTAAAATACGAGATGAATGTTAATTTCACTCTTCCACGAGCATTCAGTTGGTAGTCTAATTCTCTGATCGATTCACCTAATTTTCTTTTTATGCTTAATATGTGTTTTGTGCATATACTCGCTGCTTTAACAGCAGGGCTGTAGTAGAATAATCTGCTACTGTTGATACCTTGCTACTATAAAACAGATTGGTGTAAGGAAGGCTGCTAATGATTAGCTGTGGTCGGTGATAATTTGCTAAGAAATCTATTAATGAGAATGCTAAGAAACCAAGATCTTTGTCTTCTGTACTCGCTATCAGCATTTTTTTTGTGTATGTTTGCCTTTTTGGATCTGGATTTTGATTGGAGTTTTTTCACATTTTAATGAGTTGTTTAGGCATAATTTTTGGATGTAATTGCTAAGCCTAATGACTTCCTCAGTTGCAATAGATATTCACCATTTGCAAATATAAATTTTGAAACTATCACGAATATAAAAAATCGAACTCAAATTCTATTGTTTGTTTCTAAATTCTTTCTATTAGAATCTTGCCATCCCTGCACAAAGCAATTGCTTTGGTCTTTTCTTGATGGATGGGATTTTCATTCATCGATCATATCAAACAGGTGGATGTTCACCCTTGCTCCATGGAGGGAAGAGAGTCTCTCCCTTGCTTGAAACAGAACACTAGAAAACTCCCGAAGAATAATAGAGCTCGAGTTATTACAAATACAAACAATAAAAGGACTAGTTAGGAGAAAAAACAACAAAATCCAGGAGACCAATTTCAAAGGCGGGATAAGACAAAAGCTTCATTATACTCTTTGGACACAGCTCTCTTCTTGACAGGTGGCCCCATCCTCGCTTCTAATGATGACTGCGGTTAAGAACTGTGGAAAACTTGAAGCAATTAATTGGCGAAATCTACGAGTAGAGTAGAGTAGCGGCACGGACAAATATAGCTAATGCGTCAGTGGTTGGTCGGTCCCCTGGCTAAAAGAGGAGCGCCGACGAGAAACGTTGCCGAACCAACTTCCCTTTTATACTGATTTCAGTGATTCTGACGGAGATCCAAAAGGATTCCTACGTAAGGCCATTGTATTAATTTCAATTGAAAACTCATATTTCTGTTTAAAAAGTAAGAGAGTGCAAAATAAAGAATGGATTCTCTTCTTTATTTTTCATCTATCCAAAGAAGGAAAATAAAACTTATTTTTTTTCCTCCCTAAGAAAATTCCCAAACACAGGGTTAATATTTTTTTTAGAATTTTAATTTGAAAATTCTCTTGATTATTTTATATATATTAATTTAATGATTAGATTAGTAACATTTCATTCACTAAACCATTTTAATATAATACATCCCATATAATTTAAATAAAAAAAAACGTGTCTAATAAAAAGCAACACCTATGTAGATAAAAATATAATATAAACGAGATCTAAATAAGAATTTCTAATACTATTAAAACCTATTAGGACTAGATTCTTCATAATCAATTGTTCAAAAATAATTAAATGTTGCTCCTGCATCAGATACGATAGAATTGAACTCGATTAAAATAAAGCAACACCCGATCCTTCATTCTTAAACCACAAAAACGATTACAAAGTCAATTGAGCTTTTTCATCTTTTAAAGGCCAACAGCAGCCATCATTTTTTAAACCACAAAATTGTTTGCATAATTAACACATGGAGAAATTCAATTCTAATTGACTGTCACTTTATCACACAGTTGTATTTATCCACGTGCTATTCTAAAAATTGAAATGCCTCATTAGAGATAGATGGGAAATAGGCAAATGGCTCTATTTTGAAAGGGAATAGGGTTGCTTGATGATTATTTTATAATTTAACGTATTTTTATTTTAGAGTCTGTTATTTAATTTTTTATTATTTTAGTACCCTATAAATATAGTTGTTAAAAAAAATTTCACCTAAATCGTATAATACTATTAGCAGGTACTGAAATGTCAATTTGAAAAATTGTGACTATTACATACCACGTTAAAATAACAATATTATGTACTATGACTAATATTTATTAATAGCCATTCACATAATATTAAAATAATAAAAAAATAGACTATAGACTTAAAATAAAAATATATTAAACTAGACGACCATAGTTTTAGTGGATTTTTTTTTTTTAATTTTAATTTGGAAGAGGAACTCAGACCATCATTTCTAGAATTAGAGAGAAATACGAACCCCAAAAATAGACAAAAAAAATAAAATAAAAAGCTATTTGGTCCACCTGCTATTCACAATTTGCTGCTTATTTGTATCCACAAACACTTTGTCCAATAAATCAATAGATAATAGAAAGCAAAAGATTCGTGCATGAAGCGATAATATCGATTTCAGGATTCATCCCGACCACTAGAAGGGACCGCTATAGTTTCTTTATTTCGAGAATATTCTTATTAAAACTTTAATTTAAGATATTCTTTTACTAACTATTATGTATATATTATTAGATGAACAAAACGTAAAAATATTTATAATTTTGCAAGTATATACACGTAATTTATTTGTTGTTTAAAGCAAACATAATAAAACTAAAGTTAATTAGGATTACAGAGTACAGGAAGAAGAAATAAGAACTAATGTATAGACCTCCGTAGCTAATCACAATACAAAATTCAGACTTTAAAATTGGAGTTTAAGAAAGACCCTCCAGAGAACAACTGATGTGGGGCTGTTTTTGCTGCTTAATTATAAGACACAACACTTTCTCAAAATTAATAGGTCCACAGTGATTGATCAAATTATTGAAAAACTCCAAATTTCTCATTTACGATCATGTCCCGTCCCAAAAACACGTTTTGCATATACCTACCCATATCACCTCAATAAATCAAACTTATACATATATATACTCATATTTTAAAATTATATTTTATTCTTTTATTTTCTTTAAAATCTTTTCATAAATATTTTAAAATCAATAAAATAATATGTATCATTTTTACTGTATATATATATATATTTTAAAGATACAGTTTTTCTAATTCTTTTTTAAATTTACAATATGGCTGTTTTTTAATTACTTTTTGGTTGTTATTTAGAAAAACTAAAATCATAATTAAAAAATTTAAAAACTATATTTTTAATATTTTAACACAATACAATAATACGATCTGAGTAACTTTTTCATTTTCTTTGAATTACAAAAGAATAGAGAAAGACTGAAACTTGAGACTTTACTCAAGTTAAAATATGAAAAGATAATTATAAATTTAGTATTTTAAATTTTTTGTTTTTTCTATTGTAGTACTTGAATAAAATTTTTGTTTAATCAAATGTCTGAATTTGCTAATTTATATATATATATTATGGTTTCTCTTACAAGCTTCACAGATTAAAGTAATAATTTAATTCATTTTATACATCAAATAATACAAATATCCTTATTTATTCTTATAATTTTTTTATTTCTTCTTTCCTATATTTATTAATTTATTTTATTTATTTTCTATTTTTTATCAAATCTTCTTTTAGCAGTGAAGAAAATGTTGGATTAAATTCTTTTAATTTTTTTTAAATTTACTTATCTTCTTTTAATTTCTAAAAATTATTTTATTTAGAAGACTTAATATTTTTTTCTTTCTCGTCTTATTATTTTGAGGTGAAAGAATATATCTTATTTTTATTTTCTGAGGTGGATGTACGAAAATAAAAGAATAAGTAAATAAAATTAATTATTTTTAAATTTTATTTGAATGAATGAGAAAAATAAAATAATTTTTTTTAATTTCTTGAAGAATAAATAATTAAAAAATAAAATAAGAAAAATAAAAAAATATGATGTTATATTAAATGAGAGCTTATAAGTCAACTTATTATTTAAAATAAGTTATAAAGCATTTTAACCTGTAAAACTGGATAGAAACATTATATTAAATATTTTTAATAGGTTTAAATATTTAATTGAATAAAAAGATAATCTAGACAGCAAAATAAAAAAATTAAAAATTAAAATACCAAATTATAATTTTTCTAAATATAAGCCTATCACCAAGCAACACTTTGGGTGTTTTTATTCTTTTAACTATTAGCGCTTGCTGAAAGAACATATATATGTAGATTCTTTATACATATTTATTGATCAAGGGTTTTGTGAGTGGTATGTGAATAATTAAATCTTATTAAATTAATTACAAATTATATATATATAAATTAGCAATATGTTTATATTAATCTATAATTATAGGTAAATTTATTATATAAATTTTTAATTTAAAATATCTTATCTTAACAAAAGTCATTACATTATAAAAAATATTTTTATTTTAGTAGTACCCAATATTATCATTAGTTATATAATTTTAAAATTTAATAGTTATAAAAAATAATTAGAAAATTCATAATAGATATATAATAAATTAAATCATTATATAATCACTAATTCTTTATTATATTTAGTTATCGTTTTATTTTAAAAAAATTTAGAAATATTATTTTAATTATTCATACTACTGCACAATTATTGATAATTTTATGCTTTAGATTTTTAGTTTAAATTATCTTATTTCAATTATAAATATATTATATTATAAAAAGTAATTATATTTAGCTACTATTTTATTTTAATAATTATTTAATATTATTATTTTACTTTAATAATATTAAGATTTAATAATTATAAAAGAATAATAAAAAATAATATATAGTAAATTATTGGCATTGTATAATTATTATTCTTTTATTATAGTTAGCTATCATTTTATTTTAATAAAGATTTATTTATACTCTTGATTAGTATTTAATATTATGTAGTATTTAGTTAAAATTCATAAAATTTATAGAATTCATTTCTGAATCTAAAATTTATATGATTTAAATAAAGTGAAAGTTAATTTAGTATTTCACATAATCAAATTTAAGTGAAATTGGTTATAACTAAACTAAATTCTAATAAAATAAATAAAATTTTTAAATGAATTCTACGTTAATAAATCAATTCATTCTATAACATCAAAATATCTCTTTCAACTTTATCAATACTATTTTCTTCTCTCATATCTTTTTTTTTTTCAAATTAATTCTATTTTTTATTTTTTCTCATTTTTTTTATCAAATAAAATGAATTCTTCTATGGATTTCAACCAAACATGTAGAATACTTTTGATATTATCATTTTATTTAATTTGTATTTTACGTCATAATAAAATATTATATAACCATATTAAAATTATATATTTTTTTAATTAAAATTTTATATGATATGACTTTATAAAATATTGCAAAATAGAGTATCTTACAATATATATATATATATATATATATGGAAGTGAAAGGGCCATATCCTTTTACTGCTTTTTACTTATTTTGATGTGTCCATCCGTTTCTTGCTTTGCGAGGCTCTTGTCTTGGATTTGCAGTAATTTAATATATTTTTCTTTAAAATAAAAAATAGCAAGTTATTATTGAAAATAAGATGAGATGGACCAACAGAAGAGTGGAAAGTTCTTGCCTCCCTATAGTAGTAATTGCTCAAGAGAGTATCAAAAGGAGAACTGATGTCATGCTGTCTCTTAATCTTCATAAACTTTCCTGAAATATAAACAAGTGTAAACTGAAACTTGACGTCTTCCTTGTCTATAAATAATTGGACTTTGCTTCCAGTGTATCCCTAGAAAAAGAGGAAAAGAATGCGCCAAGTATCGATGGCAAGAACTATGAAAGCACCTCCAGCTTCATGCATGACGGAAGAATATTCTTTAAACCCCTTTTCAAAATCTCGGTTTCTTTTTAGTAGCCTATTTCTTCAACAACAAAAACACCTTTCTTATTTTACCTCATCATTTTCCTCGGCCAACTTGAATAAGAAATGGCGAAGAGAACTGCGGAAAGAGGTGAAAGCAGATCATCATGTAGATTATAATAATAAGTTAATAGAAGACGTAACGAAAATGCATTTCAAGCTCAAGATGACAGCTCTAGTCAGTGTCAGGAACACTATGTTTCATTGGATGGAATGTTTCAGTAACCCTGGCCAGAAGCACAAGGGTACTGTTGTTTTGCAACTTGTTAGCAAAGACATTGATCCAGGTAAGGGCCTTTTCTCTTTGCCAATAGATTAGAAATTGACACATTGATTCCTAGAAAGAGAGAGAGAGAGAGAGAGGCAAACTACTTAATCTGAAAGCTTAAATTTGTAGGCTAAAAGAATAGTTCTATTATCTTCAGCGCAGACTTGAATGCAATATCACTGACTTCAAGCTTGGCCAAGCACAGATGCTATATCTTGTGCTGAAATTCGAATCATTAATAAATGAGTGGTCCTCATTAAAATTTTGAGTTTTGTAGTTGGAGAGGCTAGATTGCAAGGATATTATATGTATCTATAACACTTGCTATGAGTTTAATTAATTTTTTCTGATTAAGATGTAATTTACTAATTACAGGGATGAAACCAAAGCTAAGCAGCGAAACTACATTAAAATGGTCTGATCAGAGCTTTAAAATTGAGGATGAGATGACCATTTACAAAGTCGAATTTATGGTGGACCCTAACTTCGGAGTACCAGGAGCGATCACAGTGATTAGCAAACATCTAAAGGAGTTCTATTTGGAAAGCGTCACTGTTGAAGATGTCATTCATTTTTCCTGCGATTCTTGGGTCCAATCATCACAAAATGATCATGCAGGAAAAAGGATCTTTTTTGCTAATAAGGTACTTGAACTTAATACAACTTAATTATTTGTTTAGCAGTGGATATGCTGTTAGGAGAAAATTCTTTATTTTGCATAATTTTGTTAAGGTTATGAACGATTGTTTTTAGATAGACTTTGACAAAATTTAATGTAAAATTTCGTTCGAGTAAACTGTTTTGGTCTAACCATATTTAAAAAAAAGAAATTAATTTCAATAATAATAGCAAATAAAATTGTATGTTTTGTCAAAATTAGATGAACTCGCAGAAAATCTTTGGATATGCTAATTTTATTGTTGTGTGGTGTTGGGTTTCATAGGCCTATTTACCTTGTCAAACGCCGCTAGGACTGAAAGAGCTTAGAGAAATGGATCTTAAGCAATTGAGGGGCAACGGAAGGGGAATTAGAAAATTGTGCGACAGAATATATGACTATGATACGTATAAAGACTTGGGAAATCCTGACAAAGGGATGGAATATAATAGGCCAATTTTAGGAGGTGAAATGCTTCCATATCCAAGGCGTTGTCGAACTGGACGTCCTCCAAGTTCTACAGGTATATGCAAAACTTGACTCTTAGTATTATCTAACCGTAATACTAAAAAACAAAATTAAACTCAATGCACGACTGAAAATGATATTTTGATGAATGTCGCAGATGACACTAAGGAGTCTCCAGCAAATGAATCCATGCCGATGTATGTGCCGAGAGACGAAGCATATGAAGATTGCAAAAGAGAAGATATATCTGTTGGGAAGTTGAAAGCGGTGGCTAAAAATCTAGTTCCTGGTCTAAGAAATGGCTCTATTGAAAGCGATTATATCAAGGAATTCTCTGAAATTAATCATCTCTATAAAAAGAGGAGTAGTGTTGGAGAAAAGTCAAAGAAAGAATGTTCCAAAACCTTGTCTCTACCATGTATGCTTAGCAAGATTTCGGAGTCCTTCTCACAGATTTACAAATTTGATCCTCCTAAAGCTATCCCCGGTGAGTATGAATTAGTTTAAATTTTTTAGTTTCATTAAGTACTCGAATGAACCATAGAGCTAGTAATCCAGTAATTAAATGTTTGTCTCGGAGAAGCAACAACAATTTTTAACTGATTCAACACTAACCTTATGCTTATATTGATCTTGTTCTAGTTTGGGGGGAAACACCTTGTCTAAGAGATGATGAATTTGGTCGATTAACACTAAGAGGCATGAACCCTTTAAGCATTGAAAGGCTTAAGGTAATTAGTCTTCTGCTCTGTCTTAATAACGCGAAAGAAATTATGAAAGCACCAAATGAAATGATTTTATGGTTTCCAATTACAGGTGTTTCCACCGGTGAGCAAGCTGGATCCGTCCATCAATGGATCACATGAGTCGGCACTCAAAGAAGAACACATCATAGGGCATCTTAATGGAATATCCATACAGCAGGTAACATACATGCATGCCACTCGAGTCACTTTTATAGCTTCCTTTCTTAAAAATGATTTATTCTGACTGTGGACAAGTGAATTTAGGATAGGATTTTTTTTTTAATTAAACCAAAATTGTTATAATAGAAATAAGAGACTCATTAAGAGGTCCCAACCTCTGTTGAATTATTGCTTATTGCTGATGTTAGACATTTGTCTTTCTAGTAATAAATTTATCATTTTCTTTAAAAAAAAAAAGACTCGTTAAGATGGAATAAGAAGAAGTTTCAAGTTTTTCAATTGGGACATCCTAGTTGGTATATATAATGAAGTGATTACATAACAGAGTGATATATTGAAATTTTTGTATAAGTATATACACGTGTCATTCTTCTATAATTAGGTAAAAATATCCCATATTTAATTTGTTTTTTCCTTTTATTTTGATAAATTATGAGTTATTAATAACTAAAATATTTTTCAAAATAAAAATAAATAAAAGCCTATATAATTTTTTTAATAAAAAGAATATTTTTATTATTATTTTAAGTCTTATCAAGTCTTAACACTTAACATTATCGACTTTAATTATATTAAAAATTAAAATGTAATATTTTATTTATCATAAATTGACAAAAGAATATCAGGTTTTTAGCTCTCTCCAAATTTATAGTTAACACTTGTTTGTTGTTTCTTTTCCTGGTTGTTTGATTCTAGCTAATATACACATTGATGTTTAAATTCTTGAAATATTCTAGGATTTGGTTTCATGATAATCTTACGTGTCAGGCACTCGAAGAACACAAATTGTTCATACTAGACTATCATGACATTTATCTTCCACATCTGAAACGGATAAATGCTCTTGATGATCGAAAAGCTCATGCAACTCGTACAGTATTCTTCTTAACTCCAGCAGGAACATTAAACCCCATTGCTATTGAGCTCACTACTATTCCATCTAAGGATTCAAACTCGCCAATAAGGCAAGTTCTCACCCCTCCTGTGGATGCCTCCACCTATTGGCTATGGCAACTAGCCAAAGCCCATGTTTGCTCCAATGATGCTGGTGCTCATCAATTAATTCATCACTGGTAAATGTTATATATGCAAAGCTCTATTTCAGTATTAGAATTTGAGAAAGAAAACAGAGTAAGAATTATTGATGATTAATGAATTAATCAAACTATAGGTTGCGCGCCCATGCTTGCATGGAGCCGTTTATTATAGCAGCAAACAGGCAACTAAGCGCAATGCATCCAATTTACAAGCTCCTCAAGCCTCACATGAGATACACATTGGCTATAAATGCACAGGCTCGTGAAGTTTTAACCAATGCCAATGGAATCGTGGAGTCGTGTTTCGCTCCTGAAAAGTACTGCATGGAGATTACTTCATCTGCCTATAAAGATTGGTGGCGTTTTGACATGGAGGGACTCCCCGCTGATCTTATCAGAAGAGGATTGGCAATTCCTGACCCGAAACAGCCTCATGGGCTAAGATTACTCATTGAAGACTATCCTTTTGCAAATGATGGGCTTCTTATATGGTCTGCAATTCAAGATTTGGTTAAGACATTTGTTAACTACTACTATCCTGAACCAAGTCTAGTCCAATTTGACACTGAGCTTCAGTCCTGGTATAAGGAGTCCATCAATGTAGGGCATGCCGATGTTTCAAATGCTAATTGGTGGCCAAGACTCTCAACTCCAGAGGATCTTATCTCTATACTTAGTACGATCATCTGGATTGCATCAGCACAACATGCAGCAGTCAATTTCGGGCAATATGACTATGGTGGGTACGTCCCAGTTAGGCCACCCAAAATGCGAAGATTAGTGCCAATGGAAGGTGATGTGGAGTATGCAAATTTCCTTGCAGACCCGCAAGGATATTTCTTATCATCATTGCCAAGTTTGAGTCAGACTACTTATTTCATGTCTGTTCTTGATATACTTTCGACTCATTCAGTGGATGAGGAGTACATAGGTGCCAGAAAAGACCTTTTAAAATGGTCAGGAGAAAACGAAATCATTGAGGCATTTTACAGATTCTCAATGGAAATAATGAAGATAGAGAAAGAGATTGAGAAGAGAAATGTTGACCCAAAACTTAAGAATCGTTGTGGTGCTGGAATTGCGCCTTATGAACTGCTATTACCAAGCTCACATCCAGGTGTTACTGGTAGAGGGGTGCCTAATAGCATATCAATGTAAAATATGAGATGACGATTAACTTCACTCTTACACCAAGTTAACTGAAGCTATACCTTACCGACCCAAAGAAGCAAGAACATAAAGAATCGAGAAGAGTCAGTTTTTGTTTGACCTTCCATTAATTAGTGGCAGAAAAGTTGTACATGCTATAGTGTTTTTTCTTTTCTTTTGCGTCTGTGTAATTTAAAAGAAACGAAGAAATAACAAAGTAGATATCACTTACAAACTCGATAAGATTAATATAACATAAAGCCCAAACTGCATTCTAAGTGAACGGGGTCTTTCTTGACAACCGCACAAACTAAAACTGGAAAGAAAATTAATACAAGCGTTTTTTACGATTACTTGCTGAAATTAGCAACAGAGGAAACCTGAATAATTATTATGCCTCGCAGCCGCGTACTCGCCCTTCTGGCCCGTCTCCATCTTTTACTGGACTTTCTCCTTCGCCGCCTCCGAATCAGCTTCCCTTTCCGTTTAATTCTATCGGCAAAACTTATGATGTCTTAATATTTTCATTTGAGCACCTACATTTACATGTAATCTTCGTAGCACATACTCCATTTTTTAAAAATATTTTAATACTGTTAGATACGCATTTAAATTTTGTTCTTTTTCTTATGAATTGATATGAAATTGCTGAAAATTTCCCCTTTAATGGCATCTATTTGCTGAGCATCAGCGAAGTGTCTTTATTGAAGCAAGAGAAAAGAAAATTTCACGCCAAAAGATTATCTGACTTACAGCAATGATGAAAAGATTATCTAATCTCAAATGATGTGGCAACATTAATTAATTGAGGTGTTTTATTTTTAAACTTTAATAATAATAATAATAATAATTTCAGCCTTTCTACCATTGGTGATGCAAATTGGAGATATAGTGTTGATGATCGCAATTCTACTACTGGATTCAGTATATTGCTTAGAGATTATGCAAGCTAAAGACAGTAGAAAGGTCCTTTACAGAGGCTGAATACCAAGCAATTGCGGCTACGATTTCAGAATTGCAACGGGTTCAATTTTATGAATGAGATTGAAATTATTTTATTTTTTTCCGCCTATTTTGTAGCGTGAACTAATGGTCTATCAAGATCTAAGTATCTAAAAATTTATTTTGTTAGAGATATAAGGTTGCAAAGAATGAGCTATTAATTCTATATATCTCATCTAGTGTTCAACTTTTACTGATCGACTTGCTGATATCTTCAGAAAGCTACTGTCCAAAACATCTTTTTTGAATCTGAAAGCAAGTTGTATGTTCTTGCTAGACCAGTACAACTTGCAGAGATGATAAACATTATCTAAATAATGAGGTTGTTGTAAACATATATTTGCTTATTAGTAATAGAGCTTATCTTATCAAGAAGATACACTACATCTATATAAAACTAGTTGTCATCTATTTATCATACTAATGGTTTTCAAAATAAAACTTTATTCTCACGCTTCATTCATAAAATATAAAATACAATTAGACAGTCATCCAACAATTTGCATGAATTAAAAAAATATGCTTCTTTTAATCGCTATAAATTAAAATATCTGGTCTTGGTTCAAAATCATCAGCGAATGGTTTCTCTTCTTTAAGACCAACATCGTTATCATAAACTGAGATATGAGGTCTCGGTTCATAATCCTTCGTGAAAGTTTTTTCTTCTTTAAGAGTGGTATTATTATCGTAAACTGATATATTAGGTTTTGGCTCAAAATCTTCAAAGAATAATTTATTTTTACCTGATTTTATATTGTCATGATAAATCCGTCCATCAGTTTTTTTAAAATACTTAACAGAATTCTTTAACTCAAAATCTTCAGTCGGGTGACAATTGGTTCTTGAGCATGCAGTGGTTTCCGGCAATGGCTGATCTTTCATTACATCTCTAGGGCCAGTACTCTCCCACATCTTTTCTCGCGTTTACGGTGTTAGTAAGCTGTTCATGATAAACAAAACATAAAGAAGGATTGATTTCATAGGCTCAAAGAACACTTACCAAAAGAAACATGGAAAAAGTGATGAAAGGGAAGAAGGATTGCATTTTCCTTTTCTTTACAAACTGGGCGCAATGCTAATTACTTGCGAGGAAGTCATGTAGCCTGTTACTGTACATACATAGGCCAGAAATGCAAGAAGGAAAATATAAAAATAGCCTAAAATGAACGAATAAATAAATAAAGTAAGTAATGCTAGAAGCCAAGATCCTAATGATTCATGAATTAAAGTGAATAATTGAACCAAGGAATAAAGTTATGATAATTGAACCAATAAGGAGTAATACAAAATTATTGGAAACACAAAAGGACAAGTGTTAGTAATGGTTAAATAATTGAAACACAAAAAGACAAATTAAATAATACACATTTGTGGATTTAGATTATGAGATTCCTGGGTCCTCTCATATCTTCTTTCTCATAAAAATATCATAATTTGAACCTACTATTTTTTTAACAATTCTTTTAGGGTCTATCTGGGATTACTTTGCTCTGCATCTTTTTTTTCTTTTTTTCTTTTTTTCTCATTATGGTATTAGGCAATTACCACTTTGAGATGTTTTTCGTTTTGCACTGTTTTACGTTTTCTGAGAGAGTGTTTAAGATTTAATATTTTTTAGATATTACCATCGGACTATATTCCTTTTCAAAATAAAGATTTATTCTAATTAATAATCTAGTACATTATATTAGAGCTTTTATAATACAAATAATTTATAAGTGTTAAAAGGGTTAAACCAATGAAGCGGCTAAAATTTTAACAATTTTAGTATTAGTTAAAAGACTAATTACGTTAGTGGATTTGCACTTTTTTACATTAGTTTAAGCCTTACTTTATTCAAATTAATTTAACATTGAAATATTTATATCGTATTTGATTAAAATTTATAAAATTTATGAAATCTAGTTAGAATTTAATTTAGTATAAGTAGAAACAGTTGTGCACCACATACGTATTTTTCTTTTCTTTTTTTTGGATGTGAAGTTGTATAAGTAGAAACAGTTGTGCACCACATACAATAGCAGTCTGCAACTCGCAAGAAAGCTCCTCTTCCATGTAGCGATGGACCAATCAAAATAAACTTTTTCTTTAAAAAAAAAAAACAAGTATTTCTTCTTTTGAACATTGGCTCTTTGTGCTCCTATGACTTGCTTTGATTGCATGTGGGCACATTGATTTCTCTTTTTTCTTGATCAATGATTATTATTATTATAATTATGTAAGAGTTAATTGGAAGATTATGATGTTGTAGATGTGGGTACTAATAGAGCTACCTGGACTCTCCAATGCCACCCATCTTTCTTTTTCCATGGCTTCTCCTCCATATATACACATTTCTCCCTTTCTTCTGCTTTGCACACCACCATATGACCATATGTTGATGCCATTATACACAGGTTTTTAAGAACAAAAAGTGAGGCAGAATTTTGATAGAAGAATTTATTACATTTTGAACTTTATTTTCTTTTAATTATTCTTTTTTTTTTTCATTTGCGAAGTGGATTTCAGCTATTACATTTTTCATTTTTGATTTTAATAACACTGATGGATATTTTTGACACACTTCAAAAGTAAATTATATATATTGTCACTAAATTTTAGACTTTATAATAAAAAGATACCAAAATCTTTGATCTGTTATAAAAATATATAGCCCACGTATCGTTTAAATAAAGCATTTAGTATCTTTTTGTTACACAATATAAAATTTAGTGACTACTCATGTAATTTTTTCTTACACTTGCCGGAAAAACTTATTGGTGTTACTAAATATAAAATTCAGTAACCATTTAATTACAAATGAAAGCTTAGTACCTTTTCATTACAAAGTGAAAAAGTTTAGTGATTAAAAATATGATTTATTGTGTTATACTAATCGTGTCATATAACATATATTAATTTACTAATGCAAAATTTATTTGAAATTCTACATATCTTGTTAAAATTTAATTTAGTTATAACCAATTTTATAAATTTAATTATATAAAATTATAAATTAACTTTCATTTCAATTAAAGCATATAAATTTTAAATTCATAACTAGATTTCATAAATTTTATAAATTTGGCAATCATAATCAAATCAATCATTTATATATGAACAATTAAATCAACTTTGATTTAATTGTTCGAGTGTAAAAAAGACTAAAAACCAAAACGGTTGATTAATATGCAACCATATCTTTGACTACTTAGTGTAAAAGATTTAAAAATGGTTGATTAATATGCGAAATCATTTCCTTTTAAAACCTTAAGAAAGACTAAAGACCAAAACGAATAGGGTCGAAGAATAAGAGTAAAAGCTTCTTTCCGTCTTAATTAATGATATTATAATTAACGCATTTGGTTTATTTGCTTTACAAATAATAACAAAAAGAAAAATAATAAGGCGGTTATTTAGATTAAAGCCACTAATTAGAATTACAAATATGCTCATTTAATATATATAAAGTCTGTTTAATTTAATTATTAGTAGCGATTATTTTTAGTAACTGGTAGTAACTTATAAAAAAAATACTATAATTAATTTACTTTAACTAAAATATAGTCATTACCAAATATATTTTATTCTAAAAATAGAGATTAGATTTAAATTTATTAATTTGAAACTTCTTTTTCAAAATATTATAACAATGAGTATTATAATTATTCAACTAATACAGTTAATAGTCTCATAATTGATATAGTGAACGAATTAAGAATTATGATTCTTTTCGTTATAAAGATATATTTTTGCTCGAACCTTTATATATTTAGATTAATTGATAAGAATGAAAAAGTGAATTGTACATTCTTTAAAAGAAGAAGAAATACAATAAAAGAATTTTAATATTTTTATTTTAAATTAATATAATATATATATATATATATTTATCTTATTTTAAATAAAATATAATAAAAGAACAAATATTATTATTTATCAGTGTTCCTATGTTTTTCTTTTACCAACACGATAACAATGGTAGAGATAAAGGTTGCAATGGAATTAGTGATAGTAAGAATTATTTATTGTTTAGTTATAATAACTGTAATAAAATTATAATTTTAAAAAAATTAGTACAAATACTTTTAATATTTTTTAGTTTCGAAGAAAAAGTAATTATTATTATTTTTTTCTAGAATAAGATTAATTTAAGTCAAATATATAAAAATTTAAGCTAAAAAACCCATAAATCTAAGTGACAAAAAATTAATGGCCAAAATAAAACTTTATTCCCATAATTCATGACTCACCGTTTGGTGATATCATAGATTTCCCTTTACATTTATCTTTTTATTTGTTAAACAATAGGTGAAACAATAGTCATGAAATTCCTCTAACTCATATCATTTTCCTAATCTTCTGATTTTTCTGTTGCGTGTTTCTCTGTTTTAAAAGTTAATATACATAAGATTAATTAAAATATATAAATGGCATGAAATTCTTTTTATTGTTATACTTTCTAAAAACATAGTAAATAATTAGAAATAAATTCTCTCCTCTCTTAAAATCACAGATAGTTAGAAAGTTGATTTATTACTGCGTAGTGCTTCTTCTACTAAGATCTTTTTTATTTTATTATTTTATTTATTTATTAGAAATCCAATGACAGAGGCTACGAAGTAACACGATATTGCACTCAATTTATACAGCTAATTATCAAATACTATCGTAGAACATGAACATCACTAAATATATATTAAAACTAAGAACAATATTTTAGATTTGTTGAGTTCTTGTGGTTTCAATATCTTATCCAATTTTTAGGAAAAGGAAAAGGAAAAGAAGAAATTAATAGAAGAAGAAGAATGATGATGATTAAAATAAAGGATAAACTTCTTACTAATTGCATACGTAAGCTTAAACATTGACATTATTCAAGTGTGATACTACTCATAATAGCCCAATAAATATTGTTCTAAGGTGCTTCATGCTCCGTATGATCGCAATAGATTTGGCTTAGGTTTAACATCACTCTCAATTATTCGTAGGCTTTAAGGCCAACATCGTTATGAATAATTGTTGCATCTGGTATTGGCTCAGACTCTTTAGTAAAAGGTCTCACATTCAATGGATAGTTTGGTTTGAGGCCAACATCATTATCAAAAATTGTTGCATCCGGTATCGGTTCAAACTCTTTAATAAAGGGTCTGATGTTTGATGGATTGTCTGCTTTGAGTCCAATATCGTTATGAATAATTGTTGCATCCGGTATCGGTTCAAACTCCTTAATGAAGGGTCGTACATCCAGTGAATTGCTTGCTTTGAGGCCGACATCATTATGAACAATTGTAACATCCGGTATAGGCTCAAACTCCTTAGTGAAGGGTCTGACATCCAATGGATTGTTTGCTTTGAGGCCAACATCATTATGAACAATTGTAACATCCGGTATCGGCTCAAACTCCATAGATAATGGATTCTCTATTTTGAAACCAACATCATTGTGGTAAATTGTCGCATCAGAATCCTTTAAAAACGACTTTGAAGACGAAAACTTCTTTGTTCCGAGAGTAGCATCATTGTGATAAATTGTAACGTCTGGCGTTGGCTTGAAATCCGTAGAAGAGGATTTCTTATCCAATAGCTTCTCCTGTTTGAAGTCAACATGAGGCATTTGCTCAGATTTCTTAGGTGCATCACAATCGATTAATTTCTGGTTGGAGGTAGATAAGGCTGGAGCAGCTCGAGTAAGTCCTTGCATGGCTTCTGGCAATGGCATGGGCTCATCTTTCATGACTCCACTCCAATGTTCACCTCTAAGTTCTCTCCCATTAGCATTGCTTGAAATCTGCCAGAAAGAAAAGAATCGTATTAAGCATTAAGAGCAGCCATATTTCATATCGCAGGTTCTCAATTGTTTGTAGTCTAATAATCATTTTAAATTATATGAACTTAGCATGAAAAGCTTTAATACATAAAAAATTTGGCCGAGAAGAAAAAAGAAAAAAGCATAGAATAAAAAGTGAGATGGAGATATAGAATTAAATAAATGGTATAAGATCGCTTAGATTAATGTTATGAAAAGCAATAAGCTGAGATGTGTAATGTGTTCAATTAAAAGGCATAATGCATTGAACATTTTCTTGTATCATACGACTAATTACAGAAGAACAAGAGGACAATCGATGTTATGTAGAGTATAATTCCTTTGTGTTTACTGGTCACAGATAGAAATGCCTACCGAGAGAAATAAAGAAAGAGTAATGAAAGAAAAGAAAGATTTCATTTTTCTGTAGTAAGAAGAGAAAGAAAAGCTATGCTGTCATTGATGAGGAGTAAATAAACTTATGCTGTTTATATAGGGCCAAAGAACAAGAAGGCAAAAATTAATATATTATCCATTTTTTTAATTTCTCTTTAATGCTCTACACGTATGTAATGCGTCTGCTTGGAAAGGAAAAAAACATGCTTCAAAAATTCATAGAAGTATAATATTATACAATGGACCCAGACCCATAAAGGAAACATAAAAAGATAATAAAATCGTTTTGTTTTCATCAGAATCTGATCGAAGATCTCCTCAGATTAAGAAGGTTGATTCTTTCAATATTTTTCCTTTGTTATATATAAATGATTGATTTGATTATGACTGCCAAATTCAATTGGATTGTAGTTTTTAAGTGTTGCAAAGGTTTTTAGTCTTTATTATCACCATGTTTAATGCAATGTTTTGATCATCGTGGTTGAAAAGGATTATATTAATTTGGTTATTGTCAATATCTTCCAACAAGATTTGCAAGGTAATATATAAATTGTTATGCTTGCAAATCCCATGCTCCACTGCATACAAATTTATGCTACCATTATAGTTCTTTCCCTGAATTGATAATCATTTTATCGACAACATGATATGTAGGAAGTGTTCGATTTGTTTCATAGTATCAGAACATAAACCAGGATCTAACCTCAACAGTTTTATCAATAAGAATCCGGTTGAAAGGTCAGCAATCTGTTCCAGAACTACAAAATCGGTTTTACAATTATACATAGATGTACCAGAAAACTATCAGATATGATTACGAACTCTTTTAATCAAAGTAAGAATTAAAATGTTCAATAAAAATAAAACAAAGAAATTCAAGTGTGCTTAATCTGTCCATATTTTATTGCTTTTGTTTTATTGTTGATCAGGTTTACAAAATATCTTTTCTTTTGGGCCTAACTATCCTATCACCAGGACATTCACGATCGAGAGTAGCTTTTGCCATCCAATCAGCAGCATAATTAGCTTTCTTACCAAATTTATAAAACTCACAAATTCAAGTTCTTCGCAGAAGGTGTAATTTTCTAGAAAAAATTATTGCAATATCTCATGGAGGACGAACAATTAGATGACTTTAAAGGTCTAAATCATCTTACTTGACTCAGACTCAAAAATAGCCCTTCTAACACTCATATGCACGGACATAATCATAGCCTGGCGCAGAGCCAAATCTCTGCCATAACCAGATTGCCACGGTGAACAACGATACTGTCTATAGGGGCTCCATGTTTGAAAATGTATCGCAGGGGAACTCAACCTGTGGCCTAGACGACTTAGGCTCCCCTTGAACTGGGCGTAGAGATAAACAAGCTGGGAATATTTTCATGTTCAGCAAAAGCTTCATTTGCTCGCCTTGTATCCAAGACAAGTACTGGGGTGATACTCCTAAACACAAGAGTCATTCCTATTTTTCAAAATGATCAACACATCACAACCTGTTTGGGTTGAGATTTTCCAAAACTTCTGTAAGACAATGTGAGTAACCATCATTTGCTTATTATAGTATTATTGGCCTGGACACCTTCACTGTTGGAGTTATATGAACATAGACGAATAATTCGATTAATCCTAGTTAGCAATCTAATGATATGATTTTCTTTTACCATGACATCCGTGTTTACGTATATAATAGTTGATGACATGAACCACAGATGATAATTTGTCTGCTAAAAGAATTACTTTTAATAATGAGGCCAAAATATAGAATTTATTTGCTTGCTACTACTACTAAAATAATTATTATTTTAACACAAACATTTCTCTTAAGTTTACCACAATAAATACATCATTTAACACGATAACTAATGAAGCAAGACAAGCTTCTTATTACAACCCTTTTATTGAAGTACTTGCTATCACACATGAAATGTAAAAGTACAATTAGCAATAAGGGTCACCGACGGCATAGTTGCATCATCAATCAGGATCGGGCTTCTCTTAATCATTATAAACCGAAACATTTGGTCTTGGTTCGAAATCATCAGCAAATGGTTTCTTTTCTTTGAGACTAACATCATCATCATAAACTGAAATATTAGGCCTCGGTTCGAAGTCCTTAAGGAAAGATTTTTTTTCTTCGAGAATAGCATCATTATGATAAATCGATATATCAGGTTCCTTAAAATCTTTAACGAAACTCTTTAATTTTTTTTCTTCGAGGATAACATCATTATGATAAATCGATACGTCAGGTTCCTTAAAATCTTTAACAAAACTCTTCAATTTTTTTTCTTCGAGGATAGCATCATTATGATAAATCGATATGTCAGGTTGCTTAAAATCTTTAACAAAACTCTTCACTTTCTTTAGCTCAGAATTGTTAGTCGTGTGACAATTGGTTTTTGAGCTTGCAGTAGCTTCTGGCAATGACTGGTCCTTCATTAAACCTCTAGGCCAGTACTCTCCCACATCTTTTCTTGCATTGATGGTGTTAGTAACCTGTTCATGATTAAGAAAAGTATAAAGAGAATTGCACAACAACATTATCAATATATATTTTAATGAAAATCACATATAAATAGTATGTTTTCATAGACTTAAAATGCTTACCGAAAGAAACAAGAATAAAGTGATGGAAGGGAAGAAGAATTTCATTTTCATTTTCTTACAAACAGAGTGCTGTGTTTATTATTTGCAAGGAAGTTATCTAGCCTGTGGTTATATATATAGGTCAGAAGTACAAAAAGGAAAATATAAGAATAGCTTAAAATAAAATAAAAAACAAGTAAATAATGCTAGAAGCCAAGGACGTGATGACTGAATTAGAGATATGAAGGAAAGACAAAAATAATTGAAATACAAAGGGACAAAATGTAAAACATAATAAAATGTTTTGCTCCTCATCAGAATCCGATTCAAGATCTCCTTAGATTAAGAAGTTTGATTTTTCAATATCTCTCTTTTGTTATAGAAATAAATGATTGATTATGACTGCTAAAATCTATTCAATAGCAGTTTCAGTATTGCAAAGGTGTTCCCCTCTGAAGAAGAAATGTTGTCATCGTTCTCGTTTGAAGACGATTATATATTTAGTCATTGTCGATATCTTATAACAAGATCGCAAGGTAATAAATAATTTGCTATGCTTGCTAACATGCAAAGATTGTGAGAAATGATGAGATAGCATTGAAAAATTAGCAGTCAGTTCTGGAACTGCAGAACAGAAATATACAAGTCGGTTTCATAACATACAGTTGTGTACCAGAAAACTGTATATGACCATGTCTGCCGCTTGGCCACAAACACTTTTTAAGTGACACGAATTAGGAGTACAACCATAACGAATATACACGTCATTAGAAACATCACAAGCCATGTGAAGCATGTCGTCTTTGAACTTTTCGAATATATCTCTAGGGCTCGAACATTGGCACGACCAGTGCCAGCCAAGCTTTGCTCAACAGCCTTCTCGGTAGAATCAAGTATCTGCAATCAAACAAACGCTGCTAGTCAAGCTAAAGAATATTTGACAAGCAGAAAACAGTAGTGCACGGCTCTAAATCTGCAACTAATTCAAACCAGCTAACAAAAGAAATGGTTCTCCAACATAAATATGAGAATTTTGATTCAAGCAACTGTGGTATATGATAAGCACATTTTGCAAAAGTGTTTATAGATCTGGACAGGGGAGTTCAGGATAGATAGATGGTAATTCTTCAGGGAGTTCCAAGGACAAGGAACTCCGGCATGTGTCAGATAGAAGGAGAGCATGTTAAAACAGTTGGCTTTCAATGCAATACTTGGACGTCCAACTGTGCCAGATGTCAACTCTTACAACTTAACCAAACTACTTTCCACAATCTCAATATCGTTACTATGAGCAGCAGTAGGTAGTACCATTTATACCAAAAGGCAGCTATACCATTACCTTTTCAGTATTTTGCAGGGACTGACTCATCAAGAGACTACTCTCTTTGAGCTGCTGTGCCAACCCAACCATTTCATCTGTCAAGTCCTCTTGGAGCTTTCTGTTACAAGAGAGAATTTTTACTAAGAATTTGCAACCATTTAAAAAGATATGGAACAAGTTATGTTCAAATTCCTATGACTTGATCGCGGCCCCTTTTCTCATATCCATTCTAAAAAATTACAGTGTAGTGCAGTAACCAAAACCAATATCCCAAGGAAACAAAAGACCTTAATTCGTAAAACACAGTCAATTATGTGAAGCCCATTAAAACGGAACTCACATGAGCAAGAGAATCTTTCATTTTTGCCTTATCTGAAGAAAGAGGGGAGGCCAGATAAGGGAGGAAAGAAAGATGAAACAATTAAATACTAAAGGCTGAAAAAGTGCCTTGCCCTCCCGCCGCCACAACATCAAAACTCTCCATTCCAATTGCCTGTGACACCTGATATTCTTTTCCCCTTGTTCTTTTTGGAACAATTTTGGGCCAATGGCTCTTTAAGTTAATATATTAAAAATTCAAAATTAGAGAGCCTTCTTTCTGGTCTGCACTTTAAATTACTCATTACTCATATGCCCGATACAGAAGAGTTTCATCACAGATTATTCACCAAAAGTATATAAGAGTATAGTGAGTGCTTCTTTAGCAAATGAATGGCTTCTGGCTGTAGATAGGTAGCAAATAATAGTTGTGATTAGTGGTTTAAAACTCCAGTAATGCCACAAAAAAGTATGCAATCTTAAATGCAAATGACATTGCATTGATTTGAAGATATGAATAAATAAATAACTGCACCTCAGAGGAACATAACTCTGTATAGTGTAAGATGAATTACTATAAAATTTACGCATTTCACAGTTAACCCAATTTTAGACATACAAAAGTACCTGTGTTTTTCAATGTGCGCTTTTGCTGCAGTATCGAGTTTGACAGGTGCTGATGTATCAGCTTGAATAATGTCACGAGTTCTGTCATCACTATTTGAGGCTCCCCTGTTCAGTGAAACAAATTTCATCCTGAAAAAGGAGGGGAAAGGAGAGAAGAAATACAACACTAATTGGGAGATTCACAAATCACATAAATTCTAACAAACTTACACAATTCTTCTTCTCAAGCCAGGAGAAGAGGGGAAATGGGTTTCTCCGTCTGCGCTAGAACTTTCTTTTGTAGAAGCAAAAGTCCCTTCAGTTACTAGGATATCAGGCTGAGAATTACCCACGTAAGAGATGGTTAGTAATTAAAATATTGACATGGTAATTCAATAAGATAAACAAATGCAGACAACATCATCAAATAAATCTGTGGATGTTTATGAAAATGTTACGGTTTTGTGTTTCTATAAAAATATTGTCAATTTGTTAAAAACAAAAGCCTGACAAACCCACCAAAGAAACCTGCCCCAAACAGTCCTAGATAATTTGACTAGTAATTATTCATTAAAAAGAATTAGGGGATATGCAAAAGATATATTTCCTCAGGTTGGAGAAAAAAGAACATAAGAATAATAAATCAAAATTCCAAGAACATAGAAATTAACTGGAATAGAGAGAAGAAAAGTTAATAACAATTCTTCTGTCTATAAGTGCTATAGACTAAGTTCCAACAATGACAAGTAATCTGTAACATACCATTTTCCTAATGTAGTTAAAGATTCAAAGGGTGTTTAACATTTAGGAACAAATATAAGGTCAAATTCAAGATAAGCTTCATATCATTGAAGACAAACGTAGACTGCAAGAACGCTAATTTCTCTTTCAAGGCCCAATATATTGATAACTGAAAGTTAAGAACTGGTGCTCAGAACATGTATGACTTATAAACTTGAAAAAACTATTCATAGCAAACTTAAAATTTAAAAAATTCATGTATTTGTTTACATCTGCTATACATTAAGCATGACATTGTGAAACACTCATTTTCAAAACATGGTTAGATAGATGAAATAGATTCCTAAACTGCTAAGAAGAAAGAAGCCAAAAAGGGAAAACATTTGGAGGAAGGGCACTATGTAATCTAATGAAACCAAATATGTATAGCAATCTACCCTTTCGACATGTGTACTGACACGAACATAATGGATGAAGCTGTTTATTTAACAGATACTACAGAAAAATAAGGATATTCAACAAATAGAAATTTCAGTTTCTGCAGACAATTTCTTCAACAAATCCAATGATTCCTTCAAAGATAATTTTCAAAATTATACTTCCCCCATAACCACAATACAATGGCTTGAACTTTCATTTATTTTAATCCCTCAGGGGTAAAAGAAACATGAAAACAGAAACGAGATAACTTAATCTTTAAACTTTTAAGAAATATCCTCATCCAAACTCAACCATCGATAAATAAATAACACATTTTAAAAAGACTTGTGAACTTTCACAGACAGACATCATTAATTAACAGTAACTAACACATCCAGATTCCAAGCAATATGACATACCAATGGCGCGGCTAGTTTGGAAGCAATGGCTTCGATTTTCTCCGAATATTCATTCACCATAGCCTTTGAAACTCTATGGAAATGTACTAAAAGAAAGAAGTTAAAACAGCAGTCACTGCATAAATAGCTTAGGGACTATGACAGAATCCTAAAATTTCAAACTCTTCCACAGAAAAAAAAAAAAATAAATAAAGGAACTAAAAGACAGGTTATCATTTGGAATTACCCAGAAAACATATTTTCATAAGTTGTATATCATTGCATTAATAATAGTTAAAAATCAATAAATTGCTAATTAATGCAAAAGGAAGAAAAGTTCCACAATAACAGAGAAAGCTCAATACTCTGAAGATTATGAACAGGTCATTTTCCTTGCAAAGTGGACTTAAAAAAATCAAAACCAAAAAAATTAAACATTCTGATGCATTACTAAATATGCAGGAAGAGATTTGCTATTAAATTAATAGAAGAAAAGAAAATAAGAAAAAAGAGAGAGAGACCTAGGTAGGCCATCTGGAGTTCTCTCTTCAGCCAATTGTTCCAATTGTTCTCGTAAAGTAGCTACATACTGCAAAGTTCCAATATTTTCATTATCAGCAGAATATGAAAAACAACTAGATTCCTAGAAGAACAGAGAGAACTGATGAGTTTGAGTTAATTAATGGAGTTAATGCAATTACATGAATCAGATTCTTGGAAGCCAATAAGATATTAAAGCGGAGATGATATGAAAAAAGGAAAGAGTTTTCATGAGGCACAAGAAACATACATGTATAAGTTTTGATTGATTTTGTTGCTGAGGAGCAGCTGCAAGCAATCTCCTCAAGTTTATTTCTGTTTTACTGATTCCCATTACAACATCCTGCACGAATACGGAATTTCATCAAGTTTCAACTGCAGTAAATGAAATATAAGATAATACACATTAAGAAGAAGAAGAAGAATTGGTGTTAAGAAAGTAGGATGATGAGGTATGATAAGTGTTATTCACGGTTATTGCCGCTGCTTTTATGTTGATATGGTAACCTAGCTAGCATTTTTCCATCGCTAAAAGTCTAGCACAGAAAAAACACAATATCCATGGCTGACCACAATCCAAATCTGGGATTTTTTATCATAAAATCCATTGCAAAAATAAAATTTATCATCAACTCTCAACTCAAATCAACTGCCACTAAAGAAAACATTCTTAACACTTAACGAAAAGAAAGATTTCAAATTTTTTCCTTTCTCTCTCCACCTCTTAAATCTTCTCTTGAAATAGCCAATACCCATTACACTACATCCAAATTGAAACAATAAACTAAGCCCAAACAACACATCTAATAATTACACAATCGCAATTCGTGCTAACATATGGAATTCTAAGCCCTATATACATCTCTTTCTCAATTAAGCACAAATTAAACAAACAATTAATTAGTAACAAGATTAAACAAAAAAAAAAAAAAGATACCAGGCCCTTAACGACATTAGAAACGCAATGGTATTCGAGAGTCAATCATCGTCACTCACATGATGATTCTGAACTGAGATGACTACAAAATCGAAAGAGTCTTTAAAGAGCCAGATTAGAACTTTGGCTTTGAATCGGAGTCGCAAGGTCGAGAAAGGGAAGGAGGAGATGACTCCTCAGTTGGGATTCGCTTGAGGGGCAGGTTTCAGTGGATTTTGTCCCTTAATCCTGCTCCACTCTGTTCTACGTCGTTGTATTTTTTGGGTGTGTTTTGTAAATAACTGTACTCCTTTGGAAGTTTCTTCTGTTTTTATTCCAGGAAATTAGTATCTAAGCTTTGAATGTTTATTTTCAAGTCCAGTAGCAGCAATGGTTGCTAATCTTTCATTTTCAAGTCCTTATTTACTATTTGGGCCTTGAGCCCTTACTCTATAAATGCTAGTCTTTCGAGAAAAAGCTGGATTAAACAGAACGCAAATTCATCGTCTCTCTCACATGTCTTTTCTCTCTAAGCAACTGAGAGTAGTACTGTTAGTGTTGATGTTCAAGCTTCTAAGAACAACGAAAATAAAGAAAAGCGTTAAAGATAATTTTAGTCCAGTTGAATTATAAATATTAAACAGGAGTGAGACTTATGTTTAGACAGAAACCCAATCAAGCTTTCATAGACACGCATTGGGCGATATTCACTTTATAGATTTGGTGAAGTGTAGTTAGAACTTTAAACTTATATTTGAAAGTTGTGGAGTTAGATGTTGTTAATTTCAGAAATTATATAGAGAATGTGATATAGAATTAGGAATCGATAGTAAAATGAAATATGATAAAATTAATAAATAAATAAATACTGTTCATAATTCGTAAACACAATGCTTTTTTTTGACCCTCTTTCAAAGCTTAGACTCTGATTCCAAAATTGTAATCGACTTATTGAATTCAAGGGAGAAATTGCGGTCTGCAGTTGGTGGAATTTGTGCTGATATTCAAACAATTTGGCTCATGTATTGGCTAGGAATTCTCTAGCTCAGGGTTGTGATAACTTCGTTTGATTGTTGTCCACCAAGTTCATCCCCACATTTAATGGCTGATATGCGTTTCTTTGGTTTTATTTGTGAATGAAATGTCTTTTTCATTTTTTCTTTCTTTTTAAAAAAAAACCCTCTTTTAGAGACATATTCGAAGCTTATTCCACTTAAAAAGAAAAATCCAAATTATAACTTCTCTGCCAGACGACTTGTAATTAGATTGTTAATACCAAGTAAGATTGAATCAGGAGTAGAACCATGCATGACGAAATTTACACGTTACCAGCGATACAAAACCATTTTGTCTGGAAAACAAACGGCAATAACTTGAATCCTTTTCTCTCTTTTTTTTTTTTTTTTCTTTTGAGAGTGGCAGTAACCCTAATTCGTTTAATAGTGAATAAAAGTGGCATAATCTTCTCAGAAAAAAAAAAAAAAAAAGAAGAAGAAGAAGAAGAAGAAAGTGATCATAACACTTCATCAATACTTCCACTTAGCTTGGTCATGGCTTCAGGCTTCAAGTGGAAATATTGATGAAGATATTATAAGTTGCATACTATTCTGCAAATTTTTGCATCATGATGCTTTAATCAAATGATGCTTTTTCAAATTCCCATGCAGAAGCTACAGCTTTTCTACAAATTAAGTCTTCATCTATTGTTCTGCAGGAGAAATTACTAATTAACTCCCAAAGCAGCTAATTTACCAAAACTCATAAAAGAGACCAGGAAATAAAAGAAAAGTAGCTAATACAAGCACACTAATAATAATAATTTATAACATGCTCTTCTTGATACATCCTTTTTCTACCCATAATTATTTAAAACATGCTCTTATAGATTACAATAACTTCTGTTTCTGATTCTTTGTTACGTAGGAACCTCCATTCCAGTCTTGCTATGCTCAGAAAAGGGTTTCTCTTCTTTCATCTTATCTTCCTTAAACTCCTTCCTAGCTTTCTTGGATTCATCTTGCCTGCGATATATTACAGCAATAGACCTGGTATCAAAATTCTTAACAAAATGGGTCTTTTTATTAGATCCAGTACTTGATAAAGAAGCTGCCTCTGGATCTTGGACAAACAGATCTTTGATTGCTTTTGGCATAGGCTGCTCTCTCATTACGCTCTTCCAGTAGTCCTCGGCCGGTAACTTTCTTGCATAGTTGAGGTTGAAAAACTGCTACAATATAAGATGAACGTATAAGGAAAATAATCCTAGTAATTAGTAGCAGTAAATATAGCAGGCGATGAAAAAGAATAATGAGGATATTGATTCTTGAGTTTTGAAATTCTTACCAAGAAAACAGACAAGAGAAGGAACAAAGTGAACATGTGCTTCATGTCTTTGATTTTGCTACTTGTACTTAGTATTGTTTGGTGTAACTGTACTTTGTTTTATATTGTAGCTAAGCTCTCTTCTCCAGCCTCTTGACTCTTGGCCACTTAATTTATAGGCTAAATACAAGGACAAGTAAGTGATTTTAATAATCTTGTTGCCCCCCACTAGAAGAAAAAAAGTTAGGTTTTTAAACAACGATGAAAATAATAATAATAATAATAATAATAATTGTCATGAGTCAACTCAATCACATATATGCTGCCTAAAATAATGCACAGATAGTTTGTCATGGTCGGTGGTAGGGATAAAGCCCAATTTGACCCCTAAACTTTGGGATAAAACTAAATTTCACCCTTTCAACCTCTTCGAATCCTGCTAGCACTAAAGCCTGCAGAGGGCACATGGAAACTGATTTTTAATTGATCTTTTATTAGTTCTACGAATATGCAATTCAGGCACGGGAACCCATCCAATATCGGGTTAGATATTGGACCCTTACAGCAAAGTTAAATGATAAAAGGACCTCGAAAAGAAATCAAAAGAATGAACTTGACCTTTATTGCAAAATTTAGGAAATAAATTGGACCCCATCCCTCAGTGGTGGTATGCCACAAAAGAGGTCCTTGTAGAACCTAAGGGTATTGAAATATTGGATAATTAGTCTTTTCTGTCATAAATACCCATCCACTGTTAATAATTCAAACTGTACTAGTGAATATAAACATGCTAAAAGTTTTCTCTAAAAGTTAAGTAGGATCTAATTTAACTTGTTATTTAAATTTTATAATCGATAGTTAGAATAATAGCTGAATTTACATTTTAATTAGTCTGGGGGTCTAGCTGAGATGTGGAGTAAACATTAGGAGCCTAAATGAGCTTTTTCCCTTTTATAAATTCGATTTGCTAGAGGCAATTAAGGGACAATCTCTAATGTGGGAATACAATTTTAAAACTCCCCTGAGAAGAATTGTTAATCAAAGCTGACAATAATTAAAACACAACCATTCATTAAAATAGAATCTCAGGGAAAAAAGAAATTAAATGACATACGTGCATATCCTTTGACTTTATGAATAGGAAATGTATTACTGGCTAATTAATCAGAAATCCTATAATATATGCTGGACTGAAGTGCTGGATCTTCATCATCCAGTGTGAAAGATTGTTGTGTGTGTGTGTGTTTCGTAGCAGGCCACTGTTCTGGTTAACATATACAAGAGGGATATTTTTCTGTATGGGAAAAATAAAACATTTGTGAACACTAATTTGACTCCTTGAATTGATGCATGTGCGGGGCAACTGGCCCAGGTAGACTTGGGTATTGGCCAGATAGCATACCACAAATAGCTCCTTCTTTTTTTTAATTGATCAAATGGGGAAAGTTCACTCCATTATATAATGAACCTAGAAAAGTGCACTCTTTGCTGGTATTTGATTATGTATTGGGTCTCAGGATATTCATTTTGTGTTATATTTACTTATGTACCAAAATTGGTGCTAAATAAAGTTTACTGAATTACGTCCACTTATCACAATTGATATCGTATCAGAATTTTTATGCTCTAAAGATTTAGAATTTTTTTTCTGACTGATGTATTTTATCAATTAAAATTTCAACTCAGAATAAAACTTTACATTTTTATAAATTCGGAGTTTGATGAGCAATTGTATGTAAGATTATTATAGCTATTCTTAAACATGTCAAGAGTATTTTCCCTTAACAGATTATAAAACATATATTTTTATCCAACACATGTTAAATCTAGTGAATATTGCCTACTGTGATTTGGCCATTTGCGCTACCTTTTTTTTTTATAGAGTGACGATGAACTGAGCACACTCACTACATGAATTGAGATATCACATTATTCGAGAGATTCTAGATGTTCAAAATCATTTTTACAGGAGAATTCTTACTGTCTCGGCTGTGCTACCGAAAGTTCTGGGAAAGTCGAAATAGGAGAGCACTCATTTTGGATTCAATTTAAGTTTGTTTACTTGAAGTTTGTTTACTTGGTTAACATTACAACATAATCAAAGAACGTGTTAAAGATTCACATAGCCCTCTGTGTTCTTTCGTTTTTTTTTTTTTTTTTTTTTCTGGTGAATTGATACCCCCGTGCTTGACGCATGCTTTTCCTTGAGGAGGAAATCAATTCTTATAATGAGTAAAAAAGTACTATCCTTGATTTTCTTATTACTGATGGCTTGCCTAAAAAAATTACAGATGAACAAGAATTTAGCTAACGAGGTGAATACATATGTTGTTTATATTGTTGAATAGCATGAACATACATTTATGAGATGGCTTTTATCCTTCTTTATAAGGAGATGAACTTTGAAGGATGTTGAGCTGATCCGAAACCTGTAAGAATTCTGTTTTTCTTTTTTTGTTAGTCTACTTCTGTTGTCATCAATAGTAAACTAAGTTAGAATCAATTAATTCGAAGTTGACTTAAACAGCGTAGATGCCTATAGAAAATTTAAAAAAAAAAAAATATTTTCAAGAAAAAGAAATCTAGGGTTTGATACCCTTTTTATTAAAAAAAATAAAAAATTATTTACCTCTTTATACTAGAAATAAATTATATTTAAAAAGAATAGGAGATTGGAACTAAATTCATTTAAATAACTTCATAGAAATATTATTATTAAACTAAATATTTGGTAGCGCACTAATAATAATTTTATTCTTTATAAAACTTTTACTATATATATAATTAACTCTCATTAATGCTATAATAGTTTAAGAGAGATTTAACTTTCAATTCTCATCATGATCTTAAAGAAAATAATTGAGTTATAACGGTCGATTTTACTACTCTATGTATCAGATCAATTATCATAGAATGAAAACAATATAGAAGGATATGCATGGAACAAGTCAATTTCAAGCTTAGAAAATCCTCTCAAAACTTATCTCACACCTCCCGTAAACAATATGTAATGATTGTATGTGATGACACGAAATGAATATATAAAACTCTTTTTCCATGGGGGATGTGGGTCTACTGTTACCATGCAAGACCTATCTATTCTCTGTATCAGGTGATCGATGTGTGAGACTAAAGAATAGTAAAAACTTAGTGGGGGCTCTTGCATTGACTTTTAATCAGACAACATTGCAAAGAGGGACAATTGGGAGGTTGAATTATATATTCTGGAAGCAGCCAAAGACAAAAGCTTTGCTAGCTATAGGTATGTTGGAATTTTCTGCTAAAGTCAACTCGAGATGTGCACCACTAGATTATCTTTCTCTATAGTGCTTAACGACGACAATTGTCTACTGCCACCTTTTTCGTTTGATTCATGCATGGTATCTTTCTTTTTTTCTTTTTCTGTTTTTATTTAAAAAGAAAGAAAATAAGAATTATTGGAGTTCAAACAATTCCTTCTGGAGTATGTAATAAGACTAACTCCGCCAATATTTGAGGCTGATGAACTTGAAAAGTTGATATTAATTTGTCAGTAACTTCCACCATGCTAGCACTGAAAGATCAACACAGGTAGATTGAGATTTCTTTTATATCTTTCAGGTTAGATAATTTTTTAATAAATATTTTAAAAAATAAATAAATTGTGTAGCGCTATATAGAGGTGATTGATAGGTCACAAATAGTTATATTTATTGTGTTTAATTCCCTTGCGATTTGGTTGAATAATGTACTTAATTATAGAAATTCTGTTTATTCTGACTTAGGTGATGAAATATCAAGGATGGAGCAAAATTCAGCCTAAAGACATATTTTAAGTCATCATTTAAAAAAAAAAAAATAAAACCAAGTATTTTGAAGGAGGTGCAGAAATCTGCACAGAAGATCACTGTCAACAAGGCGTGACCAACGCCTTGCGTCCTATGAGCTGTTAAAAGATGCGAAAGAGAGCTTCGAAATTTTCAGAGATTAATTTATGGTGGACCTATCCCTAATTAATTTGCTTTATTTTTGAAAGTGTTAGATTAATAGAACTTTCTTCCATGTATTTAGGGTTTTAATTTATTTAGATCACTCTTAATCTTATCATTCCTTATAGGGATAAGATTAAATAGGAAGCATATTTTTTTTTTATAAGGATTCTACTATTAGGGTTTAGGGTTTTACTTCCTATATAAGGACGGCTGGATACTTTGAAATTATCATTCATATTCTTATTCTTCTTCTATTCTCTACAATTCTTGTGAATTCTTACTCCACCATGAGTGGCTAAGTTTTTAGTTTCTAATTCAAGAGTGAATAAATTCCAATCGTGATTTTGTGGGGCTTTATGCTTAACAGAATTCTTCTTTAATTCAAGTATTCTTTATTCCTTGTTCTTATTATCCATGAATTATTGATATTGATTGAACTAACGATTCAACTTGGATATTGATTTTTCTATTGCTAAACTTTGAATTTGTGATCCGTAATTGTCATGAAAGATTGACACAAGTAGCAAGGAGCTGGCTCATGTGTGTGTGACTGCGGCTTATTCGAATTACATAGCTTGCATGATAGGCTCTAGGGACATAAAGGAACAATGTTAATTCAATTGCAGTTATCTCAATTAATTAATGTTGGTTTAGTCATTCTCATTGTTCTTAATGCTATCATTGAGTTGATATGGAACGCTATCATGCCCAGTTGACTAATGGTAAGTTTTGATTTGGATGTTGGGTTTGAGTCAATTATATTAGGAGAATTACACTTATTGCGGATTTTTTAAGTAAGTAGACTAAGTACTTGAATAGAAGAATTAATATTTTAGCCTATGATTATGATTACAATTGGATGGAATTAGCACTTTTGAATTGGAAATTTGTTAAAATTGATTCTTATTTACTTTAATATTCAGCCTTCATTATTTTATGCTTATTTATAATTTTGATTCAAACATTCAAAATTCCCTTTTTTATTTTACTTTGAGAAGCTATCTACATTAGTTCCCTTGGGATTCGACCTGATTTCACTATTTCTACAAGTTAGTTTAGAAAAATCAGTAATTTATTTTGAAGGGCTTCAACAACCCGTTCAAATTTGGCGCCGTTGCCGGGGACCGAACCCGGGTCACCCGCATGACAGGCGGGAATACTCACCATTATACTACAACGACAGAAAATGAGCTTTTATCAATTGTATTTGCTTTGGATAAATTTCGATCTTATGTGCTTGGTTGTAAAGTTATTGTGTATTCTGATCATGCAGCTTTGAAGTATCTTTTAGCAAAGAAAGAATCAAAACCAAGGCTAATTTGGTGGATTTTGCTTCTTCAAGAATTTAACTTGAACATCAAGGATAGAAAAGGAGTGAAAAATTTTATTGCGGACCATTTGAGTAGGTTGATAAGGGAAGAAGATGACCTACCTTTCAATGACAACTTTCCTGATGAACATTTGTTCCAACTCAAGGGTATGATTCCTTGGTACGCAGACATGGTAAAGTACTTAGTCACAAGAAATCTACCTCATTGTTTTAGTAAGTCTAGGAAGGCAAAGATAAAGAGTGAGTCTAAGTATTATGTTTGGGATGAGCCCTTCTTATGGAAATTTTGTTCCGATCAAGTGATTAGAAGATGTGTGCTTGAAAATGAATTCCAATCTATTTTAACCTTTAGCCATGATTATGCATGTGAAGAACACTTTGGACCTAGACGGGCTGCTAGGAAAATCTTAGATTGTGGTTCATATTGGGAAACTTTATTTAAAGATGCATATCAATTTTGCAAAAGTTGTGAGAGATGTCAAAAAGTAGGAGCATTAACTCGAAAAAATGAAATGCCTCAAGTTTCGATTCTCATATGTGAAATATTTGATGTGTGGGGGATCGATTTTATGGGTCCACTACCCTCTTCTTGTGGTTTTTCATATATACTTTTGGCTGTAGATTATGTATCAAAATGGGTGGAAGCTAAAGCCACCAGAACTGATGATTCTCAAGCTGTTGTAGGTTTTATCAAGGCTAACGTTTTTAACAGGTTTGGAATTCCAAGAGGAATCGTCAGTGACCAAGGAACTCATTTTTACAATAGATCGGTTGCAGCTTTGATGAAGAAGTATGGAGTAAATCATAGAACAGCCACTGCATATCATCCTCAAACCAATGGATAAGTTGAAGTTTCCAATAGAGAAGTTAAATCCATCTTGGAAAAAATGGTGAATCCAGGAAGAAAGCATTGGAGCCTTCGTTTAGATGATGCTCTTTGGGCATACCGCACAGCTTATAAAACTCTCATATGAATGTCCCTTTATCAGTTAGTCTTCGGAAAAGTATGTCACTTACCGGTAGAAATTGAGCATAAGGCCTATTGGGCAGTTCGGTAATGCAACATGAACATGGATAAAGCAGGAATGTCAAGGCTACTATAATTGCAAGAATTAGAGGAGTTGCAATTAGATGCTTATGAGAATTCGAGAATTTACAAAGAGAAGTCCAAATTACTCCACGACAATATTATTATTAGAAAAAAATTTAAGATTGGTCAAAAAGTATTGTTATATAATTCTTGATTGAAGCTTATGCCTGGTAAGTTTCGTTCTCGATGGCTCGGTCCATTTGTTGTTACTAATGTATTCCCCTATGATGTAGTGGAAATTAAAAGCTTGGATTTGAACAAAATCTTTAAAGTAAACGGTCATAGATTGAAAATCTTCCAAGAGGGCGAAATTGTTCCATGTCTCGACAATTTTCCCCTGGATCACCCCACTTATCTGGATGACTGAGACGTTTCCTCACTCCATCGAGCAAAACAACGTTAAACGAATTGTGCTATTGGGAGGCAATCCAAATATTTTTTTTATTTTTTATACTATTTATTTTCTTTCACTTAATTCATTTTATTTTCTAATATTATTTTTTAATGAAGAAGTTTAAATTTTTTTTGGCAAGAGGCAAATCTGGATAAGGCTTGACCACGCCTTATTCCCACACATCTTCTGTTCTATTTTATATTTAAAAGAAAAAAAAAACCGATGTTACTCTTACAGAAGCTCGCTTCCTACAAGGCGTGACCAAGCCTTGTCTCAAGTCGTCTTTTGTTTCGTTTTAAAAAACTGCACCTTAAGATTACAGAAGCTCGCTTCCTACAAGGCGTGACCACGCCCTGTTTCAAGCCGTCTTCTGTTTCATTTTTGAAAAACTGCACCTCAAGATTATAAAAACTCGCTTCTTATAAGGTGTGACCAGGCCTTATTTCACATCACCTTCTGTTTTGTTTTGACATTCATTTTATTTTTTTTACAGAAGCTCGCTCTTTACAAGGCGTGACCACGCCTTACTTCACACAATCTTCTATCCATTTTATTATTATTATTATTATTATTTTATTTTTATTTTATTTTATTTTATTATTTTTTATTTCAAAAAAAATAAGAAAAAGAAAGAGATAGTGAGAAGGTTTCCCAACAGTCACTATTGCTTCCCTTTATTTTTTTTCTATGCACCAACAGCGACTATTCACAACCGTCCCCTCCGCCCGAACATATAAACACCCACCGATCATGGTACGCCTTAAGACTACCGCTCGAAAGAGAACCTCCACCCACCGGTGAAGATAAGCGACGTCCTCCAATTCCGGCGATGCGACTGCAGTTCCTCAACTAAAACATAGCGAAGCAGACCACCCTTTAGACGCGACTTTTGTTCCTCAACCAAACCCTAACGAAGCAGATCCACCTATAGAGACAACAACAGTACCTCAAGAGTCTAACGCGACAATCTCGCCCGACATCGATGAAACCATAGCCCCGCCTACTGCCGACACAAGATTTCATCCAGAAAAAGCAACAGTAACCGCTCGGAACGACGACAAAATCTCATTTAGGCGAACTCGCCTAGGGAAAGGGAAAGTTGTCCTACCACCATCAAAAGACGAACTGACTGGATTTTTAAAATTCACTACCAAAGCCCGAAAGGATAGGTATGCCGATGTACGAACGCGAGTGATTTACCCAGGTAAGTATGTCGACACTCATTCTCTTGAAAAACTGGATATAAAATAGGATTTTGATGCTTTGATAGCTAGTATGTGGTGGAAAGCCTTAGTGAATGTTAGATACCCCACATTTATTGAATTGATTAGAGAATCCTATACAACCTTTCAGTTTGAAACAACAGAGAATTTCACATTTGATAGTCCTGGGGTTGTGCGATATAGATTCCTAGGCAATGAATTTAAGCAATTCATCACTGAATTCAATTTGGCCCTAAGATTTATTAATACTGAATTTTCTCTAACCAGTTAATACAAGAGCTCTGCTATAGATTTTGTTGATAATTTTGATCAGGCAAAACTTTGAAAGACCATGTCTTCTGACCCAATGCATTACGATCCTAGCAACTCCAAAGGTGGGTATCTTAATAAACCTGAATGGGTTTACATGCAACGATTTTTAACATTCAGCTTTTCTGGTAGAAAAGACATAGCCATTGTATGTATAAAAGCTGAACTTTATTTTATTTGGTCCATGTTGCATAATAACATAATCAATTTGGGTTTTTGGTTGGCTTCACAATTCAAACTTATGTTGACTCATAAAAAGCATTTATGTTTAGGCTTTTTAATTACTCATTTAGTTATTCGTCTTCAATTGCTTGATCTCGATAATACTAACTTACATATTGCTTGTGAGATGGAACCATTGGACATCGCCTGCTTGATGAAGATGCACATGCTTGTGGAGCGTAATGGGGTGTACTCTTTCCAAAAGCCTCCTCCGCACGGTCAAGGCGATCCTCCAAGATCTAGGAAATGATCTTGCCCAACGAGCAGTCTTCATGATCCAGAGGATTCCACTGAACCAGATTTTGAAGCTCAATTGGACAAGATGGAACTAAAAATTTTCAAAGATTGAGAGAAATTTAGACGCCTTGATGAAACACTGAGGAGTTCAACCCCCCTGCCTTTTGTCACCATAGACTACTCCACCCAAGTGGCTCACAAAACAAGGGAGTACCACATCTCTTTTCATTTATTTTGAGAGCCATTTTCTTTTTTGATACATCGAGGACAATGTACAGTATAGGTGTGGGGGAGGATAATCACATGATCTCTTTTTTGAAAACATATTTTTATGCTATCTTTTTTTGAAAACATCTTTTTATGCTTACAATTAGGTATGCTTTAATTCATATGTGCTACTTTTTCTTTTGCAACCTTGAGTTTTATTTTGATAACCTGGAATACCATCTAAGTTAGAAATACATTTTTTGTTTGAATTTCAATGCATAAAAGGGGATAAGCATGATTAGTGTTTCTTTAAAACTATATGAAGGTATCTCATTAGTTTATTGATTGAAAAATGCACAAGACTTTATACAAATGTAAACATTCAAGTGAGCTTTTGAGCCTTAGAGCAGTTCATTATATTTAGCTCTGATTGTTTTCTATAAGTGTTGTCAAACTAGTATGATTATTCTAGAACTTGCTTCTGAATTCATATTGAGACCACATTTTTGGATTGATGCTTTAATATGATAAGAGCATTTAGGATTAACCTAATCTTAGAGTCTTAAAATACCTACCTTGTTGATTTTCCTTTTAGTCAGCCACTTTGAGCCTATTTTCTTTTCTTGTTTTCAACACATGTTGTTTAACCCAAGACCTTTCATTTGCTACCTCTATTTTTCTACCCTTATCAAGACAAGAAGTGAAGTATTGCATGGTACAAATGAAACAGAAAAAAAAAAGAGACAAAACAAAAAAAAAAGGAAGAAAATGAGGAAAAGAAAGTTGATATCTATTCCTTTCATGAAGAGGAGAATTGAAGAAGTATTCATCAAATATACTGAATTAAATTGTTACTCCTCACAAGTTCTCATATAAAATGTGGGAATAAATATCAACTTTCGAAATTTTTTATAGTATGTTTCATGGATGTGGCATAAGTTATCATGCGAGAATCTAATCTTTTTGTCTTGATTATGAGATATTTCAGCTCTTCCTTTTATCACACCATTTCCTAAGCCCCATTACAACCCTTGTAAAGTCCCTTTGATTTTTGCATCTAATTCATGTATAGTGGTGGAGACTTGATTCATTAGCAAGCTTATGGTAATAACATGATATGTTTTGATTCTGAGAGTAAATGCACCCTAAACACTTTGAGAGTATTGAGTGAAACCATGTGAGGGTGTTAAGTCTCGTTGCTTTGATTTTGATGAATTATTGAGATACATGTTCTTTTTACAAATTTTATCCTATAAGTGCTAATCTTTTGATTGTCATTATTATTCAGCTCATTAATGTATGTTTAACTTATTTGGTATTTGAGGAGATCAAAAGAGATGAAAGGAATGTTAAAAGGAGAATTGGTATGTTGAATTGAGGTATACTTGAGGACAAGCATAAATTAGGTGTGGGGGAATTTGATAGGTCACAAATAGTTATATTTATTGTGTTTAATTCCCTTGCGATTTGGTTGAATAATATACTTAATAATGGAAATTCTGTTTATTCTGACTTAGGTGATGAAATATCAAGGATTGAGCAAAATCCAGCCTAAAAACATGTTTTAAGTCATCATTTGTCAAAAAAACCAAGTCTTTTGGAGGAGGTGCAGAAATCTACATAGAAGATCACTGTCAACAAGGCGTGACCACGCCTTGCGTTCCATGAGCTGCTAAAAGATGCGAAAGAGAGCTTCGAAATTTTCAGAGATTAATTTATGGTGGACCTATCCTAGTTAATTTCCTTTATTTTTGGAAGTGTTAGATTAATAGAACTTTCTTCCATGTATTTAGGGTTTTAATTTATTTAGATCACTCTTAATTTTATCATTTCTTATAGGGATAAGATTAAATAGGAAGCATATTTCTTTTTTATAAGGATTCTACTATTAGGGTTTACGATTTTACTTTCTATATAAGGAAGACTGGATACTTTGAGATTATCATCATATTCTTATTCTTCTTCTATTCTCTACAATTCTTGTGAATTCTTACTCCACCATGAGTGGCTAAGTTTTTAGTTTCTAATTCAAGAGTGAATAAATTTCAATTGTGATTTTGTGAGGCTTTGTGCTTAACAGAATTCTTCTTTAATTCAAGTATTCTTTATTTCTTGTTCTTATTATTTATGAATTATTGATATTGATTGAACTGATGACTCAACTTTGATATTGATTTTTCTATTGCTAAACTTTGAGTTTGTGATCCGTAATTGTCATGAACGATTGACACAAGTAGCAAGGAGCTGGCTCATGTGTGTGTGATTGCGGCTTATTCGAATTACATAACTTGCATGATAGGCTTTAGGGAAATAAAGGAACAAGGTTAATTCAATTGCATTTATCTCAATTAATTAATGTTGGTTTAGTCATTCTCATTGTTCTTAATGCTATCATTGAGTTGATATAAAACACTATCGTGCACAGTTGACTAATTGTGAGTTTTAATTTGGATGTTGGGTTTGAGTCAATTATATTAGGAGAATTACACTTATTGCGGTTTTTTCGAGTAACTAGACTAAGTACTTAAATAGAAGAATTGATATTTTAGCCTATGATCATGATTACAATTGGATGGAATTAGCATTCTTGAATTGGAAATTTGTTAAGATTGATTCTTATTTACTTTAATATTCAGCCTTTATTATTTTCTGCTTATTTATAATTTTGATTCAAACATTCAAAATTTTCTTTTTTTATTTTACTTTGAGAAGCTATCTACATTGGTTCCTTTGGAATTCGACCCGGTTTCACTATTTTTATAAATTAGTTTAGAAAAATCAGTAATTTATTTTGAAGGGCTTCGATAACCCGTTCAGTGATCATGAACAGTAATTATCTCTTTATACTTATTATGAAAAATATATAATAATATCATCAGTATTAATATTAGTAAGAAAACGAACTGCTCGCTGAAAATATCAATCAGGTGACACTGTGATTGGCATTTCAAACGTTGTGGTGCCATATGTTGCATTTGGATAATGAGGCTGGCTTTGTCTACCAAAGTCAACTCCTTTTGCTCGTCTTTTATAAATGACCATTGCCTACTGGTGCTTTTGATTCGCGCATAATGCTCTGCAAAGGGAATCTCCCCTGTCTTAGTGCATAATAATCGAAATTACATTAAGCTTATTGAGGCAAGAAAGGTTAAGTTTTTAATCCTGTCAATCATCAGTGGTTCGAGTTATACTAATTTATTATTTAAAAATTATGCTAATTATAATCCTACTTGCTCCAATATTTAAGGAATGAAATGAAGCTTAAACGAGGATCAAGCAAAAAAGAAATGATGTAACCCTTGGGAGAAAAGAGGGGTTTCCTTAAGAAGTTTGTGTTTGACCTGTCTTTATATAACAATCTTTTTAGTTTTCTATTTAAATTCTTTAACTTCTTTTTTTTTCTTTTGGCTTCTACATACTAAGGAAATATCATTTGCGAATTTCAGTTTGCTGAAAACAAAGAGGACCCTAAAAAGATTACTTAAAATCTTTATATATACAATTATTATATGTATTAGTTTCTGTCAAAACAAAGCCGAAAGATAAGTTCATTGAAAAAAGAGATCAGCCGAAACAAAGCCAAATCTTATAAGATCTGAAAAAAGAGAGAAGCCAAAAGATAAATGGTTGGGTGTAACCCATCTCTTTATCTGGGTCCTACTGGGTGAAGAAATGCCCTTCAGTAGGTGGCTATGCTACAAGGTTGATGAGTTTGTTAAAATTCTAATCAAGAAAATTACGATATACCTTTCAAAGTTTTCCAAATCCATATATTAAGAAAATAAAATCAATTTCATGTTAGTCAGTCCACATTATGATGATGAATGTGATTGACACGTTTTTCTCTTTTTTAAATATACTGATCGTCCATGAAATGTGTATTATTATTGGGTCGGGAGTGTGTGATTGGTGTTGACAAATTCATTACTGTTAGCCCTTTGGTAATTAAGGTGGGAAGATTAAGGGTTGAATCTTCTTTGAAAATGAAAACCATATTATGCCAGCACTGTCTTAGTTTTGCGAAAGGCAATTTAAAAATTATCACTGAGTGATCATATATTTCGACTCCATATGGACATCAAGGAGCATCAGAGTAATTTCCTGTTTTAATATCGCCTAATACAAAAATATAGTAATGCCATTTGCTGAGAGGGATCATTAATCTGCATGATGATATATACTGATGGGTTAAAAAGAAGTTTTAACATGTTCAATTAAAAAGTGATTTGATTAATAATTTCATTTGTAAGAGTTACAAAAATTCTGATTTCAAGTTTATCAGTTTATTTATCATCCCAATATCTTTCATTTCAATTCATGCAATTTGGTTCCCATTCGATTTGTAGCAAGTTAATGGAGAAAAGATGGAAATGAGAATGTGGGGGAATTGCTCGACACCTCATATCACAATGTATTCTGTTCTTTCGGGATTTCTGTATGCATGGAGGAGTAGGCAAATTGTGCAGCACGTAAGAAGCACTATAAGCGGTCTAGTTTCGACCAAGTGGAAGGCACAGAGACAGAGAGAGAGGGGGAAAAAAGAAAGTAGAAAGGAAAAGATACTAGTGCACTTTGCAGAAAGCACTTGGCGATGTCTTTCCCAAGTGAAAGTCAGCAAAATCTTATATATTATAATGCAGTAGAAAGAAAGACTACAACAAGTCCACAGCTTTTGGGTAGAGTTCATGGGATAGAGTTGAATTGTGGAGTTGATACCACTATACTACCAAAGAAATTAAGTCCAACAAGCAGCAGCTGCTGCTTTTAGGATTGCTGTTATCATTTCAACCAGGAAAGTCAAAAAAGTTTGGCACTACTGTTTGTCATATGCCATTATCATCAAACAGTGCAAGTTTTCAGCCCAAATGATGCCTTTTCTTTTTTTTTTCTTTTTACCTTACATTGTAGATTGATTCAGTTTGGCAAAATTTTCAACTCCCCTATACTCTATTCCTTCCTTCAACGATCGCTTTCCTCCTAGAATTAATATAGTGTCATGTTAGTTAACAGTCCACCTTTCTAGGGAAGGCTACAGACTAAGGCCACATCAACCCTCACTTATTTAATGAAAACTATATATTGTATGTATATGTGAGCAGATGGGTCTGTATGATCACTAATTACATGTGATTCTTGCAATTTAAATAACAGAAAAACTGGTTAATCAAGGAGCCACTTAATCATATATTTATAGAGCCATGTGGCAAGGCTTTGCAACTTGATATATATATATATATATATATATATCAGTTCTAAAAGAAAACCATTAATTTAGTTTGGTTTTGACTTATCACAAGCTTAATAAAAGTTGTGCTAGTTGAAGTATCTTCTAGGACTCAGTTTTTATTGGCCAAGACCAAACAAAAAAAAAAGGCCAAGATCTACCTGACACGCAAGTTGACTACTATACAGTCTGATTACATGTTTCTCAGCTCAGCTAAATTGTCCAATAAAAAACTGCATTATCATTTTCTCTTCCAATAAAAAATATTCTCAAACTTGTACTGATTTTTCTATCAGTTCAATTTGCAATTGACTGTTTCATTACTTCAAGAGCAGAGAAAATTAAAAGCAAGAAAAAAGAAGCATATAAGTTTTATTTCAAACTTCAAGGAAAGCAGAGATGGGGATCCATTTTTCTTCTTGGAGAACCATCTTTAGTGTTCTTCTTGTTTTAGTGGTAATTTCCTTCTTCTTTCTATGAAATGCTACTTTAGTTCTTGCCTTGATTATATAAATTTTGTTTCTTTCATTTTACACTTATTTGTGGACTTATCAGTGCATCTTCCTGCACCTTAATTTATCATGATTCTTTTCATCCTTTTTCAACATTTGCATAGGTTTTAGATGCAAGGTTTATTGTATTTCTTTGATCCAATTCATTTCTCAATTTTCGTTCAAATGTTTTATACAGTTTGCCAAAAGTAATAGTGCCAGGAAGATACTTGATGATTTTCAAGAAAGTTCATCAAAGGATAACCAGTTAGTAATCAAAACTGGCTACAAGGGTCATGCAAAAGATCCACATGGCGATCATCTATCACTACACATGGATCCTTCACTCAACGTTTTCTTCACCATAAATGATCTGAAAATTGGAAAAACAATTCCAATCTACTTCCCCAACAAAGATCCTTCAACTTCTCCTCATTTACTATCTAGAGAAGAAACCAGTTCAATTCCTTTCTCATTATCACAACTTCCTTACCTTCTTGAATTATTTTCTTTCTCAGAAGACTCTCAACAAGCCAAAGGCATGGAATATACTCTAAGGCAATGTGAAGTTGAACCCATTGAAGGAGAGACCAAAACATGTGCTACTTCTTTAGAATCCGTGCTTGATTTTGTAAGATCCACCTTTGGATTAGATACCCAATTCAAAGTTTTAACTACTAATTACGTCACTAATCCAATTAAGCAACTGCAAAATTATACCATTTTAGAAGAGCCTAAAGAGATATTGGCAACGAAGACCATAGGATGTCATATAATGCCTTATCCTTTTGTGGTTTACTATTGCCATAGCAGAGAAGGTGGTAACAGACTATTTGAGATGTTATTAGGTGGTGAGAATGGAGAGAGAATTCAAGCTGCAGGTATTTGCCATATGGACACTTCTCAGTGGGACAAGGACCATGTTGCATTTCATCTGCTCAAATTCAAGCCTGGATCTTCCCCAGTTTGCCATTTCTTCCAAGCAGACAGCATTGTTTGGGTGCCTATGAATACTTAATTCTAAATCTAGGAGTGGCTTTTAAGATCGTAATTGTATTTAAATATGAAATACTTGTAAGAGTTGATGTACTGTGTTTAGAGGGTTGGTCCTTCTTGATTGTATTTAAAATGATTAGTGCTTATCAAGATATGTGCTTCTAATGAAATTGCTGGCATCAAGCTTCCATTTAGTCGTTCAATTAAACGCACAAGGCTGTAATCACATCCAACCAACTCGAGTCTTGACAAGTTGAATCACGGCTCGATTTAATTTGATAAATTTTGAGCTTTTATATTCAAGTTTAAGGTCGGTTTATTTCAAAGTTATGAAAATAAATAGCTCATTTATTATGTTAAATAAGCTAAAATCAAATTTAATTCATGAAGTGGTTGAATATTAAAAAAAAATCAAGTTTGAATTTGTTAAATATATATTCGAGCTCGAGCTCATTAAATAGTTTTTATTATTTGTTATTAGTATATAATAAATATTACACTTATTATTATTATTATTATTATTATTATTATTATTATTTTAAATTTAAAAAAAAAACTCAAACTCGAGTCAGTAAATGGATCGATAGACAAGTTCATAAATGAATTCGTATGAACTAGATCGCGAGCTTTATAAATGAACTGTAAGCGCGTGAATTAACAAATTAAACTCTATTAAATTAAAATTTTAATTTGATAAAATTATCAAACTCGATTTTAACTTAATTAATCTTACAAATAATTTCAAACTGATATTTTATTGAGACGAACTTTAAGTAGCTAAATCAGATGTTTGGTTGGTTTGTAGGGGTCTATCCATCCATCCTGATCTAGCAAGGAGAAATGAATTTGGAATCAAATAATGTTGGTGTCATTTTAATGAGTGACGGTTTAATGATACAAGACATCCTATCTTTAGAGATAAAGAAGGGCGTGAGCTTTTTGTACGTCATATCTAATTATTTTTATAGATAATTTTTCTAACAAAACTCAAAATGAAAAAAAAAAATCATACATTTCAATAAAAATGTGAATCCCACTAACGGTGCTTGATATAAACATTCCAAACACAAGTTTTCCTGTATGCATGTTTCATGAATTATAGAATATGCATTTCCTAACACTTCACAGAAAATATTTCAATATAAAAAAAAATTATTTATTATAGAATATTATATCTAATGGATATTATACATATAAAAAATAAATATTTTAGTACATGTAAATGAACAAAAAATATTAATATGTATCTAGTCTAATAAAAACTTTTTGACATGTGTTACTATATTCTGGCACATATGATTTTTAATTTTAACACGTGTACTTATTATTAACACATGAAATTCAAGTTTATGTATAATTTTTAATATAATACTAATTGTTATAAATTTAATTTATTATAATTTAAAAAATTAAAAATAATAAAGAAACGTATACACTTTAGAAGTAGAATGCACCACACATTTTAAAAAGAAAATGCACCACAATATAAAAATTTGTAGTATAACTTTAGCTTGATTTTTTTGTTTACCAAACTGTATAAGGACAATTTATATTATGTGTATATATATATATATATATATATATATATATATATATATATATATATATATATATATATATATATATATATATATATGCCCTTCCAAAGAATCAACTTCATCTCAAACACAACCAAGATTTTCAACATCTGAAATACCAAGCTCAAACACCATATTACAAAATGTTGATTACCAAAGCAATATCCCTAGACCTGTTTACAATGAACCAAAAAATGATGATGATATAGAGACCGTCTCTACCCCCTCTTCACTATCACCATCTGCAATAACCCAAAATCTATAAGCAGAAATCAATATGATTTCAAAAGATTTTCAAATCAATAAAAAGCTTTTACATGAAGATTTCTATTCAAAATAAAATCATTCCAAAAAATTTTAATTTTTTAAACATTTTCTACAAAAAAAGGACAGTATCCAAGAAGGATACTACCAATTTTGCATACAAAACAAAATCCAAATCAAATTTTTTGATTGGTTTCAGATTTATTGCAAAGAAAATAGTATTCCTTATCCTTTCAAAGAAAAACTCATTAGTCCTGTTACTGTAAGGAACAAGACTCCAGAGTGGAAGGTCGGAGAAAACCAAACCATTCAGTCTGATCATCCTCCCCTTAGAAAAATGACAATTTCTTATGGAGAGAACGAAATAGAAGCCTCACCTTACAAATTAGTAGGAGAAGAGTTTGAGAAAAATGTCAAGAATATTATTCAGTACAACAATTTCTCAAATACCTATCTTAACACAATAGGGAAGCAGTTTGTTAGGATAGAAAACTAAATTCAAAAACCTCCTACAGTCTTCACCTCTCTAATCCCCAACACTGGTCATCAAAGAGAGGTAAGCCAAACAGAAAAGCTCAAAACCCAGTCTTCAAACCCTACAAGATCTCAAAGCCTAGTCAAGACCAATTTTAAAAGCAAACTGAGTTTGCTAAAGCAGTCCGAGAACATCTTAGCAAATTAGCCACTTCTGAGTCCTCCAAAAACCTAGTACCTGATACTCCACAAAGCAGTAGAAATATCAGTGTTATAGATCAAGCCCAAAGCAATGAATCCGATGATTGAGAGCTTGAAAGTATCACTGAAAAACCTTCTCACATCAACAGATTGAGATGGCAAGCCCTTAGATTGACTTGGCATACTTCTAGGAATACTGCCCCGGATTTAGGAATAGAAAATAGAAATAATATCCTCACCCAATCTAGATTCAATGCTTCTTTCGTCTATGAATGGAATATAGATGGAATGACGGAATATAACATTCTTGGTCTCTTATAACAGATGACCATGGTAGCCAATGCCTACAAAACCTAAAGTGGTACCTCAGATAAAGCCATAGCTGAGCTCCTTATAGCTGAATTTTCTGGCGAGCTTAAAGGATGGTGGGATTACCATCTCACACAAACACAACAGCTCCAAATCCTAGGTACCATCCAAACCACCATAGAAGGGACCCCTATCTTAGATGAGCTAAGAAATCCTATTGAGGATGTTGTGTCAACCTTAAGCTTGACGATTTTCCTCCATTTCATAGGAGACCCATCTCTTCTAAAAGATAAGAATGCTGAGCTCCTCAGCAATCTAACCTGCAAAAAACTTAGCAACTTCCAAGCCTATAAAGATACTTTCCTAACTAGAGTCATGCTTAGAGAAGATTCAAACCACCTTTCTGGAAAGAAAAATTCTTAGCTGGTTTACCTAAGATATTAGGTGAAAGCGTTAGGAATACCATAAGAGAAGCCCATAATGGCCAAATTCCTTATGATTTCTACACCTATGGTGAATTAGTTTGCCTTACTCAGAAAGAGGGATTAACAATTTCTCATAACCTTAAACTCCAAAGACAACTCAAATGGAAAATGAATAAGACTAGACAGGAGCTAGGTAGCTTTTGTAATTAGTTTGAGTACAATCTCATAGAACCTTCCCCTACCTGCAAAGGAAAATGCAAAGAAGATTTTTCTAAACTTTATAAGAAAAAACGTTTTTTTAAAAATAGGAAACTGCCAAAAATAGAGAGAATTTCTACAAAAAACCATCATCTTCTAGATTTCCAAAATAAAATTTTAAAAAAGATTTTAGCAAAATTACTTGCTACAAATGTGGGAATAAGGGACACACTTCAAAGTATTGCAAGTTTTCTAAAAAACTTCATGAGCTCCAAATAGAAGAAGAAAATTTGAGCAAAGTTTCAGCTCTTTTTGTTGATTCCTCTGAATCAGAATTTTCCAATTCCGAGGAAGAGTTTCAAATTGATGAAATTAAAACCTCTTCCGATTATTCTGAATCGGAATCAGATGAAATTCTAAAAAATATTAATATGCTCACTAAGCAACAATAAGCTCTTCTTGAGGCCGTCAAGCATATTAATGACCCTCAAATTCAAAAACAAGTTTTGAAAGAAATTCTAAAAATTGAAACCCTCATCCTTTCTTCTAGTAAAAGTACCTATAATCTTACTATAATCTTGGAAAAAGGGAAAAAGCTAAAAAAACTCTCTCCCTACTATCCAAGAACTTCAAAAAGAAATTAAAACCATCAAAGCTGAACTCAAAGAGTTGAAAGAAAAGTAACAAAATGATTCTGTTTTTCTCCAAAGCTTGATTCTTAAATAAAATAGTGATTCTGATTCTGAAGAAGAAAATAATTTTCAAAACCTTGAGGTTTCTGAAAATGTCCCAGAAAACTTCATTAATGTTTTAAAAGAAATAACCTCAAGAAAATATTTGATTCAAATAAAACTCATTTTCCGTGATGATTTCCAGATAGAAATTATAGTTTTGTTTGATACGGGAGCAGACCTCAGCTGTATCAATTATGAGTTAGTTCCTAAAAGATATCATCAAGAAAAAAAATAAAGGCTCACCTCAGTCAATAGTTCAAAGATCATAATTGCGAGGAAAACTGAAGCTGCAATTCTAAACAACAATATTGCTCTAAAAAATATTTTTATTCTTACAAAGGATTTACAGCAAACTGTTATTTTGGGAACTCTTTTTATCAATTTAATTACTCCTTTCAAAGTAACTACTGCTGGTATCATTTTTAAAGCTAAAGATTCAAAGATTGTTTTTCCTTTTTTAGAAAAACTCAAGAAGAAAAATCTCAATCTTATAAAAGCTCACTCAATTTATAATTTTGAGATAAATGCTTTGCTTAAAGGAAAACAAACCCAGCTTTTCCACTTAAAACAAGATATGGGTATAAAAAGAATCCAAAGCCAATTACAAAATGAATTTATCCAAAGAAAAATTTCTGATTTGCAAAAGAAAATCGAAAAAGAAGTTTATTCTGATCTTGCTAATGCTTTTTGGAAAAGAAAATAGCATATGGTGGATTTACCATATGAAAAAAATTTTAGTGACAAATAAATTCCTACCAATGCCAGACCTATCCAAATGAATGAAACCCTTGAAAGCCATTGTAGAGTAGAAATAAAAGATTTAGAGCAAAAGGGTTTAATTACTAAATCCAGATCCCCCTGGTCGTATGCAGCCTTCTATATCAACAAAAATAGTGAGATAGAAAGAGGAACACCTAGGTTGGTGATTAACTACAAACCTTTGAATAAAGCTCTAAAGTGGATTAGATACCCCATTCCGAACAAAAAAAATCTTCTTCAAAAGCTTAATTCTGCTTTTACTTTTTCAAAGTTTGATATGAAATCAGGATTTTGGCAAATCCAAATTCATCCTAAAGATCGATACAAAACTACATTTACAGTTCCATTTGATCAATACGAATGGAATGTGATGCCTTTCGGATTAAAAAATGCTCCTTTTGAATTTCAAAAAATTACGAATGACATTTTCAATCCTTATTCAAAGTTTTGTATTGTTTATATCGATGATGTGTTCATCTTTTCAAATTCTCTAGAGCAACATTTCAAACATTTGGAGACATTTTTCTATGTTGTTAAGAAAAATGGTCTAGTAGTTTCAAAGTCTAAGGTATCTTTATTCCAAACAAAAATTAGATTTCTTGGACACTACATCTCCTGGGGGACTATCACCCCAATTGAAAGTTATCTAGCTTTTACTTTGAAATTTTCAGATAAAATTTTGAAAAAAATTCAATTGCAAAGGTTTCTTGGCAGTTTAAATTATGTCATGGATTTCTATCCAAATTTGAACTGTTTAGCAAAATCCCTCCATGATAGATTAAAGAAAAATCTCCCTGCATGGACTGATGAGCATACAAAGATTGTCCAAAGCATTAAAAAGCAAGTTGCCATTCAAAATTGTTGAAACTGATGCATCAAATTTAGGTTATGGTGGAATTCTCAAACAAGTTCAAAACAAAAAAAAAATGCATTGTCCAGTTTATTTCTGCACACCGGAATGACACTCAAAAGAATTATTCAACTATCAAAAAAGAAATTCTTTCGATAGTATTATGCATTTCAAAATTTCAAAGTGACATTTTAAATCAAAAATTTCTTTTAAGGATTGATTGTAAATCCGCGAAAGAAGTATTGCAAAAAGATGTTCAAAATATAGCTTCAAAACAAATTTTTGCCAGATGGCAAGCCATTCTTTTTATTTTTTATTTTGAAATCTAATACATTAGAGGAGATTCGAATTCAATTCCAGATTTTCTAACCAGAGAGTTCCTTCAAAAAACAGGAGTGACAATGCCAAGAAAATCGAGAGCAAAAGACAAAGAAAAAAGCCAACAGCAAATACAAAAGTTGTTCAAAACCTAAAAAAGGAGATTTTACCCTCCTTTTCAAAACCTATATATATATATATATATATTCATTTGAATGGATTGGTGGGTATGCTTTGACAAATATTCATTGACAAAATAATGAATATTATACCTACAAATGATGAATATTTATATCAATTATAAATTTTTTTAATATGCATCACAAAAACAATAAAAACTTTCGTAAATAATCAATATTTTTATTTGAAAATATTGATGAATATTATATATACAGACAATGAACATTGCAGTATCAGATAATGAACATTAATATTAATACTGATGAATAATACATTAAACGAAATGAACATAAATATTAATCGTAATGAATATTAAGTTCATAGTTAATAAATATTTAAATATAAAAAAATATTTATCATAGAATATTACATCTAATGGATCTTATACATATACAAAATTGATATTTTAGTACATGTAAATGAAAAAAAAATTGTATCTAGTCTAATAAAACTTTTTGACATGTGTTATTATATTCTAACACATATAATTTTTAATTTTGACACGTGTATTTATTATTAACACGTAGAATTCAAGTTTATGTATAATTTTATAATTTTTCTATTAACTTATTTATAATTTTTATATTTTTATATTAATAAAATCTTAAAATATAAAAAGACTAACAAAGACATTAAAAATTAAATTTATTATTATTTTTAAATATTTTAATTAATTATAAAATATTAAAAGATCTATTTAATTTTATATATAAATTTAATTATATTATTATTTATAATCAAAATAATTAGAGCAGTCATACATCATGCGGGTAAAGGACTAACTTTCATAAATATATAAAAAATATTTAAAAAATTTTCTTTCGTGTGTTCCGGGGAGTAATTCAATCTCTTCAATCTCGGGATACCACGTCTTGGGCTATTTTACCTCGATATAGAAATTTCGTAAGATAAGCAGGATGTTGAGGTCCGAAATTCGAAGTGAAATTTTTGATTTGCCCGTTCCTAGTCGTCATGGGAAAGAAAGGCAGAAATAAGAAAGAGATTCTTCCCTAAGAGCTTGTACAGTACTACCATCGAAAGAAAGTCCAATTGAAACTGGCATAAAAAATATTTAAAAATATTATATTTAATATAATATTAATTTTAAATTCAACTTATTATAATTTTAAAAAATAAAATTTCATTTTCAAAAATAAATATGCATGTTAAGATAAAAAAATTTAAAATATTAACAATAAAATAATTACAACAATTCTATAACACACAAATAAACGACTCACTTTTTAAATATATAAAGAATTTATTCAATATATAACTTTTAATATTTAAAAGGAAGTGAAGTGTGGCTCCCTCCCCACACGTGCATAAAAAATTTTGATTTATGGACCCGAATCCATGTCATATGCATTGCACAAAAGTCACGTGGAGGTGTTTACATCTAAAAATATTTTTGAGAAGCCCATTAAAATAAATCGTCCAAATTTAAAGTTCATTAAATATGATCCAAGTTCTTGAGTTCTAAATCCATATCTGAACCAAATTTATTTAATTTGACACATTAATCAATAAATTTTTTTAAAAATATCTTAATTTTTTTAAGGATATTTTTTTTTTCCAATTTTATTGAGCGATGGTCTTTTTATTTATTTTTTAGTTATTTTTTATTATTTTTACTTAAAAATAATTTTAAAAAATAAAAAATATACTAAAATGGTAAATTTAGAAGAAAAAAAAACTAAAAAACCACATCTTTAATATTTTAATATAGTAAAAATTTTAAAAATGTTATAAATTTAATAGAAAAATATAGATGTTTCTGATACTTTTTCTTAATCATTTCATTAATCTAACTACCCACGACCCATTTTATTAGAACTCATGAAGCAAAAATTTACAATTATTAGGGATATCACATACGTAACATGTAGCAATCACTCAATTTTAATTTCACTCATTTTAGTGTCGGGCATATTTTGCAAACAGCAGAGCTTAAAAGCATTGGTTTCTGCACCTGGAATGAAGCATTTTCAGTTTCCGAACAACGACCCTTCTCTTTTTGCCGGTAAACGAACAAAACATTCTTCGTATTTTCTCAACTTCTCTAGCCAAAACCATTGAAGATACAAACTAGTCACTTGTGATGGAGAAAAAAAAGTTTCTTTCTTTTTGAGTTATAAATTAGCTCAAATTCAATTGATATATGCATCTGCCACAGCTAAGCCTGCAGGTGCGAGAGACCAAATTTTGTGCTTCTTCATTAAAATCAGAAATGTCAAAATTATTCTTAAGCCTCACACTAATATTTAAGGCCCATGCCTAGGCCCTTCTTTAACTAGTTCATACCTTCTACGGTTTGTCGTTTGATGGCAGGCTGAAACCAACAAAAAGAAAAGAAAAATCTCAAATTAAGCAGCCTTTTAGCTTCAAAAGGATCAAAACTCCTTTTCCATTTTTTTTTTTCTGTTTCCACTATCCCTCGAAACCAAAAAAAACAGAAAAACTCTTTTATCTCTAAATTAAAAGCTGCAGAAATGGTAGTAGCATCAGCTATTACAGCTCCTGTTAGCTTCTCTATCTTTTCTACAAACAAAACCCTCCCTTCTGTTTCTTCATCATCATTCCACAGGTAAGTCATGGACATGATGTGAATATAAATTTTATTTGTAAATGTTTCAATTCACTGTTATATGTTTTTTAATAATTGCAGAGTCTCAGCAAGGTTTATAGTGTCCTCTTTGAATAGTAGTCCCTACCGTGATTCTTCAATTGGTGGTTAGTCGATTTATTTTACGAAATTGTACTGGAACTACCATGTCGTTTGTGATGTTACCCTTCCTTTCTTAAAAGGATTTTGTAATTGACCCAGTTTGTTTCTAATTTTTCATGCTTTAATTGGGTTAGAAGTTTCTAATTTTATGTTCTTTATGTGTATGTGTATATAAATAAGTTCACATGAAAGTTTGAAGCTTTATTTGAAAATTATCTGTTCCTTTTTCTTCTTTTTTTTTTTCTCTTGGTTTTGTTTTGGAATTGCTTTATGGCTTATCATGTGGATTTAATTACACTAATTCTTTTTAGTTGCATAGATGCGTGTAGTGGTGTTTATTATATAACTGAGTTTCCATGTGGAATTATCTTATATTCTTCAGGATTATCAAGTAGAAGAAGTGGACTTCCTCTAAGCATTGATGAGAAGAATTCTCATAGAGCTACTCAAAGGTTTATTGCTTTTGCTTTTCTTCTTTGAAGTACACTGCTTGCTTCTTAGTTTGTTTTTCCAGGATTGCATTTTTATGTAACTCTTATCCCTTAATTTTGCAAATTCTACAAAGGACGTACCTTTCAAGTAATGATTTTGCTTAGAGAGAAGGTTCTATTGTTAAGTATTGAAATATGAAAAACAAGGCCAGTTTCTCCAATTAAAGATACAAAGAATTAGGTGATGTGCTCTGCAGATCCTGATTGTTATTATTTAGATCTCCTCCTTTCTGTGCGCTACTGAAGAATTCTAAATTGTAATATAGAGGCTCAATTAGGCAGTAAATGCTGGTGCTTTAAGAAAGCTATTAAAAGCGTCAATTGGTGACCCAGAATGATAACATGAAGACACATACTATTAAATTTCTCTTTCTTAAGGGGGATAATATTGTCTATCCAATTACAGATTTTTTTGTCCTACTTGGGAACTTGCATTTGTCTCTGTAAATGAGCATATGCCCTTCCCTCTCTGTTGGGTGGTGATTATGTTTTTCATTTAACATAATATGGACTACGTGGCTTTAACTTGTTAAAAATAGCCTATCCTACAATTTTTATCAACACTTGGGTCTTTTTTGTTCTTGGTTGTATTTATTATTAAACATATATACCTCCAGTACTTTTCCATGCGTAAGGCATTGAAATTTCAATTGATAAAACTAGAATTGCAAAGCTGGAAGAGAATCTCAAAGAAAGTACCTTTCAGATCCATCCAGAACATTTTCATAGTCCTCATATGAGTTTTGTTCATCGAAAACCAATAATGGTGGTGAAAAGTGAATGAAACTATCCCATATATGATGGATCTAACACTTTGACTTGGGCACATGCTTCTCTGAGACATGCTTGCATGGACAAATTTAAAAGTCCATTGCGCGGATAGATAGAATTGACTGATTAAGCATGGTGGATATATTAATCATAATAAATTACGGAAAATACTTGGAATAAGGAAAGAGTTGCAGTGCTTTTGATGCATTCTCATTTTTCATAATGTTGCTGCCACCAGAAGTTTAATGTCTTCAGATCAAATTGTGATCTTTTTTCTATGGAAAGATCATTTTTTATTTTGTGTTTTACAAGTTCTTTATAGATTTCTACTTTTCTCGCTATTACAAAGCAGTGAACTATGAGTTTGTAACATGTTTTTTTAAATAGTTACATTACAATTGAAGCCAAAAAGGGAAATCCACCAATTATGCCTGCAGTAATGACTCCAGGAGGACCTTTGGATCTGCAATCTGTGCTATTTAGGAATCGCATAATCTTCATTGGGCAACCTATCAATTCGCAGGTGGCTCAACGTGTTATATCCCAGCTCGTCACTCTAGCGACCATCGATGAGAATTCTGATATTCTGGTGTGATTGTGTTCTTAGCTCACGACTTTTGTTGTTACTTTTGAAATCAGCTTATGGGGGCTGCTGGAACTCAATAATACAGTTTTGTGCTTATGACTCTGTCCTGAACCTTCTTAGATGTACCTGAACTGCCCTGGTGGAAGCACTTACTCTGTGTTGGCAATTTATGATTGCATGTCCTGGGTAAATTGAAAGAATTTTATTTTCTTTTCTTTTTTGTTATTTTCTTGCACCATAATTGGTTGCATTGCATTTTAGTATACTAGTGATATTGTTGTAGTACTCAAATATGCTATGAACCTCCAAGAGGCAGAAACAAGAGAACTTTAAACACTACCTTAAAACCACCTTAACTTAAATAACTGTCATCTTCCTCTTGGAAACCATCATCATCACTATTATTTGTTCAGTAATAGAGAAGTAAATGCCTCCTTTGAAAATCATGTTTATGAAAATCCTTAACTGAAGCTTGAAGCAAGTAGTCTTTAGTCATGGTCAAATAATTATCATCTTCTATTTAGTGGGTTTATATAAATTCAAATTTACATGTTTACATTTTCAATCCAAATTAATTTTTTATTCCTCTCATTCCTGTTTAATTCATATTCTGAAAACTCTTAATGTTCTCAGATAAAGCCAAAAGTTGGCACCGTATGTTTTGGAGTAGCTGCAAGCCAAGGAGCGCTGCTTCTTGCTGGTGGAGAAAAGGGAATGCGGTATGCAATGCCTAATGCGCGTATAATGATACATCAACCACAGGGTGGATGTGGGGTAATGTTGACTTCCAATTAATTCACTGCTAAGAAAGAAAAAGAAAAGTTGCTTAGGTGAAGATTAGATGATTTGAGACATCTCATTTTCCTCTTTCCTACTGGCATAAAACTATATAATAGAAATTTCTGCATTTTCAAGAATTTGTAAAGGATATCTTTCTTGTAATTGTAATTGAGCTTACATAGTACAGGTATTGCAAGTAAATACCCCTAATTCCTTTTTGTGCTTTTCATTCACCATTCTGGCACAGAGGAATACTTGATTGTAGTGTTGATCTTTGCACTCTCTCATCTTCACCCCCATCCAGTTCTTGTATGCAATGAATATACCTAACTGCTTTTTATGTAGTTTTCCTGAGTATGATGTATAAGTAAATGGTGACTTGAACAAACCATTACTGGTACTTTTATATTGTTGTTGGTTGATTAACTGTATTTTGGTATGTAACTTACTGTGAGATAATTCTATTTGCATTGCAACACTCTTGAATTATTAGGTGTCTATGATTATTGTTGATGTAACGAAAAAAGAAAAATTAGGAATGGTTCTTAACATGCTGTAAATCAAATAATCAATTTAATTTGTAGAGAAGATTGATGCGATTATGCATTATGTTTGTAGGGTCATGTGGAGGACGTGAGGCGGCAAGTAAATGAAGCAGTTCAATCTCGTCATGTCAGTTCTCTTTTTCACAGTCTCATTCAACCTTGATGAGTTACTACTGAATTGAAATTCTATGAATGAATTGTTTCTATATACTTGTTAATCTGCTTGAGATATTTGAAAACCAATGCCTTTTTTAGCTCATTTAAAGCTTTCTGCTTAATTGCCTCTGTCTGGGAAACTGAGATTCTGATCCAGAACATGTTGGACTAACTGCTCATAAAGTTTACTCTGCTTTATGGAGGACTAGTCTGTCCAGTCTACTCCCCAAGACAGTGGCATTTAAAGTTTTAATGAGTGCCCTGTTTCTTTTGTTTTCTCTTCTCTTGTATTTTTGGTTGTTTTTATCAATTATTGACACCTGTACCATGTCCTCTTTGAGATTAAATTAGTATTCCAATCCTATCCTCTTTGATTATGAGTTGGTGTGTGGTTTGCTTGTTCAAGAACATGCAAGCCATTAAATGTGTAATTTGCAGTCTCGTTCAAGAACATGCAAGCCATTAAATGTGTAATTTGCAGTCTCACTTTCCCAATACCTTGGTGCAGAAAGTTGACAGGATGTATGCTGCATTTACTGGCCAACCTCTTGAGAAAGTGCAGCAATACACTGAGAGGGATCGTTTCTTGTCTACCTCAGAGGTATGTGATATCAACTTGTTTATTTCTGAATTTGTGATGTGATGGTTCTTGTCATCAATGGAAAGCTTGATTGGTTGATCCCATCAGCCACCCTCCCCTGGGATAAAAATATTCCCGCACTTAACATCCAACAACAAGAAGAAACAAGTGCAAAACTTAGAAAGCAAATGGTCTTTATGTAATAGAAAATGCAGCTGCCCTGTTGATACAAAAAAGGCAGTCTTGTTATATGCGAAAGGGACATATTTATTTGACTAGGATTTCCAAATTGTAGGCTTCAGTTCAAATCCAAACTTGTATCTGGTAAAGGGGAGGTTCCAATTTTGCAGTTGTGAGCTGCTTGCAGCTGCAGCCATTTAAGATTTTTATTCGTGATAGATTGTCTGGAGAAAAGATGATAATATGCTGGCCAATAGTGTATTGCCTAACCCATTGGTTGACACATTAGTGAGCAATCTTATGGCTGTTTTCAATGAGCTACTTCAAATTTATTTAGCCATGTTTTGATATAGCGAAATGAATTTTAAGGTATCACATGCTAAATTACTTGGATGCTGCCACTGCTGTATTTTGCTTGCAGGCTATGGAGTTTGGGCTTATCGATGGCATCTTGGAAACAGAATACTGAACGAGGGCTTGTTCATGCTAGGTCATTAGAAATTGATGGAAGTTTAGATGCTGAATGGTTCTTTGTAGAATTGGATTTCCCTTTTGCTGATGGGAACTTATAATCATATGTTCTCTCATATTACAATTTCTTTAAAAAAGATAAAATTTGATGATTGTAGGTGGAACCCCGTTTCTCTTTTTATCTTTTTCGCCCAAAATTTTCATCCACTGAGCTAATTGCTCCTATAAGAAAAAGGGAGCTGGTTTTGTAATATATCATTGTATGTCATCGTTCATGTCTTGTTACTAGTGCTTTAATTGGAAACGATCTATTGCAGACAGGATTCTCATGCACTCTGAATGTGTACTGTTGGAATGAAATGAACCTATTTGATCTGTTTATAGTGTCTCTGCACACTTGGCTGGCATTGCTCTAGGCTGTGAAGCGTCAGCTACCCAGATTTTAAAGGAAGATTATGATGCCTGTGAGTTACAGATGGAAGGAGGATCCACTTTTTTAACTTTTCCAAATGAGGAAAGTAAAATGAGTTAGACATAGTATTTGTGAGAACTAATATGACCAAAGAAAACAATTCGCTGAGTCATTGGGTCTTGAAGATCAAATTATAGCATACTAAACAAGGTTACTTATCGGTTTTATCCATCTTTTATTAACCCTACTTGGCCCTCATTTAGATTTAAATGATCAATTGCAACAGAACTTCATATTTTCCTCCACACTGTTCGGTTTAGAGCTCGCTCTGGTCATCCCATGGCAATAACATGCAAGTAGCTACTTATATGTACCCAAGCAAAAATCTCACAAAAGTTGGCCGGATTTAAGCGTCAGCCGCATGCCAAATTTCAAATGAGGCAACAGATGAATAAAGAAAAAAAATGGAAGCATCGAGCAAGAGAGATATATAGCAATAGGTGATAACAGAGGCTTGATTATATTTAATTCAGCTGAATATTATGCATAATATAACCTGCTTCATTGAAGTGATTATAGTGTATGAGTTTGAATAAGCATGCTTACTTATATAATTGTAATCAACAGATAGAAATCTATCCTAAGGACCTTTCCCCTCTGGACCAATCATCCAATACAATAATCTCCCGAAAGTTAGCCAGACTCATTTACCTGTAAAAAAACGATACTAGTCAGCAAGTAAACTTTGAACACAATGACCATTTAAGTTCACAGATTGCTACGAACATAGCAATTTACTATTTCATGTATCTATTCTTCCACAGGGCTTAATCACAAATTCGCCGACAATCTCCAAAATAAATCACTTTCCAGTGGAAGAAAATCTTACCATACTTTTGGCACACCGTTGTGAACTTGTAAATGGCTTTTATTAGGGAACCATATCTCATGGATTTCAGTGGCCCCATATGCCTGTGACGCAAAATTAGAAAAGGAAAAAAAAAAAATTATACACGATTTAGGCCAAAAAAGAAAAGCAAACTTTTGCAACTACATAACAGTGAAGTCACCGAGCATGTTATAAAGAAAGAAGAGTTAAATGTTAGGTTTCATGCTCATTTCATCAAAATTGGAGACGTCCAAGTACAATCAATTTCTGAAAAACTAGACGCAACATTCGCAAAAGAAGGAAACAGCCGTTTTCAGATTCTCCGTAATCTTTGCAAAAAATAAGGCTTCTAATCCTTCAGGGATCACACATCCTTATTCTCTCTATGCATGCATATGATGAGGTTAAAGTGCCAAGATAAGAAAAGTGACTAACCAATCAGCAAGTTTTAAATTTGAACACAAATGAACAAAAAAGAAAAACCAACTATTGAGTTTCAACTATCAAACCCTATCAATGCTATAAATCAACAATTATGATTAAGTTGATAACACAACTAAACATACTTTACATTGAGTATAACTTTGATCTTAGTTAATAGTTTCATGGGGCCATCCAACTTACAATGTCCACAAATAGCAAACGAGGGACATCAACATATGAAGACCACATTTAGCACTCTGTACTATCTTCCAACAGATCAACAGCTGACATTCACATTAAAGATTAAGTTCAAGGTTGAAGCCTAAAACCTGAAGTATTTCCAGTATAATTTAAAACAGTTACAAAACATGGACCTTTCCAGCCAAATGGAATAACAGGGACAATTAATGTAACTAACTCTGTCGCCCCTTTAAGTGAGAGCACTTACACTATCTCGGTATACCGAATTCTCCATGCTGGGAATCCTAGGTGGCATCTTACAGGTCCATAAACTAATAGCAGGTCAGGATCTGTTCCTTTATAACCTGACAATATAAAAACACCAATTTCCAAGTGTATGTGAGATTTAAAAAATTGAATAGAATTCAATTTCTTAACCCATTCTACAGATCCAAGGAAATTAACAAACCTAAAGTTCTTAATGCCTCATCCATGTGAGCCTCTGTAATGACTTCTTCCTGTCCTATATTGGTTTTAGCTGACTTCATATAATTCATAAAGAGCAGGTTAGCAGCCTTGGCTATTGCTTCCTTTCCATCAGAGACAGAGGCAAATTCCAGAGTCATATGTTTGTGGTCCAATGGCAAATCTTTTTCAACTGCTTCCTGCAAAACCAAAGGATAAGTCGAGTGAGAATTTGCCATTGTTGCTTGCATTCCAAGGGTAACTGCACATTGGAAATCTTATTATGGAATTTCTATAATTTTTGTTATAGCATAATAAACCAACATGGACAGATTTCTTAAGTACATTTTGAACTAGTAAACTTAGGTATATCTAGAAGAATATATAAGAATAATTAACTATAGATACATAAAAATATTATGCGTATAAAATCTCTGTCATCCCCACTCAAGTAAATTAAATTACTTCTTTGATCAACAAGAATCACTTTGCCACATTGTTACCAAATTACAATTCAAATTAAGCTTCTACAGTGAGAAAATTAGTCTACCAATATACTATAATTGAAAAGCCTAGGGGGGCAGCCTGCTCACAATCACGAACCACCAGTCAACCAAACAGCGTTAGTACAGTGTAAAACTATCCATGAATGCCAAAAAATGAAAACAAAAGTGAGACTATGATATAGATTGTAGATACTACCTCTAATTGTATTGCATTAGGCAACCTTTCTATAATGAATTTCTTGGACTTCTTGAGAACTCCTAGAAAAGAAGAGAAAATGGAAGTTCAAGAACAAAATATTGTAGATTTAACGAGTTTGATAAACTTTACTATTTGTTTACAAGCTATGGTAAAATTATGTGCAATACTAAAAGAAGGCTCCTCTTTGTGTTTATCGATATCTTTACCTTCTGAATCATAGAGGCATAGATGCTTCACACCAATAGCCTCCAACCATTGCAAAAGCTGAAGAACTTCAGAAATTTGGTAAGCATCTTCACTTTCTACCACGATGGCAAGGTAACGGAGCTTACCAACATCAAGGGTTTTGTAGCGATTTAGTAGTCCATTAGAGATTAGATAGCTTTCAGTCACTTGGGCTATTCCAGCTCCAAGGTACCATAAGCTGACAAGAAGATGTACAAAATGCCACAGAAGTCGAAGACCAAGATCACCAATCTGCACAGATCTTAATAACATTATATCCAATTTAGCTCACAAAAGCATATGACCAATCTCGTTACAAGGCAAACAGATTGAAAATAAAATGAGAGGAAGTGGACACAGGGAAAAGGGAGCAAGGAATGGAGTGTATACCATCCTACAAATTCAATGTCACAGCAAAACTATTTTCTAAGCAGCCTGCATATATGTCAGGCACAGTACGGTTGATTGTCAATCTGCAATCCAACAATTGTCCCTCTTGACTAATGTGGGCTTGTGGTCGACTGTCTACTTCTTATTTCTCTATGATCATTCCTCTATAAATATAGCTAGTTGGTAATCCTTATTCCATGTCCAACACCACCGGTACTTAGCAGCAGTGAGTAAATCGGCTTAGCTTTAATTAACTCTGACGAAATGTGTGTTTTGGATTATTATTGCATATGGTAATGAAAGTATAATTGAGTTCAAAGATAAAAAGAGCATGAGAAAGAAAAAAAAAAATTAGTTCGAGAGTGTCAATGGTAGTGGTTAAGAAATTCAGGAAAAGAAACCAATCAACCATGTATTATTATCCCCAAGAACTAACACAACTTTATGCAGTCACTCCATTGTTTTCACCAGAAAAAACTATGTTGTATCCACTTATCAGGACTCTAATATTCCCTCTTGAGATTAGCTAACTCATACAAAAGCAAAATACGTTTTCCAAACAAACAGTAATCCGGGAAAAAAAAAAAAAAACAGAAAATTTAAAAGAATGTGGCGAAAGGAACCTGATTAGTCCAATACTGAACTTCAACTTTGAAATCCATTATTATACCAGAAGCATAAAATCAACAAAGAACGATCAAATTGAAACTATTTGGCAGGCAAAAGGCATGCAAGAATCAAATTATAGTGAAAGGAATTAAGATTAGCAATATATCTAGATGGTCAATGAAATTATCAAGGGCAAATCAAGAATATAAAATTCTCGACGAGAGCCAAAGAAAAAGTACAAAAAGGAAGGCGTTTTTTTGCTGAATATTGAAGGAGCGGAGAAACCCAGATAACTGAAACTGATAAAGGCCAAGAAGAGGAGTAAATTTCATGTAATTTAAAAAGAAAGAGAGAACAGTAATTTGCCAAAGTGAAAGAGATTGGCGCTTTATTCGTTTTTCTTATATATTGGTTTTTTACCAGTTGGGTTTAGGTGTTTTTATTTTGGAGAGACTACTGTCCTCGTGGCTTTGAAATGGAGACAGTTCCTAACTTTCGACGTAAACTGCAGAATCTATGGAAGAGTCTTCTTCTTACATGCCAACTGCCGCCTCTTATGTATATGCCTGCCCACTTCTAACTTTGGTATTAAAATGTAACCAAATATTAAATATTAATTCATATTTTTATTTATAAAAGTCGAATCTCTTTATTTATTAACTATTAGTTATGTCACTTTCTAATTCTCTTTTTTTTTTTTTTTTTTTTTTTTTGTTTATTAAGCTACATAAAAATGCATGGAGTAAAATATACTCACACTATAGATTAAGCAATATTTATTTTCTGTTTTTTAAAAAAAACTATGTATGCTAGGAAAAAAAGAACAAAAAATCTCAGTGACGGGTGGGTTATACTTGCAGAAAAAATCCCTTAATTTTCAGGCTTAGGAATGATAAATCATAATACCATAAACCTGTAACTAAATAAAAATCTATAGAATAGAAGAGAGGGAGAGTGACCCTAATTCAATTACATCCAAGCGATCTTAATAAATAAATGCGTACCACTACTCTTAAAAATGAGACATATCTAAGCGCAAAAACACCATGCCAACTAATCTCAACTTTCAACATATAAAAGATAGTTGCGCAAAAGCAAATTCAGTCAGGACTAACATCGCCATTAAGCTTTTTTAAGTGCTGTACTATAATAAGCAACCTAGCAGGGAAGGCATCCAAATTCTACAACAAGGCTTACTTCCTACAACGTTTAGGTCCAACACCTCAGGAAAAAAAAAAATTTAAATGGGTAGGCATGGTTGATTTTGCAAGTTAAACAAGAACATGAGATGCATCCTGTTTAATCACTGTGCCCCTGCCCCTTGGTCGAGCATTCCGTTTCTGCAGCTCTCCCACAAAATCAACAGCATTCCCCACAGTTGGAAGCAACAACAAAAAGGACAGGACCTCCAATTATAGATACTGAACCTCGTTACTCATTACTCATTACTCCTTAATCATTGAAGTGAGTATTCCATTTGTATCCACATGCATTCCTTCATTGAATATGAAATCCTTCTTTCCCTGCATTTCATAGAAAAGACCAAACGCTGTAGCCAAAAACCGTGATGGACCAAAAGGGGCGTCTGTCATGTCAATCTTTCTGATGTAACACTTATAATAAGACCAGTAATACTAGAGTTGCTTATGTTTAAGACTGATTTTGAACTTTGATAGCCTTATCTTGAAATAAGAAATTCAACATGTGCTCTGATTTTCATTTTCACTAGATAACGTAATATGGCTAGGAAAATATATGAATTATAGTTACTAATTTCTAACTCATAAACAATTGAAAACAAACTAGTTTCTAACTGATTAACAGAGAAACAAACATGTTAAAGAGAAAAGCAAAATCAAAAAGTATTGGCACACAGGATCACAACTTAAGCATATTTGAATTTGGCTTTGAAGAAATTTGAACAGATTATAGTTTATGAACTTCAAATTCTTAGTTTGTTGCAATTTGTAAGATCATGGAATAAGCATCTAGAACTGAAATCAGTAATTGTCAAAATCTCATGCAGGCATGACTATTAGGTCAATTGTAATGTGATAAGATTTTCTATGCAGGAGAAATTTAATATCGTGTTGTTTTGATATTTAGGTGGCAGATGAGAAAAAAATAAAGGAGAGCAGAGGGACAAGAGAAAATCTGTCTTTTCGTTTTTCTGTAAGGGATAGTAAAACAAAAGATGAGAAGGTGAATAGTCAGTTAAAGTCCAAACCCACCTGTAAAAATCTGATCAAAGCGCACCTATTAGAAAAAGTTCCAAAGGATCAAAGAAGATTAGCATTTCCCCATGTTTCTCATTCTTATCTTTATAAGTTTCAAACCATACAATGGAGAAAAATTTTCCTTTTTAAAATCCCTTCCATTCTTCCCTTTCTTTCCAGCAAAAGATTGGAGAAGAATTCTTCTTTCCCCTTACCCCAGCATCTATTGACTAATTGGTACGTGCTATACTGTCAGACAAAGTAAAGAATGCTACTAGAAGATTTCAGATGTAGAAACATATACATCAGATAAGTTTCCATAGATGCATTTACAGTTCTCAAAGATTGATTTAAACTTTAAGGGTAGCAGCATAAAAAAAATATCACTGGATAAAGGAATAAACAATCTCCAAAGCACTATTGCCATTAGTTAATATCCCAATTCTTTTCCATCAATTCATTTAATCAGGCAAGTGCCAGAATAACATAAACACGAATGCCTACTTTGCTAAAGGCAGCAATACCTATTGGGTCGCATCTTCAGAAAACCGAGCATCAAAAGGAGCAGAAGGATGAGCATGCCCAAAACCACTAGCTGCTCCGGAACCCTGCTGCAACTCAATAACAAGCCATCGCACAGCTTTACTCATCTGTTCTAGCCGAACAGCACTAATAGGTGGCAGACCAGTTGTTGACTTCCCAGTCATAGAACCAGTGGCCTCATCAACTAAGCACTCAGATCCAATCCTTTGCTTCACTGACTCCACAAACTCCTCAGCTTGATCACATGCTACCCTAAACAACTCCCACTTCTGCTTGAAATTTTCTAATGCAGCATCTGTTGATGCTGTTTTTTGTGCACCAGCTACCTCTTTGGCTTCAAGTACATTAGCTGCTGCAGCTACAAATTCTTGATATGCGTTGTTTAAAGAGTCTACGATACTGTCCATTACAAACCCACCACTCGTGCTTCTATTCCACCGAAAAAAACTGTTAACAAATGACAGTAACCGCAAGAACAGAGATCCAATGATGCGCACCAAAGTAAAAGATGCTTAAAAAAAGAAGCGCATTCACGTGAGACATGTCATGGCTCCAAACTGAACAAAGTAACAAAAATCCCCAATTTAAATCTCCAAATTCAAAACAAGATTATTCCCCTTTATTCAAAACTTTCAGGTTCAAACCAAAAAGTGGAAAGAAAAGAAAATGATTCAGTCTTCAAAGCGTTTAATCTATGGAATCATTTAGCAGAATTCTTGCAAAATCATGTCAATTTTGAGACGATTTCACTTTTTTTTTTTTTAAATGCCTTCCTTATTCAAAAATAAATTTAAGCAACTAAGTATTTTTCCACAGTTTGAGAGTTCAACTAAATAGAATTGAATTGCATTAATTCTTGCAATGTGAGAGTTCAAAAGTAAAATCAGGACTATAAGAATTCGCAAACAAAATCAGAAAGTAACAACTAATGAGTTAAGATAAGCAAGCAAAAGCTATCGAAAAAAAACATTGAAGTAAAATAATTTCAATAAACAAGAGGCTAAATACAAAACCTAGAAATTGCCTAAAGCAGCAAACGTTGGCACAGCAAAAAGCTAGTTTCCACTGAAAAGAATATCAGAAGAAAGAAGGTGAAGGAGAGAGACAAACCTCGATTTTCGACGGATTTATTATTTAATTCAGTTTCTCCGTCTGCAGCATGTTTTTAAAAACTTTGGGCCTCCACTCATTTTCTGTTTAAGTTTGCTAATCACAGATTAGGCCTTCGAGCTTAAACTGATATCAGGCTGGTCCGTTCTCATGCTTTTGCCTTGGGCCGCTGTGCTGCTTTCTCCATTTTATTTTAACTTTACCAGTATTAAATAAAACAAAAATTGAAAAATACTTTAAAATTAATAAAAAAAATATCATTTTTATTATATTTTTTTAAAAATACTGTTTTTCTAGTTTTTTTATTTTAAGAAAACAGTATAATTTTTTAATAATTTTTTATTTTAAAATTATTTCTTAGTTATTATTTAGTTATAAAAAAAAAACAACCAAAACCTTAATTTTGAGAAATACAATTAAAAAACCGTAGTTTTATATTTTGTATAGTAAAGATAAAAAAAATACTTAACACCGTAAATTTAATATAAAAATAAAAAAATATGGATATTTTTATTATTTTTCTATTAACATGCATATTTAAATTTCTAAATTTGTATTAATTAATTAATTTAATATTTTAAATCTTATTTAGTTTAATAGATATTAAAATATTTTTAAATTTTAATTTGATTAAAATATACATCTAAATTTACTTTTTGGTAATATTTAAACACTCTTATATAATATTTAAAGACGTATAAAATAAAAAATATATCAAAATATCATTAAAAATATCAAATATTTATTAAATTATATCAAAAATTAAAATGATCAAAATTTATAAAAATAAATATGCATTTTAGCTCAAATTAAAGAAATACTCCATAAAACTTGAAAATACAACTATATGAAAATGGCTAGTTCTAATAAGATTTCAAACTCAAATTGGCTCTTCGAGTCCCAAATTTAAATTTAACCTAAAAGTAATTCTCTTTAAAATCGCTTCAATCATAATTTGATATTTATATAATTTTACATTTAGTATTAAGTAGATAGATACTAAAATACTGTAAAAATGTGATAAAAATTTATTTTAAGGAAAATATATTTTAATATTAATCAGGGTCTAATTTTATAATAAGTATTTCAAAAATTTTCAAAAACACCAAATCGATGTGGAGGAGTTGCACTCTTAAAATTATTGAGGAATTGAACAATGAGATGAAAAAAGAACAATAAAGTGTCAACTTGTGAATAACTTTATCAACTAATAAAGAAATTGATAAATTTCGGGTTTTTTTTTTTAAAATTCAAATCGGTTTTTTTCCTGCAACAAACTATGAAAGGATTTGACTGTTTTGTTATTAGTGATAGAGTTTACTCAACCTCCTTGGTATGAAAATAAAAATAAACTAAAACAAGCTGCAATACTCTTAATTTGTGTGTATGAAACAGACAGGCCATACAATTAAGGTCTTACTAAGTGATTACACAGTCATTCCTTGCATTAAAGAAAGGTTAATTAGGATTCTCATTGTAATCATGAAAAATCAACTAATCTCAAGTTTTCATGTCCAATTCCACTCCCTCAGTCTCATTTTTGTTCAATCTATATATATTCATTTAATTCTTGCCCCTTTCCAACACCGAACTTTTCTTCATTTCCTTCTTGGTCATAACTAATATTAACTTCTTATGGTAATTCAAGTTCCACTCAAAAATTTTCTTTACAGAGAATAATGATGAATTAAAATTTTGACCAACACCCACCAATTAGTTTGGATGAACACAGGGATCGGTGTGGCGCTCAGTGAGACGGATATACATGCAGGACATGTTCATGCTAGAAATGTTCTAGCTACTGAAGAAGAAGATCTGCTTCAGGCAGGCTGTCCATATTTGCAGCAGACAACAGCTACCAATGTTGTGTTTTTTAGTATGATAATCCCTTTTTCATCCACATTGAAAATTCTTTTTTTTTTTAGTTACGAATAAGAAGAGATTACTCAAATTGAGATATGGACCTACGGTCAGGCTAATTTTTGGGGTACAACGGCACTGAGAATTGTGATTCTAGCTCTTTAGATATTAGAAATTGAGGCCTTACCTACTAACTTGCATACTATCTCTACTTTTTTTAATGTAAAAAAAAAAAAAAAAGCTTCATTACAGTCCATGATTAATTTGATGTTAATTTCCAAATATTGAGAGTCAGATTTCATAAAGACAAAACATATATACCAATGCGTTCTAATAAGTTAAGGAAGATCATAACCATTTAATTTTTGACTTGGTACGAGGCTATTTATTTATTTATTGTCTGGGGGGTGTATGATTTAGGGCTTTTATGTGCAGGGTCACACATGTTTGCCTGCTTTTGGACACTATATGGAATTCTAAGATATTTTTACAACCTTCTTCCTGGAAACTCTTTTTTCCTTTTTTCTTTTTCTATCATTGGTAAGAGATTGAAAAATAAACAGAGATAGACTAGAGAGATAAGACTCTTATCCCTCAATTAGTTACTACTCCCGATCAACAACTTTCTGGAAAATCGAATCAGTTTTATTTCTTGAACCTTAAATCACGTTCTCTGCCCTTTTGATCCTGATGCTCCATTTTCATCAAGCGGTCAAAAACCGAAATACATGCATCAGAACTAGACATGCACACACTGTATTCGTAGCCTAAGAGACGCAATTTACAATCCGGAAGAATAACAGAGAGAGAGAGAGACCCAGGCGGGTAGAGCAAACAGTAACATATACAACAGGAACAGTTCCTCCTTTTTTTCTTTCAAAAAATTTGAAAGAGAACTCTAATCCATCCCAAATTCCTATATATTCTCTGTTTCAGATCTAATAAAGTCCATTTCTGTTGTGTGTCCTCTTTCAAACCTATCTCTCAATTTTCATCTCCTCCGTTAACCCAAATACCCATTCTTTTCTTTTTACCTTTTCTCCCTCCTCCTTCTCCCATTATTCTTCCCCACCAAAACCCTAACTCTCTCTCTCTCTGCTGCTACCATGAAGAATCACGAACTCAATGACCAAGAAATCTCAACAAAGAAAAAAAACGCCGCAACGAAAAGAAGACATGACAATATTGTTAACAATAACAATAACAATGATCAAGAAGCCGATGACAAAGATTTCCTTACTCTTTCTTTAACTTGGGGCGAACCAAAACCACCCAAAAGAACTACTCCTAATACAAATAATACCCAGCATCAACATCAGTTCCCACCACTAATCTTACCTCCACATCAAGTTTTCCAAAACCCATCTCCACAGCAAACCCTAACCAATTCTTCACACCCATTATTCACACCACCAGTGTTACCGATATCAGCATCTAATAATCTTGACCCATATAACAATGCTGCTTCTAGTAGTACTGCTACTGCTGCTGCTGCTGCTAATGTTGGTCCTTCTCGTGCTCCTCCACGTGCCCGCCGCAACCCTACACAAACACCCCGTGATCATGGTAAGAGTGAAAACATTCTTGCACCATTCCCTTGGGCAACAAATCATCGAGCCAGAGTGCATAATCTCGATTACTTGTTGTCAAGAAAGATTGATAATGTTACTGGATTGGTTCAGTGCAAAAGATGTGAGAAACAATATGAGTTAGGGTTTAATCTAAGAGAAAAGTTTGTCGAGGTGGGTACATTTATTGCTGAAAATAAGAATTCAATGCATGATAGAGCTCCTGGTGTTTGGATGACTCCTGCTCTACCAACTTGCAAGTATTGTGATCAAGAAAATAGTGTAAAGCCAGTGATTTGTGATAAGAAGAAAGGGATCAATTGGTTGTTTTTGCTATTGGGTCAGATGCTTGGATGCTGCACTCTTGAACAACTCAAGTATTTTTGCAAGCATACAAAGAATCATCGCACGGGGGCTAAAGATCGTGTTCTTTATCTTACTTATCTTGGTTTATGTAAACAGCTTGATCCTAATGGTCCCTTTGATCGCTGATTGAAGAGGTAGGGCAAAATGTGTTTGGTTTGGATTGTTGATTTTGAACTTTTTTGTTGGTGTGAAATAGGCTGTTCATTGCAGTATATGCATTTAGTAGTAGTTCAAGGGATATTTTCAATGGCATTTGTTTGGATATTAATTGTTTAGGTTTTTAATGTTTGAGCTAGATATGCAATCTGGAAGGAAATTCTATAATTTCAAACTTCTGATTTCTTGTTTGTTTGCATGCGAGTTTTCTCTTTATGTGTTGTAATGGGAATTAAACATGGCATCTTGATTGTTTAATTAATAATTAGTTTTATTTTTATATGAAGTTATGACTAATGAAACAGTGTTATGAATTTTGGCAGATAGTCTTTTTAAATAAAAGATTTTATATCCTTTTCTCTGAGAAAGCTTTTAGACCATTTTTTTTAGGAAACTTTATGAAGAAGAAGTCCAGGTGTTTGTTGTTTTTCCAGAACTACGTACTTTGATTCTTATAGCTTTTGAAAATGTTCTCTTTTATTTTCTTTTGTACTCATTTTAACGGAAAGTTTTTGTACGTTTTCTCAGGAAAAAACCTATGCTTGAAATGTTTGGGCAGTAATATGTATATACTTAGCCGCTCAACTTTATAAGTGTAGTAGCATGGAAGATAGCATTATAGCATATCAGGAAGCTCCTATAAGTGATTGCCTTGACAAAGCCCTTTGTAGTAGTTGTGCAATTCTTTCACGAGACAGCTTGAAATGAAATGCGGGTTTAGCTCTTTTTTTCTCTTCTTTTCTTTTTTTCCATTGTAAGAGCGATTTGCATCTGAATCCTATGTAATGCAATGCAAGTCATTGATCTAGGATTGGAGGAATCAGATTTCTCTTTATAATGGAAGGAATCGCAAGTCATTAGCTCAGTTCTTTTTTTTTTTTTTCTCTTTGATCCATGTCGCTCAGGTGAATCCAAAACCATATATATATATAAACCCTAATTAATGGAAATATTCCTCTTATAGATATGAGTTTTTTTTTTAAATCTTCCTGGTTCCATAGTTTAATGGAGCATCAGCAAAAAGAGAAAGGTGTGGTCCAAGTTAAGTTTGTCCAAATCAAGTAACTCTACTCCGTAGTATGGATCCGATTGTAATGGCTTTGCCGTGTCCACGACCCGAGGTAATGGGTCCTCTACTTTTAAAACCTCCTTTGCCTGCCTCTAAAGCAGCCATCATTTGTTGATTCCGTTACTTATACTTTAAGTCTATCAAAATATGCAATGCGACAAAATGAACATGTCACATACTCCTATGTCATACATACATTGTAACTTTGCTTTCATGCTGGACTTGCGACATGCATCAGAGATAATAGGCATCATCCCCATTTTGTCTTAAATAAAAAAAAATAATAATATAGATATTCTATTAATAAACATAAAAATATATATCTTAATATAAATAATAAATTTAAATATTAAACATTAAGAATTCTTTACCTAATCTCACAAAACTGCCAAAATGACTTTACTTGTATAAAAATTAATTAACAGATTATCAACTGCTAATAAAATATTTTTCTTTTAAAAAATAATTTATAATTATTATTATTTGTCAAATAGCTATCAATCAATTATTATTGAAAGAAATATTAAAATTACTTTTGATATAAATTTAAAATATACAGATTCTAAAATGTAGATCTTTCAATAATTTTTTATTAGAAGATAATTGATATTTTTTATTTTTTATTGATAAAAAGTGATAATTTTATTAAAATATTTCAAACGCGATCACAATAGAAATTTTATAAAACTTTTGTATATAATCTAGTTAACAATAATAAATAAATTACTTTTTAGAAAAGAATAATTATCCACAAAATAAATGGTAAAAACTAACCGAGAAAAGTTAGATTGGAAACATAATTAATTTATGGGTTCAGGTTCTATACCTGGACCAGGGGAACCATAATTCAACTATCAGTACAGGTTTTAACAATTAATTTTTAAATATTTTATTCAAACCGGCCAAAAATGAGATACAATTGAAAGTAGGACTAGTGAAATAAAAACCAAAACTAGAACGGATCAATTTCAAAATTAAAGCTAAAATGGTTGATTACAAACTGATTCCAAACTAAAATTAGACCTCAGTTCATTATAATGCAGCGTAAGAAAAATTTAGATTTTTTTTTTATTTTTGTAATAATTCTCGTAAATGGTGATTAAACCTAAATTCAGGAAATTAAGAAATGATCATAAAAAATGTCACTAATTTTCTTTAATTTTCAATTATAATGATATTTCAAATAAATAGTTATATCATGAGAATCATCCAGTCATTAGCTTGTCGACTAAAAATGCCTTCTAGATCGCATTGCTTTGCCAGATAAAATTTCAAGGTGTTGGCTACATGTTACTAATGTAAATTTTCTTTTTTCTAAATTTTAAAATTAAGATAAAACAATGAAAAAATAAAAGGGTCACTTCGCATCTTCATTTCACACCCTTCTTTTCTTATTTAAATTAAAAACGTCTTTCCAATTCAACATCTTCTTAGTTGTCTTTTTTTTCTTTCTGCAATTTGATTCACATTCTTTTTTCTTTTAAATTATAATTTCTAGTAATAGTTCTATAATTGGACTGAACCACCTAGTTTAATCAAAACTCATTATCAGTTTGGTCCAATTTTATATAATAATTGAATTATATGATCCAACTATATTAAATAATATAATTTAGAAAACAATCGGTGCCTATTGATCTGTTTAAACAGTAAAAAGGAATTAAAAAAATAAATTATAACATCCAAAACTGAATGGTCTTGCATTACTCCATTAATATTTACAATTTATTTCCTTTCAGATTATATATTTTACTTAAATATTATGACCATATATATACGTATATTTAAATTTGTTATATAATAATTATTTCCGCATCTATTCTAAAATTTATAAATTTAAACAAAATCAATTAGTTTAAAATTTATATAGATTTTATAAATTTTAATATTTGGATTCAACATAAAATTAATACATTCCTATTTAATCTTAATAATATTTTAGCATAATATAAATTTATTGAAAGTAATATTAAATTTTAAAAATATTATAACAATCTGATGGTAAATTTTGAAGAATGAGTAACATAGATTTAGACTATTTTTTGTTTATCACATTAGAAAATTTAAGTTAAATTCTTATTAAAATCTCTTCAGATTTTAATAACATTTAATAATTTATTATAACCCTATTATATTTATCATTTTCAAATAACAATAAATAAATAATTTTTATTAAACCGATAGACTAACAGTTTAACTGATCCAATCAGTTAAACCAATAAATAACATTTAACCGGTTCACTGACCCATCCGGTTTTCAAAACATTGATTCCAAGAGAATCCAAGCATGAGGGAGTGACAAATTAAAGAATAAAAAGGAGAAAAGAGGATCCAAGACAGGCGCGACAACTGTTACTCTAACAAGAAACCCACAAAAAAAAAAAAAAAAAAAAGAGGTCAAAAACCAAAACAGAGCAGAAAAATTCACAAATACAAAATGGCAACAACTAAAACAGCTACCAACAGCGACCTTACCATCGCCATTAACATGCCTCCATTTCCATTCTGTAAACCCTAAATCGCACCCTTCTACACACCACATTTCCCAAATTAACCTCTCTAGATTCAACAAAATGGAGGCATTGATCGAACTCTGTGACCTAATCTCGCAAAACCCTGCGCAATTCACCGACAAACTCACCTGGATTTGCAACCGCTGTCCACAACCCGATTTTTTCTTAATCGGATCATCGACATCATCATCACCTAGGGTTTCACGTTCTCAACTCAACGCAATCCTCGCCGTTTCTAGGTTCCTCTCAAAATGCTCTAACAACAACACCGATCACAGACCTGAAGCAATTATCCTCGAGTTTTTCCGCTCCATTCCGACGTCGTTTTCACAATCCTTTTGGCCTCAATCTTTCACTCTCGACTCGATCTCATCTTTTTTCGTTGATTTTTTAGGTTACGTGTCGACGGCAGCGCAATCATCGCCTGATTTCGCTACTGAGATGGAAAGTTCCGTCGGCGACGTCGTTTTAGCAGCGATGAATATTTACAACGACAATTATAATGCCACTGACAATTTTGCTATTTCCAAGGCTTTTTTGCTCGCCTTAACTCAGAATTTCCCGCCAATTTTACAGTCTGATGCTGAGAAACTAATCACTTCTCTTCTTGATCAGTTTGATGTGTCCGTACAACAACAACAACAACAGCAACATCAAATTGGTATTATCAACTCTGAAACGACGTCCTCTCAGAGCTCCCCATTAAATGTTATTAATCAAAGCAATGAAGTTTCAATTTCAATGTCAAGTCCAGGGAATGATTTGAGCCACGTGTCAGGGTCAAGTAGTAATGCTAGTAGTATGATGTCATCAGCAACGTTAAATGGGAATCCTAATCATACTAATAATAACAGTGTAATGTGGAAAAGTGGGTTTGTTGAATCTATGGGAATAATGAATTTTGGTGGGTTTAATGACGGGTTTAGGCATCAGGTTGCTACTTTTGAAGAAGAGACTGTTGAGGGATTAGAGAAGCAAGTTATTGCTTTTAAGTTAATTGCACATGTTTTGGATCATGTTAAGATTAATAATGCTCTTTTAATGAGGTTAAGGTCTATTGCAAAGAAGCAGCTTCAATCTCTCTCTGCATTTCTAAAGGTAAATGGTAATGTTTGTATCATCATATTATTGATTAGATAATCTAACTGCATTAGTGTAATAAAAGTAGATAGTCGGAATTAGGTTATTGGTAATAGGTTGGTGTTATCTCTAGGAAAATCTCAAAGTTCAGTTTTTTGTTTACAGTTTCTATGTTCATATATACACATAGGTGAAACGTTGTTCCATTTGATATGAGTAGTATATTTAACTTCTTGTGGAATTTTGGTTTTTGCATTAATGATTGTTTATATGTATACTTCTTAGTGCTATAGGCAAAGGTAGGTAATATAAAATTCTTGAGTTTAATGATTGATAAGGGAAACTGGTGGCAGATAAGGAAGCGGGACTGGACCGAACAGGGGCAGCTTTTAAAATCTAGAGTCAATGCTAAACTGTCTGTTTATCAAGCCGCAGCTAGGATGAAACTTAAGAGTCTTGCATCTATTGATGCGGATGGGAAAACCTCCAAGAGGTTGGTACTTGAGACTCTTGCATTAATGATAGATGCCGCAGAAGCCTGTCTGCTATCTGTGTGGCGAAAGTTGAGAATTTGTGAAGAGCTGTTCAGTTCCCTTCTTACTGGCTCTGCACATATTGCTGTAACTAAAGGAGGTCAGCCATTGCGTGTTCTGCTTATTCGCCTCAAACCTCTTGTGCTGACTGCCTGTGCGCAGGTATCTGTTATGAGTGGGTTTTAAATCTGTATCTTAGATACTCAATCCAGATATCCAACATGATCTTTATTATTCAAATCCTGATTGTAACAGGCCGAAACATGGGGAGGCGGTCAGGGAGCCATGTTTGAAAGTGTCAAGAATACAAGTTGTCAGATAATTGAATCTGGCTGGATCAAGGACAGGTCTCCTGTTGACACATTTATCATGGGACTAGCCACAAGCATTCGTGAACGAAATGATTACAATGAACAGGTCTGTTTGTATTTTTAGGACCCAATTTCTGCATATTAATGGATATGATTTAGCTACATGCTTTCTGCAAGTGATTAAGAAAATGCATTGAATAGTTTATCAATGAAATAAAGGAGCATGGCATTTCTTATATCTCTGATGTCAAAATTTTATAGTTTAGTGTTGATAGTAGCTGCTTTACTTCTCTCTGAATTTTTGCGACTTTCTTTTTCAGTTGTAGTCCCCATTGGTAAGAACATTATCTATTTGTGCTCCTGATGTTATTTGAGTTCAATGATTAATAATTTCAAATGCTCGTGCATATGCAGTGTGATCAGTAGGGTTTTTGTCATTTTATTAAGCAGCCTTTTCTGCTTTGATTAATGCATAGTCAGGATTCTGTTCTTTGTTCATTAATTTGCATCGTTGAGTTTCACTGTTTGCTTACAAGTCATGCTACGCTCAGGTTGACAAGGAGAAGCAGGGAGTTCCTGCTGTCCAGCTGAATGTTATACGTCTGCTAGCTGATCTAACTGTTGCTGTTAGCAAGTCTGAAGTGGTAGACATGATACTGCCACTTTTTATTGAAAGCTTAGAAGAGGGTGATGCTTCTGCTCCTGGTTTATTGCGCCTCCGAGTATGGAATCTTTGCCTTAAGAGCTTGCAATAACTGAATATAGACTCCATGTCCTTAAGTTCTTTTCTTTTTTTCTTCTTTGAGACGTTGGCAATCTTCCACCATAGCTTATTTAATTTGGTGGCTTAGTTTTCTGACTTCTTTTGCCCTAATGAATTGCAGCTTCTTGATGCTGTATCTCGCATAGCAAGTTTAGGTTTTGAGAAGTCTTATCGTGAGACTGTTGTTCTGATGACAAGAAGTTACTTGAGTAAACTATCTGCTGTAGGATCTGCTGAAAGCAAAACATTGGCACCAGAAGCCACTACAGAACGTGTTGAGGTATGTGATCTCTCTGAGTATGAGTTATTCGTGGACTCTTGTTTGACAATTTATGTTATACATAAAGCTTTTGCTAAACAGTTTATCTTACTAAATGATTGCTCACTGTTTCAATCATATTCTAGACTCTTCCTGCAGGATTTCATTTGATTGGTAAGGGCCTTACAAATATGAGATTGCGTTCAGACTACCGTCATCGTTTGCTTTCTTTGTGCTCAGATGTAGGCTTGGCTGCTGAATCTAAAAGTGGAAGGTAAAGATTATTTCCATTATATGGATCTTTAGTTTTATTGCTCATCAGAGCTTTTTTGATTTCACTGTTGCATTTTTTATTCAGAGATGACCTGTCTGATACTCCAATTGTGCAGGAGTGGAGCAGATTTTTTGGGACCATTACTGCCTGCAGTTGCTGAAATATGTTCTGATTTTGACCCTACTGTAGATGTGGAACCATCACTCTTGAAGCTATTTCGAAATTTATGGTTCTATGTTGCTCTTTTTGGGTTAGCACCTCCTATACAGAAAATTCAACTACCAGTAAAGTCAGTTTCAACTACTTTGAACAGTGTGGGAAGCATGGGTGCAATTTCTCTTCAAGCAGTGGGTGGACCATACATGTGGAATGCACAGTGGTCTTCTGCTGTTCAGCGTATTGCACAAGGGACTCCTCCTCTTGTAAGTTGTTTGTCGAATGGTTATTCCATAATACTCTTACGGTGTCTTATCAAAGTATTTCTTCCTTTTTGCCCAATATTTTATTGAATGCAGAATTTTCTATATGGATCATATTCTTTCAAAAGCTGCTCCAGCAGATTTTCTTGGAATGCATATCATATTTTAATAGGCAGTAGGTCTATTAGAATATGCCTTTTTATGTCTTACGCCTGTCATCATTTTACTTCATCTCTTGCTTCAAGCCACAATGTTGCTGTCCTGGAATGAAGTATTGCGTTGCTTATTGTAATTGTTCTGTTAGAATATGGTTCTTTCATTGTGTGCCTAACATTGTTCTTAATATTGACATGGGAAAATTGGAACTCTTGAATAATGCGATGTTGCTAGAACATGCTTTGCACTGTTGTTCTTGCGATGTTGCTTTAATATAACGTTTTTATATTAGAGCAAACTGCATTTGATTTGTTTCTAGCAAGTCATTTGTTTACAACTAATTGGAGCAGAAGGAATCGGATTTATTAAATTTTTTGTTTATTTTAATTTTGATCCTTGATAAAATAAAAAGGAAAAAGGTAACAACTAGGTAGTAGCAATTTTTTTATTCTAAAACCAGGTCACTTAAAAGTGATTTCAGTTGAATTGCTGATGCTTTTTGAGGATTACACAATGTCTATGCATTTCAATTGAGTTACTTTTGGCTCCAAACATGTGAAACAAAAAGGAAACTGAATTCTATTTATTTTAGTTAACCCATGGTACCCCCAGCTGAGTGTAAGCCGACATAATGCTTTGGTAAAAAAAGTGCTGTCTGATTGATCACCTTTTCTTTTTGTTTGCCCTTTTGGTTACACATGGTATTCTGAACTCTGCTTGACATGTTCCACAGGGTAATCTGAAATCTTTATGATGCCTTTTCATACCATTCAGACTGAAATTAGACATAATAATGCTACTGGAAATATTTCCAGCGAGTAGTACTAAGTTTTATTGAAAATTTTCAACTCAAATATGATTAGAGAGTCCAATGTTGAGAGTGGAGTGAATGAGTTTGAGCAGAATGTCCAACATGACATTGATTGGATTGCGCAACAAAAATAAATTTGACATGATGTTGCCGGGACAATTTGGTTGGTTTAGTGTGAAAAGGTTTAAGCAATTTGCATGCTACAATTTCAAGGGCAGTTTATTTTGTTGAAAGGATGTTATAGGGTATCCAGAAATTTCTACATTTTGCAAATTCTTATTTTCTAAAGGAATTGGAGCTTTATGCATTGGGATTTCTTGCAAAAGAAAGATGGTTAGGCGAAATGATGGAAGCCTTTCTTGCATAAACAAAGAGCAGTGAAAGCAAGAAAACAGCTGAGGAAGTGACATCTGCAAAAGAGTACCCAACCTAAACCTGAAAGATCTGTGATCTTAGATCTATATAAAGATATATGATTCCTAGAGAAGGATCCATATTGCTGAAACCCGGTAGAATATCAACCGTGAGAAGAGATCATCTCGATTTGGGTAGCAGTAACTGATATTTATAGTATGTTGGGTCCCCACTGGTGATATAGCTATGTGTGAAAAATGAGTTGGTCCTGGACAGTTTCATCGTTTAATATGCTCATGGTCATAGATTTGAAGTACGTTGCCTGTTTACTATTGGAAAGTGGAACTTCTTTGTGAATATGGAGATGCTTGTCATTTAATTCTTATTCTACAACTGAATTACATTGTTACTGTTGAAAATTGGATCTTCTATTTGAATGGATGGATACTGTACTATGCTCCAAAATGTTCATGTGCCCTGGACATTTAATTGTCATTTAATTCTTATTAATTTATTGTAATTGGCTGACGCGAATTGTATCAAATACAATTTGGTTCTTATTAATTTATTGCAAATGGGCTAACACAATTGTATCAAATATAATTTGTTGTTAATTTTTTAAAATTGGCATTTTCAGCTTGTGTTACTTTTGCAACTAAGTTAATACCTATCTTTCTGCAGTTATTGCAATGAACAATTTTAACAATTAAAATATATCTAAATATCCAAACTTTTGACATTAAAACATTTCTAAAGGTTGTCAGCTCAGTTAAATGGCTTGAAGATGAATTGGAACTCAATGCTTTACACAACCCTGGAAGCCGTCGGGGCAGTGGCAATGAGAAAGCGGCTGTGACCCAAAGAGCTGCTCTTTCAGCTGCCTTAGGAGGGCGACTTGATGTTGCTGCTATGAGCACAATTTCAGGTTAGACAAGCCCCTTCTGATGTTTGTCATCTCAAATATGTAATCTTTCTTTTCTTCTCTTAGTATGTTTCGTCTTCTATTCTCAATAGAACTTCTGATTTCTAAAATGCCATTTTCCTTTTCCCATCAATTGATGGCTTGTGCTCTTCTTTGCTTTAGCTATCTAGAAAACTTGTTCTTCTAGGCCTTATTTTGTGCTGGATGTCTCCTTTATTAATGATCTTGAAACCAGATTTTTGTTGTTTCCCCAGTATATTTGATGCCTGCAGCATGCTTCTTGTCAATTTTGTCTTACAGGTGTGAAAGCAACCTATCTTCTTGCTGTTTCCTTCTTGGAGATTATTCGTTTTAGCAGCAATGGTGGCATCCTCAATGGTGGCAGTGATCTGACAGCTTCCAGAAGTGCATTTAGTTGTGTCTTTGAGTACCTAAAAACTCCAAACCTTACGCCAGCTGTCTTTCAATGTTTGACGGCAATTGTTCACAGGGCATTTGAAGCAGCAGTACTGTGGCTGGTATCAAGCAATCTTCTCCTTTTCTTGTGTTCTTCACATGCAGTGAACATTGAGTTATTATTCTTACACAAAGGCAGCCACTGTTTTCACAAACATATTTAATTATGTTCTCCCTAAAATGTCAATTTTTGAATAAGTTGATTGCACCTTCCTATTTGAAATTAGTTGTAGTCTTGTTTGTTTCCTTTTTCCCACATTTAAATCTGGTTTATAACTCTTGTTTCCTTTTGGGGTTTGAGTTTGAAATCTGGTAGAAAATCTGCCTTGTTTCTTTTCCTCTCACGCACCTCCGCACTATTACTGGTTCCAATAATTGAGCAGTATTACTTGTACCTCTATATGGATGTTTTGTACATTTATTTGTGCCCTCATGCCTCTGCTTGCCATTTTAGGGTGCCTAAAGGTTAAGATGTTTCTAGAATGCTTCAGGGATCAACATAATTGTCACTAACTGTTATGTGCCGCTGCCTGGTGCAATGATAGAAGTTCTGATTGCCAAGTGCAAGAGATATATTTAGACTTTAAGAATGTCCATTCATGCATTAGCTTTGAAGGCTTAGATGTTCACCTCTTATACGTTTGCTAGCAATGTTGGTAAATGGTTACACTTCTGTCTAAATTAGCATACATGCTGTGTTTATCTAATTAACTTCAGCAAATTCTTTCCCTCATTAAATGATTCATACATGTTCCTCTATTTATTTGATGGACTAATACAATTTTACAGTCTTACACTAGCAACAAATGAATACAAGATTGATGGTTGAAGATAATTTTAGAATGTGAATTGACTGATGTTTTATCTCCTTTATATTAGAAAATGAAATGATAAAACTGAATTGCTTCCCTTTGATGTAGGAGAGATTTAGATAACCTGTTCTATATTGATTTTTGCTGAAAATAAAGGGTTTAAAATTGAATCCCAGGTCTGCTTTGGCATAAGCTCAGATCTGAAACATAGGATTAGGAAAGGAAAGATAAGAAATCTTCTAATAGTCACACCTAGAAGCTCTTGAGAATAAAATTAAAGACTTCTAAAATAAATTTTAATTATTGTTCCAGCAAATCTGGAAATTAGATAAATTACCCTTTGGGCGTTGGAATACTAAATATTTAGACCAAAATTCTGAATCTCTTGATTCTTTGAATTCTGTTTTTCTTGATGTTTTCCTTATCTGCCTCACCCCTGCAGCATGATGTTTAGTTCGTTCCCCCCTGATCATTCTCTTCCCTCCCCTTATTGCTGTCTAAACTACATTGATGTGTTTGTATGACTTCAGGAAGATCGCATAAGTGAAACAGGCAAAGAAGCTGAGATCAGAGAATCTACACTTTTTGCTCATACTTGTTTTCTTGTTAAAAGCATGTCGCAGAGAGAGGAACACATCCGGGATATTACTGTAAACTTGTTGACTCAGCTTAGAGATAAGTTTCCTCAGGTAAAGTCACTTGATAATGCAACTATCTGTGATTGAACTATTTATCAATATTCAAATATATTACTGGTGCAGAATTGTTTGTTTTATTTGAACTAACTGGCTATTTGTGCAGGTTTTGTGGAATTCATCTTGCTTAGGCTCTCTGCTATTTTCAGTGCATAATGACTCACCTTCTGCTGTTGTAAATGATCCAGCTTGGGTAGTGACAGTGCGTTCTTTGTACCAAAAGATTCTGCGAGAATGGATCAGCATATCACTTTCATATGCACCATGCACTAGCCAGGGTCTGCTTCAGGTTGTTCTCATTATTAGTTACTAATTAAAAGCAAGCATCAATTTACATGTATGTTTTACGTTTGCTTTAATTGGTGAATAGATCAGCAGTTCTCCTGTACTATTAGTAAATTTAAATATTTTCATTGATCTGTTGAAAAATGCATTTGCACTCATCAATGGTGATGGTTTTCTTTCCTGTTATAGTTGGATTAACATTGACAGCATTTAGAAATACTCTTTTTATTGTCTTGATGGATTTTACTTTCTGTAATTTTGCATATAATAGGAGAAGCTTTGCAAAGCAAACACATGGCAGAGTGCACAACCTACAGCTGATGTTGTTTCTCTTTTAACTGAGATACGGATTGGCACTGGTAAAAATGATTGGACAGGCATACGGACAGCTAATATACCTGCAGTCATGGCTGCAGCAGCCGCTGCATCAGGAGCAAACATGAAACTGACAGATGCATTTAATTTGGAGGTTCTCAGTACTGGAATAGTTAGTGCAACAGTTAAGTGCAATCATGCTGGAGAAATTGCTGGCATGAGAAGGTTATATAACAGCATTGGTGGATTTCAACCTGGTAGCATGCCGAGTTTTGGTAGTGGTCTCCAGAGATTGATATCTGGAGCTTTTTCTCAACTGCCAAAACCTGAGGATGATTCATTTAATGAGATTTTACTAAATAAGTTTGTGCATCTTCTTCAACAATTTGTTAGTATTGCAGAAAAAGGAGGGGAAGTGGACAAGTCACAGTTTCGTGGTACTTGTTCTCAGGCGACTGCATTACTTCTCTCGAATCTGGTAAAAGAGTGCTTCTTTATTCTTATCCCCATACCTACTGGCTAATTTAAAAGAATTTTTTGGAGATAATTCTTCTTTCCTCTGATTTTTCTTTTTGATCAGGTTTCTCAGTCAAAATCTAACGTAGAGGGCTTTGCTCAACTTCTACGTCTTCTATGCTGGTGTCCAGCATATATTTCTACACCAGATGCAATGGAGACGGGTGTTTTCATCTGGACTTGGTTGGTTTCTGCTGCACCTCAATTGGGGTCTCTTGTTCTTGCTGAGCTTGTTGATGCTTGGTTATGGACTATTGATACGAAACGAGGCCTCTTTGCTTCTGAGCTGAAGTGCTCTGGACCTGCTGCAAAATTGAGGCCTCACCTTGCTCCTGGGGAACCAGAACTGCTGCCTGAAATTGATCCCGTTGAACAAATAATGGCACATAGACTATGGCTGGGATTTTTCATTGACCGTTTTGAGGTTAGGATTAATTGAAGTATTAGCAGTAACTAATTTTTAACTACATGTTCCGGTTTTGCTTTTTGACCATGTTATACTTTCTTCATTTACTGTTATTGGTAAATATTTTGTGCTAGTGATTCTTTATTTGGAATGTTTCAATTGCATTGTATCAGTGGATGAAAACTGTAAAGTCACTGGAAATCCTGATGAAGGTTCTAAATAATTCTACAGAAAATTGAAATCTAAGAAAACGGAATAATGTTTTTCTTGGAGGCTTCTGAAGTACATGCATTTGAGTTTTTAAGGGGTCCCTTTATTTCCTTACTCTAAAACTCTATATGGGTTAATGGATCCCAAAGAAAAACATTGGGTGATGTCTTGGAATATTTTCTAGCATCTGTCCGAAAGAGAGACACAGGAAGAAGAATTGAGAGTGGGGGTGTTTGCAAAATGGATTTGATCTATTTGCTACAATATTATGGATATATGGCACAACATGGATCTATTTAGATTGCTTTGAACTCTAAATTTGTGGTGACAGAAGGATGGCAGTGTGGAATTGCAATGGTTACCATGAATATATCCTCCTGTCCTAGATACGATGAGAGATGTAATTGATGAGAAAGCTGTCCTCATTGTGAGTTTGTTCTTGGACTCAATTCTACTTTTTAGGTGCATGTAAATTCAGCAAAGTTTTGCATACATGAGCTGTCCATTTAAAAACAAGGGAAAAAGAAGAGAGGTTTACCTGGGTTATTGGGCCATTTGGTTCTTATGAAGCATTTGGTAGAGTATGGGAAAGTTGATTGCCTGGAGATTTTTGCATTGCACAATGTGCTCATGGGTTGGGGGGAGGGGTCTTGCATGGGGAGACAAATTTATCTGTTCAGATACTGCTGCTTTGACTTGTAGTTCCCAGCACCTTCATAAGTAGATAATATGTGTGTGCTTGTGGTTGTTATCTGATTCACTAAATATTTATAGTTTTCTTTACATTGCTGTTGGGCTGTATAGGTAATTCATCACAATAGTGTTGAGCAACTCTTGCTCCTTGGTCGGCTGTTACAAGGGACTATGAAATTGCCATGGAACTTTTCACGCCACCCTGCAGCTACTGGCACATTTTTTACTTGCATGCTTCTTGGGCTTAAGTTCTGCTCATGTCAAGGCCAGGGGAATTTGCAGGGTTTCAAATCAGGGCTTCAACTACTTGAAGACCGGATCTATAGGTGACTCAATTGACTATGAATCTATTCCTTTTCTTGCTGCATTCTGTTTTCACAACTTGTTGGATTTTCTTTTTTATCATGTATAGCAAGCTTTAGTGCAACTGGTATAGTTGTTCTTTCGGTGACCTATAGGTCACAAGTTTGAGTCATGAAAACAGCCTCTTTGCAAAATGTAAAGGGAAGGCAGCATACTATTTCTGCCAACCTCCTCTTACCCCTGCATTAGCCAGGGAGCACTTTGTGCACTGGGTGTCCCTTTATCATGTATGGATTGCTGGCAAGTGAAAGAACAATGCTCTGTAGTATTTTTGTTATGAAGGATGATCAGAGAATACAATAATAGGAAAAAATTAAAAGATAAAGAGGAGATTGCCTTGACAATCATTTGTTGGATAGGGAGAGAGATGTTGAAGCTTGTTAGCATAACTACTTGCAATATTGGTGTAATGAATGTACCTTCAGTTTTCTTACCATAGTGTTCAGTCGACCTTCATGTCTTCGTTCTTTTTTTTCTTAATCGTCTTTGTTCCTTTTTTCTTAAACATTTTTTTTCTCTGCCTTCAAGGGAAGGTGCAGAAAGCCCTTCATTTCATGTGATGAGTCCTGTAGTGTAATTTTGCATTTGAGAATTGAGAGCTTGTCTGGTGCATGTTTCAGGACCTGTTTGGGCTGGTTTGCTTTTGAACCTGAATGGTACGACATTAACAATATGAATTTTGCACAAAGTGAGGCCCAGTCTGTCTCTATTTTTCTCCACTATCTTTCTAATGAGCGAACAGATGCGCAATCTGATGCAAAAGGACGGGGACAAGAGAATGGAAATTCACTGGCTGATACAGTAAGAGAATTATTTTTGCATCACATACATTGATAATTATTTCGCATCATATGCATTTATAGCCATTAATCAGTTCGAGACTTTATTCTTCCATATGACAATATTGCTCCATTCTTCCCCAGATTTTTCTGACCAGTGATACAACTTGCTTAATGGAAAATGTAGTGCTGCAAATTACATTTATCAACAACAGGGATCTCTTCACTTGCTGAAGACGCTTCTATTTTCATTTTTATTACATTTATTATTGCAATCTTATGAAGTCATGAGATGCTCCCATGTCATTTCTTCAAATGAACATAATAGAGAATACTTCAGTTAATTTTAGTAGGGGGAAGGTGCAGAAATTATTTATTATGGATGGGGTTATTGGTTTCTATTGTTGTATGAAGTTTGTTGGTTGTATTGCAGTTCACAAATGAATTAAATAATTGCAGACTGATCAATATCATCCGGTTTGGGGCCAAATGGAGAACTTTGTTGTTGGAAGAGAAAAACGGAAGCAGCTGCTTCTGATGTTATGCCAACATGAGGCTGACAGGCTTGAAGTTTGGGCGCAACCTACTAACTCAAAGTAACTTCCTGTGTACTATTGACAACTTCATATTTCTTTCAATGACAACAGTTTCATTGGGTGTTTGCTTTCTGCACAGACCCATTAAGATATTAATGAGCTGTCTCAATATATTTTCAAATGGGTTCATATGAATGCAAGGGAAAGTTCTTTTTGGCGGGGGTGGGGGGGTTGTTTGCAGCCCAAGACAAAAACATCTTGTCAATGTAAAGTATTTACAGATCTTGAAAATCTTTGTATGTTGGCATTTATTTCCAGGGAAAGTACATCTCGGCCTAAAATAAGCTCAGAGAAGTGGATTGAATATGCTAGGATTGCTTTCGCCGTGGACCCTCGGATTGCAATGTCTTTAGTCTCAAGGTTCCCCACTAATGTTTCTCTAAAGGCTGAAGTTACTCATCTTGTTCAGGTATGTTTGCAATTGCTAATAACATCAATTAAAAGGGGAGACAATTGATAATGTTTTGCGTAAGGATGAGTAGTTATATATTATTTGAAGTAAGGATGAGTAGTTATATATTACTTGCTGATCAGTAGATACTTCCATTGAGGAACATGATCTTTCATAAGACACTTTTATTTCGGAAAATGATCTTTGTTATTTTTAACTGTTAGTCATTTTAACTGAAATCACGAAAGCTATAAGAGGATACCTATTTGAAATTGGTCATAGGAACTATGATCACATGAAATTGGAAAGCATTTTGCTGCAAAATTGTCTGCAATCATTGTTTCAAGCACTAATGTGGGAAATTACGGACTATTATAGTACTATTGATTGGATAAAGTTTGTACCTCATCCTTTTCATAAAAGACCAAAAAAAGAAGGTGAAAATATTCTATCAGAGATGTCATAATTCAAGCATGATATGTGCAAAACTTTGGAGTTTCATTGAACTTAGCTTCCATTTCCTAATGTGCAAAATTAGGTCTAATCAGCGCATGTTATTGAAGCAAAATCCAGCTTGTAAGAAAGCAACAACCCAATGGATGGAGCATCTTTTTTAAATAAGGAAATTCATAAACATGCGAGGAGATGTTATTGGAAACAAAGATTGGACAACACCATTAGGCTCTATTCACTAATTAAGACAGAGTTTCAAGTTTTATAAAGCACCAGGACTTGACTAACGGGGAACAAGCACTAGAACTTGATGGGATGGGATAAAAAGTATCAGGACTTGAATAAAAAACACCTGATGACAACTAAAAGACTAAATATATTTTCCTGTTAAATCCATTTCGCTTTAAATTATCAGTAGTTACCAAGAAACACTAAAGTATGATTCAAGATTAGCTATAATTTATCTCTTGAAAAGGGAAATCAGCCTTCTATTGAATTTTTATAGTAATTGCTAACTTCTCTTTTTATTCTTTTTTATTTGAGCTTCCAATTGGCTCAATTTGCATTTATGATCAGTATCGTGGACCTTCCATCTTTGTTTGGTAGTTATATACCATTACTGCTACCTCTACAGAAGCCTTATCTTGCCTTTTCTAATCTCTCTCTACCTACCTCTGTCTATTTATCCATATATCTACCTCATGTGGGCATGCGATACAGGGAGATGTCGATGTCTAATGATAATCTATTCATTTAAGTGGAAATGGCCATTTCATCATTTTGTTTCAGTTGAGATTAGCATTGGAGAAGATCTTGCTATTTGTACTAGATGCTTCACTATTACATTAACTGATATAGTATAAGAAAGAATGATAATGTCTTGTAAACTTACAATTTGGGACAGCATTTTCTTGCTATGCTAAAAAATTTAATGGAATTAGCATTGTTTTGTGATGCTAGCCCCACATTTCTTATTTTATGAATTAGTTCATGTATCTTACTTGATTTACCACTTTAATTTTACTGGTTGTTTCCTTGCAGTCTCGTATTGTGGACATCCGCTGCATACCCGAAGCATTGCCATATTTTGTCACCCCGAAGGCTGTTGATGAAAATTCAGTGCTTTTGCAACAGCTGCCACACTGGGCTGCTTGTTCAATTACACAAGCTCTTGAGTTCCTCACTCCTGCATATAAGGGTCATCCACGTGTCATGGCATATGTTCTCAGGGTTTTGGAATCCTACCCTCCAGAGCGAGTGACCTTCTTCATGCCTCAGTTAGTGCAGTCCCTGAGATATGACGAAGGGGTGGGTTACTTGATGAAAATGCTAATGCAGATGTCACTCATCGTTCATTTTACTTAAAATGCATGCTGTTGAGTTCAACCTGCTGGTTGGCTGGTTATGTTAGACGATTGCCTACTTGGTAGGGGCTTCATTGGATTTTGCCTAAATATTTAGGGGTTCAGTTAGGTGTTGTGCAATTCTAATTAACTTTGACCTGACTTTCTTTTCCTTGATATATCTCACCAAAAGAAAAATCCGTATTTGTTATTTTTAATGTTAATTTCTTTTTCTTCTTGGTTCACCATAAATGAAACTTAAATTTGCACAGGCTAGTATGACATCAGTAGGTTAATACTGGTATAATTTCGGAAACTTAGATTAATTATCATTATATTCTTTAGGTTTTTGGGTTAATCAAACTTGCTATAATAGATGGAAGTCACATCATTTTTCATGCCATATGCTAAAATAAAGTACAAGTGTATTCTTATGTATTGAACTTTTACTGAAATGGTTTTGCAGAGGTTAGTTGAAGGATATTTGCTCAGAGCGGCTCAAAGAAGTGACATATTTGCCCATATCCTGATATGGCATTTACAGGTGTTGAAGCCTTCATAATTTTACATGACTAAAATGGCTATACTCTTAACTGTTTTCTAAGGCTATACGAGGAAATACAACCACTCTCTTTCATTTTTCTTAAGAGCGTGTCTATGAATTGCAGGGTGAGACTTTTGTGCCGGAATCAGGAAAAGATGCTGCCTCTGGAAAGGTATGTCTTTATGGTCTTTATGGTTAAATTTATACTGTCAGAACTATTCATACATAAACAAAACTTAAACGCTTAAACATCGACCATATAGTTCTTAATTTGTAATCGAAGCTTAACATTTTTCTTTTAAATGTATTTATTTAATGATCTAATTGTCTAATTCATTAGTGTGACAATTACAAGTAGTAATGTTTATTCTCATTTCAATAAATTGCCATTTTTGGTGTTCGAAGCATATATGATGCATATTGAATTCGTGTTAAACGAGGAATTCAAGTATTTTTTTTTTTTTTTAAGGACTATCATTAAAAATGAGTATAACCTACTCTGTCTAATAACACTGCAGTTCCGAATTCGATTTGCTAGTTTTACTTGCAATCAAGTTGTCTTCCTGCATTTGCATCTGATATTCATTAGTTTATTAGATATTGGTGCATGTGTAGTATTTAAGTATCTATATATATATATTGATAAATTATCATGTCTAAAATGTATCCAATGCCTAGTAACCAAACATATACTTGATGTTATTTCAGAATAATTCCTTCCAATCGTTGTTGCCTATTGTGCGGCAACATATTATTGATGGTTTTACTCCAAAGGCCCTTGACGTTTTTCAAAGGGAATTTGACTTCTTTGACAAAGTCACATCCATTTCTGGTGTTCTCTTTCCACTTCCTAAGGAAGAACGTCGAGCTGGAATTCGGAGGTATGGTTCTAGTTTAGTTTGCTCATGCATTAGATTTTCAATTTTGATGTTTTATATCTTGCTGCTGAAGTTTATTTGGACTTCTGGCAACAGGGAATTGGAGAAAATTGAAATGGAGGGCGAGGATCTTTATTTACCTACTGCTCCTAACAAGCTTGTCAGGGGTATTCGAGTGGACAGTGGAATACCATTGCAATCAGCAGCAAAAGTTCCTATAATGGTAACATTTGATGTGGTTGACCGGGATGGGGATCAGAATGATATAAAGCCCCAAGCTTGCATTTTCAAGGTACACTTGTGAGTTTGTTAATAAAAACTTTGGATTAGCCAGACAGTCAACAATTGAGAATCCCCATGACGGAATATGATTCTTCTGTCAAATTTATTCTGTCAAATATTTGATACTTGACGAGCCATTTATCGTATTTCTTGAACATGATATTTCGGTGATGCTCAACATGTAAATTTTCTTTTAAATACGTAACTAAAAACTCGTTTTTCTTCTTTTACTCGTTGGAAGAAATCTGAACGATAACCTATATATCAAGTTATGGAGTAAACTAATTAAGAGCAGTTAGAATTAGATGAACATCGCTTGATTATTCTCAAAGTCTGTGTATGAAGTTTGAGTGCAAACAGTTTTGTGAAATATGAAATTTATCATTATAAATGCAGTTAGCTATATGAAAATATAGTATAAGCAATCACTTAACTTGCTACATTTAGCTGGTTACTATCCTCCATAGGGAAATATACAGTATTTGCACTAGGTTTATTCTTGAACGGTAATTTTTGTTTCCACCAAAGATTTCATTTTATATGGTTTACTTCACACAACTCTTATCACAATGGTGCTTGTGATATATCTTCTCCATGATGTGCATCCAATGCCAACTTCGCTGATGTTTTCTAAACTGTTGCTGAATCTCAATGGTTGTACGTGGGAGAATATTATTTCTTTGATTTAATTGCGTCAATCACCTATTTTATAAACCAAGATCCGAATTTAGATTACTGACTCTAATTGAAGCTGCATTCACATAATCGATGCTTCCATTTTTTAAAGGTTGGAGATGATTGTCGACAAGATGTTCTTGCACTTCAAGTGATATCACTTCTTAGAGACATATTTGAAGCAGTTGGAATTAATCTATATTTGTTTCCTTATGGAGTTCTTCCAACTGGCCCAGAGAGAGGTATTATAGAGGTAACATTTCTATACACTGCCTTGTGTTGCCATTATGACAAAATATACCAAATTAATGAGATATGTACTATTTCTGGATGATCATGAAATGATTCAAGTTTCATATCTCTGGTCGTCAGTTGATTCCTGTAATGCCCAATTATTCATTTTACTAAACTGGTTATTAGATTGGTCTAACAAAAATTAATTTACTTTTGATTTGCACTTCAGGGATTTATATACTTGTGCTTTCTTTGAAGGATGAGGCTGCATTTAGAATAGTTGCATGTACTTTTGATTTGCACTTCAGTGATTTTATTCCATTTTGAATATGTTGCATGTATTAAAAGTTGTTTCTATATCATAACTCTGGTATGGAATATATGCATTTTGTGTATGTTCCCACGATCTGCCTTCTGTTATATTGCCAGATTACATTGCATCTTGCGATCTATGATCAAGCAGTAGATTTATTTCTTGAGTTCTTTAGATTTTGAAGGGAGTATTGGAGAAGAACTAGGAAGAAATTGCAAATTTTCTGGTTGAATTTTTCTTGAAATTAATTAAATTTATTGCTTACTTTACAATGTCAGCATATCAATGGAGTAATATTTGATTGGTTGGACTTATTGTTCTTCTGTTTGATGCCTTCATTAGGAAACTTTGTATAATCAATGTATGATTTGATTTGATACTTGATGCCAGATGTTCATGGAATCTTGATCAGTAATAATTTATGTGGCTAGGTTTAAATAATTGCCAATCTGGGATTTTATATGCTGAAAATAGGCCCTGTCCTTGTTGGTGGTGAATAGTTTTCAGTCTTCTTCTGGGTGCATGCTATGCTAAACATGAGTCATCTAGTATACACTCTTCACATCTGAAATGAAACAAGTTGCTCACTGAATATGATAGGCTTCTCTTTTGATTTATGAAATGATAATGCTACTGTCTGGAACAATCTCTTTTTGCAAATGAAATATCTATAGTAATTAAATGTTCCTGTTCCTTTTCTTAGTACCTATTTCTAATCATACAGGTTGTGCCTAATTCCCGAAGCAGAAGTCAGATGGGGGAAACAACAGATGGTGGATTGTATGAGATTTTTCAACAGGATTTTGGGCCTGTAGGCTCTCCTAGTTTTGAAGCTGCTCGTGAGAACTTTATTATTAGCAGTGCTGGTTATGCAGTTGCCAGTCTTTTGCTCCAGCCGAAGGATAGACATAATGGGAATCTTCTCTTTGACAAGTATGAGATCTTTTTCTTTTTCCATTTTTTTTTTTTCGGTTCTACAATATTTTTGATTTTAATGGCCAGATAATCGAGTTATTACAATCACATCTATAATCGTGCCAGATAATCTTATTTAAAAAGGAAGATGGTATACCTAACACCAGTGGGTTTAATCAATTACTTAGTTCATGTTATTTTTTAGTGAAATTCGACTAATTCTTGTTGTAACATGCAAGTTGTGGGAGACTTGAAAGGAATTTAGAGAGAAAAAAAAGAAAAGAGAAGAAAAGATGACCAGTATAATATTAATTGACAACATATATCGATGCAGTGTGGGAAGGCTTGTTCATATTGATTTTGGTTTCATCTTGGAAACATCGCCTGGTGGGAATATGCGCTTCGAGAGTGCACACTTCAAGCTGAGTCATGAGATGACTCAGTTACTAGATCCATCTGGTATTATGAAGAGTGAAACCTGGTTCCAATTTGTAAGGTATCGTGCATATATTTTCTTGGATTTTCCATGCATGTTTTAATGAATAAATATTGCTGGAAACTGAGTGCTTGATTGTCTCTATGGTCCGCAGCTTGTGTGTCAAGGGATACCTCGCAGCCCGTCGTTACATGGACGGGATAATCAATACTGTGTTGTTGATGTTGGATAGTGGATTACCTTGCTTCAGTAGGGGTGACCCAATTGGAAATCTTCGCAAGAGATTTCATCCTGAGATGAGTGACCGTGAAGCTGCCAATTTCATGATCCGCGTATGCACAGACGCCTACAACAAGTGGACAACTGCTGGCTATGACTTGATACAATATCTGCAGCAAGGCATTGAGAAGTAAAGGGAAATCATACAGCTCAAAGTAAATTGTACATGATCGCTTGTAATTTTGTAATTTTTTTTTTTTCTTTTCTTCTTTTTAGTCTTGCAGCTGTAATTCTTTTCAGGGGATTTCCACCTTAGAATGCTGAGGTAAAAGATTGTAGAAACAGGATTTCTTTGTAGCTTAGTGGTGGGATTCCCATTGAGGTTTGTAAAAGTACAGAATTATTTTTATCTATTTGTTAATGAAATTTGTAGTGCCTCAAGAAGATGAAACAGGTTGAACAGCTTGGCTAAAAACTGCAGCAGCCTATTTTTGTCTTCTCCTCTCCAGGTACATCACATGTCAACAGACTGGAAAGAGGCTAATTTGGAGTTCCTGACTTAAAATTGTTAGTGAATGATGAAATTTTCAAAAGTAAATAGTTAGTATATGAGATGCTTTGACGTCCACTTGGAAGATACATGTGACCTCTCGGTGCTTAATGCTAGCTGGATGTCCAACTTGCACTTTTGGGTATTGTAATGTGGGTTCCTAGACATACGGGAATAACCCACTTGCTGCCGAATGCTCAGTCCATTTCAAATGAACTTGAACGTCATCCTCTTATATTTGTCCAGGTTCATATTTTATTCAAATTGGATTATAACACCAAAAAAAGCTTACCCCAAGTTAACTTGACTCTTCAATTATATGATTACTGATAATTGTACTTTTGGGGTCAAAATGAGAAGTAGAGAATATAGAAGTATGTTCTATTCGGGATAATTCTCCATTGTGTGGTATTGATGTTTGGATTAGGCATAAGAAGGGTGGAGGAAGTTGGACAAGCTCGATCCAATTGCATAAGTACCCGCCCTATACTTCCCGTTAGTGCATTATAATAGCATTGGGTCCCCTTAGGCCTTAGGTGCGATCTCAATGGAATCAAGTATAAGAGAAAGAGCTGTCAGATTCCTGTACATAATATTTAATTATGCATGGACCATATCTCCTTGATTCAAGACAAGAATCACATGCTTCCTCTCTGCCCATCACCTTCACGTCCCATTTCTTTTTTCGTAGAAACTTCACCGTGGAACTATGCAATGTGGGTTGTGATCTATTTTTATTTTTTCTTAACAACGACATCCATGTTTTTGAGTTCATTGTTCAAGTATCAGATCAATGAGACCATTTTCCATTGCTTCTCTACTATGGCCTGTGCCTCTTTTATTCAATGCGTACCTATGAGCATGCTTGCCATTGGACTGAATGATGTGTCTCAAAATCTAAAGAAACTAGAGCAAGTTATGACGAGCACAGAAAATAAGTAAGCTAACCTTCTTCCTCGACAATGACTCATTCTTTTGCAATTTTCATTAGATGGTACAAGTTAATTTAACATATTAATTTTTAAAGAAGTATAGTAGAAGCAAACATATGAAATAACTTTTTCATAACCAAAATTGAGATATTGACAAACAAAGCTTGTGTACCACTCACCACAATGGGATGGGAGGGTACTAATGGATCCACCTCTTTCCTCCTTGTCACTCTCACTATACTACACAATAATTTTAAAATACAACCAAGAGAAATTCTCAAACCAAAATCAAGAAAAAGAAATTACAAGAATAAGAGTTGCAATGACCCTTTAGGCTTGACTTTTGATTACTTTAGTTCATAATAGCCACCCGATAACCAAAACAAAAACAAAAAACAGACCACTCATTTCAACAAGCAATCCACCCACACACATGATAAACCATCTCCTCTGGTCATACAAGAAAAGAAAATGGGGAAAAAGTAGAGAAAGAAAATGATGTATTTGTTACCAAATAGAAAACAATCAATTATAAAGAAACAAAACCCTTTTGTCCACAGACCTAAATGCTTGTTCTTTCTTGAAAGTCCAGTCCATGCGCTGTGCTATGGCGTGCAAATTAATCCACCAAATTACTTAGCAATTAAAACCTAACGGGCCACCAAATACGCATTTGTGGTCAACTTTTCCCTCCCTAATAATTGGAGTTTGTCATTACTATTTTCATGGATGTGTGATTATTCCACATCATTTTTATCTTTATTTTTATTACTATTGCCTCGTGAAATATTTTCTACATTCTCGCTCATAATCATCCCATTTCTTTTCAATCAAATTCAGAAAAGACAACTATTAATGATAATTAAACACGTTCCTTAGCTGATCACAGAAATAAAGTAATATGCTAATCCTTCATGAATTAAGTACTTGCCTATTTAGAAAATTGTCAATGGAAAACTAACAAATATTTTTCAGAATACTATCTCCTTTGTTTCCCTTCATTTATATATATATTTTGGTTAATTTTTTTGGGATTTTCCTTGCATACAAAGCTTTCAATTTCCATCTCAAGCATGAACCTGACCAACTTCAAAACGAAGGGGCTTTTGGAAAAAAAAAAAAAAAAAAAAAAAAAAAAAAAAAAAAACTAATCTAACATTTCGAGTAGGTTGATTTACTAAATTACCCTTCGCCTAATTAAGCTGTATTAGTATTATTAGCAACACTAGTAGCAGTACCCATCTGGATTTGACCATTAGTTTCACCATGGAATTCCGCCTTATTCAATTTTTCATCTTTTGCAGCAGACCTCCATTTGATAAAATGACCAAAAAGGACCTCCATATCCTCCAATGTTCTTCCTTGTGTCTCGGGCAAACATGTAAAAAAGAAAGTCCATGCCACTGAAGCTATCGCCGCAAATAAGAAAAACGCGCCGCCAATCGTTATCCCTTTATACAACGAAATAAAAGTAGTGGATATTACCCCACTCGTTACTCTGTTCACTGCCACCCCCATACTCGCACCTTGAGCGCGTAGCCTCAACGGAAAGATCTCAGAGCTGTAAACCCATGTTATGGGTCCCATACCAATCGAGAAAAACGCTACGTACGCTAATATCATGGCTATGCATAATGCAACAGCCCACGTTAGCTTCTCGTGCGAATGATCGATAACGGTCAACGAAAATCCGAGGGTTGCCAATGAAAAGATCATCCCGGCTACACTACTTAAAAGCAATGGCCGTCGTCCGATCCTGTCCAGTAAAAACGTAGCCACTAAGATGAAAATAGTCTTCACAAATCCGACGGCCACGGTTGCAAGTAATTTATCATTGTCTGATCTGATACCAGCCTTTTCAAAGATACGTGGGCTGTATAAAACGACAGCGTCAATGCCTGAAGCTTGTTGAAAGAAGTGAATGCCAATAGCACAAACTAAGATGTGACGAACGGACGGTGTAGGATGAAGCAGCAGTTCTCTCCATACACCTTCACCGTGCGACTGTCTTTGCACTTGGACGACGTCGTCATTGCAATCTTGGGGAATGCCAGCAGCTTGTTTGATGTCAGCCAGTCTTGCTTGAGATTCTTCCATGGAGTCTGAGGTCCTGTCTAGAACTCGTTTGGCATCGCCTAGTCGACCTTGGAGAACTAGCCAACGTGGTGACTCCGGCATGGCTAGAACTATTACAGCAAGGATAACTGATGGAACTGCACCTACTCCGAGCATGAATCTCCATCCCAAGTGAGTTGGGAGCTTGGAAAATGCAAAGTTTGATACATAGCCGAGCAAGATGCCTGCGTTAATAAACACCTGCAATTTTATTTTATTTTTTGAAAAAAAGTTAGTCAAATCTAACATGATACACACAGCTAATTGAAATTCTGTCATTTTAGCATACAGGATAACACGCTTAATTAATGAAAATTGCATGTTATATGTAAATAGTAGGCTTGCTAAATGACACTTTATGGATGAACTTGTATATTTCATTATTAGTATGTTTCTTTTTGTCATTTTTTTTGTTTCAGTAAGGGAACAGTTTGCAATTGAAATATAACCTCTTTATAGCAGTAATTAATTCTTTCAAGAGAAGAACTATATATATACATATATATGTTTATAAACACGTACTTCAGGGAATGATGTCAGGAATCCACGAGATGATGCTGGAGACACCTCCGCGGTGTAGACCGGAGCAATCATAAGGGCGTACCCGACTCCAATTCCGGCCACGAAGCGTCCGACCATGAGGAAAGCGTAGCTGGTAGCGAATCCCATAAGAAGAGCTCCGACAAAGAAAATAGCCCCAGCTACCACGATGGTGTACCGGCGGCCAATCCAGTCAGAGGTTCGGCCAGCTGCGGCTGAGCCAACAAGTGAGTACAGGTTAAGTGTACCCACCAGGATTTCTACTTGAAGATCAGAGAGTCTGAATTCATCTTTGATGTAGATTGCAGCTCCACTCATTACACCAATATCTACCAACAAACAATAAAACAACACTTCAAGTTTACCAAACTTATCTAAACAAGAAAACATGTCAAAGAGAAAGTTTGCATAGAAAATGAATCTGTATGGTGGAAGACATGTAATATGCAATACATGATTAAAAAGAATGATTTAAAGGGTTGTTAAACTGGCCAGTAACTCAGCACTGATCGAATATTCTTATGCAGACGGTCAGAGTTCAAATCTTGAAGGTTCTTTTGCTCTTTGAAATTTTTGAGATACTAAAAGAAGTAAAGAAAAAGTAGACAAGGGGAGAGAGAGAGAGAGAGAGAAGACACTCACCATAACCAAGTAAGATAGAGGTCATGGAAGCCAATATAGCACAAGCAAGAGCAAACTTGTTTCTCTTAGGTTTCTTTGGAGGATCAAAATCTGCAATTGTTTTATTACTAATTGGAGCAGGTTGGGTGCTGCTGTCTGCGTTTACACCAGCCATCACTCTTTAGCTCTAGTGTCAGAGAAGGAAAGATGATAGAATATACAGAGAGAGAGAGAGAGAGAGATTGGATGAAGTAATGTTATAATGCTTAGGAGTTAGGATAAACTCAAACAGCCATGAAGAGCAGAGCTTGGGGATGCAGCTCCAAAGGAAACCCGGTGTTGCTTAAATAGACCATAAAAGGGCTTGATGTCATTATCTTGTAATAATTCTTTTTCTAAAAAAAAAAAATGAAAACTGTAAGAATGTCATGAATTTTTGTGACCTGCTGATCCGCTTCACAGGGATGGTTTATTTCAACTGTTAAGAGATTACAGCTTGTAATAATACATATTTTCTATAGGATTTTCCTTTTTCATACTCTTCCATTCTCAATATACAAGTTTCTGATTCAGTTGTTTATGGGTTACTTAAAAGAGTAATAATAATTCAATAATTTTATAATTAGGGTGATGTTAGCATACTGATTTTTGGTCAAAAGTTACGGGTTCAAATTTTTGAATTGCATTTATAGAAAGGAATTTTACCATTTATAGCTCTCTATGCCGAATAGGATCAATCTTAGTTTTCTATGGATAATATTATCATTCCAATTACTTCTATTTATTTAATTAGTCATATATTATCTGTACAAGGAAGTCAATAAGTCAAATCCAACGATTTCGCATGGTAATTCTATCCTATGTTACGGTATTTTCAGCCATTGTACCTGAAAATCAAAAGGAAATTTATGGGGTAACAATATTTTTTAATTTGCTTTACCTGAACTCACTCGTTGCTTAGCAGAAAAACAAAAGCTTGTGATAATAATAACTATGATTATCATTTTAACTGAGTGGTAAAATCAGGGGTAATACGACAGTATTCCATATATGACTGGTGTAACGTCAGGTTCACTGCTATTATATATATCGCATAATGCAAAAAGTAAATAGGTGCTTAAATTCGAAGGAGATAAAAGGTATATATATAAATATATAAGACTCTTACTTAAAACAAACCTATGTAACTATTCTTGTGTCTCACTTGCTACTTCACTTTTTCTATTACAAGAAATACACACAAATTCAACATGTTCTGTCGGCAATGGATAATCCTAATGAACTCCCTAATATGTTGCAATGGATAATCCTAACCTTTTCAATTGCCTTAATTATACAACAACCTCGTTGGCAACATATACTTTGTTTTGCAGTCTTAGTTTCTTTTTCTTACATATTCATTTCATTAAGCCGGATAGCTCACAGATGATGAATTGATGCATGCCAGGGAAATTATATTGTATTTTTCAAACATTGCAATTGCGATGCCCTGATTTTGTGAAAAGTTAATTTAGAATCTAAATGATAATGACGGACTTAAGAATATTTATTTAGATATTATACTGTCAAATAAAAATTAACTTATATAATCAACCAGAGGATTGACGTGATCTATCTGAGTTAATTGTGACCGTTTTCAAATTAATTAGTTATGGGTTAATGATCAATCATGAGGTCCATAAATTAATGGTACATTGAGTTCTTAGCCTCCAAGATATCAGGGCAATTAGCCCTAGCCCGTTGCCCCGGCAATATGACAATGTTATGGATTATATTGTTTTGGTATCTCCTTTATGATATTAAAAATGCAAAATCATATCATCTACGTAATCTGATCTTCCACTATTCTTATAAATATGTTCTTACCTTTAAATTTTAATTTTTTAATTTATTGTCTTTATATCTTTTACTAAATTTATTCAAGCTTATTTAAATTTATATTTTTAGTGATGTGAAATACAAACATGTTTTATTTTTTACCAATATAAAATTCAACATTGACCAAAATCTTTCTATCTATCTTGACTTTTGATTATTTTCGTAAATATACCTTTATTAATTTCTTTTGGAAAAAAATTATAAAAAAAAAAAGAAGAAGGTGGAAACAACATCATTATTTTTTGACAAATCCTTTTCATAAATATACTTTCATCAATTTTTTTTTAGAAAATGTAAAAACAACATTGTTACTCTTTTAACAAAGAGATTTTAGAGCGAGAACGAGAAAGCTAAGAGAAATTTGTATTTATAGAGAGAGAAAGAGAAAAGAAGCGAGTAATGACTATTACAAACACACAAAAATAAGAGATACGAAATAATATTCTCAAGAGTTTTCTCATCACTATTTGCTAAAATATTTGGCAAAAGTAAAGAACAAAAACAAACAAAAATAAAATCAAATAGTGTCAAAAGCTGTTGTTCCTGTCAACACCTTAACTATATAATAAATATATATGTGCCTTTGGAGTTTTATTTTTAATTCTTTTGCTAGTTTATTTAATTTTATTTGTTTGATGCGGGTATATTTTTTTATTTAATTGTTGCATAGTAATTGTTTCTTTCCTAGCATATTTTTTAACTTTTTGTTTAGTCTAGTATACAATAATGTGAGATTTATTATTTTAATTTTTTTCCTTTTGTGATATAGATTAATTTTTATTAATTTTATATGGACCATGCAAATAGTTTGATTGAGTTTGTATTTTATTTTATAGTTTTGCTCTTTCTATAAATACAAACATCTCTTTGTTTTCTCTCTTTAATTAAAATCTCTCTCTATAAACATACCGTTTAATTTAAAATATTTTTATAAAGAAAAAGAGATAGAAATAGTGTCATTTCTATTTTTCTTTTTAACTTGATGATAGCATATTTATAAAAATGGCCAAAAGTCATGGTAGATACAGAGTTGGATTTCATGTTAACAAAACATAAAACATGCATATATGTCACATTATTAAAGATATACTCCTAAATGAGTTTGAATAAATTTTATAAAACACACAAAGATAATGGACCAAAATGTTAAAATTTGAAAGTAAAAATATATCTACAAAAATGATTAAAAAAAATCAGGATGGATGAAAAAAATTTATTTATTAAAGATGGAAAGTCCGAATTAATTTCTTAAGAAGTGTAATTAAATAGGAAAAATATACATTATAGCACGCACTCATTATTTGAACTTCAAATGAGGTTTATAGAAGAGTATCTGAACTCCCATTAATAATGTTAAGAGTAAATTCATTTTTCAACTAAACTTGTCTTAGTTATAATACTAAGGCTAATGGCTTCATTTATCTTGAATTTTTAATGACTTTAAGTCATAAATTTTATAACTTAAAATACTATTATATACAGGAAAAATGTAAAAAAAAAAGTACATCTCTATGCGTATTTTTTTATTAAGGATTTGTGTTCTTTAGGTATATGACTTTATTTTACTTTCTAATTTTAATACTCTATACTAACTACTGATATGCTCCTTTTATTTTCTTAATCAAATCAATAAATAAATTAACTTATTTTTATGAGTTAGTTATAATTAGGTTTACTTTATATCACTTAATAGATAATTTTATTACTGAACTACATAATTAAGAAAACAGCCCAGCGCAATAAAAAAAAGCGTAATATATATATATATGAACTACAAAGCACATATTCAAATTTTGTTTTCTCTTTCCCTATAATTATTAGCAAAGTATAATATACTAGTTGTTTATCTGTGCGTTGTATGATCATTATTATTATTTTTATTATAAAGTTAAGTTAATAGATACAAGTTAATAAAACTTCTAATATTTGATATTGATTTATAAAAATTTAAAAAAGATAGTAAACTAACTATTTTTAAATGTCTTTGTAAAATTTTAAAATTTTATTAATATAATAATGTAAAAATTATTTGTTAATTGATTTCAATATTATATAAATATCAATATAATTGATATTATTAATTTTTTGAAAAAAATCTATTATATAATTAAAAATTAATTTATTATTAAATATAATACTACAAATATTATTTAATTATAAAATTAATTTATTAGTTAATATAATATTAAAATTTAATTAATATACTATTTTTTAGAATAGAATTAATATCATCATCTGATTAATAAACTATTTATTAGTTAATATAATATTACAATATGATTAATGTGCTATTTTTAGGATTAGAGTTAGTGTTTAATTAGAAATGTAACTTATAAATCAATAAATTAATAGAAAAAGTTATAAAATTAAACGTAAGTTCGAATCTCATGTGTCAAAGTAAGTACACATGTCAAAATAAAAACTTTATGTGTCAAAAATTAAACATACATATTGAAAAAAATTTAAATTTTAAAAATTAATATATAGTAGTCGTTTACCTGTGCATTGCACGACCGCTATTATCATTTTAATTATAAAATTAAGTTGATAGATATAATTTAATAAAATTTTAATATTTAATATTAATTTATAATATTTTTAAAAATAATACCAAACTAACTCTTTTTAAATATTTTTATTTTTAAAAATTTAAAAATTTTATTAGTGTAATAATATAAAAATTATTTTAAATATATTTATTAATTAATTTTAGCATTACATAACTTAATAATATAATTGATATTACTATTTTAGAATTAAAAATTTATTATATAATTAAAAATTAATTTATTATTAATATTGAAAATATAATTTAAAATGTTATTTTTTAGAATTAAAATTATTATCTAATTAAAATTATTTATTAGTTAATATAATATTAAAATATAATTAATATGCTATTTTTTGGATAGGATTAGTATCATTATTTGATTAGAAAACTATTTATTAGTTAACGTAATATTTAAATATAATAAGTATAATATTTTTTAGTACTAGAGTCAGTATTTAATTAGAAATATAACTTATTAATCAATAAATTAATAAAAAATATAAAAGTACATATAAATTTAAATTTTATGTATTAAGAATAGTACATATATTAAAATAAAAATTATACGTGTCAAAAAATAAATAAATAAATAAATAAATATATATATATATATATATATAGATAGAGAGAGAGAGAGAGAGAGGGATAGATAGATAGACAGATGAACTCAATAGCTATATTGACAACACTTTTTCCTGTTGGTGTCGACTATTAATATTATTACTATTTTATCAATTATTATATTACACATATTCTCCTCATGTTTAAGATGAGAGCTAAATAAATATTAATGGACCGAAAGCAGCTACGTGGATTCTCCTTATTAGTAATTATCTTGAAATAAATTAATAATCATTCCACTGGATTTTGTACATTCTATTTAATTTCATTCAGCCAATGTCGTCAAATCTCACATTATTCACTTATGAAACAACTTTTCAATAAAAATAAATAATAGTTATATACTATTTTAAGTGGACGATTTAAGATAATCAACAATTAAAATCAGTTGTGCAAAAAGGTAATTAAAATTAGCACTTTTAATAATTTTGTTTACTTGTGGGGAAGGGGATAATTTTAAGGTTGCACTTTACTGCTTTATTACTTAGGAGTAGTCCATGAAGATTTAATTAAACAATTCCTTATAGCTAGTTTTTTCCTATACCATCTTAATATTTGTTAGATATGAATCTGTGTGTTTCTTATGCATATGTTGTCCTTTAAGTGGAATGGAGGGTTTATAATATAATTGTTCAAGACCAAAATACGAAAAGCTTAAGAACTAAAGTGTACAATGGATGATTTTTATTTATTTTATAAAAATATTCATTGGAAAATACTGGGATAAAATTACTAATTTGAAATGATAAATATATTTATATCTTAGATCAATTCTAGACAATTATAATCAACCCTAATGTTTTTTTTTTTTTTTCAAAAAAGAATATGGAGTATTTGAAAAATCAATGTCTAAGAATTAGAATTACAGAAGGATTATAATTACATTAATATATGTAAAGTTTAGATACCTTGTACATGGTTTAATGTAATATATGATTAAAGCAACAATGTTGATATTTAGCTTTTCTTGAGGTCATGACCCATGAGCACAATGTGAACATAATCAGATAAAGATGAGATGAAATTAGAAAATATCACTTTTAGGTCAATGAAGTCAACATGGGTGTTTAATATTTGTTTATTTAATGATCCCATTTGTCCAAAAGTGGCTCTCAGAGTCTTTTCAATTTTGTTTGGGTCAATAATGACGGTCTGACATATCAAATCTACCATATTGCCCTCTTTCTCTTCTTTTTGTTTTATTTTACTCCAACTCTTCCTGCCAACTTGCAAAGTTTCTTCTCTTTCGTTTCAATAATTGCTTATTGCTTCAAACTAATAAATTATGTATTTCTTACTTATATTATTCACTAATTCTAAGTGATATCTTTTCTATAAGAAAATAATGAGTGAGCCATATACTTAATTAGTTATGTATGGTTATATATGTTTGTTAGTGAATATTTATTTTGTATTATTTTTGAAAAATTATATTTGAGTTGATTGACTTAATCCGTATTCCATTTTGATATTCAAATTTATTCATTTGATGTCATACATAATATACCTTATAAACTAAACTTTTTAAATTTTGATGTTATCATTCTTAATTAGATACTGAATATTTATCTCAAATTTATTTTTTATTCGATTTTTTTAGAAGTAATTAAATCAAATAAATTTGATACATATGACTCTTTATAATAGGTAACGTAACCATCTTTCTCACTACTTTATTTCTTAATTTTACGTTTTCCATCTCTTTAATATCAAATAAAATAAAATAAAATCTGTCGATTTATTTCAGTATCTTTAATTTGACACAATTAGAGTTTATGGACCAAAGGTGAAAATCATGCAAAATGTTTGAAAAACTAGTGTTAGTCATTGACATGGAAGTGTTGAGAAGATACATATAATTTGTTTTTGGACTGAATGGAGTATGCAATTTGACTATGGAGAGCTAAGAAATTCAAAAGATAGCATCAGCACAGTACAAAGAAGGGATCACAGAAGAAAATTTACGTCTTCGTTTTTTCTTTTGGAATAAAGAATTGATATGATTGACTTAGAAGGGTACTCAATAATTTCACAAGAGACACAGAGGTGTGTGGTCACTAATGGATGGACAGCTTGGCTCTCTTCAACTTACGACTAATCTCAAATAATATCTTCAACTCTATATAATAATTTAATAATAATAATAACACTAGCACACATTTTTAACATAAAATTTAAGCTAAAAAACTGAAGATAAGGACACCTCAATTCAAATTTGAATAGAATTGCCAGTATAAGAACAAAATATACAGTGATATTAAAATGTATCTTCAGGCAGATTCTGTTTACTTCCTTTGTTTGTTTTATAAATATTTCTTTACTATTTATTTTGGTCATCGATAGCAATCTTTTGGCAGATTCATTGGATTCTCAAACTATTACATTGGGGTTACGTCTTTGATGGCAGATCTCTAAATTACATTTTAAATTTTTGTTAGATATTAATTAGGGTTTTTCTTTCTGTTTTCTACAAGTAGTTGGAGGGTGGAAGAAGTAATTAGTTCTAAAAGAAAAAGAAAAGGGAGGAAAAGCTACAATTTATATTTATAGTCAAAGACATAATATTTTATTTTTGTTTTTATTTTATGTATTGGGGAGAGGGGTTGTTAATATTTTAAAGAACTCCAACATTTGATGTCAATTATTAAATGAGTACGTTAAAAGGATGGTAATCATATTATATGTATAGTTTTATTTAAGCTAATTAAATGTTTGTTAAATACTGGCATCTGATCTGATGTGTAAACAATTGTCATGTCAAAATTAGGATTCACTTCGTCTGTATATATTTTGATTTAAACAAAAAAAGAAAAAAAGAGTTAGGGCTGCCGTCAACAGTAGGAAAATCGTTGGCGGTCCAAGTTTGTGTTTTGTTATTATTAATTAGGGTTTTAGTTGGGTAGAAGAACCATGTATCCAGTTAGTTAATAATACTAATATAACTCGTTTGATTCCTTGCCAAGTAATCAAAAAAAACAAATTAAAAATATGGACATTGACCCGAAAAACAGGTGGTGCTGGCGCAGGTTAGAATTAGGTTAGCATTGTAGATCAGAATTGGTCAACTTAATTGGTGACTAGGAACAATGAGCATGAATTACATTCATAAACAAAGTGATTAACTAGGTTGAGCTGTACCTCAATTTGCGGGTCATTATATCCATCTCTGGCTGCAAGCGGGTCAATAATCATTATTTATTCTAACACACCCAAATTATGCATCTTTTCTTAATCCTGACGAATTAAGTAAAAATTGTTTGCTAATTCCTATGCTTTTGGGTTGATATTAGATATTTTGAAAAAATAGATTTTAATAATAGTCTAAATAATTCAATTTTTATAAAATTTTACTATTATAATTAATTTTTAAAAAATTATTAATTTAAGCATATGATTTAACTAATAGAGTATAATTTCATCTCGATTGAATTATTTATCAAAATAATTAGTGGGTTATAATATATATACACATTGTTTAATTTCAAATTCTTATATATATATTTATAGTTATCAAAATAATTGTAGTTGGATAGATAATAAATAATTATTAAAAAGCAAAAGTGCAAAGCGGGAGTCTCTTTCAATTAGACATCAACCTCGCGTTTAATACAATAAAAAGATTTTGTTATATATTACATACTCTAGAAAAGTAATTGAGTTTAACGAGTTTTGACTGCTACTCTTTCACTTCATTATTTTTCTGCAATCCCTCTGTTATTCAAAGCTTGTCGGCTTTTTCTTGTTTTTCTTAAAGGAAAACAAAGAAGTGCTGAAATCTGTAGAAGCAACACAGCTACATGATACTTCACCAAAATAATACCGACACATATAGTTTTTCTTTTTTCTTAAAAAGTCATTTATTGAAAAATTAAATAAAGTATCATAAAGGGTTTATCACTGATGAGAAGGATTCTTGGCTGCTCTAAATTTTGTAAACAGAAAGAGGCGGCTGGGATTAGGGGAGAAAAAAAGAACACGCGTTCAAAAATATTATTAATGTTGGAATTTTGAATCCTCTGCATTGAGGTTTCTATCCGAAATGACTCAGTTTTAGAGTAACAATGGTAACGACAAAAGTGATAGTCCGAGTCTGAATTATAGTTCTAAACTAATTACCACTTTACGTGAACTCCCAAACACTGACAAGCAACATTTAATGTAAACAAAACCATATCACATTGTCATTGCAAATTGCCACTATTGTCCAAAACTGAGTAAAAGAAGACAACCCAAATCTGTCAACCTATCTTTGCTTGATAGGAAGAAATGCCTTAAAAAGGACCGGATATTCCAACTCTTTCAATCATTATAGTAAATTATTTTCTTTTTTATTTTAATTAGTAAATGTGTTTTTTTTTTTTTTCTATTAATTCATATTTTACTGTGCTAATGATATTTTAATACATAAAAAGATTCAAAATGTTTAATAGGAACTAAGATATACAGCATTCAAATTTAAATTTTCTATTAATTCTATTATTTGAATATGGAATTTGTCTATACTTGTTAGTTAAAATTATGCAGAATCTTTTCTTTTAACTTAGATTGCAGTTAAATTTCTAATTATCTTATAATTAAATTTCTCAATTCATATAATTAAAAAATATATATATCTTGGAGGTTTGGGTTTTGGGAGTCAGAAATAGAAGCTTGAGGGAGGGGTATAAGGAAAACAAGTGTCCCCACGTGCATTTAAAGGAGTTAGAAAGCTTAGCGAAACTTAGTCTACTCACGTGCCTTTGAATTCTGGCTGTGAAATAATTGATACAGAAATGCAGCACAAGTGGCAGCAGCAGCGCCTGCAAATTCTCCTGCAAGGTATTTACAACCAACTTTTATATAATTGTCATATTCATCCATCCTTTACCCATGATTTCGGGGTCTTGATTTAGACTGCCTTTATTGTAATTTTTGTCACTATCTTTTTATATGGCTGTAGTATTTCACATTTGAGCCGTAGCTTTTAATTGCAGCATATTTAGAAACCCTTCTCCTTCATTTATAATTTGAATTTTGCATATTATGATCTCATAACAGGATTCATTTGTAATTTATTCTCTCCAAGAACATTGCTTGCCGCAGAACCCAACCCCATAACACAACTCTTTCACTTCATTATTTCAGGTTTGGCAAACAAATGCATGCCATTCCCTTTCAAGTGCCATTGGAGGACTTCTGAAAGGGATGCCTCACTAGGAAAAGACTGCCATATTCGTCAGAGATGGATCATGTGCCTCACAAATCAGGACACCCGATGAATCAGTGTCCTTTTTAACTCCTTCCTTTAACATCAAAGCCTCATAACTTTTCCGACACGTGTCCATTCCATGCCCAACTAAATTCCAAACTGTTAGGGGACATTGTTAAAGCCTACTTCTCCACTTTCTTCTTTTTTCTTTCTCCTTATATTATGGTTTAGAAGGCGAATTAATCCTACACCCAGAGTACACACTCCAACTGTCACTCGAATACTAAAAGGAAAAATGAATTACGAAACATATTTGGATGTTACTGAGTGATACAACAGAATATTATTGGAATTTAGATATAAGTTTTGTAGAATGTTGATTTATTTTGTTGGAGCAGAAAATGTACATTGGGTTCCAATTTCCAAGTAGCTGACAATTAGAAGAAATGTGTGGTGCGGTTGGAAGGTGGAATTGTTAGAATAGACACAATAATGTGAAAATTACAACACTGGGATATAGAATCCAATAAAAATCTTGGATTTTATAGTGACAAAAAAAATATGTGGCCAATCTATAAAAGTAGAAAGGACCAATCCATTTCAATCATTACCATTCCTCAACTGACTTTAGATACAATGAAACAATGCAAAGCTCACTGAACCATCACAACATTCACATTTCTATCCCTGTTTCTTACCATTGAAATTCATGAAATTTATATAATTAAATTAAATTATAACAAAATAACTAGAATTTTCAGATAAATTCTAGATTAATAATTCAATATATTTTAATTTTCTTATTTTATTTTTAATTTTTCTCTCAAATAAATCAAACATAACGGAATACTTAATTAGAAAAAAAAAATAAAGAAATTCATGGACGCATTTTAATTATAATGTCATTACTACTTCACCCGTGCTGTCAGATGAAATTATTAGATAGGATCTGGTCTTGCTATGAATTAATATCAACTAGTCCAAGGTCATATATCACAGAGGATCCCAATTTTCTTGGCAATTTTTTTTTGTCTAGTTTAAATAAATGTCCCGTCAAATCAATTAAATTGATTGTAATTAATATATATTTATTAATTTTAAATAATTATATAAAAATTATCAATTTTCTTTTATTATGAAAAACTATTATCTTGATGAAATTGTACAGTCCAAGCGTGCTGTACCCCATTTGGTTTTGGATAAGTATTCAGCACATGCTTGTGACCATACCATTAAACAATTTCTTGATTCACTTATGGTTGGCCTTAAATTTTAATTTTTGAGCGGATCAATTAAAATTATTTAAAATATATTTTAAAATTTTGACATGCTCATATATTCACACATGGCGCCTCTGAGAAATCGAGTCACCAGCTAATACACCATCTGTAGCACTGAGAAATCAAAACTTATACAAATTAGTGTGAGCTCTGTTGACTTGGTTCATCTATAATTATTCATAAAAGTGGGAGTCGTCATGGATTTAAGATTCGGACTCTGCTTTACAAACATTTTCAAAACAAAATAACATAATAAAGGAGAAAGGCACTCAAACTGAAAATTAATGAATGTATGGATTAATTGGAATTTGAAAGTTAATTTGGAATTGGATAACAAAGAATGATCATTTGGCAGTTTAAGCAAGTACCATTTTATTTCGTGTAAGAATGGGCCATGCTAAAACTTTAAAGTTTGCTTTCAGGTTTCTTTTCAATTGTTTGGGCTTTGCACATTACACCAGCCCATAACGCCAGACAGTGGACAGTAATTCTGTTCTTTTTGTGGCAAGTGCTGATTGCTGAACCAATTTCATAACCCATTTGATTCTGAGATACCAAGGGATTGAAGACATGGAGAGCAGTGTGCAGAGGAGGTTGGATTATATTTCTCGTCATCTTTTACTGCTACCTGAAGTTGATACTCTTGCTTTGTACCCGGTATAATATCTCACTGTTCCTTTGTCTTTTTCAACAATTTAATTTACAGTTGAGTAGTGACACTTGTGAACTGTTTTCTTATTATTGACTAAGGTTTTAGTAAAAGGTGAGGAAATTAAACATAATGAGGAGGCAGACCCAGTTGTTATAGGAGGGATGGTGTTGGATATTCATGCCACTCCTTCAATCCCTCCCTATCCTAGAACCACTACTCCTGGCAAGGTATATATATATATTTGGGTTTTCTTCTATATTCTGTTAAACCTTGTAATCCTCAATGAATGTGCTTGGTTGTGGAAAGAAAGAATCAAAACCCATTAGATATATGTTCTTAGTTGAATTTTGTTCTTAGAATGATCAATGATGTGATAGTGTTCTATATATATAACTACTAGCGGTGCTTCCTTTGCTTTATTATAAGCTTGAATATATGTGCTGTGATCAATGCTTCAGACATTGTATCATGGCCTCAGGGTTGATTTGGCTTGTATGTATCTAAGTGCAATTTGTGTTTGCATCAAAATCGGTAAATGTCATAAATAGTTTATGAAAGATATCTTTCTTTCTTTGTTTAGTCTTTTTTTAGTACTTAGATAAAGGAACTAACTGTATTCAGGTCCAATATGCACTTGGGGGTGTAGCAAGGAATATTGCTGAATGCATGTCGAAACTTGGAACTAAGCCTTACATGATTAGTGCTCTGGGCAATGACATGGCTGGTAATTTAGTTTTTCTTTCTACTTTTTTTCCCTTCCATCTTCTAAGTTGGGAACTCTTTTACAGCATTGCTTTCTACTCTTTACCTTTGTTGGTGGCACATCAGATAATTACAAGGACAATCCATGTAATTAAGCAGAAAATCAGATGAACTTTACTACACTTATTTGAAATAGATTGTCTGCAGAAATCCATTCTGGTTACCAGGTGAATATATTTGGTAAATGGCAATGAACCAGATATAAGGAAATCAATAAGGATCTAAAAGCATATTAGGTTTACAAAGCGGTTAATGCAGCTTCTGGAATTTAGATTTTCTTTTTCTTGCTTGTGATAGGGAACTTGCTTTTGGAGCACTGGAATTCTGCTGGGTTATCCACAGAAGGTAACTCTCGTGTTTTCAACTAAATTCATCAATGGTGACTATAGCTTGTTATATATTTGGTTTCTATTTTGTGCTCCTATGTATGTATCCTAGCCCTGTATATTATATGTTAATGTCTCAATTGGCTTGGCATTTTATAGTAAGAGCCTCATTTATGTTATGATGTTTGGCATGAATAGCCAGCTGGTATGCACCTGTTTTTCCTGTGATTTGAGTCCCAGCAGATATAGGATTTATTTAATTTTAGATCATTGTTATTCCTTGAGTATCTTTGTTAGAAAGATTGCTGGTGAATGTGGTACACTGAGGAATATTCAGTCTGCCTCAAAATCATTTAGAGTTAAACGAAAGAGAGAATATTATGTGCGAGTTAGGAAATTGTAGGTGATGAATCATCTCAAAATGATATTTAAAACTTGGAACTATTTTGCCCTCTCCACTGTTATTTGGAGAGTTTTTCGCTTGGGAGAATATTTTGAGACTTTTAACATATAGCAACTTCCAGATGGAGGGGAGTGGGAGGGTCATCTTGGTGAATAGACAATTTGCCATTCAGTACAGAAACAGTGAGTTTCTTACTTATCTTTTTCTTATATTTTTTTATTTAAAAAAATAAATTAATTCAGTTGTCATTGTAGCTCTAATAAGTGTTGTCATCTCCAGGTTATAACTGATTCAGTGAGGAATAATTATGTGCTTGTAGGCTTTTTCTTTTCTTCACTGTACAGGAAATTAGAAAGCTCCCAAGTTGATAGTTTTGCTATTTTATGGTTTTAAATGAGAGAAAAAGCCTCCCTATTCTTATTGACAGGGATTAAAATTATCAATTATTTGGGAAAAATAGCATATGGAGAGGAAGTTTGGTCCAATTACATGAAAAGTATTTAGTCTTTTCATTCTTTTTGCTTTTTACACCTTTTGGCAAGGCATTCAAAAACATCAAAAGATCAGAACTGCTGTCATATCCAACATATTTGATGCCCATGGCGAGGTGGCTGCTGGTGTTGCTGATGTGGAAGCAGTTGTAAGTTTATTTGAATGGTTTTAGTCAATTTACTTTTTATTTCACTGCTGACCTGCATAGGCCTCGAGGTTCAAGAGTTTCAGGATGTTGATTTTTACATGCTGACCTTGTCCCAGGAAAAGTTCCTGACACCTGAGTGGATTCTGCAATGTAAATGCAAAATTTCTTCTGCTTCAGTCTTGCTGGTTGATGCAAATCTGACTCCTCCTGCTTTAGAAGCTTCGTGTCAAGGTACTTTTAACATGTAAATGAAGCCTCTCTCTCTCTCTTCATTTGTGCACGTATATCTTGTATGATGGATTATGAACTTGATGCTGTTCGTAATCCCTTCCTTCACCCTCCTTTCTTTTTTTGTTTTTGTTTTAATTGGTCAATTAACTTCTGTGTTTTACTCAGTGGCAGCAGAATATAACATCCCAGTTTGGTTTGAGCCCGTTTCAGTAGCAAAATCCACGAGAATTGCCTCAATTGTCAGTGATGTGAGTGCTTTGGTTTCTTCTTTTTTTGTTTTTTGTTCTTTTTCAATTTTTATTTTTTGTACATATCAGGTGATTTTGACGAGTATGTTTGTGGAATACCATTATACATCCATTATTTGTATCCATTGGTCATAAATCTTGCTCAGCTTCCATTTCTGTGGCAAGTTTTCTGTTTAACTTCCAACAGAAGTTGTAGGATTTGAACCTTTTATTTTGAGTATGGCCAATTAAATAAATTTTTGGCATTGCAAAATCATATTAACTTACACATTTCTGCTGGTCAGCTTCTAAATTATTACACAGTGGTTTAAGCTCACTTGATTTGCATTTGATCCTACACATGTCATTCGAATCAGAAGTTAACTTGGTTTTAAGCTCCAAACTGGAATTTAGTGCCTGTACTTACAATCAATAGTTAGAGATTACTTCTTTGAATTAGGAACAATGCCTTGGTTTAACTATTATTATACAACAGTTTAACGGTAGAAATTTCTACAGGTAACTTTTGCCTCACCCAATGAAGATGAGCTTATTGCCATGGCAAATGCTTTGTCTTGTGCAAGTATATTTCATCCTATTGACAGGGATAGCAGCAAAAAGTATTCAACAGAGTCTTTATTCCAAATGTTAAAACCTGCCATCTTGGTTTTGCTAGAGAAGGGTATCAAGACAGTTGCTGTGACTCTTGGTGCTAATGGAGTGTTCTTATGTTCTACTGAGCCAAACTTCACAAGGACTAGGTTGGAGAGAACCAAAAAGTACGGATATAATGGATCGCTATATGATATTATAGAATCAAGCTGTCCTTCAAGTAAATTCTCTGATGCATTGCAGACTCAGGGAAGCTCTCATTTATTAGCTGTACATTTTCCTACCCTTCCTGCGTCAGTTGTAAGGCTTACAGGGGCTGGTGACTGCTTGGTTGGTGGGACACTTGCTTCTCTTTGTTCAGGCTTAGATATTATGCAGAGTATGGCTGTTGGTATTGTAGTTGCCAAAACTGCTGTTGAGACAGAGGGTAATGTGCCTTCAGCATTTAGTTTGGCCTCTATCTCAGGTATGCATATAAGCAGTGTTTTCACCTTTTGAATTTATCACAAATTATCATAAGCCGATAACCAAAATCCATTTAATCTACATAGCCATATAAAAGGTTATCCAGATAATAAATTATGAATAATATTCTGCCCTATTTTTTCAGGTGTCCATTTGTCTTACAGATATTATCTTTATCAACCTAGAGTCCTTTGTGGTTTTCTGGAGAATAGCAGCAACTTACTTTCAACAAGACTGATTTTAGAGCATTATGTGTTTTTGTATTATGCAGATGATGCAAGGCTGGTATACTCTGCTGCCAGAGTGCTATTCCATCAATCAATGCTATAATTTATTCATCATGTAAGTGATGCTGAAAATACAAGTTGAAATGTTGACCTGGTCATGATCTGGGAAATCAAGTGGGATTGGGAGACTCTCGAGATCCAAGTCAAAGTTCTCTTTACACCAATGATTTCTGGTTTCAAGGTGAAAGGTCTGCTCCATCTCCTTCAAGAATTAATAAGAACTGGTGCTTGATTGCTGTAACATGGTTCAGTTTATAGGTTTTTGATTCTAGTAGTTCTCTTTTTGGTACTCTACCAAGAATTCACGGACCAATTTCCTTGGAGGCTCAACTCTGACCTGAGCGGATAAATACAGTGTTCTGTCTCACTTCTCATGAGAGCAGGGAGTGAAGATTTTCTTGTACAGTGGCATTGATGCCATGCCTCACAGTCTTGCAACTGATCAGAAATGTACTCACTGAGAGGCTGAAATTCTGAGGGGGTGTGGGAAATTGCGTTTGGCAAACACTTTTTTCGAGAGAAGATTTTATTTTTGATTTTTTGAGTTTTAAACTGCATTTACAAAAGAATATAACAAAATAAATAAATCAATGCTCTACTCAAAAGTAAATTTAACAAAAACAGCTTATAAAAATTTAAAAATTAATAAATTATTAAATGAAATTTTTTCTAAACCTGCTTCTTTTTATAACGCCGAATAGTTGCTCCGCGGCCGGACCTCTATCACGCCTCAAATATGCGAGGGAAACTTTTCATGGCGGCTGTTGCTATTGACTTTTTTATTCCCCCTCCACTTGGAAACATATTAGTAAGAGATGGAGTAGAAAACTGTCCATCAGGAACTTTGTTCTCTTTCGTGATATTAGGTAAGAGGAAAAAGAACAGTTTGTTCTCTTTCTAATTCTTGACAAAAAGAATAAAAGAAAAAGGAATTTCCACAAGAGAAACGAGATGTCCTTTGTTCCTTTGGGAAACGACATGTTTTATTTGAAAAAACAACTTACCTGATCCTTTTGAAAAGGCATCATGTCGCGCATTTTAAAATGGCTGCATGCTAATACCTCTGCTGCAGTGTCTCGAAACTAGAAAAATTGAATCATATATATAATATGCCTGTAAATGAATTCCCTCAAAGATGGTTTCAGAGTTCAAGTCCACTCCATAAAATCAGGTTGTATATTACCCGTCTTCACCTCCAATAAACTCATTCACTTATACTCCAAACATGGTCTCGCACGAGAAGCACGAAATCTGTTCGATGAAATGCCGGAGAAAAACGTTTTCTCTTGGAATGCTATAATCTCCGCGCACATTAGAACCCATAATTTAACACAAGCAAAGGCTATATTTGACTCTGCTTCTGTTAGAGATTTGGTTACCTATAATTTAATGTTATCGGGTTATGTAAGGGTTGATGGGTGTGAATCATATGCCCTTGATTTGTTTAAAGAAATGCCACGTAACCGTTCTAAGGTTGGAATCGATGAGTTTAGTCTTACAACAATGGTTAAATTGTTCGCTAAGCTATCTATGTTGTGTCACGGAAGGCAGGTACATTCATATATGGTTAAAACAGCTAATGATAAAAGTGGGTTTGCTGTTAGTTCTTTGATTGACATGTATTCAAAATGTGGGTGTTTTAAAGCCGCTCTTGAGGTTTTTAAAGGATGTGAAAGAGTTGTAGATTTGGTTTCGAAGAATGCTATGGTGGCAGCTTGTTGTAGAGAAGGTGAAATGGATTTAGCTTTGAAGCTGTTTTGGAGAGAGAATGAGTTGAATGATACAGTTTCTTGGAATACTTTGATTTCAGGTTATGTTCAAAACGGATACGCGGTAGAATCATTCAAATCATTTGTTCGCATGATGGATAATGGTGTTATGTGGAACGAACATACTTTTGCTAGCCTTTTGAGTGCCTGTTCTGGTTTAAGGAACTTGAAGCTTGGAAAGGAAATCCATGCTTGTGTATTAAAAAATGGGATGGATTCAAATCCTTATATAGAAAGTGGAATTATTGATGTTTATTGCAAGTGTGGGAATGTGAAATATGCCGAATCGATATATTTAGGTAGTAGGATTGGAAGTCCATTTTCAACAAGTTCTATGATTGTGGGGTATTCCTTACAAGGGAATATGGCGGAAGCTCGTAGGCTTTTTGATTCTTTGGAAGAGAAAAATGCTATTGTTTGGACGGCTTTGTTTACTGGGTATGTCAAGTTACAGCACTGTGAAGCTATTTTTGAACTTTTCAGTGAGTTTAGGTCCAAGGAAGCAATGGTTCCTGACAGTTTGATTCTTATCAGTGTGCTTGGAGCCTGTGCATTGGAAGCTGCACTTAGTCCAGGAAAGCAAATTCATGGTTATGTATTTAGAATGGGGATTACAATGGATAAAAAAATGAGCACTGCTATGGTCGATATGTATTCAAAAAGTGGGAGTACAGCATATGCAGAAAAAGTTTTCCAAAATGTTAATGAAAGAGATTCTATCCTTTACAATGTAATGATGGCTGGTTATGCTCATAACGGACATGAGATTGAAGCTATCCAGTTGTTTCAGGAAATGCTGGAGAAAGGAGTCAGACCAAATGTAGTTACTTTTGTTGCGCTTCTATCTGCTTGCCGTCACTGTGGACTGGTAGATTTAGGTGAAAAATTCTTTTATTCCATGACTGAAGAATATAATATACTGCCTGAAATTGATCATTACACATGTATGATTGATCTTTACGGACGGGCTAATCAACTAGAAAAAGCAGTATCACTAATGAACAGAATCCCCATAGAACAACAGGATGCTGTAATCCTGGGGGCATTCTTAAATGGCTGTAGGCTAAATAGGAACGCAGTATTAGCAAAAGAAGCAGAGGAGAAACTGTTAAAGATGGTGGGAGATAATGGCGCACGTTATGTGCAGCTGGCTAATGTTTATGCAGCAGAAGGGGATTGGGTTGAGATGGGAAGAATAAGGAAGCAGATGAGAGAAAAGGAGGCCAAGAAGTTTGCTGGTTGCAGTTGGGTATACCTTGATAACAGAGTTCATATATTTACCTCTGGTGACAGAACTCACAAGAAAGTAAGCTCTATATATTTGATGTTAGCTTGCTTGACTGCAGAACTATATCAAGTTTCTGGGGACACACTGCTGAGAAAGGCAGCATTGTTCTGACTGTTAAACATCCCAAAAGCATATTGTAGAGGATGGATTTCATCAATTATGTTCAGGAGGTAGGTGGAAATTTTATACAAGTCCATTATGACAATGCCGACGGATTTGTTATCCCATTCTTTACCTGCTGTTTCTTGGCGTATCTATTCTGTTAATTTATGGACTGCAAATTCATGAACACAAGCATAAGCGTTTGTTTTTCTTTTCCAAAAAAAAAAAACAAAAAAAACAAAGGCTAAAAAATGTTATAACTAACACTTGTAACTGTTCCGGTTGTTGATCAATGAATCTTTTTAACTTTTGGCAAAAAAGGAAAAAGAAAAAAAAAAGAACTTTATTTTGATATTTCTAAATACTTGAATATTTTAAATATTTTATTAAACAGTAATTATAATTCTCGTTATATTAGTCAAGAAGAAAAACATTAATTGATGAGAAATTTCAATTTTTAAGAATGAATAAATAAAAGATTATTTAATTGACAATTAAAATATATAGAATAATTTATCTCTGATTAGTTCAAATTCATTCCTAAAAAAAAAGATTAAATATTAAACTTGTTTACATGATAATACTAATGCTAATATCTGAAATGTTTTACCCAAACCCACACATGAAACACTGAAACTTACTCAATCCTCTCTACTCAAATACGCTTTTCAGTTTTCTCAAAAACAAAAATAAAAAAAACGCTTTGCATTTATTTTTATTCTACTGTCTTCCTCTTCTCTCTGTAAAATTCGATTCCCAACATTTTTGAATGGAGGTCAGTGTCACAGTATCTCTCTCTCTCTGATTTTTCATTTTCTTTGTCTTTTGGAAAAAAAAAATTCTGATTCTTGTTCGCATGATAATTTTTCTTTTTGGACGTTGGATATTATTTCAAGATTTTTTTCTCTCCTGTTATAATTTGGAGTTTTGAATTGAGATATTTGTATCTGTGTTTGGAGGTTGGATTGCAACTGCTGCTTTCTCCGCTCAATACCAACATTGTTGTCCGTACTGCTTGGTATTATTTGTAATCTGTGCCCTAATCTTTCTCTTTTTATTTAACTATTGTGTTTGGATATGCATATTGGTGCTCCAGTTCAATTCTTTTTCAACTGTTATTTTTAATAAATAAACAAATAACAGTTCGAAAGAAATAAAATCATGCAAAAGAGTTGACATGACTGTACTAGAATTCAATTCGTGTTTGATGTTTGTAAGCTTTTAGGAGACGTGGGACTTGTTGAAACTGTTCTATAATTTGAGAAAAACATGATGAGTCAGTATCTGGTTATGGATGCACTGCTGATGAAAAAGCTTATATATGCAGCTGCACCGCGGGGGTTGTTTTACCTGTGTACTCGACTTTCAAGGCTATCGAGAACAGAGATTTGATTGACCAACAAAAATGGCTTCTCTATTGGGCTGGTTAGTTAGCATTTCTCTTGCTTGTCTGCTTAAATATCCTATTACAATTAATACAGTTTCTCGTTGTTACTATGTTATTGACTTTCAACATTTCGGGGCATGAGCCTTTTTCGCCCTTCCATTTTACCTAGAAAGATATATAGATTTGAGCTATGTTTTTACAATTAGTTGTGTGAGATTGGAAAGCTGCAAAACTGTTTTAGATTGGCTTTTATGAATACATGTGCATTTATTGTTAGGAGGACAAGATGGAGGGCGGGGAGTTTTGCATGCCTTGTATCATTCCATGCTTCTCTATAGCTTCATAGGCTTTCAGTTGCATAATGTTAATTCACTCGTGCCCCTTTCTTCATACGAGTGTGCATCTGCATGTGTTTTGGCATTGAGTAAATCTTCTTGATTGATCATCGTATTGGAACCTCATTAACCATATTTTCGGCAAATAAATGATACTTATGTTTTTCTTACAATTCTCAATTTTCTTTGCACTGACTAGCTGAGTGTTTATGTTATCTGCAGCTTATGGAACCTTCAGTGTTGCAGAAGTGTTTGCAGATAAAGTACTGTCCTGGTATGGTATATGCCCTTTCTTTTTCATTCTTTTAGGAGATAAAGGTTTCCACTGACTTTGAAATCACACTTTGGGATAACTAGCTCATGTCCTTTAATCTGTAAACAATTAATCTGGCGATTAGGCATAAGTTAAAATAATAGCTTGTTTTCTATTTTTTCACTGTTCGTATGTTATCATCTGTTAAAATGCCAAGTTATACTTCCTATATCTAACTTTTTTTCTGATTTCTATGTTATTTGATTACTATTTACTAGATTAGTATGGGATGTCTTAAGTGCCATTTCCTTATTATCTTCCATCTGATTATGCGTGATGGCATGATAATTGCGTCGAATTTGCTGGAAAAGCCAAAAGATAAATACATCCATAAGAAACAAAACCTTTTTAATCATCGGTAGCAGAGAATAAAATTCAATGGTAGTGCTAAGAAATAGAGGTTCTGATTTGCTAATTGGTCGTCTTTGATGAAATATTCAAGCCTACAGTAGGCTTGTAAGGTTGCTGATTGTTTACTTGCATGTCCATCGAGTTACTGATTATTGACTGGCATGTGGACTGAGTGTTGTTAATCTATTACTGTCAATAGTACTCTTTCCTCTTTCTGATGAAACATTTCTTTTACTTTTTTCTTTAACGAAACATCATAGTTTAAGGAAGCTTCTTTGTTTTGCTTTATCAGGTTTCCTCTTTACTATCATGTGAAGTTTGCCTTTCTTGTTTGGTTACAGCTTCCGTCAGTCAATGTAAGCTTCTATGTTATGAATTTGCTTTTCCCCTGTTATTAATCCTTGTGTTTTGCATTTCAATTATTGAGGGTTGGCAGAATTTGCATCCTGCATGAAATTGACATGTTTACTGAGTATACCAGTAGAATATCTGTATTAAAAACTTAATCAAACAGGATCCTGTTGACCATTAGTCTTGGATGGTATTACCATCTGCAAAAAGAAGTAGGAAAAAAATTAAAATTAAGCTAGCTGAGCTACCCACTGGATAACAGGGAGCCAGGCAGTTGTACATGAGCCATCTACGGCCATTTCTATTGAGGCATCAAGCTAGATTGGATCAAGTTACAGGGCTTGTATATCGTGAAATGGTAAGAACTTGACTTGACGCAAATGTAATTACTTCACCCATCAGATTTGCATTTGAGATTGTATGATAGAACTAATGAATATGCAGGATAAGTTTGTGATTACACATCAAGCAGAATTCAAGTTTGTAAAGGCACTTTTCCTGAAAGTTCTAGCATCAGGTATGGATTTGGGGAAATCCGTTTCCCCACATAAATGCCTTTAATTTATTAAAAACTTAATTTCAGATCTGTACTGCGTTCGTAAATGAATTTGAAACATCATGGTAGCTCAATTCACATATATTAAGAACTGATATGGTTTCCTGCAACCTGTTATAATTTTTTTATTCTGTATTTCTGGTCAGTGCACCATATGGTTCAGCATCCTGCTGATCAAGGGCGAAGACCAGCAAATAATTCTGTTGAAGGCTCGCCAGTTATACGGGACTCAGAATAGCATTGTGGAGATTAGGTCATTCTTCATGATCAGTAACTAGCTTAGTGTCTACATATTTCATTGATTATTAATCCTATCTTAGACGTGCTTAAAAAAAGGAAGAAGAAGAAGATGTTGAGCTCTTAGTTGCTTGAGGGATAAGCAGATGAGAAGCTTCAGGCTTCAGCTGTAACCATTTACCTGTGTAAAGTTAGAAAGAGAAGCTAGAATTATGATCTGGAATTGCAAAATTATGAGGATTAAGTGGACTTGTATAGCTCTTCAAGCATATTGCGGTCTCATGGAGATGGAATGGTAATATAGAAGTTGAGGGATTTATTTGCAATTATCTATAGTTGAAGTTACAAGTTGTTGGAAATTTATAAGAGCTTGAAGTGGTAAAAAAAAAACAAGGGTAGTTGATTTATTTTAAGTTAATTGTTAATGCGTATAACAAAAGAATAGGCGAAAATGTATTATAACTTTATCTTGCAATTAAATCAGAAGAATAATAATTTTGAACTATTTGATGACTGTCTGTCATCACATTCTTAACCAATATCTAATGGTAAATGTTACTTTTACAATATATAACTTGTGGGGATATGTTGACTTTATTTAATTCCTTTATTGAGCTTCTTTCTTTCCTTTTAGTATTAGGTGAACTAAATTTTTTTATTTTACTGGAAACTGGCCTTGTTTTATCAATTAGTAGTTCTAATTCAATTATCTTTTTGTCTGTGCTTTGAACGGTTGGGATTATTATAAATTTAATATCTAAATGAAATGTATAATTGACTATATGCCATAAAAGATTAGAATTTTTTTTGTTAATTTATTATTAATTATACTGAAAGACACTAATATTAAAAATAAAGACACTAATATTAGTTAAAAAAACTTTTAGGTGAAATCATTTAACTGTTTGTTTGCATGTCCTTAACAATCAGGAACCACCGAAAGAGAAAACAGTGTTAGGACCAAGTCAATAATTAAGTAAGGACCAGATGCCTTATTATTTATTTTTTTGGGAAGGGATCAGTAGATGCCTAATTAATTAATTAAATAAAAAGCCACCATTTAATCTCCAATGCTGCTTCTTCCTATTTACAAAACTGAAGCAGCCAACTTGAGAGTCAACACAGGAATATATACATTGTTATGTATCAGTATCCCAAGAAAACATGAGTTTCTTTATCTGTAATTGATAAAGAAAGAAAGAAATCAAAATACAATATTTGGGCTAAAGAAGAAAGATGATTGGACGCAGAGAAGGAGCTTTAATGAGAAACAGCAACAGCTCGCAGTCACTTCGCAAATCAAGAATCGCAATTGCCATTGCAATTGGAATATTACTTGGATGTGTTTTCGCTTTCTTTTTCCCTAACGGTATTTTCACTTCCCATCCTCACTTTAATTCTCGCCATCTCTCCAACTCTATTAACCAGGTAAATCCCATTTCTTTCATTCTTTTCCTATTAGGTTTTGTTTCTTTGGTTGAATTGTAATGACCCAGAATTTTAATTTCCATCGTCTTTTAAATTGTGATTTGTGTTTTGTGTTGTGAGTTCATCATTATTATTAGTAGCAGTAGTAGTAGTAATGTGATCTGTGGAGATTTGTTTATAACTTTGCTAATTGTGTCTTCAATCCATTCATTTTAGTTACTCCATCGTTTTCAGCATCAGATATAATAATTTTAATAGTATGCAAGAATTCAGTCTTTTTGGCTAACTTTTTCATTTCTGAAAAGTATGTAAATTTTTCAAAATAAATTCTATCAACACATTCTAGTATTGTTTGGACTAATTCCTTTGCAAAATTGAATCCTTGGGTATTATGTCACTTGTTGTATGATTTTATTTCTTCCAAAATATCTTCTTCTAAGTCAAAAGAATTTAACTCTAGCTTTATGATCTTTCCAAACAAAGAATTGACTAAATAGAATTTAATTCAATTAAATTCTTGCATATTTAGATTTTCAAAATACTATGATAGGTTGCTTTGGAAGAAACGAAACCATTTTCGTCATAAAGATATACTGTAGAATTATTTCAAATTGAAGTTTTTAATCAAAATTAATTGAATTCTAGCATCATTTCAAACATGTGGATTTATGTTTTATGGTTATTTGCTATTAGGTTGTATCGACATCATCATGTGAATCATCTGAGAAGCTAAACGTGTTGAGAAAAGAGTTTGCAGCAGCATCAGAGAAAAATGCTGAACTAAAGAAACAGGTTAAGGAGCTCACTGAAAAGCTTAGATTTGCTGAAAGGGGTAAAGGTCAAGCACAAGAGCAAGTAGCTGTGTTGGGTGACCAGCATAAAGCTGGACCTTTTGGGACTGTTAAGGGTTTGAGAACAAACCCAACAGTTGTCCAAGATGTATCAGTAAACCCGAGATTAGCACAAATATTAGAGGAAGTTGCGGTTCAGAGAGAAATTATAGTTGCTTTAGCTAATTCAAATGTGAAGGAAATGTTGGAGATTTGGTTTAATAGCATCAAGAAAGTTGGTATACCCAATTATTTGGTTGTTGCATTGGATGATGAGATTGCTGATTTTTGCGAATCAAATGATGTTCCAGTGTATAAGAGAGACCCAGATGAGGGAATCGATTCCATAGGAAAGACTGGTGGCAACCATGCTGTTTCAGGATTGAAATTTCATATCTTGAGGGAGTTCTTGCAGCTGGGATATAGTGTTCTTCTCTCAGATGTTGATATCGTGTATTTGCAAAACCCTTTTGATTACCTTTATCGGGATTCAGATGTGGAGTCTATGACTGATGGGCACAACAATTTAACAGCCTATGGTTATGATGATGTCTTTGATGAGCCTGCTATGGGTTGGGCTCGATATGCTCATACGATGAGGATATGGGTCTTCAACTCCGGCTTTTTCTATATTAGGCCAACAATTCCTTCGATCGAGCTGTTGGATCGTGTAGCCAATCGGCTTGCTCATGAGAAGGTTTGGGATCAGGCTGTTTTCAACGAGGAACTCTTTTACCCTTCGCATCCTGGGTATGATGGACTTTATGCTTCTAGGAGAACTATGGATTTCTATCTCTTCATGAACAGCAAAGTCCTCTTCAAGACTGTGAGGAAAGATGCTAACTTGAGCAAGCTTAAGCCTGTAATCATTCATGTAAATTACCATCCTGATAAACTTCCAAGAATGAAAGCAATTGTAGAGTTGTATATTAATGGCAAGCAAGATGCGCTGAAACCTTTCCCTGATGGATCAGACTGGTAAATTTGTTCTTGCTTATTTGATGATGGCCTCCAGTTTTCCTGCTTAATTGCTTCAAACATGACATGGACCTGTAGTGAATGATCCAAAAAATATGATAAGACCAAAGGGAATTGACGCATTGTGAGACAAATTTGAGTTATGTCACGAAACGACCTCTATCAAATTCTGATGTCAAAAATTTTGCTTTTCTCTAAAGACAGATTTTATGTATTATTTCAGTTTGTATTTTAGTATTATTTACTAGTCATATTTGCAATTCGATGTTTTTAACAGAAGCCTTTCTTTGTTTTCTGGTGCAAAGACAATGGTGCTTTCTGGTAATGGCATTACAGAGGATTACTAATTGTTGTAATGGCATTACAGAGGATTACTAATTGTTGTAATGGCAATACTAAGGGAGAACATTCTTTATGGCATGTAAAGAAATGCAAGCACAACTTGAAGTAGCATCCTATGTTAGCCCTTGCTGAACATGAATGAAAGTTTGGTTTATGGTCTTGAACCTTACATTGAAAGAACTGGTATAACTAAATAAACAAGACCATATTGCAATTTACAGGCCATTTATACTTTGAAGAGTGATGTTTACTGGTTCAGACTCTTGTTGCCATTTGTTTCTATAAAACAAAGCGGAAAGAAAAATGGTCTCAACTCTCGATCAGAGTACCCGATCAGATATGCGTGCAACAGCTCACGTTATCAATCATACAGTGCTCAGACCTGATCCCCAACCAAGACCTATTAAATAAGTTTTGGACTCCTCAGAAAAGAAAAGAGCGATGAAGGAAGCAAAGCTAAGACCGAAAGACAGACTAACAAGTACCAAGAAACAACAATCGGCTCATCAAAAGTATCATAGATCTCTAAAGAAGAGGATTGAAGAATCTAATTTTGAAAGGGACTACTCAAATTAACTTTAGCAGCGGCTGTTATTTGAATATAAATCTGTAAACGTCATAATTTAAGTTGGAGCAATTACAACCGTTCTTTTGTATGTAATCAGACTTGGCCATCAGTTCACAGCAAATAAGCAAACTTAAGGAAACAGCACGCGCCCTTTTCCGGGACTATTTTGAATATATTTGCAGATCCGTAGATGGGTTGTGATGTAATGAAGGTTTCCATTTTTAGTGCAAATGGCATTAGCAAATAAGCTAGTCATAGCTTCACATCTTTATGCTATCCTGAAAGCTTCTGGACAGAAGCTCCAGTGCTTCAGTGCTATATCTAATTGTCTAAACATAACGCCAGTGTAACCATGTAAGCTCAAAACAGATGTCACAAGACAGTGCTCCAAAATTATTAAGATTAGCATAAAATTGCATTGCTTTACACCATTAAATTGAAGTAGTTTGATTGACTAAAACTTCAAGCATGTAGGTAAGGAAGTCTAAAGCCTAAGGCCTCATAAATATTAAATTAAAAAAAAAATCCTAATCTGCAGAAAATGTTCTGTTTCTTGCTTCTGTTAATGAATCTTCTATATACTTGGCCTCAGTGTTGATCTTAATTGCTTGCTTCAGAATTTAGCAGGAGTTGACGTCTATCTTCAAAATGCAGTAATAAAATCTCTATAGTAACCTGGTCAGCGGTTATAATATTGTTTTCCACTTAAATTGATTGTTCACTGCTTTCGCTCTCAGTATCAACTTCAGGTTCTATGGGTTTAAGATCGCTCACTGCATCTGGCCCATGTATCGCTTCAATCTCTGCCTGTTTCATCAACAAATCAGATTCTTGTAGTAGTAGCTTTCTTTTCCGTTGTATATTAAGCAGGTGAAATAAAGAACCAAATAAGCTTTCAGACTACGTCATTGTGGGTTCTTGAGATCCACACAGTAATTCTCACGATGATAAGAAAAATCTGGCTGCTCTTATCCCTCAGTTTTAAGAATAAAGAAAAGTTTCCACCCAATTTATTTGAACTCTCTAGAGTTTGAAATGAACTCGGTGATAAAAGAATATTTAGAAAAAATAAATCAAATATTCAACTTAGAGAGAAATGAGGACAGTGCCGCTTATCGGTGTTTCGTATTTCATGTTCAATATCCTGGGATTTCAAGAATTAGTCTACTTATGTTAATGAAGAGAAAGATAACACCCTAGTCCCAGAGTAACTGTAATTAAATGGAATACTAAGTTTACCTCATAGGTTAAGATATGCGAGGTAAAAGAATAATTGAACATCCAAACTAAAAATTTGAAATGCAATGATCATTTGGACCAAAAAGAAAACAAGTATATGGTCAGAGAGGGGTTTAGACAGTGCACCTTTATGGTTTTATTTTCCTTCTCAAGTCTGAGACACTTGTCAGCAAGTCTCCGTATTTTTTTTGTGAGCCTAGTACTCTTAGATTTCAGCACTGCCAATTCTGCTTTCAGTTCTTCATATTCTTCCTGAACGGAAAAGCAATGTACAGTCAGATATTACAAAATAGATATAAGTAAAATTAAATAAGGATTTTTTACATGAGATACCACCATTCAAGCATGTAGTCGAAATTTTTGATCTAGAAGAGAAAGTAATTCTCAAAAATTTCTTCAAAAAACATGTAAATATATTAGAACAGAGGTAGAGACTTTTATATTCTTGCCATCCTTCCAAAAGGGTTCTACTGTAAACATCATATAAAGAGTTGCATTAATAGTACCAGTTGTACAAAGAAAACAGTTTCACTCGAGCTAAAGTTAGAATGTACAATCAGTTTCCCATGATTTCCTGCTTTTAACTGCAGGTCATTTCTTGGATTGCATTCCGTTCCAAGGAGTCAGAAGACTTCACTGTTGCCAATCCTTTCAAACGATTAACATAACTTAAAACACAATAATTTGCCAATTCAACAGAAAGAAATTTTATTCCCTTAATTTTCTGATCCGTCATTACAATTGTTTTTTATAGATAAAAAAAAAAAAAGATCTCGTGAATAGGAAGAATAATAAGTAGGAGAGAGGCAAGCAGTTTTTGCTAGGAACATGAAAAAACGCTACTTATCATTTAATCCCAAATGTATAAGTTTGTCAGAAACTTGGAAAAAGATGAGCAGAAATGAAAATACCATGTTGTGTTTGTCCAACTGTTAAGTAAAGAAATATTCAATAATCACATACAACAGATTGGGATATAAAATAATGAAAGTTTAAGCGAGACTGAATAGAAGTAATTGCCCATATGAATGCATGTATCCATACAAAACGAAATATATGTACCTGTTCATGTAAACTTGATTCATTGACCGATTCTTTATCAAACTGTTTCCTCCTCCCCCTTTCAGGTTCACGCTCTTCCTGTCAGAACAACATATAGAGGTCAGCTAAGGACCTGAATTCAATGTGGAGTGGCATATGTATTATATTAATATATCGTCAGTCAGCTGCATGTCAAATTTTTAAACAATGACAACTTCTGATCACAAAAATACAGACATGGACAATGTGGCACTTTTTGCTGATCTCCTATGGAAATATCTAAGCAAATTAAGAGAATGCTCACTTAAGTTTACCAACCCGAGATAGAAGGTTTTTCTGAGGCAAGCATGGTCATTGATATAATTTTTGTTTCTTTTGTAAAGGAACCATAAGAACAATTAATATTACAATAAATTTCAACAAAACTTGAATATGGAAATATGATTAGTTAACTTTTTGGATTTTAGTTTGAGCTAAAACGGCTTCCATTCACATCAAATCTTCTACCAGAGGAACATGACGGGGTAGAAAGTCTAGATCTTTGCAGGTAACTTCAAACTAGATAAATCTATGATAGTAATGGATAACATAGAGAAAATACAGTAATTGTAAAGTGTAGTTTCCATGCCAAGTCCATCTTTCAAGGCTAACTGCCCACACAACCATCGACTAGAAATGATGCACCAAATGCGCAAAGATCTCACCTTCATGAATGCTGTTGCAACATCAGATGCATTTTGCTTTATCTCCAAATTGAGAGTTGTTTCAGGCACTTCAAATAAAGTATGTGGTGCTTTAATATCTAGATTTGTACTATGCTGCTGGATGGTGATATTGTTTTTTGTAGCGGCACCTGCGTGGTTTTAGAAGTAAAGTAAGCAAGTGTATGCGATGAAAACAAAACCTTTTTAACTTCAAAACATACCATCTGCGTTGATCTGAGAGAATCTTTGTCTCTTAATTGTATAGAATTCCTGAACAAAAAATCTCGAACAATATTAGCAATATTTTCAAATTTCAACACCTTTTCCTAATGTCTAGTTGCTTTATAAAAATAAATAGCAATTCCTCCTGTCGCTCAAGATACTGATTTTGTGGTCAACACAACCAGCCAAAACCAGTACCAATAACAGGCCTTTGAGTAATGATGAAGCAGTTCATAACCTTGGACTTTCATATTTTAAACGACATTAAATTAATTACAGTTACATACTTGGGCAGTGTCGTCCAGAGAACCCTTAGTTCCAAATGCAGCACTATGCACATACAGAAAAAAAAGAAAAAAAAGAAAAGGGGAATGATCAAAATAAAGCCTAAAAAGTTATCAAGTAGTAATCAAGTAGTACAAAATACAATAATGATCGAGAAATATAAATATGTCAAGTACCTTTTTGAAGCACCCTGAGCAAAACTTCCTTTACCTAAAATTATCTTCCCACTTCTGCTCGACTCATTTGCTGGAAACCCCATTTTGTCTGAATTATTGATGCAATTTCTCAATTTATTCAAGTCCTTGTCCTTGGAAAGCTTAGCTTCTTTTTTTTGAATTGTCAATTTGGTATCCTGTCAACATATACATGGAAAATTGAGACCGTATACGACTATTAACTTGTATTTAGACTGACATTAGCTGCACACGATTTTGTATAAATAAAAAGGGGGTCCAACTGTCACTAATGAATACTAGTAATGAATGATTAAGAAAATCTGTAGAAATCATGGCCTCCATAAGGGGTAGGTGATGCCACCCAACCATAACTAGGTACTTGCGAGGCGCCTTTCATAGTTGTGGAATTGAGATTCCCTCCCTGTTTTCCAAAATTTATTTGTCCTTATTCTAAAAACTTATAAGTTAATATTTGATTTCAATTCAACTTATCTAGTTAGTTTACAACAATGAGCATATTGTGTATTTCCATTTTGTGATTAAATGATAATACCGAACAAGGAATTCAATCTAAGAAGCTTGAATCTTATGAAAATAGATAGAAGTCATGATATCTTGGAAAATTATTTTAACAACAAATGAGGGGTATGATTAAACTCGAAAAAAGAAGAAGAATCAAACGGATAAAATTATCTACCAGATAAATATTCTTCTTAGTAACATGAAAATAATAAAATTCAAGAAATAGGGAGCATTTGCATATAACAGAGAGAAAGAGAGACCTGACTAAAAAAGTTGAGCTGGAAGACTTATCAGGAGTCCTGAATTCCCAAGAATTCATCTTTTTATCTCAAGGTTCAGCTTAGCAGCATAAAATAAACCCACCCCCCCCCCCCCCCCCCCCGAAAAAGAAACAATTTGATTTTCAACTTCTTTGATTTATAATTTCTGAAACACAAAAAAAAAAAGATCAATAAATGAAAAAACCTATATATCAAAACCAGCTTCACAATTAATTGACTTAACAATAATTTCGAAATGCTACTAGCATAAATACACAAGTCAAAAAGTATCCACTAAAAAGAACTTATTAACCAATAGAGTTTTCGTTCTTATTTCACCCTTAAAAACAAAGCTTTCTTCCATAAATTCAAACTCACCAAATTCACATAGCATAGCGTTCTCTAATTAAGAATTGATCAAATCTCGAATTTCACTATCTACACCGTACATCATTAAGGTCCTTAATCAGAAACAGTTAAAACAGCAACAATAACAGAAACTTTAAGGCTATCTGTACCCTCTTCAAAGTTATTTGAGAGGACATAAAATTTAAAATAAGACAGCAACCTTGCACAAACGAAGAGAGGAAAAAAATAAATAGAGAAAAGAAAACACATAAACACAAAAGTTATTTCTATCATTAAATTGAAAAATGATTTGCAAGAACAACGTTATAATGTTACGAATCGCATAAATCAATAAGAGAGAAAGAGAGAGAGAGAGAGACCTGAGGAAGAGCGCGCGAAAGGAAGTTCCGTGAGAATACAAAAAGCGGAATTTTGAACCTATATAGTGTTATCTACTGACGGTTCTGATTATCCAGTGACTAAATCTACGGTTCACAAACTATTATTCACGTTACTCCTATTTTATTCAGGATAAGATGGTCAAGAAATTAATTGTTTATTGAGATCCTTTCTGAAAATTAATAATAGAAGTAGTTTTATATTTATCGGGCTCAATTGTTCGTATAAGCTTAAATTGAGAGGATTCGAAATTATAATTTAAATATTATAAAATATGTATTTATTATCAAATTAAATTTGTAAACTTATAGTTGTAAAATTTAAGATATTTTTATTATTTAAGTTTTTATTATTGCACTAAAAATATAATATGTGTGTATTAAATCAAAAAAAAATTAAATTTGAATAAGATAATTCATTCATTATTTATATAGCTCCATCACTGGATATAATATTAAAATTTATTTAGAATGTTACGATGATAATTCTAATTGTTATGAAATATACAGTTATATAAGTATTTCTAGCATATTTTATATTTTTGTAGTTATAATATATATTTATCTTACCATGGGATTATCGTTTAGAATGTCAATATAATGTTTAACATCTTTATTAATTGACAAAAAATGTTTTCAGGGAAGGAATATATGCAATAAATACATTTCAAATTATAATTTTCAAAGTCATAAGTTTGTTGCATATATGTCATTTTTTTTTTTGTAATAAAAAAATACAGTACTCTTGTATGTTTTAAATTTTTTCTTTTTTTTTTTTGTCGAAAAAAAAATGATAAATTCTAAACATTATATATTTAGAGTCATGAACACATTCAAAATAAGATTTGCGCTGGGCTCGGTTTAGCATGATATTTTCAGAAAAGCCTGTAATTATATATTGTAAATAATTTTCAATTTGAAAATTAGACATCCATTATATATTCTGATAATAAATTCAAATTAATTATTAACCTTGATTTTTTTGTCAAATAATTAGAATTAGAGATTTGGAAAATTTAGTTATAATTTTTTTAAATAAATAATATATATATATATTTGAATTCACACAATTTCTTTTTTTATTATTGTCGTAGGAATTCACGCAACGTTAGAATTTTTTATTGATAATTTCACTAGATTTCAATAATACATACTAGATTTGATAACAAGTGCAAAATATATAATTTTTTTTAACAATTAAATCTATTATATTTTAATACTCTCTAACTTTTTATAAAATCTAAAGATAAAAGAAAAGTAAAATAATAGTTTTATTTTTATTTTATTATATTAGTATGTCGACAAACGTATTTATAATATACACAATTTATTTTTAGATTAATTAAGCACATTTAGTTATAAATATTCACAAATAGAAATGAGTCTACGTTGTTACGCTTATAATAAATTTAATTTATATACTGTGTAAATAAATAATAATAATAGTAATAATAATGATAAAAAGTATTATTTCCATTAACGAGTCTAGTTGTGACTCACGTCTCAATGCTGACATGGCAAGTTCCAATTCGATTTGAAATAATAAAAGATATTGACTCAAAGTATCCAGATTGGAAAAGAATACTATATCAATTTTCTAAGCATACAAACATGTGGGAAGATCCCTGTTTTGTTGCAACTTGTACATACGGCCAAAAGGCACACCAAATAATTTTAACAAAATACTTTTATTTATTGCAAAAATCAAGCCCAAAACTATATTACACGCAAAGACAAAACACAAAATTTTCTATATACAAAGTAGTTTAAACTCTAATTCATGTTCTGAATTTATTTTAAGAAAACTATAGCTAATTGTTAGTATTACAATATCAATTGCTATGAAATTGATTTTCTTGTGTAAAAGATACTCAGGTTTTTGTAATTAATTATAACTTTGAAATAAAATAACATATATAACCAAAATTCAAGCTGAATGTTTAATATTAGGATTTTCAGTAGACTTAAATAGTTTTATTTATGAAAATTATGGAAGTCTCGATTTCAAATTTTAAATTATTATTTATTAAAATTAATAATAGTTTTATTATTTTGTACTTTTAAGTAGTAATGTAACAGACTATCTAAGCTTCCAAAAGATGGCAGAATTAACTTGAAATATATTATACCTGATATCAAGTTCTAATTAGTGATTCAGTTGGATTATCTTCCTAAACAGTCACACTTTGTTTTTTTTTTTTTTTTTGGTATTAACAAAAATCGGAAAAGAAAGTCTGAAAGTGAAGGGAGGGAGGGAACACTGAATAGTGATTGTTAGTCCGATTTTCCAAAAGCAAGTCAGTCAGTCAGTCAACAATCTATTAATCCAATCTTCTCTTTTACCTTTATCAGTAAATATAATAATTAAAAAAATATGATCTGTTCTGTTCTCAATTCTTTAATGATTCTTCTCTTTCCTCATTGGACTTCCGAGAAAGGACAGTAGTTTCTGTGCTCTTCCAGCTTTCATTTTTTGTCAGTTGAAAGGACAGGGGAATAGAAAAGAAACAATGTGTGGGTTTCAGTCATACCCCCACACTCTTCATTCTCAGGAGCAGCTCCTCTATTTGCTTTGAGAAAACACTTCCTTTTTTTTTTTTTTTTTTTGGAAAAGGTGGCATTTTTATGGTGGCACCCCATTCTCGGTTGCAAATGGTTCTTGAATATTTTCTTTAACAAGGTTTGTGGGTGCCTTTGATTTTCAGTTTTCCTTCATGGAGGTTTGCTGTGGTTATGTGATTTTTGTTTATTTTCTAGTTGTTCTTTTTAGGTTTATGTTGTTTCCTGATTTGTTTTGCTTTATTTCTTTTCTTTCAAAATGCCGTTTAAGTTCTTGGTGCTGTTTGTGTTGACTTTATGCTGTAATTGGCCATGGGTGTTCCTTTTAGCTAGGGAAGTTTGTGTCTTTGATTCTCAGTTCTATATAATAGGTTCCCTTTGTGTCTAGCGTATAGCTTTAATTTCATTCTGTTCTTTGTTGGGTTTGAATTATTTTCAACACCTGCATCTCTTGATTTTTTTTCCCATGCATCTCTTGATCTGTCTTGCATTTTTGTGACCATTTTTATTTAGTTATTTGATTGTTTTGTTGAGAACAGTAGTTTATTGCCTTCTACTTGTTGGGTGTTTTATTGCACCTGATCTGCCTCCCTGAAATTCTGAAGGGCCTTAACAGTGTATTCTCTCCCTGACCTCAAAATGCTCTTGTAGCTCTTAAGAAAGGGAACACTTCAAGATTTCTTTTTGTGGGGTCTGGGACATAATTTGCTCGGTCATCAATATTCTCATCTTTGAGTCATTGGTGATTCCAGCAATTAGGATCGAGAAACAACAATTTTGTCACACAGAATGAAGTAACATAAGCACTGGAGTTCCCAGCTCCCTTTTCCCTAGATTCATTTTTTCTCTCTAAGTTTATACACTCGTCAAAACTAGATTACCTATTTAGGAGATGCTATAGGGCATTCTTTTTTAATTGAGATTTATAACATTTAAATCCTTTCCCTCTCTTACTGTGACATTATTTCATGCTGCTCTAATTTATTTGTGAGTTGGCTTACTTGATGAGTTTGCTCACTTATGTGCAAAAGAAGCACAACTTGGAAAGGATCCATTAACAATAAAGAAGTAAATCTAATATAAGTAAAACAAATGCATTTGCAGAACATAGTTGTGGCTTCAATTGGTTATGAAATGAGGGAGAGTTGACTGAAATTGAAATAGATGGTAGTGCGCAACCAAGCTCTACTGATATGGTAAGAAAGAGGGCAAATAATGCAATTTTGATAATATTGCTAGTAGAATGGGAGGGGAAAATATTGTGTTTAAAGTAGTAGTAGGGATAATGGGGCCAACTAGGTCATTCTTGTGGACCATAAGGGCGGGTTAGATTTTTTATCTGGATATGTTAATCTTTTGATAGATGATTATTTATATAAAAACTTCCAAAAAAGTTGTGCTAAAGATGCTTGGTATCTTGCACTTAAGAGATAGAAATGGTCAAAAGAAGTAAAGCTTCAGCAATTCACTACTGCCGTACATGGAAGCACTGTGTGCCACCCACAGTTTGTAATGACTTGGCAATTTGAATTCTATGCATTTTGTCCTTAGCTTGAGGCAGTCATAAGGTCTGGTTGATATGGCGTCCAACAAATCACTACCTGGCATTATAGTGAAAATTGCTTTGCAATATGACAGAAATAAGACATGTACATCTGGTCAGATTTAACTGTTTTAGGATCCTAATAAAATGACCCCACCAGACAAGATAAAGATTGTTTCCCTACCAATGTACAATTTTAAAGTGGAAAGATGCTATCCAATCCAATCAATCACATGCATACAGTCCCATTTCGCCTCTTGATTTCAAATTAGTACACCTCATACTACCTTGCAAAATCCAAATTTTAGCCTTCAGGGAGTTACCTAGTTCATTTTTCTAAGGAGGAAAAAAATGTCAGCAGTAGCATGTCTCAGGTGGTAAACGAGTGGATATGAGTGAAGCATGACTTAGATTTAAATTTGGCATTGTAAAAGATGTTATTTCTTGATCTTTTTATGAAAACTTCTAGTTACTGTCCACACAGGTTACTCAGGGAATAATCTACACTACGGGGAGTTTATTCATAAGGACTAACTTGGTAGATTATTATCTTGTGTCTGATGTTAGTAGGAGAAGTTTTCTGATCAGGCAGACCTGCCTTTTTCAATGTGATTCGTGTGCCAGTGTTCAAGCTACAATCCAGGTTCTATCAACTAATTAGAGGAAAACTGTATGCTTTGGTTAGAAACTGTGCTGATACATAATCTTTACATTTAATTTAATGTTAACGTTTGAAGCATTTGTGAATCACCTCTTTACTGATGTAAGTATCATGTAGTCAGTGATGAGTGTCAGTGTGCTGTTACAGATCTATGAGTTGTGCACTTATACCATATTTATGCCATTTGGCTATGTGAAAACATTGGAATGCTGAGATGTTTTATCTTCTATTTGCATTGAGAAATTGTTTTTCCATTAATGGGTGTGTTCAAAGAGTAAATGGCAGTGAACAGAAATGACAAGGATGTCCAAAATGAACTACATATTTTATATATAGAATCATATTTGTAATTGTACTGTTTTAGGATTCTTAACAAGGTATGAATTGGTTGATATTGTGTTTTGTATATTTGCAGGTCAGAACTAGGTAGACTTACTTCTGCTTTCCCCCTTAAAACATGAAAAGTGGACCAAAACATGGGTGGCATTCTGTTATGCCTCTTCGTTTCAGGGGCAAATCAGCCACTAGCTTTTGCATTTTCCCAAAAGTTAAGTCACAAGGCTATAACCCAGGCAACTCACCTGTCTATCTGAATGTGTACGATTTAACAACCATTAATGGTTATGTCTACTGGGCAGGCTTTGGAATCTTTCATTCTGGGGTGGAAGGTTAGATTTATTATACATTGCTCTTGATCATGAATAGAACTTTTCGTTATGGCAGACTGTTACAAACTGTAATCTTCTAGGATCATTGATCATCTTATGTTCTGCATTGTCGTCAAATCTCAATTGAAACTCATCCCTCTTGAATATGTAAATGCGCAATCTGCCATTGTTGCTATTTCTGTAAATCATGATCTCAGGATGATGCAAGTGCTTTCCTGATTGTCTGTGGATGCTTACAGTTCATGGAGTAGAATATGCCTTTGGAGCCCATGACTATCCATCAACTGGTGTCTTTGAGGTTGAACCTCGACAGTGTCCTGGTTTCAAGTTTAGGAAATCAATATTCATGGGGACTACATGCTTAGATCCATTCCAGATTAGAGAGTTCATGGAACGACAATCTGCAAATTATAATGGTGATACCTATCATTTGATTGTTAAGAATTGCAACCATTTCTCTGAGGATATATGCTACAAGCTGACTGGGAACTCAGTACCAAAGTGGGTAAATCGACTTGCAAGAATAGGTATTTGACAGTACTTCCCTTAACAGTATATAGTTATTTTGAGTATAAATTCTTTAGTTCAATATACTGTATGCACATGAGCTTCAACTACTTCACATCTGAATTATCAAAAAAATGTAAAAGATTATGGTCAAGTTTCGTAGATTTTGCCTATCCTTCTTCTTATTCTACTCCTGAACATTGACTGAAGATATGTTACTTCTTTCCCTTGATGGCTTCAAATAGAAGTTCTATTATACTCATTGTAGGGCTACATTTCCATCTTTATCTTCTCCATTTGAAAGTTACTGTATTGGTAACTGCACTAATTTTAAACTCATACCATCTTCCTTTAGGTTATCTATGCAATTGCATACTTCCAGAGACCCTTAAGGCTACCACTGTAGGACATGATCCTAATTTCCAAGAATCTGATAATGAAAAGAAGAGACTAAGAAGTGGCTTCAGCTGCTGGTCATCAATCTCAATGCCTCAGAGGGAAGTATCTTTGTCTTCATTGTTTCTACACTCTCACTATAAAGGATGCCTGCCACCATGGGAGTTAAAGAGATCTATAAAACGCTCATTGAAGGAAGGGTAATAAGGCATCATTAATGTGTCCTTTCACTTAATTGGAAGATTTTCAGTTGCCTGTCTTGCAATTTTCAGCAGTTGGGAAACATCAACAATTTTCTATCATCTGCAATCCTATTGGAAAGTAAAAATTTGTACAAGTTTCTTCTTCTGCAATGTCAAGCACCAGGGGTTTCACACTTCTCATTGTGCTTCCGCTAAGCTGCATCGTTGGCAATTGCTTGCTGTTATTGTGGAATTGAATTCTGATGTGCATTCATATTTTCCGTAGCTGGAGGAGAACCAATATAGATTATTCTATTTTTCTATTCGAAGTGGCCTAAGCTTTTAACATTGCTGTGCTCTGACTACATTTTGTAGAAATGCCATTTCTTTGGCTCAAAAAAGTACCTTCTTTCTTGCCTTGATTTGCATTTATATTTGTTGCTTATTCTTAAAATCTACTCTCAGTATCTTAGCAAAGCAAGCCAATTCAGTTGCATTATGTAACAATTGCTCAAGAAAAATGAAAGAAAAATATACTGATGTTTGGTCGATCTTTGTGGCCTTTATTCAGTCGTACAGTTTTGTTGTTTGAGCTTGATATATTTCTTTTGTTGATAACCAAAAGAAGAAAGTTATTGAACTTCTTCATACTTCAAAACGTAGGCCCCTAACAGAAAACAAGAAGAAATCAAGAGGGTCAAAAAAACTTCGCCTTCAGATAGATCCTTTAATCTTAATTGATAAAAAAAGCTGTTGATTTTGTCACCAGTTACTTCTGAAGTAAAGATGAAAATCATCAAGCAATTTGATCAATTTGTGCCTCTTGGTTTTAGAACTGATAGATGAGAAATGAAAAGATAAAAGTTGCAAGTTCGGCCAAAATTAACCATGTAATAGTTACCTTTAAATGATTACAACTCCATGCACGCACAAACACGCAGAGATTATCAAAATTAAACTAGCAGTTACATGTACTTCTATACTTTTTTTTTTTTGAGCAATAACTACTTGCAATTTCATGATCTCTAAACCCGCTCTTTATTATCTACAAAACGGCAACGTTTAAGAAAGAGCAGTATTTTAGAGACAAAATGCCAGCAAGAACAGCTAAGAAGAATAAAGTCAACAGCCTCAAAGCTCAGGTGCCTAATTTTTGATTTTCCATGTCTGTCTGTTCCTCCTACTTCTTGTCATTTCCAAGTTGTTTGACTGATATTGAACTCAACATCTTTTGTCCATTCTTGCAGTTGCAACAATTCTTTATTAGTTTTACAGTTCGAAAGCTTATAGAAACCCAGAATTCTTGTCCAAGATTCTGACTTTTAGAAAGCCCATATATAATACTTGATATGGGTAAGGGTGGTGGATGTGTACCTAGCAAGAAAAAGTTTCCAGTGTCTGATCAAGATCCTCCACTACCAGAAAGAAGCCCTCCTATTCTTGCTCAAAACCAAACCCAAATCACCAATACAGCAATCCCTTCTCAAAATAGCACCAGCCAAACACTTAGTAAGCTTAAAATTTTTATCATATTTTATTCAATGTATGGCCATGTGGAGTTATTGGCAAGAAGAATGAAAAAAGGTGTGGATTCTATTGATGGAGTTGAAGGAGTTTTGTACAGAGTACCAGAGACATTGCCATGGGAGATTTTGGAGCAAATGAAGGTGCCCCCTAAAGGAAGTGAAGTCCCGTTTATATCAGTTAATGAGTTGGTCAATGCTGATGGATTCTTGTTTGGATTCCCAACAAGGTTTGGATCTATGGCAGCTCAGATGAAGGCATTTTTTGACTCCACTGCTGAATTGTGGCTGGAGCAGAAGCTAGCAGGAGTTCCTGCTGGGTTCTTTGTTAGTACTGGCACGCAGGGGGGCGGACAAGAGACCACAGTGTAAGTATAGGAGTACTAATTTCTTATGTTGTTGGCCGTTTGCTAGATATATTGGTTTTTATATTTTCTGTTGATGATTTCTTTTGGTTGAATTGGATGTAGATAGTTACTTAACTGAGATATTTTCTTTTCTCGATGAACCAAATTATTTGATTTTGTTTAGGATTTGAAAAGATTACATCCTCTCCATGCCCTATATTGGATTATAATGGGAGAAAATAGAAAATGTAAATGAGTGTGGACATTATTGTCAAGTGAAAAAAAAATGTGTGTGAGCATTTGTTTATATTGAAGTAAATGTTAAGAGAAATGGCATATGTTCTAAAGATTGGAAAGACACTTTAGCATATTAGACATGAATCTTTATGTCTAACAAAAACAAAGTGGATTAATCTTTAAAATTGCTACAAATGACCTATGGGTATGTGAGAGTAGAATGAAGTAATATATTTATGTTCTCCGGATAATAGATTGGTAGAAGTATTATTTGCTTAGTGTCCCAAAGAAAAAGTTCAATTCCCTGTGGGTATTATTAAGCAAATAGAAAGTATATTCACTTTTTAATTTCTAGAAGTGACGTATATCATTTTGAAGTAGGAAGTATATGTTTTCACCAACTGCTTTGCAAAAAAAATATCATTCTAGTATCAGGTGCAAATCTCACCTTTTTCGTATGAGAATTGAGCAGTTTTGATGATAGTGTCTGGGTTTTACGCCCTGATTTGGTTTATGATTCCTGATAAAATTCTTATTTGGTGAATAGATAAATGTTATGGCATTATTTAGCTTTTTTTTTTTTTTTGTTTTTCAAAGTTATCATTTTCTCAAAATGATTTCCATCAACAACAAAGGGGATCCTCATCATGGAAAAGTAGCCTTTGACTGACTGTTAGCTTCTTGCTAAGCATAGTAGTGATCAAATGACATGAAGATGTGCCGTGAAACTTTTTACCATTAGGATTCCTTGAATTTTATCGGGTCAGGGCACAAGAATGGATGCCTAAGCTGCTTCTATCTGAAAGCATACTGAGAAGCCAAATAATGGTTTATGCTGTGATTTTTTGCTGGATTAATCATGTCACTAGTATTGCTTTCTAGCATGCTGGTCCTTTTTTTTCCATTGAAGATATTACTTTCAAACTATAATGCTATTATACTATTTTAGTACCTAGGCCTGCTACTTAATGGACCCGAAGAAAATCGTTGCTTATTGTTGTTTATTTTCTTTTGGAGCATCCAAGTAAGCTGTGTCGCCATTTGCATTCGCATTTCTCTTACTTTTCTTTTTTTATCTAGTAATTTAGAGTAATCTAAAGATGAATTTTAATGCAACTGCATACCCAAGGTTCGAGCTCGAGACTTTTTAGTTAATCTAGAAAAATTCTTACCATCTCATCTACACGCTCTTGATAATGTCTCTTACTTCATTTGTCAGTCTTTTCCATCTTTGCTTGTCAGGAATTTTCGAAAATTCTGAGTTTGAAAACCATAACATACTGATAGATATCTAATTTCACATTTCTTGTTTATACTGTTAATACCATTGAAAAAGTTGAAGGAAAAGTAAATGATGTCAGCTTATTCGAGTGTAACTTCTTCCTTTCGCTCTACAGCATTGACAAATTGCATTTGATTGACTTATTTTGTTTGTATTGCAGCTGGACAGCAATTACTCAGTTAGCTCACCATGGGATGCTCTATGTTCCCGTTGGCTATACCTTTGGAGCTGGAATGTTTAGAATGGATTCCATTAGGGGAGGGTCTCCTTATGGTGCCGGAGTCTTTTGTGGAGATGGCTCAAGACAGCCAACTGAGACAGAGTTGGCTCTTGCTGAGCATCAGGGAAAATACATGGCCACAGTAGTCAAGAGATTTGCTAAACCTTTATCGCTTGTACTGGGTAACACCCATACCTAATGCTAATAAAGCCAGCATTAACTTGTATATGTACCATGTCTCTGTGCTTTTTGTGCATGTTTTCTCTTTTGTGTCAATAGAGGCCACGTCTTAGTATAGCTAACCGAGGAGCTTATGATTTTGTAGTTTAATATGTTTGTACTTAAAATTTTTATCACTTGTTGGCTTCTTGCTCCTTATTGCTTCCCAATTTGTATATGGTTTGAAACTGTCATTTGTTGTATCTGTTTCATTTTCATGTAAATCATTTGATGTAATGCCATATTGATCAATAAATAATGTGCGGTTCTGTTTTTCTTTTCCAAAATATTTCTTCTATTTCCTGTACTTGATGGATTTCTTGCTTAACCATACCCAAATATGCTTTTCTATTTTAAAATTTGCCGCATTCCTAGGCCCTGTACAAGTATGATTATATATGCAAATGCAAACACAATACAAGAAAACGAATATCTAAGAGCACTAAATCTATCCGATGATTGTCTGTATCTCCTTTCACTAAATCTGGAAGATTACCAGTTACCCACTTTGCAGTTTCTGCAGTTAGGAGATATCAACAATTTCCTGTCATCTATGATCCTACTGGAAAGTAAATTTACAAGTTTGTTCTTTTCGAAACATCAGCAGCAGCAGGGGCTTCATACTTCTCTTTTTGCTTGCAGTAAATTTACCATTCATAATTACGTAATTGGAGAAGAACCGATGCAGCTATTTTGTTTCTGTTTGAAATCCCCCATTGGCGTGCACTGACTACACTAGAAATGCCATTTCTTTGGCTCTAAAATCTCTTCCATGTTGCGTTTATTCAGTATGTGTTTGCTTATATGATTATAGCAGAGAACAATCAGCCAACACAATTGCATCCTGTAACAATTGCTCGTGAAAAACGAAACTTATTCATACTCTGAAGATAAATAATGACTTTACACTTGAAATTCACTTGCAGTTGCATAAGTTGATCGACTTCTATCTGAAACCTGCTGTTTACTAATTTCGTAAACTATCAACAGCGCTCTTTATGGATGCACGATATAGGAAGATCGACATTACAAGAAGAATACTACTGTATGGACAGAATGCCAGCATGCACAGCTAAGAAGAAAAGTGAAGTCAACAGCCTCAAGTACACAGGTTTATGTTTGATTCTTGATATCCATTTCTATGTAATACTTCTTGGTTGGGCTAATTATTGCCATTTACGTTGTTTATGCTAGAGGATGTCAGAATTCAATGCTGTTGCAAACATTCTTCGGTTACTCTCACAGTTGAAACTTTTCTGCAGAATACAGAGACCAAACTATTCATGCTCAAAATTCCATAATTTATTGAAGAGTCATAGTATAGAAGGTAAAAACTTTTTTTGATTTTTCATGTGGGAAAGAGCGGTGGTTGTGTACCTGGCAAGAAAAGGCTAGATTTTATACGGGTAAAGTCCTTTTTTTTCTTTTTCCATAGTGGTGTATTCCAGCTTGGCCATATTAATCATCCCGACCCTCCTGAAATAGACTGGAAACCTCAAAAGGAGATGGCGGGAAATGCCGCCCCGGGTTCAAGTTGTACGTCTCATTGGCATATGGGGTAAAATCTTTGTTATTGCTACCCAGACCAACGACACGTCGTAGCTGAATAGACGACACCCGGGCACGTCCTCACGCCCGACGCGCCCTCAAACAGAGTAGAAATATTAATAGAACCCCGCAAGATTTCTCACTCCACAGTGGCACTCTCTAAAACCCCAAATCTTAATTAAAAGAAAAGAACAAAAAATGAAAATGTCAAAAAATGTCATAATCTTCTTGATTTCAATACTTCAGTTTCTTCCTTTTCACTGCAATTCCTTCAATCCAGAATCTCCAAAAGATGGACGTGTCCTCGTTATATTAGACGATTTTGCAATCAAATCATCACACTCTCTATACTTCAATTCCCTAAAATCTCGGGGCTTCAATCTCGAGTTCAAGCTCGCTGACGATCCTAAGATCGCACTCCAGCGTTACGGCCAGTATTACTACGATGCTTTAATTCTCTTTTGCCCATACGCAGAACGTCAGTTTCTCATTTATCATTTTTTTTTTCAATTTTATTAATATAGACAATGGCAATTACTTATTACTTTATTGTTGTGTTTCTTTTTCCTTTTACTTAGGGTTTGGTGGATCGATTGATCAAGGTGCTATTTTGAGTTTTGTTGATTCTGGTCGTGATCTGATAATTGCTGCTGATATTAATGCTTCTGATTTAATTCGTGATGTTGCCACCGAAACTGGCGTTGATTTCGATGAGGTTTGTTTTACCTCTCTTTTACTTTTAATGTTATTAAATTTTAGGTCTAATAATTTTTTTTTTTTTATTTAGGATCCTTTGGCAATGGTTATTGATCACACTAGCTATGCTGTTTTGGAGACGGAAGGAGATCATACATTAATTGCTAGTGATGATTTTATTGACTCTGATGTTATATTGGGCAGCAACAAAATTGAAGTAAGTAAATTATTACTAGTCTAAATAATCTGCACGTTGCTAGAACCTTCTTGTTTAAGTATTTCGATTACAATCAGTTTTTGTTAATGTTCGTGTGCAATTCAGAGTTAATTGCAATTTCAGTAGTTAGAGAGTTTTATGATGTGATTTCTGATTGATTCTCTTATGAACTTGTTACAGGCTCCCGTGCTTTTCCAGGGGATTGGTCATACATTAAATCCTTCCAATAGCTTGGTAAGATATGCCTTCATTTGTTCAGTTGTGGCAGCATCTGTAACTTAAGCGATGTTATTTCAACTTCACGTTTTGATCTATATATCCCCATTTTTTCAGGTGTTAAAAGTTCTCTCCGCTTCTCCTTCATCCTATTCGGCTAATCCAAAGACCAAGTTGTCGAGTCCTCCATCACTTACTGGATCTGCTATCTCTTTAGTGTCAATTGTGCAGGTATAACTTCTTACTCTTCCCTTCTCCATAAGTTGTATTAGCAACTTGCACAGTAAGTTTATGGTTTTTGTGTTGTATACTTTGTTGAAGTATCTCCCAACTACTGTTAAGAATATTTGAATGTATACGAGGTTTGAAATATTTTTGGTGTAAATAAATTGTGATGAAACAACAGTTTTTCTTGCTTTGGTACCTTCACTATGATGAGCCTTTTTGTGTGTGCTGTTTTAAAGTATGAATGAGGCTAAATGTTCTTTTATTGCAGGCAAGAAATAATGCCCGAGTTCTGGTAGCTGGTTCATTAAGCATGTTCAGCAATCGGTATGTAGTCGTTGCTTTTTGTACTCCTTAATTAGTGCTGAATTTGCTGAAAATTTGGGGTCATTTCCAGATTCCTTAGAAGTTGGGTACAGAAGGCAGGGAGCTCAACGAGGTGAGTGAAGCTCATTTATCTTTGTCATTGTTTAAATATGTGACAGGTTGTTTTTTAATCTAAAACTTAATTTTACCCTCAATATAGAAAACATGAATTTCTTAACTATCTTTTTATGCTATAATTGCTCAATCACACTTCTACTATACGTCACTTGAAATCTAAGGCTCTCTGGTCTAACATCAGCCCAAGGATGTTATAGTACCCTTCCTTGTTTCCTTTTCAGTATTTCTGCACCAACATTTCTAGCAATATAGACTTGAATAAGTATAATCATTACCATTGTTGAATCTCTCGGATACTACTGATGCTTGTTCCACTCCAACAAAAGTCTGAATTAGACAGTTTTTTTCTTTCCTAATTTGTGTTCTTTTCTTTAACTATGACAGACATGAGAGATCTGGTAATGAGCAGTTTTTGACTGAGCTCAGCAAATGGGTTTTCCATGAAAGAGGCCATCTTAAGGTAAGGCATAGTTTTCAGCTCTTTTTTTTATCATTTCTTTATATTTTTTAATATCATTATGTCCAGATGTTGTGTAAGAAGTAAGCATTGCTGTTCACTAACTCATTAGTTGTCATCTGTACTGCTGAGCCTCAGGTACTACTGTTGGATATGTATCCATGTCTGATGATACATTTGATGCTTTCACAATTTTTCCTTAGATTTGGAGAATCATGCTCATTCAGTTATATCTGATACATTGTTCAATTGTCTCTGACCTTTGGGTATTAGGGTAAATTGAGGAGTCAGAGCAAAAAGCCTTGATGTGTTGAATGCTTACATTTTGGGCATCCATGTGACACCAATGTTGAGATGTTTTATGATTTACAGGCTGAAAATGTTAGATACAAAAAAGTTGGGGAAGGAGATGAACCAGCAATGTACAGAATCAATGATGATTTGGTAATATCTTGTTTTTTTTTCCTCATTGCACTTAATTCTTGTTTTCTCATATATTCTGACCGCATGACGGGAAAATGATTAACTGGAAAGTGTTTTGACTTTGCGGTACAGGAATACTCAGTGGAAATTTATGAGTGGTCAGGAACAAACTGGCAACCTTATGTAGCAGATGACGTTCAATTACAGTTTTACATGATGAGCCCCTATGTTTTGAAAAACTTATCAACTGACAAGAAGGTACTTTACTTGATTATTGGACTCATGAGTACGTGACTTTGCTATGATCTGTTATTAAAGTCTTAATTTATTTGATCTTGCAGGGTCTCTATTATACTGCTTTCAAGGTTCCAGATGTCTATGGGGTTTTCCAGTTCAAGATAGACTATCAAAGACTTGGATACACAAGCTTATCCTTGTCAAAGCAGGTATATGCTTGCTCATTCATCACGAATAATGTGTTCAACCTACCTTCTTTTTTTTAATTTCATTGCTAATGTCAATACATGCCAGTTTTTGATGATGATGAATTTTTCAGCACAAAAGAATCTAATTGCAATTTACCACTTCATAGACTCTGTTGTGAATTGTGTCGAAATTAATCACTGATTTTGAAGTAAAGCATCAGGTACAATACTGGGATTCAGATCCTTGGATTACTGAGAACCAACAAACTAAACTAAAGAAGCCCCTCTGCTTTTATTGTGGCCTTTCTTAATAGTCTCTATTGCTGATTTAGTCATTCAAATATCTTCAAGTCTCTTATATCTTTGCAGTACTGTTCATTTTTTGTGTGCATGTGGTTGGGTTTTGGACATCTTGTAATGATAATTATTGATGTTAACATTTAACTTGTGTAACTTTATGTTTTCAAACACTAAATTAAAATAAGTTAATAAAAAGATACTTGCATTTTAAATTAAATGATTTTAACAATAATTATGTTCATTGTGATGCATCAGATGGGTGTTATGTTTTTTGTAATATAGCTGCTAATGTTGAGATTTTATAAAATGACTAGCAGATTCCAGTCCGTCCCTATAGGCACAATGAGTATGAAAGATTCATTCCTGCTGCTTATCCTTACTATGGTGCAGCATTTTCTATGGTATGTTTCACTGCCTCTCAATTCCTGATCCAAAAATTCATGAGCTCTATGGAAAGCCATGGGTATTTTGTATACCAGTGGTTTGTTAGACTCCTTGAGATCTTCTGTCAATATCTCGAAACTCAAAACTAAAAATGCTAGAATTAGTCTTTAGAATTTCAGATTTTGTTCGACTCATAGTGGCCCTAGACCTGTTTTGACCTGAAATTTTCAGGCTGGAAATGGAGTAATTTTTATGCTTATTAGTTTTGCAAAGCTTGATATCCATTCAAAGCTTATATTAGATTTGCTCATTTGTGAAATCAGCAACTGCATCCATGCAAAAGATATGACTATTTCCTAGGGAAACATTTTTGTTCAGAATACTATTTTTAGATTTATAATTATATGTTGAATCTATCTCTTCAGTTAGCGAAATTACTGGTTTCTTTATTTCTTTTGAGTGTCAGCTTTAGCTTAGAAAACTATTTCAGGTTTATGATTTTATTTTTGTGGTATTTTGATGTGTTCTCCCATTTCTGTGGTTCCTGGTGGGCAGATGGCTGGTTTCTTCGTTTTCACTGTAGTCCACCTCTACAACAAGTAGCTGGAACATTCTTGATGGACCAGACGAACTTCTGCGGGCCCTCCCTCAATCCTGCATCCTCCTCAAACCCTTACTCTTCACCTCCAGCTTGAAGAAATGGATGTTACAGAAAAAAGAAGAAGAAAAGAAATGGAAGAAGAGAAGGGAAGGACATGAACATTGTGAATGTGAGGAATTTTGATTTAGCAAAGCCTTATAGGATGCTAATGATGACGCGCTGATTTTTTTTCTTTCCCTGAACAATGAATGCATTTAATGGCCCTCTCGCTCTCCAAGGAAAATTATAATAATATCTAATTTCTGAGATATTGTTTGGTACGTATTCAAGTCTCTTTTCAAAATCAAATTTGTCATTTGCTTTTATAAAATCGACGGGAAAATGTCATTACGGCCAATAAAGAATTAAATTATTAAATTGTCAAAATTAAAAGAAATAATTATATTTTTAGTGTCTCCAAACTTAAAAGGGAGAATTAAGTGTTGCAATTTGTATAAAAATAATAATAAGAGATAACTGAGTGATAATTTGTATAAAAATAATAGAATGATGTTTAACAAAGTGTTGTTTTTTCATTTTTTTTTTAAATTTTTATATAAAAATTATTGAATATAAGAGAGTAAAAATTGTTAAACATTAAAAATTAAAATAAATTTATTAGTGATACAGTCTTAAAATAAATTTTATTTTATTTAACTCTTTTTTTTCTAGTCTCTATTAGTAGTCAATTTAATAATTCTAAACTCTTTTTTAATCTCTATTAATTTTTAATTTAATAGTTTTAATTCTTAATTTTTAATTTATAAATCTTAATATTTATTGTGCTAAAATAACTTAATAAAAACACATCTATATAATTTGGATAAATTTATTATTTTATTATTTTTACAATATATTTATTATTTTTATCTAATTTAACATAAAAATTAATATCGATATTTATACCATATGATAATGCTAAAAAATGCTATTTTATTAGTAACACAGTTAATTGATAATTTTAAAATTAAAGTTCAGAAGAGCTCATCTCATAGATGCAAATAGGTTATACGTTTGTAGCCATTACCAATTGTTTTCCTGGCGCTTTTGTATTAACTCAGCGCAAATAAACTATCAAAAAACACTTTAAAACAATTAAAACAAATTCCTAGTTAGAGCAAAACGCAGTTTTCAGAGGATTCAGGGAATTGCAGAGAAATGAGTTTCCAATCAACTCTGATTTGAAGTCCGATCATGTTCCGTCAAAATAAAAATATTGGTTCAATTTGCCCAAAGATTTTCTTTTTATTTTCTAAATCAAAGATCAGTAAAATATGTTCATAAAGTAAATAAACAATCACAACAACAACAACAACAAAAAGACTCTTGGATTGGATGGTTGCAGAAGTTGCAAAACATTTGAAATCCATAGCCAAGAGTATTGAATATCAAATTTAGGTGGAAAAACAAAATGACAGGGAGAGTATCGCTTCGAATAAAGATAGCATGTAAATGCTAGTAAAAACAAAAAAGAGAGAGTTTTGAAGCAATGTTATGTATGGCGAAGTTACTAACAAATGCCTTTCAAAGCAATCTCAAACAGAAAAGAAAAAGGCATTATCAGCGAAACTTCCAGCATTATTATCGGCCTCCCATGAATCAGAAAAGCACTTAAATACTCAGCTTATCTGGGATTATGAAGACCATTAACCACCATAAAATAATGAAAACCTTTACTTCAACAAACCCCACATATCGGAACTGCATCTTAACTCATTTTTCTTCGCTTCTCTGGCTGCTTACTTCTCTGCCTGCTTGCTTCTATTTATAGTTAGGGTACAGCTGCTCTCCGTATTCGATCTCCTTTTTTTTTAAAGAAAACAAGTTTAGGGCCCCGATTCTTCAGTTTTATGACAAATGGGTTGAAGTACTGACCCAGCCCAACTCAAACCCTAACCAGACTGGACTAATGATGACACGATATTATCGTCGCGCCATTGCCAGACAAGAATGAGCTATGAGATTAAGAGCCTTTTTTTCTTTTTTTTACCAATGCATAAAGTTTCATGCTCGCTTCTGATGAAACTGAATTGTAACTAAGGGTAATGAAAAAGTTACTTTTAGTTAAGAAATGCTACTTGTAAAGTTATAGGTCTAAAATTTTATAGCTAAGAATTTTACGCTCTCCCAAATGATGGCACAGTAAATTTTACTTATTGTGCCATCCTTATTAAAATATTATTAGAGACCCCACTCTTTGGTTCAGTTGATAATACAACTGGTTAAGGCTGAGCAGTGATCGGTCTGATTCGATTATCTATAAATCACCAGTACCATACAAAATTCTGATTCTTTTAAAGTTGAAGGTATACCATACCATATTGTACCAATTTTTACGGTTAAATACAGTTCGGTTCGGTGCTATTTTCAGTTCTAAAAAATTTTAAAAACACAATTTTAATCTTATCTTTAATCAAATATATTTAGAAAAAATAAAATTACCAACTTAAAGAAAGTAGCATGAAAATATGAATTAGAATTGCAATCATATTCTTGAACAACATGTTTTACAATTCAGTTACTTGTAAATATAATAATTCATTCAATGTTCAAATATAAACTATTAAAATATATGTTACTGCTAGCATAAAAATATTTTACAGATGGCAATCATTAAAATAAAATATTTTTCGTAGTTACAGCTAACAATTTACCCAGCAAAAATAAAAGTAAAAAAGTAAAAAAAAAAAAATACCCAAGACTGAGTAATGACAGCACAGTTATGAGAAAAGAGCGCTAAAGAGGAAGACATCTACGCAAGCCAATTCTTGCTTCTGCCTTTCTGCGAGCCAATTATGTGTGGTGCTAAAGAGGAAGATGTCTAGGGAGCCAATTTCTTCCTTCTTCCTTTTGATTTTCTGTCCAGAAATTTGCCTCAGGGATTTTATCTTTCTGAATTGAAAATTAAGAGGTGCGGCAGTGTGTTCTAAATAGGAAGACGTCTACGTGAGCTAATTTCTTCCTTTTTCCTTTTGATTTTCTGTCCATAAATTTGCCTTGGGGATTTTGTATTTCTAAATTGCAAAATGGGAGGTGCGGCAGTGTGTTCTAAAGAGGAAGACGGTGTGTTCAAATTGTTAGATGTAGCCTTGTAGTATATGGTAAGAAAAGATGTTAGAGTTAAGTTAGTAGATAGTAAATTATAAATTTAGTATTAGAGTAATGTATATTAGTATCAGTATACTATATGATATATTAATATATAATTTATATTTTTTTATAAAGTATAAAGTATATTATAATATTATAGTTACTTTTAATATGTAGTATTTTTTTCTTATTTCGATAATAATTGTTTGAATTATATAAAATGATAAATATAAAATAATTTTTTATAGAGTATAAAGTATTTTATAATATTATAATTATTTTTAATAGGTATTATTTATATAATATAAATAATTATTAATAAATATATGTAAAAAATTTGGTTCTACAGTTTGGTCCGGATTAGTACAAGACAGATCGGTTCTGGTACGGTTTTGGTACGGTTTTTACTAAAGAACCAGTACCATACCGTAATAGTAAAAAAATTCGGATCAGTTCAATTCGGTTATAAAAAATTTCAATTATTTCGGTTCTGGTATTTTTCGGTACGGTTATTCGGTTCGGGCGGGAATCACCGAGATCCATGATCAGCCTTACAAGTAGTAGCTGATAACTGATAAATTAAGCTGTTTGATAAAATTTTATTAGTAATATTATTAGTATGTTAAATGATCATTTAATGTATATCATTAAATATGTTTTATTTTATTTTATTATATTATATTTAATGATACAAATTGATGAAAATAACTTATAATAATTAAAAAAATATCTTAGTTAATTTTTTTAGCTCCATTGTATGTATATATTATTAAAAATATTTATAAAATTTATTTTAAAAATTTAAATTTAAATTCTATTAATAAAATTTTATAATTTTAAATACCATAATTATAAATATTATTATTATTTAACTACTAAAAATATTTTTAGAATAATTATTATTTTTTATAAAATATAAAAGTTTAATTATATGATATCAACTTAAAGTAAATTATTATTAATAAGTTTTAATAACAATATTAGTGTTTAAGTAAAAAAAATTAAATCAGATATCAGTTGATAAGAAAAAAAATTTAAAATAGAACTAATACAATCAACAACTGATTGAATTTGAAACTAAATTAACTATCAGTTGTTGTTTCTTAAATCTTTTCTAAACGTTTAATGTAGTTATTCAATGAAAAACAACTATCAATTACATTAAATTTTTGAATTAAATACCCTTTTAATAAGAATGTGTCAAAATTGGTGTATAATTATTACATTACAAAAATTATGTATTATGTATGTAGTAGTATTATATAGAAAAGAAAAGTTTTATATAAAAACAGTATGAGCTGATTTTCAAAAGATAACCTTCTATTATTATCCAAAAGAAAAAGAAAATAACCTTCTATTTAAAAGAAATAAAATTAGAAAAAGAAACAAAAACAAAAGGGTTTTTATATTTTTCCATGATACAAAATTATTTTCCAATATTGGATAAAACTTTTAATATTTTCTCAAAGAATTTAACTTCAATTTTCATAGATTATAATATAAGTAAAACCACAATATTTTCTTGTCAAGAAAATCAAAATCATTTTTCACTTATATCCGTACCATGTGAAATCGGCAAGTAATAAATTTATATAATTTTATATTTTCTCTCAACCCATAATAATTTTTCTTATTATCTAAACACAATAAGCCAGTATTTATGAGTTGCATAATTTTAAATAGTTTTCTTTTTAAAAATTATTCATCATTATAGTTATAGTTTCATTAAAATTGATATTTAAGAAGACTCAATTTCTTTTTTTAAAGATTATTTATCATGCACAAGTATGAGGAGATCAATAAGTATAGTGCAATTGATATCTTTCTAATGATTTCTCAATATTTATGTTATTATAAGTTAATATAATGCACCCCCTCACATTGGTTAATTCAGTTTATTATAAGGAAACCAGTATTAACCAATAATGATTAGAATATCTAGGGTAAATTGCACTAATGGTCTCTCAAGTTTATTCTATGTATTACAATAGTTTTTAAACTCTAATTTGTATCACTAAACCTCTTAAATTTTAATTAGGGTATCACTAAATTCTTTTCCGTTAGTCTTCGTTTAAAAAACAGTTTGACAGTCCATTTAGTTATTTACATATGTCACATCAGTATTATAAAACCAATACTATTTAAATATCTATCATTCATTTTGAAATTAAGAAAATTAAATTAGATTAAACAAATTAAATCAAATAACAAAATTTGAAAATATTAAAATAAGATATAACACAACTAATTTCTCTTTTATTTTTCCTTTCACTTTCTCTCAATCCAAACAAACAAAATCTTTTTCTTTCACTTTCTCACAATCCAAATACCTAAATATAAACAAAAAAACAAATAAAAAAATAACAGTAAAAAGAAAAGCTTCATCTTTAGCCTCACAATCCAAACGAAAAAGAAATTTAAATTTTATCAAATCAATCAAATTGAAACCTAAAGTCTCAAATATACAACTGAAAGTTAATTTTTTTTCAACAATTTCTCATTAACCAAATACCAAAATAACAATCCAATCGAGAATTATTAATTTAAAAAAATAAAGAAAAGCTTGAAAAAGCATGCAAACAAAATAAATCCAATAGCCTCACAAACATATCCTAACACAGACCAACAACTAAATCAAACTTAATAATTGAGAGAGATCGTGAAGATATTAATGTAGTAAAGAAATCAAACGTAATGATATTAGATGCATTAACTCGTACTGTGTTATCCATACAAATATCAACGCCGTTGTGAGCCACTATGAAGAGCATTTCAAATACCACCTTGTATCATCTTGGGCCGCCGTGAAGAGCATTTCGAGGACCGGATCGCAGTAATGCTATTGTGAGCCATCGTGAAGAGCATTTCGAAGACAGATCGCCATTCCAAATAGGTTTGTTCTTCTCCCTTTGCTTCGATTTCCATAGACTCGAACCAAACTTGCTCCTCACTAGCTTGGTGTTTGTTCTCCCACCTTCGTCGTCGCTTATGGTGTTGCTTTCTGCAGCCTTCATCGTCGCCTTTAGCTTTTCCAGCCTTCGTCGTCGTTGTCGCCCCTTGACAGTCCAATCCTACTGTAACATAACTTGAATGCTACGAATCAAAGCTTATAATGGAGGTTCTAGTGGTGATGGTGCAGGTGGAGGAGGAAGAGCCGCAATGAAGGTCTGAGACCAATATCCCCATAAAACCCTTGTTTGTTTTCTAGAAAGTTTGATTATGTTTTCTCAGGAAAATTTGTTGCTATCCCTCTTAGCAAAATTTTTTTATGGTGGAAATTAATTCTTTTTATTTTTTAGAAAATAATAAAAAAAAAAGATATGTGTCATTATTTTATTAGTTTAGTGTGGTGTTGATGTATCGTGTTTTAGTGACATATCATTTTTTAAAATAAAAAATAACCAGATGAACTGTCATATCAGATTGTTATCCGTCTTTTAAATAGAGATTGCACAAATGAATTAAGTGATATTTCAATTAAAATTTAAGGAATTTTATAATACAAATTAAAATTTAGAAACTATTATAATACATAAAATAAATTTAAGAGACTGTCGATGTAATTTATACAAATATCTATAATGCATACATTCTTTTAGATAGAGTATCCTAACATAATCGGAAATCTATGCATATTTGGATAACCACATTTATTGAAATCCCTAAAAAGTATAGGGGTTTTTCTTAATTTAGGATTTCTGAGGAACATATTTCTCATTATAGGGTGAAATTTAGTTCATTTGGATATATTGACAAAACTATCAATTTTGTACTCTTTTCTGAAAGTTAGTACAAAACATATCATATACATTAGGACTAGCCAGGAAAAAATAATTTTAATTATGAATTTAGAGCTAATTTTTATTGTTTATTTGTGGATGAGTATTATACAATGAATTTGGATAGCATCAAAATTTATATATGAAAATAAATATTAATTTTCATTTTATTATTTAAAGTTTTTATCGGTTAAATAGTCAAATTGGTATTGGATTTTTTTTTAAAAAAAAACCCTGACATTTCTTTATTTTTACTTGACTCTTATATATAAACTAGTACTTTGCTCATGTTATTAGATAATTATTTTATTTATTTTATATTTAGAAATTTTATTTTAAATTTGTATATAATTTAATTTATAATTATAATAGTATAAAATAAATTTTATTTTTATTTTTGTTAATCTTTTATAAAAGTCATGAAATATATTTTTGTGACATTTTTGTATTTTACATGTTAAGGTAAATAAACATGAGAAGTATATATACTTATCAATTTTATTTCTTTTATCTATTTCATTGCACTAATAAATTTTCAGTTAATCTAAATAATAGTTATTTTTAATAAATAAGATAGTTAATATTTTTGCTATTTTTTTAAATTTTTTTTTGATATCACATATATAGATTGAAATTATTTATTTATTTATTATATTGGATTAATAAGTTGTTCAACATATCACAAATTTCTTTAACTATTTTTATCATCCAAATTTAAAATTTATACTCTTTTACTATTTTATTAATTTTTATTTGTAAATATATATATATATATATATATATATATATATATATACTTTATAGAAAAATAATAAAATTTATTATTAATTTGTAGTAGCTATAATAATTATTGTACTATATAATAATCTTGTATTCAAATAAATCATAAATACCATATTCATTATTAGCATTTAAGACCATATTTAATTCTTTTATAAAAATCTATAGTTAATATTTTTGTGAATATGTCGTGTGTCATTTTCTTATTGAAAAATAATATAACATGACTTTATAGAATTTTGCCACGTGGAGTTTCATGAAAAAATTCAATATTTTATTTATTTATATATATATATATATATTAGCAGATTAGATTAAACTTTTATGGTAATATTTGTTTTGACTGATTATTGGTGCATGCGCATGAGTTTATTTTTTTTATAATTTTCTTTTATCATTATCATTAACATTATTTTGTTTCTAAATGCTAGCAGGGTGTAATGCAGAAACCTGCCTTATAAAACTGTACCATGAATGGCAAGATGTTGTAAAGGCAGTATTAATATTTCTGGGTATACACATGTTATCCTATCAAACCAGGCAGCTAGAGAGCTCTCTCTCTCTATATTCATCTCTCTCAAGTGCCATTGGCTTTTTTATTTTCTCTGAGACTCCAAATTAAACCAGGTTCCTTTTCATACTCCACTCCTCCCTTCTCTTTTCGTTGCCTTTTCAATTATCTGTGTGCGTTTCTTAAACCCTGGACCAAATATCTTTTGTTGTTTTTTTCAAATATTTCTATGTTGCAGGAATACTTTACCATTATTGTTATAATATCTCTGTCACAATATGTCGTCCCTTTCATTGAACAAAGGTATATAATTAATATTAGAATTAAGAGGCAGCATCACTCGTTATCCATGTATAAACTCATTGAGGATCATATATAGATTTATGAGTGGGGAGAACTGTTTATTTTGCATTCTATCACTCTATTCAATTCAGCTAAATCATTTTACATAGATTTTTAAGTTAGTAAAAGTTTCACTTATAAAGTGGTTTTCGTTCTCAGTTTATTCAATGTTGCATTTAATCTTCAAAAAGGTTGTTTACTTTAGTGGGTTAAGATGTTAAAACATAAAAATAAAGATAATTAATTTAATTATTATGTGTAACAAAAATAAATTTTCAAATATGGGTTTTCTAATATTTATTTCTTAAATAATATATATTTATGTCTCAACCATTATGTTCAACATACATCGTACTCACACCTAATAATAGATGGTTAATAAAAAATAAAATTTGCCGAACTTTTTCATTTCAAGTTATTCTAAATTTATAATTTTGAATAAATTAATATATTAAATAAATAAATAAATAAAAATATTTTTCAAACAGTTATACCATACTGACATTTAATAATAAAATTGATCATTTTAAAAATAAACAATAAATTTCGATATATGTTCGTAATATTCTATTCCATTTTAAGACAAATAGTTAAATACAAACTAATAATTAAGAAATCTCTTTTTGCTTTTTGATCAAATCAAGGCCAGATGTTTGAATTTTGGCACGATGAGACATTATTTAGATTGTGTTATGACCTCAATTGTGCTTTACTGTACAACTTTTTGCTTGTACTTTTCTAAGTAGCCTATAATCCCAGACATTGAATTGCATATCCATATTAAATATATGTTACTGTTTAGGCATTGACACCAGGCTGAGGTAGCAGCAGCAGCAGCAGTTGTTGTTCCCTGCAAAGTCAATTCTTTCAAGCCATGGAATTTGCTGTTTCGTCAATGACTGCCTCAAGGTTGCCAATGTCTTCTCCTCTTCTTGCAAGAATGAGGAAGTGGAGTATAATCAGGTCTTCTATTCAATCAACATATTCCACTCTGTAAGTATTTTATATACCTGCCTAAAAAACTTCTGCTAACCACTCTTATTTGCATAAATAATATAATATAACTAATTAATTATTACTATTATTATCAGTGATATTATCAATTATTATTATTGGTCTTTTTTTTTTTCTCTATTTAGTGGGTCGGAAAGGGGTTCAGGTGTTGAGCTAAACAAAGACAGGTATATTTATTCATATCAATTATTTATTTTATGATAACCATGATTAGATTAAAAGATTGTTAAGCCTTCATATTTATTTTCTTAATGAACTCATCTTGATAGGCCATCTTTTTTAGAATTTTCATTAAATATAAAATCTGCCGCCTTAAATATATTTTTATATTTTATATTATAGAAGCTTTTCTAAATTATTATCTATATATGTCAAATTGTTTTGTTATAAAATGACTTTTATACAAATTTTAATAGATCAGTAAAAATTTATTTATATGTCTAATATTTGAAGAGTCAAATTTTATTTTTTATTTAATTGTAATAAATATATTACAAACTTTTACACTCTTTCTAAATTGATAAATTTTCTATTCTATTTTTCTGTTGTTAAAAGTTAAAAAAAAATAAAGAAATTGAAATTATTAATACTTATAAAAAATAAAATATAAAGAGTGAATTGGATTTAAATAGATAGTTTTCATTTTTTATTTAAATATTTATTATAATACCTTTAATTACATAAATTTAAAAACAAGAAACACTATTAGAAGTGGATATAGTTAAGGCCAGAGACAAAATTGTTAAGGCCAATGATTTTATATTACGAATTGAGCACCTAAACTTTTAAAATATTAGTTTGCATTTTAAAATTTTAATATGTCATTTCCTTTTATATATTGTCAATTTTTTTTTCTTAAAAAGAGTTCATTAAGCAAAATAAATGATATTTTAATTACTAAAGAAAGTCTTGGAACTAACTTGAGTTCTTTTACTTAATTTATTAAACACTTAGAATCATAAAAATATATATATATATATATATATTTGGATAAAATACCTAATACATTTATAATCATTTAAATGAATGTAAATATATTTGGTATTTATCTAAACCAAATAAATACTTAAATACTTTTTTTTATTAAATTAAGTAAGAGATAATATACGGGTTATCCTCTATTATTAAATCAAAGTATTTTATCCAAAAAAAGTTTAATGATTTAAAAAGTAAGCATGTAGTATTTTTTAATTAGTTTAAGATAATAATACATAATATATCATAAGAAATGATAACAAACCAAAAATTAAAAGAAAAATATTTTAAAATTTAAGTATTGTAATCGTAATACGAAATAAGTGGCCTTAACCACACCCTTAAAAGTGATCTAAAAATCATTAGCCATTTCGATATATAATTAAAAGTTAAAATTTCGAGCTCTTTATATTACGGCGTACAATCCCTTTTAAATCCTTTATCAAGTAGAAAAAGATAACACTGTGCATTAGGGATGCATGTTTTTATCTTACTATTCGTCAGTGATCACCTTCATCTCCATCGTTAATTCGTATTCATAGTTATAAGTAAACCTTTTTATCTGTATTTGGGTGTACGATTATTGTATAGTCACCATAAAGTATAAGATTTTATGCATTAAAGATAGCAAATCTTTTTTATGTCACGGTTGTTCACCTTCATCTCAAGCATAAGTTCATATTCATAATTATAATAGTTGATATTGCCTAAGTAAACTCGATCAATTTCTTTTTATAGTCAGGAATTCTCAGCTGGTGGGAGTATGCATCAATAGTCATCATTAGAGAATAAAGAATTTTCCCTTCTTTGCAGTTTGCGCCCTTTACAAAGCATATAGAATCTCCTACATTGTTTATTTTATGTTATTAACTTACAAACGCAATATAATTATATATGGCATCTTACTGTGATTGTTTCCAGTGCTGCAATCATCACAAACACAACTGGGAGAGTTGAAAATCAAGTTAACAAGAAAAAGACAGTATTCATATTAGGAGCAACAGCCACAGGAAAATCAAAACTCTCAGTCGACTTAGCATCTCATTTCGACGCTGAAATTATCAATTCTGATAAAATTCAGGTTTATAAAGGTCTCGACATTGTCACCAACAAGATCCCTGAAGATAATCGCAAGGGTATCCCTCATCATTTGCTAGGATTTATGGATCCTGAAGCAGATTTTACTGCACAAGACTTCTGCAACCATGTATGCAAAGCCATGACTCACATTACAGAATACAATGGGCGCGTCCCGATCATCGTTGGCGGGTCGAACAACTTCATCAGGGCACTTGTAGAGGACCCACATTCAAGCTTCAAAGCAAATTATGACAGTTGCTTTTTATGGATGGATGTTGCATTGCCTGTTTTGTACAAGCATGTAGGGAAAAGGGTTGATCAAATGGTGAAAGCTGGTCTTGTAGATGAAGTCCGAGAAACGGCCGTCTCTGGTTCGGATTATACTCGCGGAGTTTGGCGAGCTATTGGGCTTCCTGAAATGCATGAGTTCTATTATGCAGAGAAAACCATGTCTGATGAAAATACCAAGAAAATGTTACTCGATGCTGCCATTGACAGGATCAAAGAAAATACATGTAGGTTAGTGGATGCACAGTTAGGTAAGATCGATAGGATGATACATGAATTAGGCTGGAAAATACACAGGATTGATGCTACTTGTGTTGTAGAGAAGAGTGAAGACGAGGCAGTTGAGGCATGGAATAAGGTGGTGCTCAAACCAAGCATCGAGATTGTTAGGGGTTTTCTTGAAGGATAGGTAATTAATAGGTTAGCTTTTGCTAATACTACCTTCATAGTTTATTAATAGCTGCATGTATACCTGCTGGAAAGAGCAACTGGATCCCATTTTTTTTTGCTCTTTCTTCTTTCTACCAATGGCAGTTTGGTTTAGAATAAGATCACAGAAGTAGAACTTGTGTCTACTCTTTTCTTTCTTTCTTTTTTTGTGGCCAGAAACTTTATGTCTACTTCGATCTTGTGTCTGTCTCTCCAAAAAAAGAAGGCGCCCATATGAAAGGTATCCATGTTCTTTGTTTCTTGTTGCTTTTTCCGGAGTTCAAATACTAACATATATAGCATTATGAAAGACACTTATAACTCAAGTATTTGCTTGTTTCCTTATTTTCATTTGAATAGATTTGCAAGTGATCTAACAGTTTGCCTTGTCATTTTAATCCCTTTCTTTCATTATCATTTGAATACTATTCTTTCCTGCTTATTCTCACGTACACTAATTATATATACACATTTCAGTAATAAAATATCTAAAATATTTGTTATCTACTTACATTCATTAGTTTAAACAATTAAGTAAATATATCGATGGTAATTATAGTCTTATGTGGCCCAATATTTGATGTGACCTGGACTTAGAATTTGCGGAAATGACTACTTGGGCTTAGATCTCATTGTTCGTAAGGGGAACATTCAGCTCAACAAAGCACGAACCTCTCATAAGTCATAACTGGTGATTATCAGATAGCTTCACAGCACTTGAAGAAAAACAAGAAAATCTTCTCTCACAATTTTATTTTTTTAAGAAAAATACTACTGTGGTAATTTTACTGCTAGATGGGCCAGTTCTTTCCTCTTAAAAATATATGTAAATCAACAAATGAGTTGGAGTATTCAAGCAATCACTTCCTATTCTTCAATTTATTTCAAAAACTCTCCTATCGACTAGAGGAATTTTCCTTAAATCAGACTCAGTACCTTCTAACATATGGTTGTTCTGTGGCGACAGTTTGAAGATCTTCTTCTCTTTCAAAAGCTCTAAATGAGGAACACAAAAGAAATGAAATAATTAATAAAGGTTGAATAAATTATATAAGATCCATTTACTATTATTATGCGCCCAACCTCAGACGCGACAACTTCATTCAACAGCAGTTATACTAGGAATTTCCCAAGGCAAACAACAAATTCACAAGAAAACACACACACACTCCAACTTCCATACAACATAAATGAGTAAAATAAAATTATACTTTAAATAAAGAACCAAATCCAAGACAACAAACAAGCACGAAACAAGTTAAAGAGGAAAAGTAAAAAACACAAAACAAATTACATTGCAATAACTCATGGATTTTTATCGTTTAGCAATGGAAAGACTCTCCAACAAGTTTGCACTTGACAGGAAGCTGCATGGCAAGGTTAGGGTCAATCTTGTAGGAAGATAACAGCCAAGGGTAATTATTCTTGTAAAAACATAGGCATTGCAGGTCAGCTTTGGACAGAGCTGCACAACATGCATCCGATGGGGCAGCAGGGTTTTGGCCTGTCACTGATGGTCGACATGCTTCGATACCTTCATTGGTCAGGCGGCACGGGTTCTCCCCATTGACCACAATAGCTAATACTAAGACTAGCACAAGCGCAACAATGGCAATCTTCATTCTGTATGCCTCTTTTACTATGTTTAGATCTCAAACACTTGCCCTTCTGCTCGTTTGCATAAGGGGTTTATATAGAAAATGAAGTAATAGGATTGGTGGTTTTGAGGAGACACAACAGGTTAAACTAATTAATTAATGTTTGTTTTAATCTTAATATTTTTAAATCTCTGCTAATCTTAGAATTACGTTTAATTAATTTTCTTCTTTCAAATAGTTGACTAATTTAACTCTCAATCTGATTTAAAAAATTATGTTTTCTAATGAAATGAATGCACAAAAATGAGTAGGTAAGGTCTAGCAATCTCCAGCGAGGAGCAGCAGATTGGCATAAAACTATGGGCCATTTGGGGTCACGGGTAGACATTGGTATCTGGTGGTGTTAAAGTTTAATTGGATTGTAGTGGAATGTTATCCATTACCACTGAGTGTGTTTAGTTTAAGGCATTCTTGTGAAGGGCATGCGAGGATATAGTGATACGTTTTGTTTTGTTTTGTTTTTTCTTTTTAATCTTTTTGACCCACATGTACAAATATGAGTTCCTGCAACTTATTTGGATCCGCTATTTATACAGATTGAACCCTCTCATGCTTATTTTAGATATGACAATGTCATTTTTACTCTTTTAAGTTTTAATCGACAATCAATTAAGTTTACTGAAAATAAAATCTAAATTTCAATGTAATAGGTAATTATTTATTAGACAATAATATTTAAACTATTGAATGTATTGTTCTTGGTAGTTAAGTCATCCGATGGTGTTTTTTTTGGTGTGTTTTTCCATTTCTATAGCTTCAATCCAAATCCCAATTGGAATAGTGACGTCACCATTATATGCTTACAAGAAAATGGTAGTCAATATCTCTAATTTATACATATAGATTGATGAACTGTCAATGCCTCTGAGTTGAAGCAACGTAACCGCCCCAAATTTGCATAAGGGGCATATATTATTATTATTATTATTAGGGCAAGCAGTATCCATGTATAAAAACTTGCTGCTGCTGCTGCTGCTGCATACGCAGTGTACGTAAACCCTAATGAACAACATATAATTGAGGTTTTTGTATCTCCATTGCAACTTGATGTAAACTAGCGCACAGTTGATCACACCCTTAACTCTCTCTCCACAATACATAACCTTCCAAATCAATTAATCTCTCTTTCGCGTATACTGCTTGTTCATATTTTATATATTATATTAACAAAAGCAATCATTTTATTTTTTTTAAATAAAAAAAAACAGATATTATATTATAAAATATTAATGCAGTATATATACATATATATATATATATATATAGTAACCACTTATTTAATTAAAACATAAATTAATTATTGATTCATTAATTTTAAACTTATATGATATGGTGTGTTTTGAGTATATTAATTAAATAATAAACTGTTTCATATTTTCAATATTAGACTTAATAAGTCAACACTTCTACTAAGTTTTTCATTAAATATTGTACTTATTATCCAGTAAAATAAATCACAATTTAAATGATTAGATATAACTTAATTGGTATAAAAATTATATTTAATATTATATAAGATCTCAAGTCAGTCATAATTAATTGGTAAAAGTTAAAAATTGACTTACTAGTCATTACTTGTAATTGTGTTAATTACTGGTTTAGGCAGCTAAAAATTGATGATTAGTTATGCTTAGATAAAATAAAACAATGTCGAGAAAAGCAAAAGAAGAGAAAAAAGGAGCGTCACGAAGCACGTGACTGAAAGAACCGGTGGTGCCGCAGCATGAAATTATTTTCAAAAAACTCATAAAGGCGGCAACCAATAACATCTCTACGCGTGAAGCGTCCTTGCTGCGCTGTAACCTGAAATTTGCCTGCCTTCTTGCTCGGCTTTTGTTAAGACTTGTAATTCTCTTTTTTAATAATACCCCTGGATTTCTGCCTATTTTACGCTATAAGCCATTACTATCCGCTAGATTTATTTTTGAAATGACATTCTTCTCCTTGTGTTGCTTTTATATTAATAATTTTTAAATAAACAAATTATTATTATTAACCCCAATTTACAGTGTTGAGAATTCTATCAAAATATGTAAATTCTCATGTATTTTTTTATTTTTTTTATTTACAACTATAAAAGTGGAATTCATTCTGAATTATATATGAAGATTTGCGAGTATAATAATTGAAAAACTGAACTATTCAAAATTTAAACTAACAATTAATAACAAATAACAACCAACCTTGTAATGCACATTTAAGTAATTCCATTCAGTCCTAAAACTGAGCAATGTGTTTTATGATTTTGCAAGTCTTGGCGCACAAGTCAGCATTTGATGGAGAGTATAAATAGTTAGTGTGGTGGAACTTCCAACCAAGCATTTAACTGATTATTATATCGTATGCTCCCAGGCTCCAGTTCTGAAACAGCACCTGCTTTCGAGAACAAGCAGCAGGTATTTGTTTCCCCATTTCTCATTCTATTCTCTTACTAAATTGCTCAACCAAACATCGATATACTTATAGTGCATTTTCTGTGTTCTTAATTTGTGGGATTTTCTTAAAAAATTTAGTAGAAAGAGTTAGAATTGTTCTGGCGATATAATTACATGAGATTAATCTCCAACTGTAGCACCTGGTAATTTTTAATGTCGAAATTAAGTAGAATTAAAGTTTTAGTGCTTAAATTTTGGCAAAGAAGAAAAAGATAAAGAAAAGAGTTTTTATATTGTATATATGAATCGTATGTTGTTGGCATATTTTTAAACAGCCAAAACGAAACTTTAGGCAAATTTCAATGAAAAGTGTTTTGAGTAGGAAAAATTTACCTGAAATCCTTGCAAAAGGGACTATTTAAAGCCTTAAAACATTGAATAGATTATTACAGAGATTAGGGCTGCATTTTCTTTCTTTGCTTTTCTTGTCCACTTTTTATTATATAAAACCAATTACTTGATCATTATCATGAAGAATTTACATAATCTTAATTTAAAACTTCACAAGTCATTAGATTTTTGTTGTCCAACTTTAGTATTTTTAATTCTAAGTCGGTAGATAAATTATTCTTTCCAAATTTGTGAGGGTTTTTTTTTTTTTTAACAGAGAAATTTTTCAACGAGCAGACTGTGGGAGTTTGAGCTTAAATATTTTAACAATATTATTAAAAAATAATCTATTTTATGAGCGAACTCTCATTTTTCAATTAAAAATAACCATAATTTCAAAAATGAATTAAAATAGCAAGTATCCCATAATAGTTAATTTGAACTAATAATGTTTAAATATATGAAGTCTCATATATAGGAAAATACTATGATATCATTTTCTTCAAATCACAGGATATAAAATGATACTTGCCAATAGATAAAGCACGTGATTTTAATAGATAAGATCAAAATAATGCAGGTAATGTATATACATCCATTTCCAAACAATTTGTTCATTTGTTTTTCTTTTTAAGCATTTATCCTTTCTAAGGGTATTCCAGTAATTCACGCAAAAAGCACTAGCCGTTGCAAATCTGCAATAATCTCTCTTTTCTTTTTGTCAGTTAACTTCCTTTTCCTATTATTATTATTATTTTTATATTATTCTTTTCCTATACATCATTTTAAACTTTTTACTATCTTTTAAAAAAAAATTAATGCGAGATAATAATGTTATATGATATTATTAATATATTAGATTTTCAAAAGTTTTTAACATTTCTATATATGTATTTTGACATCACTAGTTCTAATGAATTTCAAATTCTATTCATTTTATCAATTTTGTAATAATTGAATTAAAACATTTTATGAATAATATAAACGATAAGTACTAGAAATAGTTTATATTTTAATATATTTAATTTTATATTTTATATCAAACATTAATATATAATTTTTAATTATTTAAAATGAATAAATATATATTTTTAAATTTAATTTATATGGAAATATAATTTAAATAGATAAGAAATTTTCATCAAATTAATGGAGTATTTTTGTTTCTTCAACATATAATAATCTAAATAGGCATGTGTAGCTAATTAAACACTTGCTTATCTTTTTCGGATGACTGTTGCTTTTTTGCACATTCATTCTTTGTTTCTGGATGGATAATAGGGGAAGGAAAAAAGACATTGCTTCCCGCGTTTCCCATGTCCTAATTTTCATTAATGCAATGCGTGCAAGCTATGCTTAAATCTTTAAGCTTTGGCCTCCACTACTATTCCCACCACCACCGCCACCACCACCACCACCACCACCACCCCACTTCTTGGTCCTTGGCGGTTATAATTATCTTTAAGCTTCTTCATTCTTCGATCACCTCTCATTCTTTTTCTATTCTTTTTTTTTTTTTTTTGCTACCTTATATATGTATAATAAATCAATAACATATCGCATTTATAATATTGCTTTTCCTTCTTTATTAAGAATACATACATGCCTACCACCTTTTTATCATTAATTCTCTTTCTTTTGAGTTATGTCTTACTTTTGACAAAGGTTCAAACAGGTTTAAACTTGTAGTTCTCTCTCTCTCCCCCCCTCTATAAGGGTTCTCATATTTTATTTCTGGCCAGTTTTTAAGCCTTCCAAATTCAGCATTCTTTTTGTGGTCATCTGTGTTGATTCTGTCATCTTTTTTGCCTTTGCATATAGCTTATATTATTTCTTTTTTCCTCTTTGATTTGGTGAGACTTACCTGTGTTCTATTTGTACTTTAGTTCTTCAATGTTTTCTCGGTTATATAGGATCTACTCTTTATATTTTTAATTCATTCATGGTCTTTTCACTTCACAGGAGTTTTCATTATTAATTAAATAAAGTAGCTTCTCTGGTTTTCAAGATTCTACAATCAGGGTGTTTTGTCCATTGAAAGGAAATTCCAAAGGTGGACTGCTGCACGAATTTGGTTTTGTTTAGATCTGAATTCAAGACATGGGGGGTCATGTGAGCAAGAAAACAACTGAAGCATCATCCTCTGCTATTAATATCCACAACAACCTCCAATACATAACTGAATTGAGTTCCTATGAGGCTGCCTGCAAGCTTGATGAGGACTTGCAATCATTTGATACTTCTCTCCAAGTTCGTACCAATCATGTTATAAATACTCTTGCTGTTGGTGTTGAAGTTCGATCACTTTCTTTTGATTCGTTGAAAGAAGTCACTGAATGCTTATTGGAAATGAATCAAGAAGTTGTTAAAGTTATTCTTGAATGCAAGAAAGATATCTGGAAGAATCAGGAATTATTTGAACTTGTTGAGGAATACTTTGAGAATAGCTTGCAAACTCTTGATTTTTGTACTGCATTAGAGAAGTGTTTAAAGCGTGCTCGCGATAGCCAGTTGTTTATCCTTGTCGCGCTTCAACAATTTGAAGAGGAAAATGAAGCTGGAGGGAATAGGTACGTGAAGACTTTGGAAGGGTTGAAGAATTTCAAGTCAGCAGGTGACCCTTTCACTGAGGAATTTTTTCAGATCTTTCAGTCTGTTTATAGGCAACAGATGTTGATGCTTGAGAAGCTGCAACATAGAAAGAATAAACTTGACAAGAAACTCAAGTGCCTTCATGCTTGGAGGAAGGTATCAAGCATAATCTTTGTTGCTACATTCGCTGCAGTATTGATTTGCTCAGTTGTGGCAGCAGCTATGGCTGCCCCTCCTGTGGCAGCTGCTCTTGCTGCTGCAACATCAATCCCATTAGGCTCAATGGGGAAATGGATTGATTCATTGTGGAAGAATTATGAAAATGCACTGAAGGGAGAGAAAGAGTTCATTAGCACAATGCAGGTGGGGACTTATGTTGCCATAAAGGATTTGGACAACATTCGGGTTCTCATCAATCGGTTGGAGATAGACATTGAAGCACTGATGCACAATGCAGAGTTTGCAATAGAGCAGGACGCTGTGAAGGTCGCAATAGTGGAGATAAGAAAAAAGTTGGATGTGTTTATGAAGCATATTGAAGATTTAGGGGCACAAGCTGATACTTGCAGTCGCGACATTCGAAGGGCGAGGACTGTGGTTCTGCAAAGGATCATCAAACACCCCAACAACTCAAGTGTTTCACTCCATTAATATTCTTACTCTGTCTAGGCAGCAACACAAGTTTTTAGTTTCCATTTTGAAAATTGTTTATTATTTCATTATTGTAATTATTGATTGCTAGTATTACAGAATTGTATCAAATGGTTGGTTTCTTGCTACCAATAGTGTGATGAGCAAAATTAAACCATGATCATGATGTCTTTGACAGTTTGTTCATTTCTACTTATGTTTAATCTTTATTTCTCAATAGGATGTGGTGAGTACTAACCACTTAGGTGGCCTTTTCCTCATAATTAGCAGTGGAAAAAGCATTCTTATGTCATACAACATATGATAGTGACCCTAATTAACTCTGATAAACTGGTAAGTATCTGTAGCAAGATAGATTTTTTTTTTTTTGGTTTCTTTTCTTTTCTTTTTTTGGTCTTGGAACATGGACTTATCATCTGAAAATGATGTGAAAGTTGGAATTAGGTCTTCTATGCTACTTTCTTAAATTATTCTGGAAATTCATGGGAAGGTCACCATGGAATTTTTGATCAAAGAACCATATCTTAAGAAGGACCGCTTACAAGAACAAAAAGACACAAACAGGATAGATTTAGAAAACTGATGTTAGCTCTTGCTGGATGGTTCTGCTAAATGGACTTCTAACAATCAGAAGGTATCCTTATCGGGATGTCCAAGTAGTCGATGTAGAAGATTTAGACTTGTGATACAAAAGAAGATTGGGATTTGATAGTTCTAATTTAAGTAAAGGTGGAAAATCAAATCCTGTGCTTTGAATACAAGTAAAAATGCGGCGGTAAGCAAGGATGACTCTTTCGTCACAGGATCAGATATCTCTCTATCATGCTTTGACGACGTGGATGTTTTTAATATTTAACCATGTTAGTTTCAAGTCCTGCCCCAAGCAGCTAAGGTTCCAAGAAAGGGTGGGCAAGCACCATTGTCAAAGAAGTGCGCTGCTTCTCCACAGGCCACTGTGTAGTCTCCTAAAACTCAAGGGGTGCTTCATTAAATTGCAGGCATCTCCTTCTAATTTGCTAAATGGAGCTTTTAGACCCACGGCAAACTAGAGAAACTACAAGGTCGCGGCTAGCACCACCCGCCCTTGTAGCAGGTAGCTCTGGTTATGCATCTATGCAATCTTCCTCTTCTCCTGGAACAGCTACGATAGCTCAAGAAATCAGTACTTTTGTTTTATTTTGTTATAATGAGCAACCAATGTACTGATAAGAACCAAAAAAATGAGCATGGACTACTTTGCAAGGACAAAGAGAAACATTGCACTGGGTATAGTTGAAGGAGATGACTCGATAATGGAAGTGAAAAGAAAACAAGATGGATAGCACCAGAAACTGTAGCATAACCCCACATCTTATACAAACAAATCAGCCCCAATGAGAATGTAACTCCTATGATAGGCCTCCAGCCATGTAATAAGTCATTAGCAAAAACCTTGAAAGCCAGAACTCATATAAATCCACGGACATCAGCTTAGCCTTGACACCAGCTGTATGTGCAAGTGAAATTTCAGGGTACAATAGCCTGAAGATGATTTGGTGGCAACTGGTTAAGATGTTAATTATATTAACTAACAAGTCTTTCAATAATAACACAGACACTTGATAGATGAAATATATGTCATCAGCCACAAACTAAGAAGTGCAATGTTTCTTTCAAAAGGTGTTGGTGTGTTTAGAAGAGTAGAAATATATTTCCAGCAGCCAAAGAAACTAACACTATGTGCTGTGACGAATTCACCAGGAAGCTGCATTAATCAGTTCAATACCTACTGACAGCTCAGAAAACTAAGAAGTGGCATTGGACGAACATCGAAATGGGTTGCAGATGCCAGATAACAACATACTAAAGATACATAAATTTTGAACCAAATTGAAGAGAAGAAAGTGAAATACGTACATATGCTAATCAACAGTATTAGGGCCAAAAAATTTACAAAGCACTTCAGAGTCGAGAGCCCCCCTTCTGTACCTTGATGGGGGAAATGGCCTTGGGAATAAAAATTGGAAAGTAATTGGTCCTTTAGTTGGAACGTATTCATTAACCAAGCTGCAACTTCCTCTTCAGATTTCGGGATTCCATCAAGAGCTATGCGCCTAACATGGATATGCACTTCAGAAGGGTTCACACCAAAAACATTATCCAGCAAAGATGGGCACCGCGGTTTGTAACCAATGGTCACATCATAAACTGCATGAACAAGAATATGTAAGTTGTGAAAAGAAGAATTACATTACTGTAATCTCACAAATTTATGGGTGACAATCTATTCAATCAAAAACATATGAAATAAAAGAATCAATAATCAAGTAGGCTCATCCTTACTCCAACTATTCAGAACCAGCCCCCAACCCCACACCAAAACCTCAGCGAGCTACACAAAAGAATACAACCTTTCCCTGATTCTACTTCCCGTAAACCTCCAAACTCCTACCCCAATAAATTCAACGAGTCAAAAGTTTTCATGCAAGGCTTCAGTGAACAAATTTAAAAATAAGCCGGTGCTGTTTAATCCTTGTTGGTAGATAAAAACAAATAACCAAGGATGTTTTACATTCCATTCCATTTTTGTCTCATGTATCTTGTGAAATTTTCCCTTACTGTTGAACCTTCTAGTAACATACGTGCCTTCCGCAAAAGAACAGTTTTGAACTTCAAAAGAATAAAAGGGCAGCAAAAAGTTAAGAAGTGACCTGCATCCATAGAGCCCCTCAGACATTCCAAGCAGGCATAGAAGCCCTTTGTTTTCGGGAGCAGCACATTATTCAGGATTGGCAAACCATTTTCAGCTGCATATTTTTTACTACGTTCACACTTCTGATCACTAGATCCCAAAAGAAAAGAAAAATAAAAAAACTTGTGCATGCAAGAACTATAATATAGGATATAAACTTAATTATTATATTGAAAAAGATACTCTGGAAAATTCATATAATCAGGAAACTCTTAATTTTGACAAAAAAGAAGAAGAAATTACGTGAAATCAGTTCCTTCCGGGAAGAGAGCAAGCCAGAGGGGATCTTTGGGATCCTTAAAACTTGAAAGCACCCGGCGCATGTTTGATCCATCAACCTCCCATTTTCTCTCCACTGGGATGAACTCCAAAATGTGGAAACCCCAACCAAATATAGGTAATTTCATCAAACTGCTCTTAAGGACATACTTTATGAATCCCAAACATCCCTTCCGCCATGCAAGGTCCCACAAGTACATCCAGTCAACCTCTGTTCTGTGGTTTGCAATAAGTAAAACACATTCCTTTGCGGGGACAGTTTCACCGGAAAAAACAACTTTGGTCTTGTTAATCTTTTCAAAAAGAGAAGGCCACAAAGCTAGCCAAGCACCAAAGAAAAAGGATGTTGCTTTCCTGCTATAACGTATACTGAAAAGTCGCATTATAACAGAACTTGCAAAGCCAAAATACACAAGCATCATAAATGCTGATACAAGTAACATCAATAAACACATGATACCCCTTATCATCCTTAGCGGGGTCAAAGCACGACCCCCTGTTCCATCCGGAGAAAATACAGCCCCTCGAACTTCCATATGCCGATCAACCAGACTATACCCTCAGTATTGCACTGTCTTATCTACTCAGAATCTCACTTAATAAGATTGTTAATCTCCCCTTGGACTTAACGTGCCAAACCTCCCAATTAGAGGAAGGATGCTACAGCATGAACTGTAATCTTTTCTTTATGTCTGATCTCATCAAGAAACACTTCGCAGTGATTCACAGGGAAAAAGAGGTCCTGTAAGGAGATTGAATACTGATTAACATGGCAAAATATATTCATCTAAGGAAGGTATCCATGGAAAAGAACATAACACAACCCGGGCAAAAAATAATTCAGGAACAGCTTCCGTGCTCCAATTCAACTTTAAACAGATTCAATAGATGAGCATGGTATTCTAGAAAAGTCTGGTTATAGGTTTACAAATAAATGTATTCAGTAGCATTAAACAAAAGAGAGAACCTTTCATAGCATCTGGAAGCCTAAAATGCAAGAATCGAATTCAAGTGAATTCTATTTAGTTAGTAACTTGTGCTTGGAAAGTTTATAGTTTTCTAGAACTCGATTCTTTCAACTTAAGAAAACAAAGCTTTTAGGAAGAAATGAAATCATGCTAACATTATATTTGGTTGAAATCCATTGAGGATTTCATTTCATTTGCAAATAAATTCCTATATTTGGTAATATTAAATATTAACTATAGAATTCACTTCAAATAAAATGAATATTGTATTTAAGATAAATTACAATACGAGAAAATCCATAGAGAGAGAAGACATGAGAGAAAAATGAGAGAGAATATAAAAAAAATAGTAAAGTTGACAAGTTTTTTTGTCTCATGAAATATATCGACTTATCAATGTGAAATTCATTTGAAAAATCTGCCTATTTTGCCAGAAATTAGTTTAGTAATGACCAATTTCATAAATTTAATTAATTAGAATTTTAAATGAACTTTCATTTCAACCAAACACATGCATTTTGGATTTGCAAATGAATTTCATAAAATTTTATGGAATTCAGTTAAATTTAACACAATGTAAATTTTTGACACGGTTTGAGAATTGAACTAAACTGAACACCTGAAATTTGAAAATGATTTATTCCAAACAAGGCCTTGGTAAAAAGCCAAAACCATTTCAAATAAATTGTGGAATACCGATAAATCAAGCATTCACTGTCAACCAAATTTAGAAAGTAGCTAGTACAAATGAGCTAACAGAGACCATTCGTCCCTAACAACAAATAGATAAACAGGGGAATAACTGTTTCGCATGTTTAAATTAAGTTAGTTTGTAGAAGATTGTTTAATCTCAAGTTCAAACATATAATGCAATATATATTAATAGCAATCAATAATCCAAATCCAACATACCATCGAATCAATAAAATAAAATATCTTATGCATAGATCTGAACCACATTGCCATTATAAAATAATCCAAGGGTATAAATGTAAAATACCGAAGGACAATTTTTTTTATTTTTATTTTTTTGCTAAGAAATCAAAGTGTAACTAAAAATTAGTAGCAAAACCTTAGCTTAAAAAAAAATACTTTGATCTCTGAATAAACAAAAGTTAGTAGCTTTAACCTGAATTTGAATGATCCCAAGATTTTAGAATACAGACAGAGAGATTTACAGTTTCCTTTTTTTTTTTTCTTAATTTTCTCAGGAAACAAACAAACTGATAGATTAGCTATAGTTATAAGGTAGTCGATAAAGATAAAAATGAGAAGGTTATTACCTTTAGGAGATAAATTAACGGTAAAAAAAAACGGTGCCGGAGATGTTTTGCATTTAAAGGCAATGCTTTTGTGTTTGTCTGAAAATAGAGTGCAAAGTAGCAGTCTTTGAAATGAGGCTGAGGTTGATGAAGTTGAGAGGTGGTGACGGTGCGGAAACGAGGTTTTTATTGCTCGAATTTCGCCACTGTTTTTTTTTTTTTTTTTATATAATTATTTTTTTAAAGTAAATTTTTTAAAGGAGAATTTTTTAAATTTGGGGAAAAATAATAGACTGAGGTCTCACCTTTTTCAAGCTGAGTTTAGAGGATAAATGATTTTTTTAAATTCAGATTTGTGAAAATCATCAATAGCTAGAGAGGGACTATATGCCTATCTGAAATTGTTATTACCTGTCAAAATATATTTATAAATTAATTATTTTACTTTTGCTATATATATTTCTAATAAAATATTAATTTATTTGTTTCTTTTAAATAATTCTAAATTCAAGATATTCAAAAAGTTCTAGAAAAATGCTATCCAAAAATTAATTATTTTTTAGTCAATAAATTTACTTATTATTTACCTAAAAAATACAAAAGTTGAGATTTATTAGATATCTATATATTATATATAGTATTTATTTAAAATATCAATTACGGTTGGTCTATTTTATAAATAATTATTATTTATTTCACTTCTTGAAAGATAATTATTTTCTTTTATGAACAAATCAATAAACTTGATATCACAAAATAGCAAGTAAAATTCATTATTAAGTTCTTTATTTTAGAAAGCTTCTAAGTTTTTTATTTTATTGAATTTTAATATTTTATTATATATTTTTTACACATATTTAATGAAATCCTTAATTATTCTATTAAATTCTAATATATTTATTTTAGTTTAATTAAGAACTGAATAATTTAAATAAAAATAAAACTAAAGCAACAAAATAAAATGAGATAAATAATCAATTTTGCCTAACTTGCTGGATTAATTTGCTTCTATGGTCAATTTATTAATATTTTAACTTTCTAGCCGGTTAACTCATTTATTTGCCAAAAGTGGCTAATTTGCTCAACCGCATTTTAACATTAAAAGATTGTATAAAATAATAAAAAATACAATTTAATTAAAGTAAACTGAAACAAGTATAAGATTACCGTCTATAGCTATAAGCAAACCATAACATATAGACTAGTTTTAATTTTTATTCTATTTTTGAAAATTATATTTATAAACACCAGTTGAATTATGTTTTTCCCTAAAATAGATTCGCCAAAAAACAGTTTATAAAAAAATAAAATAGTAATATCTTAAATAAAAAAATCCCAAACCTACTTTCCGAATCCTTAGTAATAATTTTAAATACTTCTTTAATAAAAGTTCTATAGATTTCCTTTTTTTAATAAAAAATATATCTTTTATGCATTTAATATCATGTCATAGAAAGATACAGATTTTTAATTTCACTAATTGTTTTGTGAAAATTCTTAAAAGATATTATTTTTATTATATTATTAGCCACTGAAATATATTTCTATTATAATAAATAAGGAAGCGATCGGTGTTGGCAGTTTAAATTTATCATATTTTAAAATTTAGTTATAGATATTGAAATTTATAATAATGTTCTAAATTTGAAAAGTATAATAAATATTGAGAGATAGGTGAAGAGCAATTCGAAAGCTAAATCGAAATCAAATTTACCTTTTTAGTGTCTAATTTCAAAGAAATTAGTCTTCATGAGTGACCTAATTTAGGTGATGCTTACTTCCAAAAGCTAATAGACCTGCTGACTTGTTTTTGGGCAACATTGAATATGGGAGAGGAGTCCATGATTTCTCCGAGCCTCCTATTGAAATTATATGAATTGTTATTGCAAGATTTTTAAAAAATTTTAAATTAAAAAATATCGGTCTAGTGTGGTGTCAGTATAAAATTATTTATTTTCTTTTTTTTATCAAAAAAAGAAGAAACTTTATAAAACCAATTTTTATTATAAGGACTTAGGCTCTTTGTAAAATAAAATTTAATAGGGTTTGTGCATTTTAAAGAGTAATTAATTTTTACGCATTTCTAACGTACCAAAAAAATAAGCATTTCGGCCCCTTTTGGCAAATATGAAGGTTGATAGGCCAGAGAATTAAAAGAAGAAAGGACAAATAGTCAATCGGGCGCAAGTAGAGGGGGCAAATTGGCATTTATGCCCTAACTTATTTATTACGATTTCTAAATCGAATACTTGTTTATAAATTCATATTTTACTTTTATCATCTTTTAGTACTTTGAGTTGGAAGGTCAGTCTGGAAGCTTACTCAATTTTCTTTTCCTTCACGCTCCTAAATTATCAAAAAACCTAAAACCCCAATTTTTCTCTTAACATGGATATTGACATTGATTTCAAAGAATACAAACTCAGCTGTGAGCTTCGGGGCCACGAAGACGACGTAAGATCACCTCTCTCCCTCCTCTCTAGTTTTTGTTTTCTTTTTATTATCTCTGCATATCTAATCGGCGATTGACGAAAATCTTTTCTACTACATGAAAGATAATTGAAGCAAGCTAACGGGCGTTTGTAAACAAACTTTTAACAATTTTTGACACTTCACTGCATGTATCCTTTTAAAATCAAATGCAATGCTGGTAGTTTTAAAGCTTGCGCTTTATATAATTGATTTAAATAGGTTATTAATTTATACAAACGTTTCAATTGATTTATATGTATATATAAATTTTCTACTTATTGACTCTCGTTTTTACTGTTGACTGAAATGACTCATACTATTTGCTCGTGTCAATGACAGTTCAGATATAAAAATATGGAAGGTAATTGCATATTTGTTCAGTTATTTGTATTTAATACTCTACTTGTTTGAATTTTAGGTCCGTGGTATATGTATATGTGGTGATGCTGGGATTGCCACTTCATCACGGGATCGGACAGTGAGGTTCTGGTCTCTTGATCAATCGAATAATAAAAGATATACTTCGTCAAAGATTTTGTTGGGGCATTCAAGTTTTGTGGGTCCTTTAGCTTGGATTCCACCAAATGAGGAATATCCAGAAGGTGGGATTGTTTCTGGTGGGATGGATACATTGGTTTTGGTTTGGAATTTGAGTAATGGCGAGAAGGTGCAGACTTTGAGAGGCCACCGGTTGCAAGTCACTGGCATTGCATTGGATAATGAGGACATTGTCTCATCCTCTATTGATTGGTGAGCTCATTTTTCATGTGCTGTTTTCTAATTCGAATATCCTTATTCCAATTAGTCAGCTTATTAGTTACATATGAAAGTGGGAAGTTTAGGTAGTAAATTATCCAGTAAGAATCAATGCACCTGTATATGCATATCAAGTTTTGAAAATTAAATTAAGGTATTCCACAATCTTTAATTGTTCTTTCTTTTCAAATGAATATGGGTTTGGCAGTAGAAACTTTTGAATATGGCAAATTGAAATATGACTTCTAATGCATTTTAGACTTCAGATTTAATAGTTTGTTTGTCCTGGAACATGCAACACGGGAAAAATTGATCTGCACATAATATCCCTGGCCTGAAAAAATTCAATTGCTCTTTCAAATTGTCTGTAAAAGTAAATTCCTTGTTTAGATGCATTTCTCTACTTAAAATTTGCCAATGTAGAAACCAATTGTATTATGGTTTAGATAAATATGGTTTTCTTGTTTGAAATTTTACTATTCTGCTGCTTTCATGTAATGTTTTTTGTTTCTTTCGTTGCTTCTGAAGTACTTTGAGACGGTGGAGGAAGGATCGAGGTGTTGAGTCCTGGGAGGCTCATAAATCAGCTATCCAAGCTGTTATAAAGCTGCATTCAGGCGAGCTTGTTACAGGTACAAGTTTCCACTCGATGAAAAATATTATACAAGTTCTGCGAGGTATTATTTTGCAAAATTTTTGTATCATTTTCTTCCCTTCAAGATAATTATTTCAGTCTAACTACTTTGTTGGTTGAAGTACATAATGCAGAGATGTTTGCCTGATCAACCACTTTGTTTTGCTTGATATTGATACAGTTTTGTTGGAAAGTGGAAAGAAAACTTATAATACTCTTGTATTTGCTGATGCTTGGTATTCAGATATGGTTTGGCCTTGCCTATTATTGATTGGTTACATTGGTCATACGAAGTATTTGGCCAAAACAGACTAGGAATCGTTGAAAGCGGTGTGGGGTTCTTTCTTCTATCCTAAGTTATCTAGAGAGCGGATTGCTCTGGTATGTGTAATGAAATTAGGAATTGAAAATTTCCCATCTAGTTAAATGGTACTTAAGGGACATATGTCTTTTGAATCACTTAGTGGGAACAAATGCATGATCATCCAGATTGGATATGTAATCCAATATATGAAAAATACCATATTGGATTGCCTGATCTTCTCTGAGATATATAATTCAAGATCATCCAGTACCTTAGTCAATCAGGAACTGCTTATTCTCATGGGGCAAGCCCACTGCTAGAGTTGCGTGGGAGGCCACATATGATAAAGAAATGTAAGAAAGTGATTGGAAGTAAATAAAAGTAACCATAAAGGTTTTCTAGCATCCTATGATTATGATAAAGTAACTCCATAAATTGTTATGCTGACTACTTTAGTGCTATAAAAGAATATCCAAACTGCTCAATTTGCAGCTGAATTATATTTTCTACAAGATTAGTTGAGATTTGTGTGACTTGAGATTGCTTTATTCTTTATTCCTGATTTTGAATTTGAGAACTCTATTTTTAGCATTCCAAATTGTTAATGATCAATAATCCAATAATCTAGACTGTTGCAATCTGGAATGCAAGTTGCTAGAGGTTGCAATTTATGGTAAGTTATCCTACCCTTGCACACCTCTTAGCCTTCACTTGCAGCTTTCTTCCTTGTTTTCCTTTCTAGCATTAACATTTGAATTACCTGATGAATGGTCAGTCAGGTATGGAGTGGTTTGTGTGCTTTGTTTAACTTTTCCCTTTTCTCTCTCAATCATCTTTATGCTATGAATGCTACAGTTGCTGCTATGAACCTAGAATTTTGATTTACTTTCGACAATGATCCAGGCTCGAGCGATACAACCTTAAAACTTTGGAAAGGGAGGACATGTTTGCACACTTTTGTAGGGCACTCAGGTTATTTCTTTCCCACAACATTTTTATATATCACCGATTTATTATACATTGATTTAGAATCCTTAATAAGAAAGTAGATGCTGGATCTTTTAAAAAAAAAAGTTATTTCTGTACACTTGTGAGACATCCATCTGGAATGCTAAGGGGGTAAAGGGTGGCAATGCATGGACCTGATTTTGTTTGAAATTACTCTGTTGTGGTTAATGGTTTTACAAGTCTCTTTCTATTGCTTGGAAAGGAATGACGACATACTTTTAGTCCTTCATAAAGACAAATCAAGTTATTCCCAGTTATGTGATGCTTTATTTCTTTTTGCGTTTTTCGAATTACCTTTCCTTTTTCTATTTCTTTTTATCTGTTTGAGCTTATGTAGTGTAGGTTATACCACCTGGTTAATTGTCATTCATGGGGATTGTATATGTTACTCTTGTGACATCTAATTTCAACACATTCATGCCCCTAATGAAAATTAGCTATCTAATATTATCAATGGCAATAATCACGCCTTAATGATGCTATTGACAGTATTTACAAGAAGTTGGGTTAGCATGCATTTCCAGGTGCTAGAATCACTCTAAAACTTGCAGAAGATTTGGGAGCTTTAATGATGAATTTTTTATTAGCTACAGATGCTATCTTCTTGAAATAAGGTTTCTTTATAATATTGCACATTAAACTTTCTCACTGGCAAAATTTAACTTCTTGTTGAACTTCATATTGCACTATCAAAGATCATGGCAGCAGTACTTTTAAAACTGTCATCCATACCAATAGTTAAGTGGGTTGACAGTCTTGTATGCATATCCAATGCTTAATTATAAACTTCAAGAATTCTGCAGATACGGTTCGAGGCTTAGCAGAGATGCAAGGATTGGGTGTTCTTTCTGCATCACATGATGGGTAGTTATTTATTTCTATATCTTTGCTGATTTTGAACGTGGCAGTTTGTTTTAGGATTGACTAATTTATAGAGTTCCTGCCTTATTGGTGGAAACATTGAATTGGATGTTATCTGCATATTTGTCTTCGATATAGCTCTTAATATAGTTATCCTTTTTTTTGGGTAACAGTTTGATCAGGTTATGGGCAATAACTGGCCAAGTATTGATGGAGATGGTTGGTCATACTTCCATTGTCTATTCAGTCAATTCACACATTTCTGGACTTATTGTCAGTGGCAGTGAAGATTGTTCAGCAAAGATATGGAAAGGTGGTTGCTTCTAGCCTTTGTTTCTTCCTTTTGGTTGGTGATACCAAAGGCTTAAGACAGCGTTGCAACTGAATTGAGTCATTGCCCTCTCAAATGGTATTTAAATGAGAAATCAATTACAATGTCACAGATGGCGTTTGTGTTCAAAGCATAGAGCATCCTGGTTGCGTTTGGGATGCCAAATTCTTAGAAAATGGTGATATTGTGACAGCCTGTTCCGATGGAGTTGTACGTATTTGGACATCACATCAGGAAAGGATTGCAGATCCACTAGATCTTGAGTCATATGTGTCCCAGCTTTCTCAATACAAGTTAAGCAGGTATAATCTCATTTTTTATGCAAGCATGTTGTCTGATACCTATGCCTCTTATGTGGCTCATAATATAGATTTTTATCCTCAATCAAAATCTCATAACATAGATTTTCATCCTCAATCAAAATCTATGTGATTGTTATTTGAGTATTTGATATTTATTCTATGCCAATCTTAGCTATTTAAATTGGGTACTAATGTATCACATTTATGTGCGTATATTGTTGACTATCTATTCTCATTTGTGAATTAAAAATCTTCTCTATCATATAAACTTGGATTAATTTTCACAATATATAGCAATCCCTTACATGTAAAGTTATTGCATATTTTTGTTTCTGAAATTTTAGATGAGGTTTGTTGATTCCCAGTTAAATTTCGTAAAAACTTGTTGGTGTTTGATGCAATTTGTGATTTATCAGGAAGAGGGTTGGAGGTTTGAAATTGGAGGATTTACCAGGGCTCGATGCTTTACAGATTCCAGGTTTGGTTTTAGTTATATCCTTCTCTAGACACTTTTTGCTTAATATAGTAACCGAACAATTACTTAAGAATTTATATTATTCTGGTAATGAAGCTGTTATCAGCGCCAAATGTATATTGGTTTTAAGTTAAAGTGAACAAGTGTGTTGGAGATCATTTATGTATCGCATAATGATACTTGTAATTGATATCTAAGTCAATAATGCTTTTTGAGATATTTTCACATGGTATGCTGAATTTTTATTCCATCATGGGTGAGGTATGGAATTATTTTTGTTGTAAATTGCTAACTGACTAACGTATTCTAATTTTTTTGTCAGGAACCAATGATGGCCAGACTAAGATCATCAGAGAAGGGGACAATGGTGTAGCATATGCATGGAATCTGAAAGAACAAAAGTGGGATAAGGTAATATTGAATTTTATACCGTTTGTTATATATTTCAATTTTTCTTGTGTTTGTTTTTACCTAAGTGGCTTTTCTTATATATGCTTCAATATACATGTTTTACCCTTTGGGGTTTCTTTCATATGTCACTAGTTAGTAAAAAGCTATTTCTTAATTTCTAATTTTCTAGCATTCAGTGAGATACTTGAAATTCACTTTGCTGATTGAACTTCGTTATGCTATTTTAACAAAGTCTAATTCTATAATGCCTCTCAGAGCACCATCTTTTGATATTAGGACCTAACCAAGGGGAACAGAATTCTGTAATTCAGTTGTAAGACAATCGTATCTGTAGTGCCTGCATGTTTTGTGGCAGTAATCTGTTTGTCTGTAACCAGAAAGAAGCGGATGTGCTTGAACCTGATGTGTGAATGTTGCATTTAATAGATAAAAGACCAGATTGAAAATCGCAGGTTTTTATCATGCCATGACAATGTGAGGAGATCTTCTCCTTGCATTAATGGTTATTGTCATACTTGGAACTTAGACGTCCTCGTATTGTGAAGAAACTTGAAGTCATAGTTATATACCAACTTCCAACATTTATAGAGTTACACTGTAGCTGTTTTTTCCAGAATATGTATATCAGTGGGAATTTCCAAGTTTGTGGCTTTGATGTAGCTATGAAATTGAGTGGATAAATTGAAGAAATTTCCAAGCTGGTCTTGTGGGATCTTTTTGTTCTCTTAGTGCTTTCTTTTTGGAATTTAATTCATTCACTGTAGGATTACTTGTTTTTATTTTATTTTATTTCCTTTTATCTTTATTTATTTTTCAGATTGGTGAAGTCGTTGATGGACCAGCTGATGGCATAAAGCGGCCTGTTCTTGATGGAATTGAATATGATTATGGTAAGTGTTGTTCTATTGGCTGCTTCTTTTTCCATTTACCTTAAGTTTTGTATATTGTCTGCTTTGATTCCCATTTGCCTTAATTTTTGTACATTGACTGCTTTGAATATTGTTTATGTTAATGTAGAAATTGATTGCTGTACTTTTCTTACTCAGTATTTGATGTTGATATTGGTGATGGTGAGCCTATTCGTAAGTTGCCCTACAACAAAACAGGTATCTTTATAATCCTCTCCTTTCTTTTTTCCATACCTCTAATTTCATGATAGATCCAGTTTCCTCTGGCAGTTCTATTCTTACGCTTTTATTTCTTGGAAAGAAAACTTGAGCAAGGAAATAATGCTCATGTTTTTCCGAAGTTTGTTAATGTTCTAGTACTGTTAATTAGTTAGGCTCAGAAGCAGATATTACTCTGCTTCCACCTAATGTATAACAACTTTTTGGTAAGAAGAATTACATGGTTGATAAGAAAGGTAGCATATAACAAGGGTATGGGCAGTATAATATAAATCTTATATTTTTCTGGACTAATGTTGATGATCTAGAGAATGCATGAAGCTTATAGTTGGTTGATGATGTCCCCTGTTTTTGTGTTTTTTCAAAGATAAATCTAGCATGCTTGATTATGACTTTCTTGATTGCTTACTGCAAATGATTGCGCATTTTCTTTTCATTTGATAAATTCATAATGCAAAAAACTGAGGTATTTCCAGAAAATCCGTACTCAACTGCTGATAAGTGGCTTCTCAAAGAGAATCTTCCTCTTTCCTATCGTCAACAAATTGTACAGTTCATACTTCATAATTCTGGACAACGGGACATGGCTCTTGATTCATCATTTCGTGACCCATTCACTGGCTGTAAGTATAATTCATTTTGCTTCAATGTAATTATTTGCAGTCTGCTAAGTTGTCCTAACTGCATTCCTTTTATGTCACGATGTTCCCTTTCTTACATCTCAGCGAGTGCTTATGTACCTGGACAGCCATCCAACTTGTCTGGTATGCATATATATTGACTAAGAAAATAATATCAAGTTCTTTTTTAGCTTTTATGCTTTCAGTCTTAGCTGAAGTGGTAGTTCGGTAACATCTTGTTATACCACAGCTGTTTCAACAAAGGCTACTTACAAGCATATTCCTAAGGTATACCTTTATTTTGGGTCTTACTTTATCTGTTATCCTAGGGCTATAACATTTTTTCTTTATTTTTATTTACAGTCATAGGAAAGAGTAAGCTACCCTAGATTTCTATTTTTTTCATCACTTTTATTAACAGAATTACTTCTTTTAACATCCTGACTCAAACATGATTCTATCACCATGTGTTTGGGAAGCCTTAGTTGAGTCCAAAGTTTCAATCTCTTGTGTGTTGTGGTGTATTTTGACATAGTAGTTAACATGAAAACAGATTTGGCACTTGACTAAATCTAGAAGGAAGTGCAAGAAAGCTTAAATAGAAACTTTGACTCAAAAGCTTGAGGGGACATAGAAATTTTACAGAATGAAAAGATAATGTCTAAACACTCTGCTGCCCCATAATCTTAGTCCTAAACTAATTAGGATTTACTAAAATCCTAAGGAGAAAAGGAAAAGAAAATAAAACAGCCTGCTCTATATTCAGTTCCTAAACTGATTATGGATAACATTAATCCTTAAGAAATAAGAAAAGAAAAGCTAAAACAAATAGGAGAAAATAAATCCTAAGCATGTAGGAAATAAGAAAAGTCAACTCGAGGAATCCTGGGCTGATTTGGACTGTTGTGCTGCATCATATTGCTTGTATGTTTTCAACTTTTGCTGCAAGGGTTCTATTAGGGCCTTGACATTTTAAAAGTATAAAAGTTGATAACTAGGCAGGCTAGATATGGGCTGGACAGGATGTGGGATTGCTGATTTGATTGCTCAAGTTAAGAAGAGCATATTATTTTGATCTAGTATGAGAATGGTCTAAGTCAAATTTTGTAATTATTTTTTCCTTATTGCTGGTATTGATTTTTAGTGATGCTGAGATGGGATAATCAAATTTTGTTGTGGGTTTTCTTATTCATCTTTTTGACGTTTGATATATTCTTTTTTTCCCAGAAAGGAATGCTAGTTTTTGATGTGGCACAGTTTGATGGGATACTGAAAAAGATAACCGAGTTCAACAATGCTCTTCTATCTGACCCAGTAGGATGTTCTGCACTAGTACTATTGATAGTTTTCTAACTATGTTCATTGCAGCTCCTACTTCCGTTGTCAATTTAGTGAAATTCCTGCCATTCTTTTGAAGGAAAAACAGAACTTGTCTTTGCTGGAGGCTGACATTTCAAGACTTGGTGCTGTGGTCAAAACTTTGAAGGACAGCTCACATTATCATACTAGTAGTTTTGCACAGGCTGACATTGCTTTGCTGTTCAAATTGCTAAAATCTTGGCCAGTGGCAATGATATTTCCAGGTCAGTGTACATTAGTTGAAAGCTTTTGATCTATGAACCTATTCTTGTAATCTTCTTCATGTGATGCTCTGTCTTATCATTATCTTACACCTCTCTTCTGCATATATGGTCTCTGATCCTGTTAAATGGACAATTCATTTGCAAGCGGTCACTGATAACCGAAGTGGATCCATAATTCATAGTGCCTCCGCTTCAGCTATATATGCATCTCTTTTTCGTTGGTAAAAGAGCAAATTTTAGATCATTCATCTTTGAGATGGGTTTACATGTTAGGAGTAGCTTACTTAATTAAGTGCTTAATTGATTCCCTTTATTTAGACAATATTGTTTTGTCTGGTACTGGCATAACTGCGTGACTGCTGCCTCTTCCGTATGTATGACTTTGCCTACTTAGATATCTCATTCCTTTTTTGCAGTTGTTGATATCCTGAGGATGATTGTCTTGCACCCAGATGGAGCAAGTGTAATTCTCATGCATATTGAAAATGGAAATGGTACAGTGACATGCCCACAGTTTGTTTTTCTTTTTCGACCTGAGACCATTATTGCAGCAAAAAGCACTTAAGTTTCTGTTTACATGTACCTTGAAATTATGTATAAAACCCTAAAAAGAGTTTGGCGAGGTTCATTTATATTTGAGATTCTGTATTATCTTTTATTAATTAATTCATTGTTATTATTTTGGTATGCATGGACGTGATTTGCTATCAGATATACTAATGGAAATGATTGAGAGAGTCACCACCAATTCTTCGCTGGCTCCAAACTTTTTAACCACCATCCGTCTTGTGACTAATTTGTTCAAGAATTCAGGCTATTATAGCTGGCTACTAAGGCACCGCAGTGGGGTAAGTACCACTATTTCTTCTCTTAGTCAAAGGTTCTTAATTCCATGTGGTGGGCTTGGTATTCTGATTATTATCTGGATATCTATATGTGTGCTTGGGCTTTTTTTTTTTTATCATAGTGAGCTAATTTTTCACGTGATTTTTTCAGTTCTATGTGATGCATCGTATTTTACTCTTCTTGCAGATAATTGATGCCTTCTCTAGTTGCTGTCCATCACCAAATAAGAATTTGCAGTTGTCATATTCTACCTTAATACTCAAGTAAGCATTTACTTAACAGTACATATGCAAAATGTTTGCTGATTCCCAATTTCCACAATGTAATAATAAAGACCCCAGTCCATAGATATATGTTGCCAATGAAGTATCCAGTTTTAGCAGATGGCATTTGCTTCCTGCCTTTTGAGCCATTATTTTTGTGCTTCACAGTTTTGCTGTGCTTTTAATAGAGAAAAACGATCAAGAGGGTCAATCCCAAGTTCTTTCAGCAGCTCTTGAGGTATGCCTTTGATTATCTCCATCATTTTGCAAATAGCGCTATGCTTTGTATTTGTTTTCCTGATTTATTGCCTGGAGGTTAAAATGTGCTGAATGCAAGTTCTTAACTCCTAATTTTACAATGGGGGTATCATTTTCTGCTAAACTGATGCTTTGAGAGAAAGGAATTATAGTCTTTAGAGTTTATCCATTATGGCTTTGGTCTTCCACAGATTGCAGAAGAGGAAAATCTAGAAGTTGATTCAAAATTTCGGGCTTTAGTTGCAATTGGATCACTGGTATCTTCTTAATCTTACCTTTGAAATGTGTATTTGAGTTATTACTTCTCATAATACGTTTAGTAATAATTTCTTATTGTATTCATCAATATTTTTTCTTTCTTTCGTTAATGTAACAAGAAATTGTTTGGAAAAGGATTTTCCTAAAGTAGTCATATGTAGTCATATATGATGTAAAGCGTTTGATTTTCACTGTATAAAAAATGGAGTTTGAAATTTTCTAAGTCATTAAATATTTAGGTTTATGGCAGTAGACTACAATACTCTTTGCTTTTGGGAGTCTTGTTTCGTACCTGTATCAGTTGGTACATTCAATATAAAACATAAGTGAATCATGGGTTTAGAGAAAGCTTCACTTGGATTTAGAGAGAGTCAATCTGTGAAGAGGAATTAGTAAAGATATACAAATATGTTAAATTGAAGTCAGTAAAGAACTGTTTTTAACAGAACTTTAGGAGTAAAGAACAGATGATTAATTAAGATGTGAAAAGCTACTCTGAACTACTATTATAAGATCCTGTATTAGGTATTGCATTTATTCTAAATATATCTTCAGTTTTACCTGTAGGATAACTCGTCTTCTGGTTAATAATGTTTTGCTGTCCTTCCTGGTACAGATGCTTGATGGTCTGGTTAAACAAATTGCATTGGACTTTGATGTTCAGAACATAGCCAAAATAGCCAAGGCTTCTAAAGAAGCCAAAATTGCTGAAGTTGGAGCTGACATTGAACTGTTAACAAAGCAGAGCTGAATCTGTCAGTTCCTGTTAAGTAAGTCCTTTATTAATTTAACTTGGAAATGCATGTTTGACCGGACATGTCTTGTGGGAAGTGAGAAGTATTGAACCAAGGGTATTAAATAACAGATATTTGTTTGTTCATTTAAACTTTAATGTTGGTCCATAAGAAATCATTTTTCAGTTCCAGTGCACTAGATGTTTGAAATCTGGCGATAGTCTTTGCTAGTGCTGTGCTTTCTTGATCTTCTTTACCTTTGAGTATATTATCTTGTATAAGCGTGCACTATATAGCATGGATTAGTATCTTTCTGCATAAGAGGACTCATGAAATCATTAACCACTCTGATAAAATATGAACTTTATTGTTGCATGTATGTTAATGATGACATAGCTAGAGTGCCAAAGTGTAATTAAGTTGAAATTTGCTGCTTTACTGGTATTTGTTGGCGACCACTTGATGCTATCTAATGTAATGTGCTCCCTCCCTCCTTTCCTTGTGTAACCCGTGCTGTGAAGAAATGATATGACTTTGCATCTAGTCCAATAGCTTAAAGATTTACTGGTTATTCCAAGGCCTTATAGCAGTGAATTAATAATTATACTCTACCCGCATTTTCCCCAATTGCAGGGTTGGCATGATAATCTAACAGGTAGAAGAAACTCAACAGCTTGAAATGTTGCTTTGACTTAAAGTTGGGGAACAGCGGTCCATGATATCAGGAAAACGTGCAAGAGAACATGGACTTGCAGCGAGTAGATCAATTATTTGAGAAATACTCCATACGGGGCATCCTTGCAAGTTTCGGGAATATTGTGCTGAACTTTTGATTGAAGCTGTAAATGGGAAGTAAAGGGGGAAGAAGTAACAATTTGATCCCACAAATTGTATCATACCCGCGCACAGATGAAATCTGAAATTCATTGATTGATATTAGAGTGAATCATTCTGAATTTTACCTTCCTGTCTCTCTGGCTCATAAACATAAGCGGTAACACATGTTGAAGGGTTTGCTATTTTTTTTTTTTTTTAAATGAATGAAACTGCCGTGTGCAGAAAAAGAAAAAAAGAAACGGGAGTAGGATACTGAGAAGAAATGCAACCAAGAATGAAGCTAGGAATTTCATACATTCACTTCCATTTTGCATAGAATCTCTGGTCACTCCAAATTAACATTCTGTTCAACTTGAGACGAACATTTCTCTGCTTCAAATGCAAATGCCTAGGAATTATTCTCTTCCTTAAGCTAAACCCAAAGTATTGTGGAAACTCTTTCAACTCTTCCATACTCCTCTCCATTCCCTTCAACAGATATTCGAGCTTTGGTCTCAAATTGTAGTCAATACTATACCCAAAAATAGCGGGAATCCTTGCACAGAAACTTGCTGCCTCCTGATGAGAAAGCCCTACGCTCTTCAAAAACTTGACCTTGGAACGCAGTTTCTCTACCCGAGTGTTCAAAAGATGTGCATTTAGTTTACTTGGAACATTCAATTTTGCTACTCTTAGTTGCCTAAGATAATCAAGGGTAGGTCTGAGGCAGTATTCAACATCAGAAAAGAGTAGTTCAGGACAGTTGGTGACCAAACCTCTTGATTCTTGAACTGAAGCATGTAAATCAGTATCCAAGAATTTGAAAACAGGCTCAATGTCAGTGATTTCGAATTCACTGGACAAGAGTTGAGGGCATTCTGAAGTGAGTCTTGAGAAGTCAGCGTCTTGGAAACCTTTGGATTTGAAGAAATTTACAGTGTTAAGGATGTGCGTTACGGTATCAGGAGATGGAAGTTTGTGTGGTTTAGTGTTGGGATCAATAATACCAATAGCTTTGAGATACCGAACATTTTCTTGGTTAGTTGTCCGGAATTTAAGGTAGAAAGAAGGGTGTGAGAGATTATAAGGGTTTAGAATTTTGGGTTGAGAGGAGGAAGAGAAAGCTGGAAGAGATAGAGAATGAAGCATTGCTTTTCGTTGGACTGGTTTTGGAGGGAAGGGCTAACTAATCGGTACTTGGTTAGTTTCTGTGGTAGTTATTTTGACTTGCGAAGATAAGGAGATCCTTTTCTTTCTTCCCCTCTTATAATTGTCATCTTTCTAGATGCACATTTTTGCCATATCGAGAATTCTCAGCTGCAGAAATTCTAAAATTCTTTATAAGTATGAATACAGATGAATCCCCTCTTCATCAACAATTCACCAAGGCTCCGAGGGGCTCGGAAATGCTGACGTGGTCATAGCCCATTGCTCTAATTACAAAAAAGTTCATAAAAAGCTACGCCAACAAACCGAAATATCTGAATTTTTCCCTTTTAGGATAAAACAACTACTGTATGGTCGTTAAGAAAACATCAACACTCTTTAAAACTGACTCTACACTACTCTTATCATCAACTCCATAACCATACGTACACCTCTAAAACCTTTATCAATGAAGACTCTAAAACCCACTAAACCATCTCCTCTGAAGACCCATTTCATCAACTTCCATCCTTTCATTAACTCCACCATCAAATTAAATCCTCAAATTCACATTCTTTGCAACAGGAGAGCACTATCTTTATCCGTATCTTGCAAACTGAAAACCTCCAAAGAAGTCGAGAACAAGGACAAGAATGTCTCAAGAAAGATTCTTTTGTCAAATTCAGCTCCACCAGTTTCAGAGGAAGGTGGTGCTGGCAACAATGGGGAGATTCCAGATAAGGCGGCTAAAGGTGGAGGTGGACCATTGCGTTTCTTCAAGAGATTGCCTAGAAAGGTTTTGTCTGTTTTGTCTAATTTGCCTTTGGCTATTGGTGAAATGTTTGCTATTGCTGGGCTCATGGCTTTAGGTATGTTTAAATTCTGGTGTTTGTAACTCGTAAGTTCCATTTAATGCTTGTTTGGGAAGTCTGAAAACGCAAGAATTGCATTCAATTGAATTCAATTCTATTTGGTCAGTTCCCATATTCGGAAAGCTTTAAGTTGCTAGAATTCAGTTCTTTCAACATAAAAAGTAGAGGCATTTGAAAGAAATGAAATTATGCCACAGGTAACATGATTTTGCAAGACGTGAATTCTTGCAAATGGTTTATTCCAAAGAAGCATATATGTTTTTCTAATCAACCAAAGAAAAAGAAAGTATAGTTCTCTGCCAGCAGAATTTAGTGTATCATTCGGTTGTAGAACTTTAGTTAGTTCAATTTGGAGCAGCATGAATTTATGATCTTGAGCAGAATGGGAAAAAATGGAATTACTGACTAGGGCATTAATATATTGGGTTATTGAGAATTAGCAATATTTCCTATCTTTCTACAGGTACTGTTATTGATCAAGGGCAGGCCCCAGAAATCTATTTCCAGAACTACCCCGAAGAGAATCCTGTATTAGGGTTCTTCACTTGGAGGTGGATCCTCACTCTTGGATTTGATCACATGTTCTCATCCCCTGTTTTCTTGGGAATGTTGGCTCTCCTGGGGTTATCTCTTATGGCCTGTACTTACACGACACAAATCCCCCTGGTTAAGGTTGCAAGAAGGTATGAATTTTTGCAACAGAATCATGTCTCTTGAGTTAGGAACAATTAGCTTTTTGCTAATGTTACTATTTTTGTATATGCAGGTGGAATTTCTTGCACTCAGCTGAAGCTATCCGTAAGCAGGAATTTGCAGACACTTTGCCCCAGGCATCTATTCAAGATGTGGGTGTTATTCTGATGGGAGCTGGATATGAGGTAATAATTTTCCTTATGATAAAACCACTGTTTCATCATAACAAGATAGGTGGTCTAATTTATATGCTGCCAGCAGATACTGTATTTTAAGTTATTGACCGTTATAATCTATACATTGTTACAGGTTTTCTTAAAAGGACCATCTTTATATGCCTTTAAGGGGTTGGCTGGTAGGTTTGCCCCTATTGGAGTACATCTAGCAATGCTGCTGATAATGGCAGGGGCAACTCTTACTGCTTCCGGGAGCTTCAGGGGCTCGGTCACTGTTCCTCAGGGGTTGAATTTCGTTGTAGGAGATGTATTGGGTCCAAGTGGGTTTCTCTCTACTCCCACAGAAGCTTTCAACACAGAGGTTCATGTCAATAAATTCTACATGGACTACTATGATAGTGGAGAGGTGAATTTTTATTGTCTTCTGTAATATGCTAAGGGACATTATGGGTTTGAATTATTCTCGAGACTTGTTACTTTAAATTCTTCTCAACCTCCTTTTTTCTATAAATGTATATGTACTTCAGTTTAAATGCTGCAAGTGAGAGTTCATATCTAACCATAAATTCCTTTATTTACTGGTTTCTATAGCAGTGTTTTCTACTGCTATCAATCAGAAATATGAAATGAATCTTGTACGTGCAATATTCATATTAATTTTCTTTTTTGTTTGATGTCTCGTATAGATAACTCATTGTTCTCTACCTTTTTTTTTTCCTTGTAGGTATCGCAATTTTACTCTGATCTTTCGCTATATGACATTGATGGAAAGGAGGTTCTGAGGAAAACAATTAGTGTAAACAATCCTTTACGCTATGGGGGGTTCACTATATACCAGACAGACTGGAGCTTTTCAGCCCTACAGATACGTAAGAATGATGAAGGACCTTTTAATTTGGCTATGGCACCTTTGAAGATCAATGGGGATAAGAAACTTTTTGGCACCTTCTTACCAGTTGGAGATGTTAATTCTCCTAATGTCAAGGGAATGTATGTATATTTTTCTAAATCTTATTCTTCGGCCTGCTTATAACTGACATATAGAAAAAGATCATTATTGTAATTCACGTGTTCATATAACCAATATACTAATTTGCTTCTTTGGTAGCCTTTTCTCTGAGCACATTAGCTAGCATTTTGTCATGGCTAAGATTATGTGCTTCGGGTTCTTCCTAGCTGCCCCAGAACTGAAATAGATCAATTACTAGAGGGTCTTTTGTAGGATACTGTTTGCAGCTGACACTTGATGCTCTATCTATCATGTTAGTTTTTGCCCTTAAGCTCACCCTGCTCTCCCTTTCTGATTTAAATTGTCAGATCAATGCTTGCTCGTGATCTACAATCCATTGTCTTGTATGATCAAGAAGGGAAATTTGTTGGAGTTCGACGACCCAACTCTAAGCTTCCAATTGACATAGACGGAACAAGAATAGTTATTGAAGATGCAATTGGAAGTACTGGTCTAGAATTAAAGGTGAACATATAGTAATTATATATAAATTTCTCTTACATTATAATCTGCCAGAAACTAAAGCCTAGACTTTCTCAGACTGATCCAGGGGTGCCAGTTGTGTATGCTGGATTTGGTGCCCTAATGCTCACAACTTGCATCAGTTACTTGTCTCATTCTCAGGTAAAATTCTATTTTTGGTTTATTATGTTCTTTATAGGACAATGCTGCCAATGCTAATTGAAACTAAATGCTGCTAATGCTGGTCAGAGCTTCATAGATTGTGATTGATTGGGGGTGTTCATTTGTAGTACTCAACAATTTTCAAAATGATTATGGCCTTCCAATGGTTACTTATAGTCTTGTTTCCATCATTTTAGCCATGTCCATGTGTTCAAGTTGCTGATATGTTTTTTATGAATTACTGAAGATATGGGCTTTACAAGATGGAACTTCAATGGTTGTTGGAGGAAAGACCAATCGGGCAAAGGGTGTATTTGAAGATGAGGTAAATCGCTTGCTCGATCAAGTTCCTGAGATAGTTGAATCATCATCAGTTTCCAGTCAATCTGATATCAATAGTGGCTAATCTTTTGGGCGAAAATTCAAAAGCGCGTTTGAAAAGGATTACCTACTATTCAAATTTTGAGGTGAGACCAAGATACAATCAAATATATTTGATTCTTCAGATTGATAGATGAGAGCAGCACAACTGAATCTCCATCTGAATCCATTTTATAGAATTCAGCAGTTTGGCTGAACCATACAGTGCCTCTGGAATGTGTATAGTTGCCGGCATTACTTAGTGGCTACACATCACAACTGCTTTTTTTCTTTTTTCTTTAGCAAGGAATCTGCTGGGATTAGTCAGGGGAGAGCAACCCTCTGTTGCGTAGATCAGATGTCATATGGGGCTTTAGACTCGACGGCCGACATAGATATTGTCTTTCATTATATCCTCCTGCAAATCTAACAGTTCTGAAGTGTAGCATTCGGTGTAAATGTTGGAAAATTGAAGAATTATTTGAATACAAATCTAACATTCTTTAGTTATTGTCTTTTGGATTATGTTTTGTTACTTTCTTGGCTATTATTATTACAAGTCTTGCCAACTGCTGCTTTATCTCTGTAAATAACATCATTTTTCACTGTAATTATATCTGACATATTATCAAGGAAAACAAGGAAACGCAAAGCATCTTGTGCCCTGTTTAGCACATTTTACATTATTTAATCATATGATTAAGATTGTGATTATACTTTGATTACTAATATTAATATACTCTTACGTGGAAAAATTCATATTGACTTAACAACATCCATATAAGTGGTGTGTGGACCATAAGCAAATTGTTTGTTGGCAGCTTCCTCTTATGTAACATGCCAATTAAACTCATTATAACACATCATTAAAATACTTAAATAATCTTGAATCACATACGTAAAAGAAAATTTAAAAAAAAAATCATTAAACTAGAAACCATAATAAATCTAACTGAATGATTGAAAAATGTTTTCTTAATTAACTTTTAACCCCTCTCTCTGTTTTCGTATTTAGTTTTCTTAAAAATGTTAAAATTTGTTTGGTGCAGAATAAAATTTCCTGAATAAGTACTCATTATTTCTTTTTATAAGAATGAAAATATATTATCCATTTGTATTTGTGGATTTGACTACCAAAATTAGAGATTGAATTGCCATTTATGGTTTTATAAAAGATAATAACAACCATATATAGTTTGGAGAATTGATATCTCCTACTAATTAATATGTATTCTCTGATTTTAGTTGAGTCTATTACCAATATATTATACTTAATATATATTCAATGAATAAATAATTCTATTAATTAATAAACTTTTAAAAACTAATTCCGTTCCATATATATATATATTAAGTTTTTAATAATTTTAATTTTACAAATTAATAAACTTTGATAGGTAACATTTATAATTATTAACTATTAGAACAAAAGTTACGACATAAGCAAAGCTTAATTAGTGTTTTATGTACTTTGTGTTTGTGGTTTTACTTTGAATACTTGGTTGCATAGTTATTCAATTGTACAGAAAAAAAAAAAAAGAACAAATTAATAAAATTGAAAGATTAACTCTGAAAATTCACGAACCGAATGACTTTCTTTTTAAAGGATTGTTTATCTTTTATTTTTATTTTCCTAAAAAGGCTGAGTGGATAGTGAATTTGAAAATTATTATTCTTTTTATAATATAGCTTCAATGTTGTAATTACATTACCCTATTCGTTTGTATTGATCCCTTATCTTCTAATTCGTATAAATTTTAAAGGTCATTATCAGTTTTGCCACATTAATTCCAAATTCTTTTTTCACTTTATGTTAAATAGTTTTGTACCAATTAGAAAATTTGGAAAGGTTGTGTGCCAATCAGGAAGGTTAAATTCCTAATAAAAAAGAATTATTCTAAGCAGGTAAGAAAACTAAATAAATAAGAGAAATTTAACAAGTAATAAAATTTACAAAATATTATTCTGATCCTGTTTAATGATAATATTTTCCCTAAAAAGATTACTTGGCAGATTTTTGCTCAGATGCATGCATATGGAGACCCTTAATAAATTAGTTTCTATGTTAAGTTTAAGACTTTCCCAAATTGTTTCTTGCTTTGACACTATATATGCTGAAGTCCATACCATTCTTCTTTTCAATCTTTTCTTGTTAAATCTACCAATTCAAGTCTTCTTATTGTCTCAACATCATGCCTGTTGCGTAAGTGTATATTTTTTGCAGTATAAAATTAATATTTTCTTTTATCAATCTCTTCTTGATTCTAGACGATGCCCTTTTCATATAGATTTTATTTTTTATATTTTGTTTTTACAATCATGAATCTTATATTTTTATGTATTTTTGATGTAACAGTGCAAGGACCATAAAAACAACTAATGGCACTCAGGAGTCCCACAAGAAAAAGAAGGTTGTGTTCATATTAGGAGCAACAGGAACTGGAAAAACAAAGCTATCCATTGATTTAGCTACCCATTATAAAGCTGAAATCATCAACTCTGACAAAATTCAGGTTTATCATGGCCTCGACATTGTAACCAACAAGGCTACTGAAGCTGAACGTAAAGGTATCCCTCACCATTTACTCGGCTTTCTTCAGGATCCTGAAGCGGATTTTACCATACGAGATTTCTGTATTCAAGTGCACAGAGCAATCAATCATATTATCAACGATAATGGCTGCACCCCTATAGTCGTAGGAGGATCAAACACCTACATCAAAGCACTTGTGGAGGATGATGAATCCTTTAAGGGTGAGTTTGATGCTTGCTTTTTATGGATGGATGTTGAGTTGTCTGTTTTGTACAAGCGCGTATCAAAAAGGATTGATCAAATGGTGGATGCTGGACTTGTCGATGAGATTCGAGGATTTTTTGCTCCTGGAATTGACTATAGTAAAGGGGTTTGGCGAGCAATTGGTGTTCCTGAAATGGAAAAGTATTTCCTTGCTGAGAAAAATATGGCTGACGAGACTACTAAGAGAATATTACTGGACGCTGCTATTCAGGAAACTAAAGAAAATACATGTAAACTAGTGAATTCTCAGATAGCAAAGATCAATATGTTTAGAAAAAAACTTGGATGGAAATTGCATAGGCTTAATGCCACTTCTGTTTTTGAGAAGGCCGGGATAGAAGCTGACGATGCATGGAAGAAAATGGTCTTAAACCCTAGCTTGAAAATTGTTGGTGATTTTCTTGGGGAACCTGCATATTAGCTAAGCTATCTAGGAGCAGAAATAATGCCATTTAGGCTGTATCTTTTCTTTTTTTACAGAAAAACTAGTACACAGGCTTTTTATCTATTCAGTTTTTTTTTTTTTTCTTTTTCTTTTGATTATGCTTCCAGTTTGATCCCTGGTATTATTGTACTAGAAAGAAAAAGGGAAGGAGATTTACAGTCATATATATATATATGGACTCTCTGAGTGGTCTTTAAATTGCATAATTATATTTAGCTTCCTTTTTGGTGGTTACTTAAGTGAAATTAAAATTAAAATATAAGAGATTTTTATCCGGTTTATATATATATTTCTATATATCAAAGTGATGAACGATAGCTACAATATTTATTAATTTTAAATAATTAAATATGTTTCAATCATCAATATTAAAATTTAAAGCATTCATATGTATACAGGTTATTTTTTAATTTATTGCCACCTATACATTTAATATAAAGAAAAACTAACTATTCAGTATTTACATAGTTATAATCTTATGCAATTCGAGTAATGTAAAAGTTATTACTAAAAGCTGATAAATAATTTAAAAAAAAATTATAAAATAGTATATATTATCAAAATTTGTTCATATTTTAAAGCCTGGAAGTTTTATTTTGACATAAACATATTAAATAATTGACATAAGAAATTAAATTGCAAAAAAATCTAAGATTATACTATAAGTAGAGCTAACCTGGATGAAGAAGCATTTTTACAAGGCTCAAACTGAAAATATCAAAGGTGAAACAATAATTGAATATATAAAATTTCCTACCGTTGCATCCAGTAACTGTATTTCTAATTTTGTAAGTACCCTCACTAGAAATCACCAATTATTATTATATAAAAATCAAATGCATAGGACTTTAGGTGAATAAATAAAGAAATCAGCTCTCATAATGAGCATAAATTCTGAGTTCAAAAGGTTCGTAATCCAACTGTTTAGGGGCTTCAGCTTAGAAAGAAACAGGAAACAAGAATCATTTTATAGGAGCGATCACCCGATCGAATGGTTGGGCTTTAACTTTTACAATCACTATGGATTTCAAGCCCGTTTTTAAACAATTAAAATTTAAATGTTGTTTTCACATAATACAACCTCTAGAGTAGAAATAGAGGCCGCATATCATTACACTGGTAGTACGCAGCAGTATGGGGGCCCATCAAAGTAAGCTCTTAAGGTGCTGCTTCCATGTTTTGGGCCCAACAATTGCATTAACAAATCCTCTATTATTACTATATATTAGCGACGTGTCTGTCCAAAATATATATATATATATATATTATCAACGTGGAATGTGTTAACTGAGAAACACACAAAAAAGAGAGAGAAAAGAAGAAAAACAATCATTGAACAACAAACTTAAATCATTTCTTTTAAATACATTTAAATAATCAATAATTAATGATGTGAAATTCAACTCAGACCTACCAGCTAAAATACATAATATAAGTTGTTGAAAGGCCCTTTGCAATATTTGACTTTTGCTCTTCTGGACGGACATCATTTAGTGACGTGCAGCCTTCTTCTTCTTCTTCTTTTCATTTTAAGGTGCTCAGACTCGACAGTATAAATTACATCATTTTTTTCTTTTCCATTTTGCATAAGATAAAAATGGCTGCTTTAAGAAATTACTAGCAATATCACTTTCAATAATTACCAACTTAATCCCAAATAACTCATTTCCGTTTTTTTAATATGTTACATTAAATCAAGTCTGATAAGTTACGTCTGTTTTCTTTTGGAAATTTTCTGTATGAGTCGTATGGGTCAGTAGGATTACAGCCATTCATTGGTAGGTCAAAAATTGGCCGCTGCACGCAACGACACACAGATTCTCAACTGCAATAGCCATCCATCTTCACTCTCTAATTGACTCAAATATGTGAACAGAACATCTCCTTTTATAATGTTTATATATATATATATATTTTTTTTTTGATACGAGCAGTGTACAGCAGAAAATAGTTATAGTATAATTGTCAAGAATAAATGGCCAGACTATAATTTTTATATTTTTATTATATATAAGTTTGTTATCATTTTCGAGAGTAGTTAGTTTGGCAAATACTTTTAGTCCCGACGAAATTGAACAGGCCCACGTTTCCCCCTTAATATTACAGAGAAAGTTGGTAGCAGGAAAGGATTTACTTTTCTTTCTCCTTTTAATTTTAATAAAGACGTTTTTGTTGTCTTTCTTCTCTCAATTGTTAAATCTTTGACTTTATGTTTTTCGATTTTCACCAACTTCAACCTCAACTCATGAATATATTTTTCTATCGTGTTTTTGGTTTGATTATTACGGAGAAATAGTTTTCAATGGTAAGATTATGTAAGATTTAATTCTTATCAAAATTCGTCATACTTAATTGTAATTAGTGGACTTAACCATGCTCTTACGAGAAAATCTCATGCATGGTCATACCACAATAGCCTATTTTCAGTTGAATTGAATCTTACTGTATCCGTTTACTCGTGCATGAGCTCCACTTTTAGAGCATGAAATCTTTCAAATAAAGTTTCTTTTAAACATTAAGAGTGCATCTGTTGCTCTCAATGTAAGCAAGATCTTAAACCAATTACTTCTCCCCTTATTTGTAATTCAGAAAAAGAGCAGTCCCCTAAAAGAAGCTCAACTGATTTGCAGACACCTACAAAGAATCAGGTACTTTTATTGCTGAAGAATTATTATATGAATGTTATTTAAGTAAGCCAAATCTTTTTCTTTTTCTTTTATGTATGTGTGTTTTGAATAAGCCAGATCTTGTATCTTAGTTGGATTTTTTATTTCTTTAAACCTAATTTTCTCCATTAATATGGATGATTAAATATGTGTTGACAATTAACTGTTCAGCTATCTGTATGTATACATACAGGATACAGGTATAACACATTTAAAAGAGAAAAAAGTGGCCTTTCATGGTTATTGATGAATGAGAGGTGACATTATATAAGGCAAAAGGGATGATGGAGGAAAAAGCTTCTTCAATTCAAGAAAGGCATTTTGGATTAGAGATGCAGGTAACTGAGCCTATGAGAAAAGAAAAGATGGTGAAAAGAAGCTGGGATGAATCAAAGAGGATGTGGGAGATAGCAGCTCCTGCTATGATAACAGCAGTAACTCAATTCTCTATTGGGTTTGTCACTTCTGCATATGTTGGCCATTTAGGAGAGGTGGAGCTTGCTGCTGTTTCAATTGTTCAGAATGTAATTGAAGGCTTTGTATATGGGGTCATGGTAAGAAATTAGTAGCCTCTTCTTTTTCTGTTTTTCTTTTTTTTTTTTTTCAAAAAAAGACTCAGGCTACGGTCTGGTTCGAATTCATAACCTCAGTCTTTGAACTTCTTATAGCTGATATGTGAAAAACAATCTACTATTGACACTTGGCTGTAATTCTGGTGCCAAGCATCATAGACATTTTGATTTTCATGGCTTATGTAAATTGTATTGAAATTTGTATTACCTTAAGCTGACAATTCTATCCTTATGCGGTCCTCTCTGTATTAGTTAGGGATGGGAAGTGCCCTGGAAACGCTATGTGGTCAAGCTGTTGGTGCTGGACAACTTAACATGCTTGGAGTCTATATGCAAAAATCATGGATCATTACTGGGGTCGCAGCTTTGTTTTTAGCGCCTTTTTATATTTTCGCTTCGCCATTACTACAGCTCCTTCATCAAGACAAAGACATCTCAGAGCTTGCTGGAAAGTACTCAATCTGGGTACTACCTCAGTTGTTTGCTTTTGCAATAAATTTCCCAATACAGAAGTTTCTCCAAGCGCAAAGTAGAGTATGGGTTATGACAATCATTTCTGTCATAGCCTTAGCATTTCATGTGCTGTTGAATTGGTTGCTTGTGACAAAGCTAGACCATGGGCTACTTGGAGCTGCTATTGCAGGGAATATTTCATGGTTGGTTATAGTTTTGGCTCAGATAGTTTATGTGGTTTCAGGATTTTTCCCTGAAGCCTGGACTGGTTTTTCCTGTTCAGCTTTCAAGTCATTAGCTGGTTTTGTAAAACTCTCTCTTGCATCAGCTGTAATGTTATGGTTAGTACTCTGAAAATCTATTTCTGCAAAATCCATTTTCTGGATTTCGCTCAAATTTCTTGTCTTCGTGATGACAGCTTGGAGCTATGGTACTTTACAGCTGTGATTCTTATGGTGGGATGGTTGAAGAATCCAGAAATTGCAGTTGATGCCATTTCCATTTGGTAAGAGTTCTAATCTTTAATATAAGATACAGTTTCTACATAAATTCTTCATCTCACGTTTCTTCTTTGTTGCAGCATGAACCTGCAGTTGTGGACTCTGATGATTGCTCTCGGTTTCAATGCAGCAATAAGGTCAGTTGCTTCTGTCATGGAATAGAAAGTACTAATAAATTCTCACAAAAGCAGATTTTACTCCAACTTAGAAATTTGGAACATTTTGGTTTTGGCCTTTTTATCTAGTTGAGGGAGCTCATGTCCTGTCCTCGTCAAAACTTTCGTCTTCCCAGTCAGAATATTTAAAAGTATGCATATGTCGAATCTAATTGCAGTGTGCGAGTTTCAAATGAACTTGGGGCCGGAAATCCTAAAGCAGCAAAATTCTCTGTAATGGTGACTGTTTTAACATCCACAATACTTGGAGTTCTATTCACAGCTGTGATTTTGGCAACCAAGAATGAGTTTCCAAAGGTATTTACTGGAAAACCAGCAGTCATGCAGGAGGCATCAAAGCTAGGTTACTTCTTGGCGGCAACAATCTTCCTCAACAGCATTCAACCTGTGCTCCATGGTAATTACATGTAAATTAGTACTTCAATTAGTCATTTTTCCTAATAAACTAATAATTTTTCTTAATATTTGCAGGTGTAGCAGTTGGTGCTGGTTGGCAACTGTCTGTTGCCTTGATTAATATTGCCTGTTACTACATCGTGGGACTTCCTATCGGCGCAGTGCTTGGCTACAAGTTTAAGCTTGGTGTTAAGGGCATATGGTCAGGAATGTTGGCTGGTTGTGTGCTTCAAATAGTCATTCTAATTTTCATCATGCTCCGAACCAACTGGAACAAAGAAGTAAGTCTTTGTTATCACAATGGATAATGAATATCAAAGAAATCAATGTAGAAACCATTACATACCAACTATTTGCTAACAGGCAATGATTAGTTTACAGTGATTTTATTTCCTCTTTTGCGAGCATCTTCAATCATTTTAGACCAGGATTAACAGAAATATTTATTAATGCAGGCTGTGCAATCTGAGGAGCGGATGAGAACTTGGGGTGGCTCTCCTAAAACTCGACAAAGTCCATCAGAGGCCAACATAGATGAGTGATCAATACATTGTGGAAACAAACCTGATAAATACCAATATCAGGTTGTAGTTTATTAGATTTTTATTATAGCCAAAAGGGCTACCACATTTTTTTGTTCACTTACTTATACTTTACTGTTCAGTGCTGCTGATCCTAAATATGAGTATCCTAATTTGCAACTATAACTGAGATTTTTACATATATAAATTTAGACAATGAATGAGCACATAACGAATGACGATTCATTTTTTGTGAGTACTAGCATGATTATCTGGTAACAAATTGACATTCCGGAAATGTTATCCAAATTTAAAAATTATTAATTCCTGTAATCTGCAATGGTAGCTCCAAGTTACAAGCACCCAATTCAACAGCACATGAAATGCAAGGGATAACATGAAAATCATCCAAAGCTGACATAATCATGATTTAAAGCTCACAACAAGCATACGCACTTAAACACATAGGAAGTCTTACGTTGTAGTAACAAGCAGTGACAGAAAGACTTAAATTGTAGCAACAAGCAAATATTAATCAAGGCAACGAGATTGCCAGCTGCAGCAACTTCACCTGCAATTGTCAAGAAAACAAATCGAGAATTAGAAAAAAATGATCATTGAAGAGTTTAGTTGCTTACTTTGCACCGCAGGTTGGATATGCTGTTGAGGATGAATATTGCTGCCAAGAAGTAATCAAGTTTGATGCCTCTTCAGCTTTTGATGCTGTTGACCAATGTTGTTTATGGAAAAACAGTTTCCATTACTGAGAATTTTGTTGCCTTAGGATTTCTGGATCCAAGTTCATTTGACACCTTCCAGCTGCAAGCAGGTTGATGCATACTTAAACCGAAAAACTGTAGCAAATATGAACTTAGCACAAAACAGAAAATTTCCCCTCTTTTCCTTCGTTACCAAAGTGAAGTTTTCTTACAAGAACTTTTTCCAACTTTCTTCTTTTACTCCCACACTAGAACATTACATTTCTTTATTGATAGATTTGAGGCATTTATAACCTACAAAACATAACTGGAAATTCCTATACTTAAAGCGTCATGCCTAAGCCATACTTAACTTTTCTTATACACAAAAGAAATACTTAGTTTCTCACCTAACTCTACTATTTGAATTAAAACTAGAATTCACATGACTTCCATAGCTAACCAAGATTTATATTTCTTTTACTTTCACGCAAAAAGAAAAGAAAATCTCGGCAACTCTTAACAATTTTAGATATTAGAGAAATCAACATTAGAAATTATGTCATAACAAACATTTTGGCAAGAGGCAATGGTTCATTTATAATGATTTAATTCCGCCTTTTGCTAGGATCTTCAATCATGTTAGAGCAAGATTAACATAATTAATTACTTAGCGCAAGCTGGGAGTGGCTCTCCTAAGTCTAAATAAGTCCTTCAGAGGCCAAAATACATTATGGAAAAAGACTTGAAGGTGCAGCTTATATACGCTTATTCTTATACTTGGGAATATATTAAAAGAGGTTATCAGAGCTACAGCTCTTTTTCCTTTGTTCGCTTTCTTGTACTGTTTTATGCTGCTGAATTTAAAATACCTACTTTGCAAATATAACTGAGACGTCATTATATATTTATTTATTTTATGTACTCTATGGTAGAAATGCACAGACATGGGTGAACAATACATTCCACCGTTATCCTTCCAAAGCATGCCCCTCAATCCCCGTTGGTGAAAGAAAAGCTTTACAGGGCTACTTAATTATCAGTTACCAGTATCACTAAGATGCATTAACAGCTATATAGACATTACTATTAGCAAGGGACAAAGTTTCCTATTCTCTCTTAAGTGAAGGCACATACTCAATGCTGAATTCTCAGTGGTGTAGATATAAATAGTATTATTGGGGCCCCATATTACAATCTCAGGTGTTGGAATTCTTAAGATGCATTTTTCAAGGCTCAACTTGCTATTACTTGCTCAGGTAGTGCTCATTTTCAAGGCTTTGTGATATGGTTACTGCCTCATTTGATGTGTAATAAAACTACAGTTCCAGGTTTGAGCTCAATGCTTTAGTTGTAGAGGTCACAATGACTAGAATGCTCTTCCTGTGAAGGACACGGATCAACATCCCCACAGGTCCACACCAACCTATTGTCAGTTGCCCCTCCAATTTATCTAAAGGCATATTGCTGTGGGCTTAGGAGGCAGTGAAATGTTCTTGCAAATGTGGATATTCTCAACGGATGGTACTTTGCACGATATCACAAGTGAGCCTCAACACCACCACCACCACCACCACCACCACCATCATAAGCTTAAGCAGATGAAATGATAGCAGCGTAATAAAAATAATGAGAATTTTATACTTTTATAGTGTTGTTTAATCTAATAAAAAGCTTAGGTTAACAGCCACCCCTCATTCATCATTACAAACCGAACACTGCTGTTGAGAAGAATAAATATTATTCCTCCATTACCAGTTTACCCTTCTCACTTGCACATGAACACACTACCCTATGTAACCTCGTACCAACAGCAAACTAAGCCATGAAATAAGGGATAAAATGTAGCCAGGTTTAAAGAAAAAAGGCAAGAGACGAGTTTCTTTAAGAAAAAAAAAAAGAAGGTAGCATGACCTTCTATGACTCCTAATTTTCTCTTATTCTGAATCCCAGTGAATGAGGTCACATCTGTGGGTAGACTAGTAATTTCTGGTCAATGGAGTCTCGATAGAAATTCCAATGCACAAACCATCAGTTGCAGCTCTTAAAACCACCTCCTCTATTGCCATCATTATGAATTTGAATACATTTGATATCTATAGTAACAATCTTGCAGATCCTTTTTTGTTCATGATACACTCAGTTATACATATCTAAAATGGCACAGTTGATTTTGTACCACAACCTAAATTTATGCCAGTTGCAAGGCTTCCTCACGTTTGATGTCGAACACCTTGACTAGGGCATCTTCCACAACCTAATCAAAATCAAGTCAGACACAAAACAGTATTAGTTGGTCTGTGGACATTCATAGGCTAATGTACAATGTTAACAAGAATTAACAAGGTTGATATTTAACATGATCAAATGTATTACATAGCTTGCAATGACCACAATGCAAGAAATTCAACATTAAGAAATTCCAAAACTAAAAATGTATGTATATAGTTATGCAGGCAGAAAATATTAAGCAGAAACAAATGGACAAGAGGGCCACTTATCTATAGATGCAGCACAGTTGGCTAAAAATCAAGAAATTAGAAATACAACAAAAATAAATGGCTTACCTTGTCTGGAGTAGAGGCACCAGATGTTACACCAATTGTAATGGGACCTTCTGGTAGGAAGTTTTCTTTCTCAACCAACTCCCCATGCTATCAAATGATTAAAACAAGGGCAAATGAGGAAACAATTAGAGATCAAAGCTTGGTTGGAAGAAACAAAGTATAAGCATCCACACTTACATTCAACTTATAAGCTATTCTATTTCCTGGACCAATCCTCTGTTCACTGTCAATCCAGTATGAAGGAATTCCACGGAGCTCAGCAATTTCTTGGAGGTGTGAAGTGTTGCTTGAGTTCCACCCACCAATTACTAATATAAGATCCAGCTTCTCCTCCACCAAATTAAACATTGCGTCTTGTCGTTCCTGCAAAATACCAAATAAATAAAACTTGCATTACAAGACAATGCAAAAGCAGCTGAACCAAAAGTATATTCTTTACGGTCTAGCAAAAATGAAAAATGCTTCTAGCTAATTTGCTATTAAGCTTCTTAGGAGCGCATGCTGTTCTGGCTTAGGAGACTATCCTAATTGCTACTCACAATCCACTTCTTTTTTCTTTATCCTTCCTCTCTAAGAAAGGTTCACTACATGTATGGTGTGGCAGCCACCTTACAGGATCACCCAATAAAAGGAAGATGAATGCACCATGTAACATTTAAAAATAATCATGAAACCAGGTGATGATGTTAGATTTTCTATAAAATAAAAAATAAAATAAAAATTCTTAACCCTAAGGAGAAGCTGATGAAAAACTGAACGGGCAAAACTGTAACACTTGGGAAGAGAATTACTTGAGTAGCATCACAAATGGTGTTGAAGCTAATAAAGTGGTCATTGACATTTTCCACACCATATCTCTGCATCATGGTCTTCTCCACCAATTTACCTATAAGGGAATAAATAAAAATTAAACATAACAAACATAGATTTTCAAATTACCATTAGATGACAATCAACATAAAATGGCACAGCATAATTAAAACTTACCAATATCTTCTGTTTCTCCCTTAAGCATTGTTGTTTGATTTGCGATACCAACCTTAACCAGGTCAACATCTGGATCAAATCCCTTAGATACTGCGTTTTTAAATTTCTGCAAGCAAAGCCGACATTTATTAATGAATTCTGCAATGGAGCCAAATGCTTAGTTTTGAGTTAATAGGAAAAAAAGAAGAGAGAAAATCAAAAACTTTACCTTAAGAAACTCCTCTTTGGTTGAGCTAGATCCATTAAGTTGGCCACCAAGAATGTAATCACATACATACATTGCCTGAAAAAATTGAAAACTTCTTAGAATGAAAAAACAGCAATCATCCGCAACATTTCCTATTTAACTCTCCATAAAAACAAATAAGCTGACTGGAGAAATGAATAAATAAAAGAGAAAAGGATAATGAGAACCTTCAGCCTTTAAGACATACCTCCTTCATATTCTTGACAATGATATACGTTCCAGCAAAAGAAGCAGTAGCTATGGTTTCCTCATGAGAATATTTACCATGAATAATTGAAGTATAATCTCCCTTCTTGTGCTTCTCAACAGTATTCCAGACCTTCATAATTTAAAAGTACACATGTCATCAACATAAACACTTATGCAACATAATCACATCCAAGCTGCAAAAGCAATATTTGTACCAACATAAGAGCTATACAAACAATAAGGCATTATAACAGCTGATGGTCAGTGTAAAGATACCTTAGATACCCAAGGGCAAGTTGTATCAACAATTTGTACATTTTTGTTGCTCAGAGTCAACATCTCATCCACTGCAGCTCCAAAAGCAGGCAAAATCACAACATCGCCATTGTTCACAACTTCAAACTGTTTCCTCCCTTCCTCAAGAGGAATATTTTCAACATTCATCTCTTCCAAACGCTGCCATATTTAATGTAACATTTTCAGAAACAGTTAGATTGAAGAAGAAGGATAGCAGACCAACACATCTTTTGAAGCTCTACCTATCTTAACCAACTTCATAAACTTTAAAAACCCGGATCAAGAAATAAAAAAATCATATTGCTCGAAATCACAAAAAGCAAAAACTCTTAATACCTGACATCTTAAAAATCCCGAGTTACATTAGCATTGCTGGAAAGTTAGCTCCCAAATTGGCTTCTTTTTTTATTTTTTTAAAACTGTAGCCTCAAAATTATTAGAGATAATGAAAACAGTTTCCACAAAGAACTTTAGATTTCCAACCTATCAAAATCCAATTATTCAAAATCCAAGTTAGGACTGTCACTATCAAGAGCCAATCGGAAGCAAGGTCCATCGGCCCCTCTGACCCTTATTCTTAGTACTTTATAGTGCCCACAGATCGCCAGCTCAGCCTAGCTGGATCGGAACCATCACTAGCTATACTATAAATCATAATTCCAAATTCCGAAACTGATGAAGATTATTAAGCAAGTTAACAGAATATGAGTGTACAGACCTTATTAACAGTAGGGTTATGAATAATCTCATTAGTAATCCAAATCTTCTCATCAGGAAATTGTTTCCTAGCTTCATAAGCAATCTGAACAGCCCTTTCAACACCCCAACAAAACCCATAAGCTTCAGCCAATTTAACAGTAACATTTCCCCAAGTATACTCATTCCCATTCTCCTTCAAAGTCTTAATAATATCACCTGCACCAAAAAAAAAAAGAAAAATAAGAAACCTCAAAATAGACAAACAATTCCACATATAAGCCAGCAAACAGGAATAAGAAAAAGAACTCAAGTTTATCATGATTACTAAATAAGACCAATATTATAAAACAGAAACTAAACGAAAAAAGACAGACTAGTGTATTCTTGACTGATAAGCTAAATAAGTCAATAACAAGAAGAAGGAAAAAAGAATCAGACTTTATCAAGAACTAAAATCAAGATTTTAACGACAAATAATTAAGAAGAAAAAGATTGACTAGAATAATCTAAAGAATCTGATTTAAAAGTTAAAACTTTACAAAGATTACCGAATCAAGAAATAAAAGAGAAGGAGTGACTAGTAGTAGAGCAGTTGAGTCATAATCCAAAAGAATTGAATATAAGCCAGTAACAAGAAAAAAGAAAAGAAGAAAGAAAAAGGACTGACTGGTATATTCTTGGCTCATGAGTTGAAGAGTTTCTTCTTTATGACCAAAGCCTCTGCGATTGTAATTCTTGCTTCTCGTCAAATTATGCCTAAAAACCTTAGCATCAAAATCGGAGTCCATAGCTACAGAGGCAGAAGATGATTCATCGTCGGAAGCAGCAGCAGCAGAGCATCGAATTGAGAAAGGTTTACGGCGAAGAAGAGGAGACGAGTTGTTGTCTCGAGAAAAGAGATCAGTGCGGAGAGAGAGACGGCAGAGCTGTAGGGAGATTGCCATTTCTTTGTTCAAGACAAGAAACAAAGTGAAAGGCTGTTTTTGGAGATTGAGAGAGAAATCTGAAGCAAGAGAAGAAAGAAATGGCTTTGGTTTGGTCTCAGCCCGTTTGATGTATAAATAAAATCTGGTGTTCCATGTTTTTTGCCCTTACTTATTTTGTTTTCTTTTTATAAAATAATAATAATAATAAAATCAGCTTTCTTTTCTTTTTTTTAATGAATAACAACTGTAGTCATATTTAGGCTGCTGGATTAATGGCAGCTCTGAAGTCTTAGTTGGCGAGCGCCATTTAGAGTGGTAAATTCTTATTTAATCTATGACTGCCTAAGTTACTGGAAATTCAACATGTAATCTATTAATATAAGCTATCTTTTATTTTTCTTTTTTAAAAATCTAATGTAAGATTTGTATGTTTTTCCTGTGATATCCTAACTTCGCGGACTAATCATATTTTCAAAACCGTAAAATAATTTTAAAATATCAAAATTGGCTGCCTTGATTATTTGCAATTCAACATATGATTTTTTATATTATTATATTTTAAAAAAATAAAAGAGAAATTAATTATTTTAAAAAAAAAATCTAATACGGCATAGTCTCGAGATATATTAATTTGGTTTTTTTTTTGTTAATCGAGATTTGAAAATAAAAGAGTTTATTCTTAGAATGGGAAGATATAATAAATATAAAATAGATACGGGTGGGTGATGGTATGCTATTTCTTTATTGATAGAAGGTTGGGTAATATGCTAACATCATAAAAATTGAAAACAATACAATAATAAAAGTAGTATACACCTGACGTCTTTAAATTAATGCCCCACGTCTACACTTTACCATTCATTTCTAAATTAGTTTATTTAATTAAGTTTCATTATTTCTGAATGTGAAATAATTTTGTAAAAGAGTATTAAATAATTATCAAATAGATTTTAATAAAAAATAATAAATATTTAATATTATTTTAAATTAAATTTAGATATACACGTTAAAAAAAGATAGCTTCTTTTGCTGCGGAAGTTTGTGAAAAGAATAAACATGAAGCTGATTCAGGTAGGTGGCTATAGAAAAGGATAAAAAGGGGACGAGTCACCATAGATTGCCGGAAGAACAGCACCAGTAGGATTATATGTCTGATTTGGAGATCAAAGATAACGAATTATTGAACGGTCAGCATCTGAGATCTTTGGCATGAAAAAACAACGTTGGAGAGCGCTAGAAAGCCACATCCTCTCTCCCACGCCAAAATGTGTGTTGTGTTGTGTATCACATTTAATTTTCTGGATCTTTTTTTTTGTTATGACTATCCTTCTCTCCTTATCCACTTCTCATCCATGTGGCAAATGGATGCCAATAACCCCCCGGTCTGCCACATAAATTTCTATTTTTTTGTTTATTTTATTTTTATAAATATTGAAAGTTTTAATATATTTACTCTTTTCTTTTTACTTTTTATCAATAGGAAAATAAAAATTACAAATATTAATTAATTATGTGTATTTATTAAATTTAAAATAGAGAGTGAAATTTGACTCTTTGGATATAAAGAGTTAAATTTACTCTTTACTTTATATTTAAAATAATAAAAAATAAATTGAAATATAATTTTATAATATGAATTTTTAAAATAAAAAACTAAACATATATATAAAAAAATATATTGAAAAACCCTAATTAATAAGTTTTTAATTGTTGCTTTCAATAAAAATCTAATTATGACACCTTAAAATTAAGATGTTAAATTTTAAGGCTCAGAAAATAACACCCTCATATAAAAGCATATGAATACATAATTTTATTTTTATAATTTCTATAATTAATTATTATTGGTATTTTTCTCACAGTCATTATTATTATATAATTATAAAACTAAAATTTATAAATAAAATTTAATATTTTTTAATATTTTAAAATTTTATTTTAGTGCTAATATAAAATTATTTTAAAATATCTATTAATTAATTTTAATATTATATAAATTAATACGATCAATATAATTTATTTTTACTATATTATAGAATTAAATATTATTTTATATTAAAAATATTATTAGTACAGTGACCTTTTATCCTCGTATTATATTTTAAAATTATCATCAGCAAATAAATAATGTTTCTGCTCTTAGTATATCAACAATCACTTTGTACTCTTATTTCTACATATTAATGAGCAAATTTTTTCATTAAATTAGATTTTAAATTTTTAGAAAATATAAAATAGAGAAAATAATAAATTATATTTACGACTAAATAATAATTTAGTATATAAAGGCAAAAATATGTATGTTTTCTTTCGCTGAACGTGTGATACGATGTAGGAGGTACCATAAGACTCGATGGAGCATCATCTCATCTGAGTCCTTCTTTCTTTTCTTTTTTTTTGTTTTTGACGAATTTGAGTCCTTCCTATTAAATTCTTTGGTCAAAAGTTGCTATCTTATGCAAAAATTGTAGATCCAAATAATGGGAGACGCCAAAGGAGACGACTACTCTGCCAGCTTGACTACTTGTAAGATTTAAATATATATTATAACTTTGTATATTATGCGTAAGGAATTCCTAATAAATTTTTAAATTATAATTAATCTTTTTATTATAAATAGTAATTAAAATTCCAAAGATTATTTATAATAGTTTATTATTCTTCTTTTTAAAATCACATTTTTTTTTCTTTTTTATATGTTATTCTTCCTTTTTCTTAATAACTAAAAATTAAAAAGGAATAAAGTATAAAATATACAAATAATTTTTAATATAATAAAGAAACGTATAAAGAATATTATTCTTAATGGTTTTTAAGATATTTTATTGTTTAATGAAATCGAATGGTGCCAATTTGGAAGTAAGAAGAAGACTACTTACTTATAGCTATTGTTTAAATATTCCAAGATTGATGGCTTTTACTGGTACCTCTTTCTCTCTTCGCCTGGCAGCCTCGGACTGTTTCTCCTATCATTTTCCTCCGTTACTGCATAATACCGTATCAATTTAAAGACATACAATCAATCATCTAATTATTAATATATTTAGTAGATTATAAACATTATTATATATATGTCGAATACTAATTAAGATTAGGATGATTCAAAACTTAAACAGTATTTAGAGCAAATTGCATGTAAAAGTTCTATTTTATAAACTTATTATACACAAAAATTATACTCACAAAAGATGTGAAAAAAACTATTTGTTATATTAATAATATAAAATATTTTTAACTTTAATAGACAATTCATCTTATCATTTATCGAAAGTATATCGATTTATAATTTTCTAAATATGACTAATTAAAAAAATAAATGTTACTAATAATAAATTTTATTTATTTATAATATATTACATATATATATATATATATATATAATTATATTTTAACACATTTTAATATTTACATAGAATTTAATTTTATATATATTAAGAAAGACATCAAAACTTTATTATTCATAAAATATTAATTTTATAAATTAATTTTATTTTATTTATAAATTTAGTTTTAATTAATTTTTAAAATTAAAAAATAATTTGATATTCATATAATACATAAATAAAAATTATTTAATATATAATTTTAAATTATATAATATTATTTTTATAATTTAATTTTTTTTAAAAAATACTAAAACTAAAGTAGAGAACTGTGCCTCGATTGGATGTTCCTGCCTCCGGCCCACACTGCAAGGTGGAGCGGAGTGCAGGGCATAAATTGCCCAGAAAATCTTGTTATACTTACTCTACATTAATAGTCATAAAGCTTATATTTCTTGCCTATATAATAACTTTGCTTTAAAGAAGAAATTATTAATTTATGCAGCCCAAAATAAAATGGACCAAAACAATGAATCAAAATGCAAATAGCCACAGCCCACATGAAACCAAATTGCTAATGGCCACAGACCATTAGACCAAAAGGAACTTTGCAATTTAGAAATGGGACCCGTCATATCTACATGGAGTGGAGGGAACGCCACAACTACCAAACTGAAAAAAAAAGTATACCCACCAAAAGGATGATAAAAAATGGAGAGTTTTGCTGTTCCTGAGCCTAAGAACCTAAGCAGGAACAAACTCACTCCATTAAAGTATGGAGAGTTACTCTTTGCAATCGTCAGCTATAACTACCATACCCACCTCTTTAACTAAAAGCGGGTTCCTTCACAAAACTTTTCTACATGGTCAGCTCATTAGATTCTCAAGTTTCAGTAAGTACCCACATGCTAGAAAGATTAGAACTTTCGACATCAAAGCTCAAGCTTCAGGTATATGTATAAGAGCTCTCCTGCTCTACCACATTTTGATCATTATGTCATTTTGTCTTTGTTTTTGAAATGGGTATCTTATGATTTTTACTCTTTGATCGCTTTGATGCTTGTTGATTATGATCATCATCATCATCCTATTTCATATTTCAACAAGAAAAGACGGGTTTCCTTGCAATTGAATTTTTCACGATTGCAGAAATTTTGTTCTAATTGTGTTCACGTACGGGCAATACTTTATTTAATTTCTTTTGGTATAAAACTGTTTCAATTCCAATGCTGTATTGTTTCTCACATTGCCACAATATCGAAGTAACTGTCTTGACTGTAGTGACCAAAGATTGACCATGGCAGTGGGGGTTCTATTCTATTAGTGCTGGAAAAGGTATTCAAATGTTGTCAAGCGTTAGAACGAAGTTGTAAATTATATGGCATTTGCATTTGTATTCACTTGATGTTTGGGGAAGCAGCCCCCCTGAAAAATAAACTAAGATTTACTTTTGACCTTATGCTAAAGGGAAAGAGGATTCTTAATCAGACTTCAAGATTTTATGAATGTCATGTATTTGCTCGTGTTATAGAAACATGAATTTCATGCTGAAGTTTTGTAATTATATCAAAATAATCAATAAAAATGAGAAGAAAACTTCTATAGCCAAAAATTACTTTTGGGATTTAATTTTGAACTAATATGCCTTCTTCTTCTCAGCCAAATGACATGTGAAAGTCAATCAAAATCATCTCAATGAATGCATTGTACTCTTTATTAACCTTTTTTATCTGTGATAAAGTTAATCAAAGAGCATTAATGTTTTTGGAAGTCTCTACTTGGTAAATTAAGTAGAAAGATTGGTGGATAAGTTGAACTCAGAAGTGTTGCCTGAACCATAAGGAGACTCATGCGATAGGAAACTATAGTTTCTGTTACACTATTTAGTTTTTGGTACTTTTATTCTTTTAGTTCCTTTGCTGTTCTTTTTCCTTCTGTTTTTGAGGCTGAAATAAGGCCAATCCCTAAACCACTTCTTCTTGTGTAATTGATGTTCCTGGATTTCTGTTAGGGGTTACCAAATTCAGCTCAGGGGCAATCGAGGCAATTCCAAAAGAAACAGACATAAAAGATGATAATCTTGCATTTGTTGCTGGTGCCACTGGCAGAGTTGGCTCGCGAACAGTGAGGTCACTTCTGCTGCTCTATTTCCAAACAGAAATTAGTTTCTGAATGTTCTTGACAATTGTGTTCTTCATAGCAGGGAGCTTCTCAAACTTGGTTTTCAAGTTAGAGCTGGTGTCAGGAGTGCTCAGAGAGCACAAACTCTTGTGCAGGTAAAAATTGTGCCTGTGAAATATATATATACTGCATTTATTCTCTTTCAGATTCATGTATGTATTAAAAGAGTATTTCATGTGCAGAGCGTCAAGCAAATGAAGCTTGATGGTGAAGGAGCTCAGCGTAAGACATTAGAATTGTGATCTTAATTTGAAAAAGTGTTCCAACATATAGAATCTAACATGTCTCCTTTGTTATTTAGCCCAGCAATAGAGAAGTTTGAAATCATAGAATGTGATTTAGACAAACCAAATGAGATTGGAGCAGCATTAGGCAATGCATCTATTGTTATATGCTGTATAGGAGCTGGTGAGAAGGAGGTGTTTGACTTCACAGGACCTTATCGTATTGATTATCAGGCTACCAGAAACCTTATTGATGCAGGTAAATACAACATTTCTCAGGTTAATTCCCATCTTATTGTCTTAAAGCTCTAATTATAGGAACTTGACTGTTGTTCTCATGTGCAGCAACTGTCGCAAAAGTTAAACATTTTATCATGGTTTCATCATTGGGAACAAACAAGGTTGGATTTCCTGCAGCTATCTTGAAGTAAGTATCATAATCTGGTATAAAGGACAATTAGCATATGAACTAATATCACCGATGAGATGTATTGACATTGCATTAATTGCTTTTTCTGCTACAGTTTGTTTTGGGGAGTTCTATTTTGGAAGAGAAAAGCAGAGGAGGCACTGATAGCCAGTGGTATCCCTTACACTGTAAGCACTTCCAGATTACCTGCAAACAGACATGTTTGATTCGTAGGTTATATGTGTGTGCTTATTTATCTTAGCTTCAATTTGATTACATATAGTTCTCTTCAGATAGTAAGACCTGGAGGAATGGAACGGCCCACCGATGCTTACAAAGAAACACATAATATTACCCTATCAGAGGAAGACACTTTATTTGGTGGCCAGGTGTCAAATCTTCAGGTATTCTTAGTTTAAATTTTAGATTTGCATCCAATTTTTTTTAAAATTTTATTAGATGTAACTGTCAACCAACAACAACATCATAAAGAAAATAACTCAAATATTAGGCTTTAGGATAGAGAAACTAAAACAATGAGGTGCTTCTAGTCTGCATTTTTTGGCATCTCCTATGAAGAATAGCATATAACAATAGGAATCTCTACTCAATGCTAGTTGTCAGTAAGATAACATCATTGACTCAGTTTTTGTAACAACTTCTTGTTTCTAATGAATATCATAAAAATCTTAACAGCTCCTTGGTGGACCAGTTTGGTATTTGGCAAAATCAAGCTTGCCCATTTTCTTCTCTTTTCTTTTTCTTCAAGATATTAGTGCTAGTAGCATTTGTTCAACTTTATGAATCATCTTCCGTAACCAACTAGATATAGAATAAGGCTCAGCTGTGTCGAGTAGCTCAACCTCTTATGATGTGGCGGTGAACGGCGAGGCAACTAGTTCAAACTGCAACAGTTATGGACCAAAGTTTGATTGATGGTGGCAAAATCTGTCGAATAATAATAATCTAATATTTCAAATTGTCAATTTCCATTTCAGAGGATTTTGTCTTTACCGATTCATTCTGTTTGCTATAAACATTCTTGTTGATTGATTGCAGGTGGCTGAACTCATGGCAGTTATGGCTAAAAATCTTGATCTTTCATACTGTAAAGTGGTGGAGGTAATTGCAGAGACAACTGCACCACTCACTCCCATGGATAAGCTTCTCACGAGAATACCTTCTCAACGCATCAAACCAAAGGTAAACTTAAACTCCATCAACACTTTCCTGGAGGATAGAGAGATGGTTATTCTATTCTACTGGCCATTACAATGTATTAAATTAAATGTGGAATGCAAAGATTGCTACATTTTTTCGCTTGATTAGAATTAAATTGCAGCATCATGAGAAAGAAAAAGAACTTCGGAGGAACAAGATTTGAGTATAGAGGTTGAAATCAAAAGTCTATAGTGCCTTAAAATGTATTGTTAAAATCACATGCTAGGAATAATTTGTTGAATCGAGTCTTACGTTCATAAGAAAATGAGTGCTATTATATAATTGGGATTTAGATATGTTATGGATTACTGTTAGAAGGCACAATTAAGTTCCTTAGTGTCCTACTCAGGAACCAGCTGCGGCAGAGGGACCTGAGCCTGCACCATCGACGAAAGTTGTACCTGAGGCTTCAGAGCCAACCTCTGCCATTGAGAAGGAACCTGAACAGCCAAAAGCTACGGTGTCAAGGCCACTCTCTCCATATACTGCGTAAGGCAAAAATGCTGGTCCTACTTATTAGTTCAAACACATGTAGTGCAGGTTTAGACAGAGTGTGAATCATAAGCTTCCAAAATCATAGGCATTATCATAGCATACTTCTAGCATTAAATTATTCTCTTTCTGTTATATTATCTAAAGTTCATGCTGTTATGGTTCCCTTTCTCATTTTCTTGTCTTCTAATTATTTTGCTTTGCAGCTATGATGATTTGAAACCACCTACTTCTCCTATTCCAATCCGACCTAGTGGTGGAAATCAAAGCAGCAGTCCTGTAGATGCTGTGGCAAAGCCTGATACTATAGATGCTCAAACAAGCTCATCAGGTTTGGCATCCGCAATTCCCGAGTCAAAACCAGCCACAGTTGAAGCAAAGATAGCAGGTCCTCTTTCTCCTTATGCAGCGTAAGCCATTTTTTAGCACTTTCCTTTCTATCTATATATAAAATATGGCTATTTTCAAGTACTTAGATGACACGTTGTTTGTAGCTATCCGGATCTGAAGCCACCTACCTCTCCAAGCCCAAAACCAAGTGGTTCTAAGGAAATACCTTCTGGTGCATCATCAACAGAAAAAGTTGAATCCTCAGCCACTGGAGACAATGATGTAGCAACAATAACAGCTAACAACGATGCTGAGAATCCTCCCCCAGAATTTTCTTCTGGTCATTCACCCTTCCTTGTGTAAGTATATCATTGTCAAAGTATTATATAAGAAAAACCTGTGAAAATTTGGGAAAAGATTGACAGCTAAACAACTTGTGTACTTCTCTGCTCACTGAAAACTTGGTCCAATGCTTGGTATAAAAATTGATGGTTAGTTTTTTCCTATTATGTTTTCAGATATGATGATCTCAAACCCCCAACTTCGCCATCTCCTATTGCACCAGTAGGATCAGTTCCACCATCTTCCACGAATGAAGTGCCTAAGGCGGGCAACAGCGCTCCTCCAACAGCACCAGTGGAGAAGCAGCAGAATGCAGAACCGAAGCCAAGGCCACTTTCGCCTTATACCATGTAAGCATAATGTCTTAGCTTTTGTTTATTTCCGATGAATTTCTAAAGAGCTACTCCTTTGATATGTTATCATGCTAGCCGACCTTCTTCTTAGGACATCAAAAGCACACAAGCTGAGCATTGTTGTTATTGTTTCTGTTATTTTTTCCCTTTCTGTAACCAGGTACGAAGACATGAAGCCTCCAACTTCTCCATCACCGGCTGGAAATTAAATTGAAAGAATTCCTAGCCTAAAGAACAAACAGAGAGAAACATAATATATTTGAGCGCCAAAAGTGCCAATCATAACATTGCTTTAGGGAATTTGCTCAGCATCTCTCCATGTAAACGTATGAAGAGGGCTAGCAGCTGAACATCTTGCGGGAGTCTGTTCTCATGAATATTGCTTGCTATTTTAGATTTAAACAGTTAGTTTTTTGTTGTTCTATTTATTTCACTTTAGTGATTTATTCAATGGCAGTTCTTGACCATAATGGTGCAACACGGAAGATGCAAACCAGAACATATATTTGAATAAAACATGTAAGGATGGTGAATTTTATCTTCTTTCTGGTCCATAGATAACACTGCTGCTAGACCCCCAACAACTTGTAAAGTTTGCATTTATGTTATTCATTGTATGAGATTTTGTTTTAACTTCCATTACTCAATGTTTGTATGTTTCAACATCATATATTCTTGTAATAAATTTGTTGATTAAGATGGGCTTTGGATTATGGGTACTTATTGCCATTGACATAGAAATAGAAGATTATTTAGCTAAATTATTAATTAGTTAATAAATATCGGAATTGCAAATAATTTTATAATTCAAGTTACCATTATAAAAAAAGATTTCCTTAATTTTATCTTTAGTTTTTCAATTAGTTAATACTTCTTTTCCTATGAAATGGTTGAAAGTTTAAAGGAAACAAGGAAATAAAATAAACAAAATAAAGAAAAGTTAACTCTTTCACATTTCCCTCAAAGAAAGGAAGAAAAGTAAGGGAAATTAGAATTATTGAACTTTCATTTATATCCTTAATTCAACATTCTAAATAATTTTTCCTTAAAAGAACATGAATTTGTTTAATATTCTTTTTCTTTAAAAATAAAGAAAAAGAAAGACAAATTCCCTTCGTCTCGTTTGTGAGCCAAACGATGCCTTAAACCTTGATGGAAAACATAATAATTTTCTCGACCCTTATGCTTGATATTGAAAAATTTCTGAACTGAGGCCCAAATCCAATTAATTAAGAACAGGGTTTAGGGTTTTGTATGTGAACAGTGAGCGAATAAAGAAGAAGAAGAAAGGGAATTCAATTGAGAAGTTTTGGAATGGATATGAGCCAAAAATCAACAGAGAAAGAGGAAGTAGCTCCCTCCACTGTTCTGGCTTACTTGGATCCTAACTACTGGTACCCAAAAAAAAAAATTGATTCTTGCTATGTACACTTCTTCCATTTATTCAAAATGGTTGCAACTTTGCTTTTGTTCTTTGTGAAGATAATTGTGATAGTAATTGTTATTGGGTTTAAACTTTTCTTTTTAGGAACGAAAGATTCTCAAAAGAGGAACATTATGAGTGGTTCAAAGATTACTCTCATTTCCAACATCTCATTCAAGCCCACATCACTCCCAACTCTTCTGTAAATTCCCCCTCTCTCATTCTGCATTTCTTTTTAAGTTATTTAAGCTAATTTTGATTAACCAAAGGACTTATGTATGATCGCATAATAATTTGATTTTCTCTAAGTAATAAGCTTTCTCTCATGTGCATTTGAAGTATTGGGTGTTATGTTCAATAGAATTCTTGAGTAATCTTTTGAGATTTCAGAATGATTTTGGTGATTATATATAGTAAGAGAATTGAATGATGAAGGTATTGGAGCTTGGTTGTGGGAATTCGCAGCTGTGCGAGGAAATGTATAAAGATGGGATCACTGATATAACATGCATTGATTTGTCTGCTGTTGCGGTGGAGAAGATGCAGCAACGGTTATCTGCCAAGGGATATAATGGTGTGTGTGTTTTGACATCCAGTAAAAGCTGTTGTTGGTTTCAAATTTGCTTATCTTATAACATGTATGCTTTCTTAGTTCTGTATTCTTGGAATTTCAAAAGTTGAGATGGTTTTGATAGTTGGTCATTACACAAGATGCAGTGGCAGAGTGATGTGTGTTAAGTAGTTGAAAAATCAATATTTGATGTTTACTTGATTTAGTTAAAGTGTTGAAGTATAGGTTATCTTGGTTGATTTTTTTATCTTTTCCCTTTGTAAATCTGAAAATAAATTGCTGCGTCAATGTTACAATTAATGTTTGTAAACCCATGGAAGAGCATACAGTTAATATTTGAACTAGAGGTTGGTATGCCAGCGATCTCTGAAAATGTTGGTTCCTAATGTCCAGTAACAACAAGGTATTTATAACTGTTTTATGACTTAGATTTTCTTTTTCTTGCCATATTTATCATCAGAAATAAAAGTGCTGGAAGCTGACATGCTAGATCTGCCCTTTACCGACAAGTGTTTTGATGTGGTTATTGAGAAAGGAACCATGGTAAACAGACAAGAAAGACTGACATCTCTTATTCAAGTCTGTTTTCAGCATGTTAATATTATTGATTGCAAATTTATTTTATGCAACTTTGTATTACTTTATTCGTGAGGAAAGCATGCATGCTTATTTCTGCTCATTTCTCCTGTACTTTCAAGGATGTACTGTTTGTTAATAGTGGTGATCCATGGAATCCAAGACCTGCAACTGTAAAACAGGTCAAGGCAATGCTTGATAGTGTTCACAGGGTTCTAAAACCCGACGGCATTTTCATCTCAATTTCTTTTGGGCAGGTGGAGCAAAAGAATTCTAAGTTTATTTCAAATTTTTTTTCCTCGTACATTTGACATTTATGGTGGTTTTGTTCTATACCGATATTCTTACATGAAATTTGTCTCCGGCAGCCACACTTCAGGCGTCCTATATTTGATGCTCCGGAGTATACATGGTCTCTTGAGTGGAAAACTTTTGGTGATGGGTTCCATTATTTTTTCTATATCTTGAGGAAGGTAAGCTCTGAGACTTTTAGGGACTTGAGGCTATCTTATTGCGTATTTTGGGAATTAGCCACTTATCTACACTTGGATCACTTAGCTTGTGTTGCATTTGACTGAGAATGAACTTCTGCAAAGGAGCCATTATAAGAGCTGCTAAAAAAATGACTCATTGGTTTCTATAAGTATGTATGCTAGTTATCGTTTTTGTTATGCAAAGTGGGGTAAAGAACATGAAAGGATTTACATTAAAGAATTTTAATTGCTTTTGCGTTTATAGGTTTTTTTTGCTTTGTATTTTGAACTGATATATCAGCATTTATTTGTCAGGGAAAGAGATCTTTGAATGATAAAGAAACAAGTGGGAAGGTTGAGGTGCCACCTATTTGTCTTTTCCAAGAAGAATTAGAGGGCGAAGATTTTATCTTTAGAACCAATATTTAAGATGATTAATGATTATAACTTGCTTACTATTTTGTTGTACAATTGAAATGAATGTACGGTCTATCAAATTATGCATGATTATCATTCATCATTCCAAATTTCTTAGCCATATATTGTAGTTTTTGCAACAAAAATAGCAACTGATTTGAGAGAATTTTCGCAAGTGTCTGTTTTCCTGATGCACAGATAAACTGTACACGGGATCGGTTTTCCTATTCTCACATGCACGAAAATACAATACCATAGTAAGGGATTTAGCTTCAGCTTTTGGAACTAATGAAAAGGCATTTGCTGGTATTGATTGCTTGTCAATTTTTTTGAAGGAATCTACTATTTTTTCTTTTTGTGTTCTTAAATCTCTGTCAATGATTATGTCGTTCTCAGGATAACTGATGCAGAACACAGGTTCATTTTATGTTAATTCTCAGGAAAAGCAATGCAGAACACAGGCTCATTTAGTAATTGCCAATGCAGGATAGTGACAGATGAAGTTAAAACAAACAAACAAAATTCATTCTCTTTTGGAGATTATTAGATTACAGAGGAAAACATAATGCAAAAACAAACCTGTGGACGTGATTGCAAGGAGAAGAAGTGGTTAAAACAGAAGTCCTTTTGTAATTACCAAAAAACAAAATTCATTTTTAGAACAGAAGAGCATTTGGAGATGAATAAGAAAAAATCTATTTGCAAAAAATAGAGGCAAAGCGCTAGAAGAAGGTCTTGAACCTTCGACCTTGTGGTTAACAGCCACACGCTCTAGCCAACTGAGCTATTCCAGCTGAGTGCCATGTGCCAGAATTTTTTACTTTTTAAATAATAATGTGATATCATCTGTCAGTTTTAAATATGTTTTGGCATTGGTAATTTTTTTTTTTAAATATTATTGAAAGCACATTTGTATGGATATATGTTTTAGATATTAACTGAAATTTATCAATTTGGGTTTCATTTATTTCCTATTCACAAAAATCAATATCCTAAAATATTGTGAATACTTTTTCCTATTTCACATGTTCTTTGGGTCTGATCATCAGTAACTTAACCTTTTAAAAATAGCTCACTTGATAATTCATGAGCTTCCAATCTTAATATGACAATAAAAATCACACATAGTATGTTATGAAACTTAACTTAATGCTTATTAAATTTAGAGTACTAACATTCTATCTCCTATTTAATTTACTTCATAGAATCTTTAATTAAATAAGAACAATATACTGTCACACACTTACACTTCAACATGCATTAAAGAATATATACTCCTACTCCATTATATAAGAAAGAAAGAAAAGAAAAAAAAAAAAAAGTTGTGAGGAGGGAGTGGAAGTGGGTATGTGGTTGAGAATGAGAGAAGCATCATATTCACAATAACTATTTGGAAGGTTGTCCAAATGAAAATAGTTGACTACACAGTTGTCTTGCCTTTGACTTGATGAGAGTGTTTGGTAAGTGGCAAGGGAGATTTGGTTTCTCTTTTATGGCTGAAACTTTGCAAAACATTCCTTAATATATTCCCATAATAATTTCAAATATATGATTCCTAATTGACTTTATTACACCTTTTTCAGAATTAGAAAGTCATACAAATTTCAATTACATATTCTGATTTTAATTTTTGACACATATACCTTACATATGACACCATTCTATTTTTAACTTGCATTCTGAGAGTATGAACACTGCCTGCATGTCTAATCATTGCCCTTCCTAGACTCAACGCCAACTTGGAGTATTTTTATGGAAAAAAAACGTAACAATTGAAAATGAAATATAAAAATAATGCTAATAATTAACAGTGATGATTGTAATATTATCGCTTTATAACTATATCGATCAAGAAAGGTCAAATTTTATATAGATATTTAAAGATATTTTAGAGTTTTAATGATATATTTCTATTTATAATATGGTGAAAATATGTGTTTTTACCTCGCTTAAGTTTAATTGTCTATTTTCAAGTAATATTAGCCAAAAGAGAAAAATATGGAGCTAAATACTAAAAAAGAAGCTTAGTTGGACATGTTCGTGTCAAGACCCAAAATTAAAATGCATAAACTACTATTTGCAAGGCCTGGCCAAAGATTACAAAGTCCATGAGACATTTTAGTCATTTTGTATAATTATTATGATTTATATTAAGAGTTATTTATTGAATAGTATTTGGTGGAGATAAAGATACTTAAAGTCTTATCTATTAAATAGACTTATATTAGGTATACATCTCTAACGAGACTTATTTAAAGGAGGACTTTTCTCTCTATATATATCTCTGCAAATTTAATTATAGGAAGATGATGGAAGTTTTTCCTATTTACTCTCTGCATGTATTCACCATTATTTTCTTTACAGTTCTTCCATAAATAGTTTAGTTTAGTTTTCATTACTCTTTTTAAGATATAAAGAGTTTTTCAAGAAATGGAGAGTGAAGACCAATTATCTTCCTACTTGAAGAAATTCTAGATCTAAAGTGAGTTTTTATTTTATTGTTTTATGTCTTTCTATTTAATACTATAATTATTAGGTTAAATATGTTAGGCTAGTTTTCATAAGTGTTTGATTTAGCTGTTTTACTTTTATATGGATCTTGTTATTTATTTATTTAATGTATAATTTTTTTACCTTCATATCCTTATTAGTTTTAATTATTATTGTTAGTTAACTATCATATTAATTTAACAATAGTAATTGTTATGAACATATTTATGTTGAATATATTATAGACACTAACTTTTCTTCAATCTATATAGGTATAAGAAACTTTAATTACATTATTAGTTTGAGTGAATAAATAAAAATGCACATCACCGTATCATTCGTTAGATTTAGGATTAAAATAAAATAAGGAGATTACTAAGTAAATTGCTAGACTAAATATTATCTTTAGCATATAGTTTTAAATCATAAGCATTTGTATTTGCATTGTATATTTATTTATTGTTTAGTTATTTTACTTTATGAATATTATTCTCTCAAAAATTCTGATTTAGAGTGTTTATATTTACTTTTATTGTTTGTGTTGATAATTAATTTTTATAATAAGCGGCCTCATAGTTCCTTAAGAGATCGACCTCGTGCTGAACTTATTCTTACTAGGTATATTTGCAAGTACTAATTTAGACACATAAGTACAATTATTATTTTAGAACTTAGTTTCCCTAATTATTTAAATAATCCTTTGTATTTTAATTTTTATTTTAAAAAGGCGATATGATGATTAAAATTTAATGATTGATTATATATCAATTGATTTACATATGTTGGTAAAAATTGTGTTGACTCATTCAAAATTCACCGATTAAAATTTATTGACTTAAGTGTTAAATATCACATATTCTTTTACAATTTTAACATTAGGAAATAACGTTTTTTGCAGACATTTTCACCAATGGTATGCATCAATCAACATTTGAATTTGGATATAACTATGAACTCCAATGCTGTATGGCAATGTTGATTATCATAGGGAGAAAATAATACAAAATATTTGGTTAGTGAGACATAATTCAATTGAATTCGGAAAAAGATAAGGATGTCTCTGAACTTGTAAACTTAGGTGAAAACAAATCATGTACGACAAGAAAATATCAAGTTCACAGGCAACTAAGTAACCATAATGGGTCGGAAGAATAGTGATTTAAGATGTAAGTTTTCATCTCTCTTCTCAATTTACCGATAGAAAGATTTATCATGAAATTTCACCAAACTTACAGTTTTAACTCTGTAAATGAGGTGAATTTACATAGTCTTTATTGGATGCGTTTTGTATCTCTCTGTGGGCTGGATACCGAGTTGCCAAAAGCCTGCCTTTAGGTCAAATTTGGAATAGTACTGGGCCTTTTGGATGTGGACCTTGAGATTTGAGATTCGAGGGAGAGGGAATTTGTTGTCTTGAAGGAAATGGTTTAAAGGTTTGTAGTCTATGACAAGCCTCTTTTTTCCTCGGATTCTTTCAGACATTTTCTCCACATAAAAGGCTTGGCAAGCCCATTGTGAAGTAGTGGGCTCAATTAAACCCTGGTCACATTGAGGGCTAGGTCCATGGGAGACATTCCCATGTGTGTGGCTTTAGTAGGGTTAATGTCTTCATTAAGTTTGAAGGGGAGGCGGATATAGAATTGTGGATTTTTCCACGGAGGAAGAGGATGTTGGAAATGTGAATGGGATTGAATCGGTGAAGGAATTTTTTCCGTATGAAAGGAATGGAGGAATAGTATTCGTCCACGGAAAGCAGTTGAAGTTTCGATGTATGACCTAAACTCATCTTTTGAACTTTATACCGGTTGGAAGGATTTGGAGCTTTTGAGCTTGGTGATAAACATCAAATCCTATCGAATATCCTTGCTTGGAAGATCTGAACCAATGATGTGTGTCCACACAACGCAATCGGGAAAGAACGAATCTTACATCTTGTGATCGAGTAGTTTTGAAGGTTTGACCATTGGTGCCTGAAGGCCCGATCATGGGGCTTCCAATACTCGATGGGAGAACCATTGGGTTCATCATGCTTCTTTGAGCTCCGTTGTCAAAGAAAGCTATTCTGGAACAGGCTTGGAGTATTTTGAGATGATCTCGTATGGGAATATATGGACCGGAGGAGGTTTTATAGTAAATTGAAAAGTTTCGGAGGTGGAGGAGAAACAAAGAAAGAAGATAATAGGGTTGGAGAAAGAGGATATTGTATTGCATCTTCCAGAATATCCTTCTGACTTTCTTCATGCAGACCAATCATCAGGATTGGTATTTCACTATCATCTGAATCCGAAGAAGATTCTTGTGAAGACTCTGTGGAGTCTGAGAAACCCATTTCTAACCCAAATAAGCTTTCTGGGGTAAGATCTTCTTGCTCTGAAAGTAGGGATTCTATTTCTTCTTCGAAAGAGTCTGCAAGAGATAAGGACATGCTAACTTGTTGTATCATCCTTGCTGACTTTTCTGGATTCCTGGGACAATTTTTCGCATAATGTCCCTTCCTTTCGCAGGATGAAACATCTATCGGACTTGTACCTGGTTCCGCTTTTTTACGGAGTATTTAAATCTCTTTGGGTTCTTTTCCCTGAACTTCTTGTTGCTGCGCGTGTATTTCTGGAAATGATGTCCAGATTTCTTCTTGTGATTTGTACAGACGCAGTTGGTGGCTTTGCACTTGATCTTTAGGTGGTTTTTGTTGCAAGCCTTTTGGACAATCAAGTCCCTTTGAGACAACCTTTTGAATAATTCCTGTTGATCACAGCTCTTAATGGAAGAGAGTGTGAATTGCCAGATTTCTCCAAGTGTAATAGAGGTGACTGGTCTTTTTGTAGCCGCAATCATATTGTTAACCTCAGGTTGTATCTCATCTGGTAGAGAGGTGATGAAGGTATACTTTAGTGTATCATCACCATCATGTCCTCCAATGACATAGTAGAGCTTGGACATAGCCGAATAATGTTTTTCCAGATCCTTCATCTTGAATGAGCGGCATTTCGATCAAAGAACTCTTGTTTCTGCTGTCTTATGACAAGGTCATAACTTCCAAGGAACTGGTTATGGAGGATCGTTACTGCTGCTGATGGAGTCGGCAGAGTGACAAATTGAAGCCTAGTGTATTCGGTGGGGCCGAAACCAATCTCTTAAGCTTCCTGGTAAACCTTGTGACAAATTCGGCAAGGACTTTTTTGAGTGTGGCCCCTTCAAGGGTCATCTGAAGATCAATCCATGCCAAGAATTCAGAAAGCTTATCCTTCCATTTTGATGGTGGCAAGTCATCAAAAGTGAACCAAGGTCCTGTGCTAGCTGGCTTTGGCCTTGGGTTTGGAGCTCCAGTGGGAGCAAAGAATGACTGAGCATCTTCATCTTCAGGTTCTACTACTTCTGGACTGGGATCAGTAGCAGAAGTGTTCATGAGAATTTCAGTGATGTCTGCCATCTCTGAATCCGAAGAAGATTCTGAATCATACGGACTGATGAGAGATTGCTCTGGAAATTTGTCTTTAGGGGCTAGAGGAGGAGAGGATTTCTTTTGCTGGGTTTCTGTGTTTTTTGGGTAAAGGTGAGAAAATGTGCCAAAGGGCTGATAAAGGGTTTCTTGTGGTTGTTCTGGTTGTGAAAGAAAAGGGAAAGAAGAAAAGTATGAAGGAGTAATAGCCGATGAGGTTGAAGCTGCCGATATGAATGTTGGAATTGCAGCAGACTGGTCTTTCCGGAGATCATTTTCAATTTGATCTATTTGTTTCTTCAGCCGGGAAATCTCCTTTTGCTTTTGCATGAAAGAGGGGGTAATCGAGGTATCCGGAGTTCTTTGTCCAGGAGCTTGATACTTTCTTTGTCAAGGATGAGTACAGTTGCAAGACTTCTTGTGAAAAAGTATCCAGCTTGTGATCCATGTTTTGAACCAAGTGCTGGGCTTGATCCAATTTGCCATCTATCTTCTTCAAGTAAGTGTTTTGGACAATAGAATTAGATGTCCGCGATTGAGAACTTCTTGAGGGGGTGTCAGTCGGTTCTAAGTTTCCGGAAGGTGAAATCCGTGTAGGAAGGATTTCGGATCTTTTATTCTCTGTTTTTCCCGAGGAGGAAATCCTCCGGTTGTAACATGAAACATTCTTGAACCAAGGGTTGTACGAGGAGATGAAGTAGGTCCAAAAGTTCGTGGCGTTGTTATACTGGCCCAACGTTTTGTACCTCCGTACAAAACCGGGCCCAGTTTCCAGCCTATAAACCTTTGGATCTGACTCGATCTCCATTCTGCAAGTTGCAGAAGGGGGTTTGCCATATTCAATGTTGAGTTGTGCCATAATTTCTTTGAACTCATCATAAGAAACGTCAATGACCGTTTTTCCTTCTCTGGCAAGAAACTCAATTGCCTCGTCGAACATTGGCGTTGGCTTTTTATTCTCTTCCGGGAACCATCCGGATCTCGATCATCCGGCTTAGGATGAATCTCCGAACAAGAAGTATCCAGAGACATCCTTTTGATTCTTGATAATCCATGTCATCATGACATAGGCACTCTGGCTTGCACATTTCGGGGCTACATCCCGGACAAAGTGTCCTCGACTTCGTATAAATCTGGTTGCGGATGCTTGAAAGGAGTGAATAGGGACCTTCTCCCTAGGCCGTGATCTGGTTGTATCATTGATGCTTGGAAAATTGACGGTCTTTGAGGAAGATTCCTCGGTTCTTGTAAAGATCGTCTTATGATCCCATCCTTTTCTTTGTATAAAGAGGGGATCATGGCTTGAACTGGTTTTGATTGAGATGCTTGGAGCTTCTCATAATTTGTTACCCACTCAATAGGAATTAGTTTGTAGATCTTCCTTTTCAAGCCGAGGAGCTTGAACTATTGTAGGGGTTTGACCGAATCCCATGATGTACAAAGCATCCGATGAGGCTTGGAAGCTGGGATCTGCAGTTAAGTGCATGATCCTGCAATCGATAAACGATCCGATGGTGAAGAGTCGAGAGCATTTTCAACTTGACTAGCTCCCGTGATTTGGACTTGTACTTTTAAGGCAAAGGATAGATAAGGATCACTCAAAGAGAGGTTAAAGTTTGGAAAGAAAGTCAAAACAACACTACCGGTGTTGAGTGTTGTGACTATTGTCCCAATCAACGCATGCTCGTACTTGAGGTAACGAGTGTCCAAAAGCGACATCCGTCTTTGTAGGCAATCCCATCCTTCCATGATAGGAAAGGACAAGTCTCATGACTCAGAGATGGAGATGAGAATAGCCTTACTTCCGCCATTGTTCTATGAAAGAGGTGGGGATTTCTAAAGTAACATCGCTCTTGAGAAGTAGCGATGAAGTGAACAACGAGAAAGTGAGGATGATTGAACATATTCTTTTATGGTGAGGGGTTTTTGTGGATGATTTGGTTAAAGGTTTTTCTAACAAAGTTTTGTTTCTTGAATATGTTGTAAGGGTTGATGATAGGTACTAGAGTATCTTCTATCCCATACGTTATCGGGAATATGGGAGATCTCAACAAGATGATCTATCTTGTTAGATATGGTTTTCTTATGAGGGAGATAATTGAAGGGTAGAAGTATGAGAGGTAATCTCGGTTGTCATGGTGTTTAGGTTTTCTCTTCGCTATCACCAAGGCTCCGATACCAAAGGGAGCCGAAATGCTTCATGGCATAATCCTCAAACTCAAAGCATGGACGGATCCTCAGTTAAGACCTGGCGGCCTCTTGCCATGGGGGTCTTTCTACTCTTTTGGATCTTTAAATTACCGAGTTAGCTCTTTTGGATTACACCATAAATGATCGTAGCAACTATTAGAACATTGCCATTGGATCAAGAGAAGAGAAATGAGAAAGTTAGAAAGCCATAAGAGAGTGTAGAGAGAGTTTTAAAGAGACTTGTTTAGAGGAAAACTTGCTTGCCTCTTATTATCAAAGACTTCTCCTTATATAGAGTGGAGAGTCGGTGAGAAAATGTACAAAGGTTAGTGGGTATCCCACTAAGATTAATAATATGACTATCGAACAAAAGTTAGTGGATATCCCACTAAGACTAATAATACAGCACTATCAAACAAAGTGGACATCCCAACGAGACTAATAATACAAAGACTATCAAACAAAGGTTAGTGGACATCCCACCGAGACTAATAATACACTTCACTTACATAATAAGGACAAACAATAATATAAAAGAGTGAAGCATGAGGGCTTCTTGCCTTTAAGGTAGGGTCATCCAGGAGGAGTTGGAAGATCGGAGAAACAGAAATGTTCTATGGATTGTTCGGTTGATTGATGTCCATTGAAGGTGCGGACTAATGGTGCGACACATTACCGTCCTTAATTCATTCTGTATCTGCGGGCCCGTTTAGTTTTTTCTGTGATTGGTGGAGGAGCAAGATGTAAAGGACTATCAAGCGTTCTCCAATAGTGACAGATATTTTGAGTTGCATAGGTGTCTTCTGATAGTCGGAGATAGGGCCTATGTAATATGAAAATAGCATGGTATTCCGAAGCTCTGGAATTATTGTCTGAGAATAACTGGTGCCCATGAATAAGTTTAAGGAGATCTCCTGTCCATTGGTATGGAGTCTTGAACCAGGTAAGGAATCTCCATGGATAAGACCAGTTAGCTTCATTATTAAAGAAGTGTAAGAGATTCATAATAGGCACCTCTATAGCATGATGACAGACTGTAGATAGGCACCATAGAAACCATAACTCACTTTCATGCTTTGGATGTTCAGGAGATAAGTGGTAAATCAAACACCAAGGGTAGTCTGGAAAGAAGAAGTTGGGTTGGATTGGGAGTGAGAAGATTTGTTGAAAAGTTGCCAAATAATGGAACATCATGTTTCTGGCAAAGTCTGTGACTTGTTTGGTTGTAAGGTTGTTGGGAAGGTCTGGTGGTGAAGGAGGTTGCAGGTTGGATCTGAAGGATGAGGAGGCCATAAAGATTATGGGAAGATTTATTGTAGAGGTGAGAAGAACTATAGGGCCGATTCCGAGGGCTTAGAAAGTCCGGATAAGAAATCCGGGATTAGGTTTCTTATCCCTTTTATATGCTCAACCTTAAAGTCATACCTGCTGAACCATGATTTTAATCGCAATAGTTGGGGCTCAGGCAAGGTCTTCTGGTTGGATTCAAGAATCTTGGGGAAGGAAGAGTTGTCCATCCGAACCAGGAAGTGCTGTCCAATCAGGAAGAATTCAAACTTTTTTATCCCGTACTTGACTGCCAGAATTTCCTTGTAGGTTGTGTGATAATGTTTTTCTGAAGAGGAAAACCCGATGCATATCCACAGTTGTTCTTTGTCGTGGAGCTTTTCTAGGAGGATGGCCCCCCATGCATAGTCAGGATGCATCTGTTTGGAGAATAAGTTCTCCACGACGGGATTGTAAGAGGTGGCGGATTGTGGGCCAGCTCTTTTAATTTTTGTTGTTTGTTCACTCCCCATGGAGGGGTTCTTTGAGCATCTTTGAGAGGTGGCACGTGTAACTAGACAGTGTGGAATGGCCTCTCGAACATAATTCAGGGATTCCAAGGAACTGTTGAATTTGTTTCTTCGATAAATTTTCTTCCCGGAAAATTATCAAGTTCCTTTGTCAGTGGGGACCATATGTATCGGCCATTCTTGAAATGCATTCCAAGAAATTCAATTTCTCGTTGGCCGATAAAGCTCTTCTTTCGGATAGCATAATGCCATATTTTTGGATGATGGCAAGGAAGCTGGTGATGGTCCTCTCGCTTCGAAAATAGAAGGATGTCGTCGATATAGATCAAGGGAAGAGTAAAGGATAGGCCCAAAATCTCAATCATTGTCTTCTGGAATTGAGATGGTCCTATCAGAATATCCTTGCTTGGAAGATCTGAACCAATGATGTGTGTCCACACAACGCAATCGGGGAAAGAACTGAATTCGATCTTACATCTTGTGATCGAGTAGTTTTGAAGGTTTGACCATTGGTCGCCTCAAGAACTGATCATGGGGCTTCCAATACTCCGATGGGAGAACCATTGGGTTCATCATGCTTCTTTGAGCTCCGGTGTCAAAGAAAGCTATTACCGAACAGGCTTGGAGTATTTTGAGGAATGATGTCGTATGGGAATATATGGAATTTGGAGGAGGTTTTATAGTAAATTGAAAAGTTTGAGGTGGAGAAACAAAGAAAGAAGATAATAGGGTTGGAGAAAGAGGATATTGTATTGCATCTTCCGAATATCCTTCCGACTTTCTTCATGCACCAATCATCGGGATTGGTATTTCACTATCATCCCGAATCAAGAAGATTCTTGTGAAGACTCTGTGGAGTCCGAGAAACCCATTCTAACCCAAATAAGCTTTCCGGGGTAAGATCTTCTTGCTCAAAGTAGGGATTCTATTTCTTCTTGAAAGAGTCTGCAAGAGATAAGGACATGCTAACTTGTTGTATCATCCTTGCCGACTTTTCTGGATTCCTGGGACAATTTTTCGCATAATGTCCCTTCCTTTTAAGAGATGAAACATCTATCGGACTTGTCAAGTATTTAAATCTCTTTGGGTTCTTTTCCCCGAACTTCTGTTCGTGTATTTCCGGAAATGATGTCCAGATTTCTTCTTGTGATTTGTACAGACGGTTGGTGGCTTTGCACTTGATCTTTAGGTGGTTTTTGTTGCAAGCCTTTTGGACAATCAAGTCCCTTTGAGACAACCTTTTGAATAATTCTGTTGATCACACAGCTCTTAATGGAAGAGAGTGTGAATTGCCAGATTTCTCCAAGTGTAATAGAGGTGGTCTTTTGTAGCCGCAATCATATTGTTAACCTCAGTTGTATCTCATCCGGTAGAGAGGTGATGAAGGTATACTTTAGTGTATCATCACCATCATGTCCTCCAATGACATAGTAGAGCTTGGACATAGCCGAATAATGTTTTTCCGGATCCTTCATCTTGAATGAACGGCATTTCGATCAAAGAACTCTTGTTTCTGTCTTATGACAAGGTCATAACTTCCAAGGAAACTGGTTATGGAGGATCGTTGATGGAGTCGGCAGAGTGACAAATTGAAGCCTAGACCAAACCAATCTCTTAAGCTTCCCAGAACCTTGTGACAAATTCGGCAAGGACTTTTTTGAGTGTGGCCCTTCAAGGGTCATCCGAAGATCAATCCATGCCAAGAATTGAAGCTTATCCTTCCATTTTGATGGTGGCAAGTCATCAAAAGTGAACCAAGGTCCTTGTGGCTTTGGCCTTGGGTTTGGAGCTCCGGTGGGAGCAAAGAATGACCGAGCATCTTCATCTTCAGGTTCTACTACTCGGGATCGATGTGAAGTGTTCATGAGAATTTCAGTGATGTCTGCCATCTCTGAATCCGAAGAAGATTCTGAATCATACGGACTGATGAGAGATTGCTCTGGAAATTTGTCTTTAGGGGCTAGAGGAGGAGAGGATTTCTTTTCTTTGGGTTTACTGTGTTTTTGGGTAAAGGTGAGAAAATGTGCCAAAGGGCTGATAAAGGGTTTCTTGTGGTTGTTCTGGTTGTGAAAGAAAAGGGAAAGAAGAAAAGTATGAAGGAGTAATAGCCGATGAGGTTGAAGCTGCCGATATGAATGTTGGAATTGCAGCAGACTGGTCTTTCCGGAGATCATTTTCAATTTGATCTATTTGCTTCTTCAGCCGGAAATCTCCTTTGCTTTTGCATGAAAGAGGGGGTAATCACGAGGTATCCGGAGTTCTTTGTCCAGGAGCTTGATACTTTCGTCAAGGATGAGTTGCAAGACTTCTTGTGAAAAGTATCCAGCTTGTGATCCATGTTTTGAACCAAGTGCGGGCTTGATCCAATTTGCCATCTATCTTCTTCAAGTAAGTGTTTTGGACAATAGAATTAGATGTCGCGATTGAGAACTTCTTGGGGTGTCAGTTCTAAGTTTTAAGGTGAAATCCGTAGGAAGGATTTCGATCTTTTTTCTCTGTTTTCCGGAGGGAATCCTCCGGTTGTAACATGAAACATTCTTGAACCAAGGGTTGTACTGATACGGAGATGAAGTAGGTCCAAAAGTTCGTGGCGTTGTTATACTGGCCCAACGTTTTGTACCTCCTGGTACCTATAAACCTTTGGATCCGACTCGATCTCCATTCGCAAGTTAGGAAGGGGTTTGCCATATTCAATGTTGAGTTGTGCCATAATTTCTTTGAACTCATCATAAGAAACGTCCGATGACCGTTTTCCTTCTCTGGCAAGAAACTCAATTGCCTCGTCGAACATTGGCGTTGGCTTTTTATTCTCTTCCGGGAACCATCCGGATCTCGATCATCCGGCTTAGGATGAATCTCCGAACAAGAAGTATCCAGAGACATCCTTTTCGGATTCTTACGATCGCTGTGGTTCAAAGATAATCCATGTCATCATGACATAGGCACTTGCACATTTCGGGGCTACATCCCGGACAAAGTGTCCTCTCGACTTGTTGGGCATAGGCTGCGGATGCTTGAAAGGAGTGAATAGGGACCTTCTCCCTAGCCGTGATACCGGTCTTTGAGGAAGATTCCAAAGATCGCCTTAACTCCATCCTATAAAGAGGATCCGTGGCTTGAACTGGTTTTGATTGAGATGCTTGGAGCTTCTCATAATTTGTTACCCACCAATAGGAATTAGTTTACGTAGATCTTCCTTTTCAAGTCGGCCGAGGAGCTTGAACTATTGTACCGATGTACAAAGCATCCGATGAGGCTTGGAAGCACAGGATCTGCAGTTAAGTGCATGATCCCGCAATCGATAAACGATCCGATGGTGAAGAGTCACGAGAGCATTTTCAACTTGACTAGCTCCCGTGATTTGGACTTGTACTTTTAAGGCGTTGGATAGATAAGGATCACTCAAAGAGAGGTTAAAGTTTGGAAAGAAAGTCAAAACAACACTACTAAGTGTTGAGTGTTGTGACTATTGTCCCAATCAACGCATGCTCGTACTTGAGGTAACGAGTGTCCAAAAGCGACATCCGTCATGGCAATCCCATCCTTCCATGATAGGAAAGGACAAGTCTCGCGACTCAGGATGGAGATGAGAATAGCCTTGCTTCCGCCATTGTTCTATGAAAGAGGTGGGGATTTCTAAAGTAACATCTTGCTCTTGAGAAGTAGCGATGAAGTTGAACACTGAGAAAGTGAGGATGATTGAACATATTCTTTTATGGTGAGGGGTTTTTTGTGGATGATTTGGTTAAAGGTTTTTCTAACAAAGTTTTGTTTCTTGAATATGTTGTAAGGGTTGATGATAGGTACTAGAGTATCTTCTATCTGTACGTTATCAGGAATATGGGAGATCTCAACAAGATGATCTATCTTGTTAGATATGGTTTTCTTACAAGAGGGAGATAATTGAAGGGTAGAAGTATGAGAGGTAATCTCGGTTGTCATGGTGTTTAGGTTTTCTCTTCTGCTATCACCAAGGCTCTGATACCAAAGGGGAGCCGAGAGCTGTTCATGGCATAATCCTCATGCTGTAAACTCAAAGCATGGACAGATCCTCAAGTTAAGACACAAGCGGCCTCTTGCCATGGGGGTCTTTCTACTCTTTTGGATCTTTAAATTAGCTCTTTTGGATTACACCATAAATGATCGTAGCAACTATTAGAACATTGCCATTGGATCAAGAGAAGAGAAATGAGAAAGTTAGAAAGCCATAAGAGAGTGTAGAGAGAGTTTTAAAGAGACTTGTTTAGAGGAAAACTTGCTTGCCTCTTATTATCAAAGACTTCTCCTTATATAGAGTGGAGAGTCGGTAGAAAATGTACAAAGGTTAGTGGGTATCCCACTAAGATTAATAATACAGCACTATCAAACAAAAGTTAGTGGATATCCCACTAAGACTAATAATACAGCACTATCAAACAAAGTGGACATCCCACTGAGACTAATAATACAGCACTATCAAACAAAGGTTAGTGGACATCCCACTGAGACTAATAATACACTTCACTTACATAATAAGGACAAACAATAATATAAAAGAGTGTATGGGAGTCTTGCATGAGGGCTTCGCTAAGGTAGGGTCATCCAGGAGGAGTTGGAAGATCGGAGAAACGAAATGTTCTATGGATTGTTCGGTTGATTGATGTCCATTGAAGGTGCGGACTAATGGTGCGCACGTTAGCCGCCCAATTCATTCCGTTTAGTTTTACGTGATTGGTGGAGGAGCAAGATGTAAAGGACTATCAAGCGTTCTCCAATGAGATATTTTGAGTTGCATAGGTGTCTTCCGATGGAGATAGGGCCTATGTAATATGAAAATAGCATGGTATTCAAGCTCTGGAATTATTGTCGAGAATAATGGTGCCCATGAATAAGTTTAAGGAGATCTCATCCATTGGTATGGAGTCTTGAACCGGTAAGGAATCTCCATGGATAAGACCCCGAGTTAGCTTCATTATTAAAGAAGTGTAAGAGATTCATAATAGGCACCTCTATAGCATGATGACCGGTAGATAGGCACCATAGAAACCATAACTCACTTTCATGCTTTGGATGTTCAGGAGATAAGTGGTAAATCAAACACCAAGGGTAGTCCGGAAAGAAGAAGTTGGGTTGGATTGGGAGTGAGAAGATTTGTTGAAAAGTTGCCAAATAATGGAACATCATGTTTCCGCAAAGTCTGTGACTTGTTTGGTTGTAAGGTTGTTGGGAAGGTCCGGTGGTGAAGGAGGTTGCAGGGTTGGATCCGAAGGATGAGGAGGCCATAAAGATTATGGGAAGATTTATTGTAGAGGTGAGAAGAACTATAGGGCCGATTCCGAGGCTTAGAAAGTCTCTGGATAAGAAATCCGGGATTAGGTTTCTTATCCCTTTTATATGCTCAACCTTAAAGTCATACCCTTTCCGAACCATGATTTTAATCGCAATAGTTGGGGCTCGTGCAAGGTCTTCCGGTTGGATTCAAGAATCTTGGGAAGGAAGAGTTGTCCATCCGAACCGGAAGTCTTTGTCAATCGGGGAAGAATTCAAACTTTTTATCCCGTGCTTGTAGAATTTCCTTGTAGGTTGTGTGATAATGTTTTACGAAGAGGAAAACCGACCCGATCATATCCAGGTTGTTCTTTGTCGTGGAGCTTTTCTAGGAGGATGGCCCCCCATGCATAGTCGGGATGCATCTGTTTGGAGAATAAGTTCTCCTGACGTGGGATTGTAAGAGGTGGCGGATTGTGGGCCTCTTTTAATTTTGTGTTGTTGTTTGTTCGCTCCCCATGGAGGGGGGTTCTTTGAGCATCTTTGAGAGGTGGCACGTGTAACTAGACAGTGTGGAATGGCCTCTCGAACATAATTCAGGATTCCAAGGAACTGTTGAATTTGTTTTCTTTGATAAATTTTCTTCCCGGAAAATTATCAAGTTCCTTTGTCAGTGGGGACCATATGTACTCGGCCATTCTTGAAATGCATTCCAAGAAATTCAATTTCTCGTTGTGATAAAGCTCTTCTTTTCGGATAGCATAATGCCATATTTTTGGATGATGGCAAGGAAGTGATGGTCCTCTGCTGTTTCCGAAAATAGAAGGATGTCGTCGATATAGATCAAGGAAGAGTAAAGGATAGGCCCAAAATCTCAATCATTGTCTTGGAATTGAGATGGGGCCGTCTTGAGCCCAAAAGGCATAATCCAGGTATTGGGCATTAGGGATACAAAACGCTTTGTATCTCTCGAGTTGCCAAAAGCCCTTTAGGTCAAATTTGGAATAATCTTGGGCCTTTTGGATGTGGACCTTGAGATTTGAGATTCGAGGGAGAGGGAATTTGTTGTCTTGAAGGAAATGGTTTAAAGGTTTGTAGTCTATGACAAGCCTCTTTTTCCTCGGATTCTTTCGGACCTTTTCTCCACATAAAAGGCTTGCAAGCCCATTGTGAAGTAGTGGGCTCAATTAAACCACTGTGCATTCGATCGGGCAAGGGCTAGGTCATGGGAGACATTCCCATGTGTGTGGCTTTAGTAGGGTTAATGTCTTCATTAAGTTTGAAGGGGAGGCCGATATAGAATTGTGGATTTTTCCACGGAGGAAGAGGATGTTGGAAATGTGAATGGGATTACGGGACTGAAGGAATTTTACCGTATGAAAGGAATGGAGGAATAGTATTCGTCATGAAAACAGATTTGAAGTTTGGTGTATGACCTAAACTGTCTTTTGAACTTTATACCGGAAGGATTTGGAGCTTTTGAGCTTGGTGATAAACATCATTTTTAAAATAAAAAATTAAACTTTGAGAACTTTTGTGCAAATAATTTTAGTTATAAAATATGAATATATATATATATATATATTTTATTAATAAAATATTTAATTAATTTCCATTCAAAACATGATTAGTATTTATATCATTAACTTCAGTTTACTAATATAATAAAACACTAGTGTATATATTATTTCTTAAACTAAAAAGGTAGCGAACCAAAAATGATTAAGTACACATGTAATTATAATAATATCACTGCGTTACAAAAAAACCTTCCAGAACAGAAATGTAATCAGCGATCTAACGGTATCAACAGTTTCGAGGTCCCACGCAGACGCCATCACGGTGCATGTGATGTAAGTAACCCACCACCACCAAGATTTTTCAATAACAATGTCGTTTTACTAACTAACTCCCTAGAAAACGACACCGTTTGGTAAATGCATCAATTCATTTCATAAAATAAATAAACCTTTCTGTTCCTGTTTCCGTTTGTTTTTGTTATTGTGACTCTCTCTCTCTTAAAGACAAAAAGACCTCTCAAATGCTTCTCTTATAAGCCCCCCGTTCTTTCCCTTTCTTCGCCGGCAACCTCGATTTCACCGGAACATCGTTTTCGATCACCGGATTCAATTTCCCTAATCGAATCTATACATAGCCATATTTGGTTTTTTTTTTTTTTTTTTTTTTTGGTTATCTGTATACACTCGTACGAAAATTTGATTTCAAATTAGCGAATTGAGGGCGATATAAAAAGTTTATAACTTGATACTACCACTACTGCTAATAATAATAATAATAATTAACAATCAATGGAGGATTATGGAGGGAGCGATGAGGAGTATTATTACTCATCAGATGATCGAGAGTCGCTGGATGGTATTGAAAATGAGGAATCTGATTTTCATTGGGCCCCCCCTAAAGGTCCCACTACCAAGGTATTTTCTTAACTTTTATTTATTAAGGTTTTCTTGTGGTCACAATTAAGCTTGATTTTTGATGATCAATTGTTTATTTTAGTTTAAAGACTTGAAATTTGGTTTATTTTGTTCCATTTCACTCCTGTTGTTTTTTTTGCCTACGGAATTTAGATTGCTAATTTTTGGGCTAGGGTTCTGAAATTAACGTTAACAATATGGGAAATTTGGAAAGATCAATGTACAGCTGATTATGTATTTTGAGGTTTTTTTAGACGTTTTTGTACTAAATTTTCAGTCTTTTGTATTTTTTGGTTTAGTGCTTTCAGGATGGTCTTCTCGTTTCTATTGTTAGTACTTTTTTATGCGAAAAAAAAGGCGGTTCTTTAGAAAGCTTTACTTTTTGAGAGGTGGTTAGTACTAGTGCGATTGATGAGACAAGCAAAATACTTCCATGGAAAAAGGACTTGAAAATTGTGTTCACAATGATATTAGGATTGTTGTTTCTCTTGTTGCTGTAATGTACTTGGTTGTGGGATGTTTTATTGGGAAATGTGATTTAAGTTCTTAAGGTCCTGCTTGGCTTTCTGGCTGCAGATAATTACCAAGGAATCCCTCTTGGCTGCTCAGGTAAAAAGAGAAAAGGCTTTTGCGATTTCCAAAATTTCTTCTTGCATATGTATTTTTTTGCCCCAATACATTGATGCTTTGTTTTTGGGATTTAATCCAGAGGGAAGATTTGCGTAGAGTAATGGAACTACTATCTCTTAGAGAACACCATGCAAGGACCTTATTAATACATTATCGTTGGGATGTTGAAAGGCTGTTTGCTGTGTTCGTTGAGAAAGGGAAAACCTTCTTGTTTACTGAAGCAGGTGTTACTGGGGTTGAGCAACTAGATAGGGATGCACCACTAACTTCTTCTTCTATAATAATGTGTGATATATGCATAGAGGATGTACCTGGCAATAGAGCTACAAGAATGGACTGCAGCCATTGCTTTTGTAATGATTGTAAGTACTTTGCCAATTACTTGTGTTTTTTCATTTTTCTCCTCTTGACAGTGGATATAGGGGTTTTGGCATCCTTAGCTCTATAAATAAGGTATTATGTGATTTTCTGCAAGTATGGTGACAGTTGTTGATTTAGCAATCCATTTTTACGGAATACTTGTTTTGTTTTTGTTGTTTAAACTGATGTAGAGAACTCTAGCAATTGATGCACCTTGCCCTGATTCTTCATTTTTACCCAATTTTATCCTTCCTGCACATATCGCCAATTGAAATGGACTGGGGAACTTTGGCTATATCCTCCCAATTTGAATGAAATATGAAAATTAATTGTCAGCGTGGATTTATATTTAACAACCATGTCTATGTATGAGTAATGTATGTGTAAACATATTGGTGGTGTTGGTGTATTAATGTGTCTTAGATACCTAATATTGATTTCCATATATAAAGTGTTTCTTATATTTATGTTACATTTTTATCCAAAATATAGCTGATTTTAATTGAATATCAAGTACTGACTTTGTCTTTTGCAGGTTGGACGGAGCACTTCATCGTGAAGATAAATGAGGGTCAAAGCAGGCGCATCCAGTGCATGGCTCACAAATGTAATGCTATCTGTGATGAAGCTGTTGTCAGAAATCTAGTCAGTAAAAGGCATCCTGATTTGGCTGAGAGATTTGATCGTTTTCTTCTTGAGTCTTACATAGAGGACAACAAAATGGTCAAATGGTGCCCAAGCGCTCCTCATTGTGGGAATGCTATACGAGTTGAAGAAGATGAATGTTGTGAGGTAGAATGTTCATGTGGTTTACAGTTTTGTTTCAGTTGCTTGTCAGAAGCACACTCGCCTTGTTCATGTTTGATGTGGGAGCTCTGGAGCAAGAAGTGTCGGGATGAATCTGAAACAGTTAATTGGATCACAGTTCATACAAAGCCTTGCCCTAAATGTCACAAACCAGTCGAGAAGAATGGTGGCTGCAACCTCGTGAGCTGTATTTGTGGTCAAGCATTTTGGTGAGCGTTGCTTTCCCACTCCCCCCTAAGTTGGTAGTTCAGGTTTGAGAACGTATTCATATCAATTTTGTGTTGACATCTAAATATGTTCAATTTGACTTAAAGCGGCCAAAATAAATTTATCTCTAAAGCGTGTCAGATCATGCCATTCATTATAGATGGGTTTTTGTCGTGTCACCAAAAATGTAAAAGGCAAAATGCATCTTTAAAACCTTAAAATTTTCAGTTTTATTTTATTAAGCCCTTTAACTTTTGTTTTGTTTCATTGAATCCTTATACTTTTATTTTTGCTTTCATTGAGGACCTCATAGTCCTTAAAGGCTCAAAGAACAAACAAAAGTTTCATGAGATGTGTGTAAGAAATCCTTAATAAAACCAAAAATAAAAATATAAGAGCTCAATAGAACAAAATAGAAATTCAAGGACTTCATAAAATAAAACTAAAAAGTTCAGGAGCTTAATAATGAATTTTTCCTATGTAAAATTGCTCTGTTATAGTGGTTCTCCTCCCATTGACCTCTCTCTCTCCCACCTGGGATATTTACTTTACTTTGCAACTTGATGTGCATTCATCTCCTCACATCCTCCCTAAGGAACTGTGATGTGGATGGTGTTTGTGATATTGTACCCTTGCTTCTTAATATTTTTTAGTAAATGTTTTTCTCATTAATAATGCTCCGGAATTGTGGAACTCTTACTGTTAACAGTCTGATTTGATGTTGATGTTGACTGCTCTACATGTATAGAGATAGTTGGGCTTTGGCTTTGTATGGTTGATTGCTAATTGCTTTTACTTGAATTTTCCTGCTATTTCTATTTTGCTGTTAGTATCTTTCTTAAAATTCTTAGATTCCCCCACCCCTCGACATTTCTTTTTAACACAGTTGGTTGTGTGGTGGAGCTACTGGGAAGGACCACACATGGTCAAGAATATCTGGACATAGTTGTGGTCGCTATAAAGAAGACAGAGAGAAGAAAACAGAACGAGCAAAACGAGATCTCTATCGATATATGCACTATCATAACCGCTATAAAGCTCACACGGATTCCTTTAAGCTAGAAACTAAACTTAAGGAGACAATCCTGGAGAAGGTGTCGATATCAGAAGAAAAGGAATCCAGACTCAGAGATTTCAGCTGGGTAACCAATGGACTCTGTAGACTTTTCAGATCAAGACGAGTTCTTTCATATTCATACCCCTTTGCGTTTTATATGTTTGGCGATGAGCTGTTTAATGATGAGATGACAGTGGAAGAAAGAGAAATTAAACAGAATCTGTTTGAGGATCAGCAACAGCAGCTTGAGTCAAATGTTGAAAAACTCTCCAAGTTCCTGGAGGAACCCTTTGAGCAATATACTGATGATAAAGTTATGGAGATAAGAATGCAAGTGATCAATTTATGTGCAATCACTGATACTCTTTGTAAGAAAATGTGAGTGAGTATAACTTCTGCATAAGCCTGAATTGTGGAACTTCTGATTTTCATAAATTAATAAAATTATTCTCAGGTATGAGTGCATAGAAAATGATCTGTTGGGCTCTCTCCAACTGGGCACCCACAATATAGCTCCCTACAAGTCAAAGGGCATTGAGAAGGCTTCAGAACTTTCTTCTTGTTGGAGCAACAAAGTCAATGCTACAGATAAATGCCTACCATCAGATGGCAATACAAGTGGTAATTTGAATGCAACTTTCTTGTATCTCTGGTGTTTTAATGCTTTATTATGGAGACATGCACATTGCTTCAAAACAAGACATGGTCAATACGGGTATGGCAGTAGTCTGAAACATACCCCTGTTCTGTTGTCCATATATATACACACAAACTTTCATCTCTATTATTACTCATTTTAACACATCTTTTTTTGAATTTCTTATTTCACATGCCTTACTTTGAAACGTGTTCTTGATAACCTGGCATTTTATTTGATGTTTGATGGGCCTTGTTGCATAATAATTAGTATTTTCACATTGTGTCAATCTCTTGGCTCCGGAAATAGTAGTTTTCTTTCTCTGGTATGCTGGATATTCTCTTTGTGAAAGCATTCTTCCATCCTGAATAATCCCTGTTGATCTTGTGAATCTTGTTATGCTTTGACACTGCTACCAGATTTGTGGTTGGTGTTGCATGCACTGATTGGATTGATAATGGAGATGGTTAATATGTTGTTTAAGCCAACAGATACATATACAGGGATACTAGTTTATTGTTGAATTTGTCTTCTTTTAAAATTTTAATTGTTAGGTAAAGGAGCCTAATTTTGATGTCAAGCATATAACAATGCCTCTTACAAGTAGGATGGGAATGTTATTGCAGTACTTAACACCTGGAATTCCAAATGCATTCAGTTTTAATAGAACCTGATCCTTTGCTCTTGTGATGTAAAATTGGAAAGATTATTGAATCTCCTATATTTGAAAATTTAGCATTGATGCACTGCGTTATAGGTGGATCATCAGAACATGATAGGCCTTCAGGATCTAGGAGTTCAGATGATAGCGGCTGTTCTTCTCGGAAGCGTGCTAGAAAGGAAGGTGGTGGCTTTTTTGATTTGAACTTGCCGGCAGAGATAATGGATAGGAATTGAATTCAGAGATTGCAGAGTAAAGATATAAGTAAAAAGTGTACAGCTCTAACTCAAGACCCTCTTCTTATTCTTGGAATTATCATATTCCTGGATTAAGCACCAGGTGCTATGCTCTATAACTGTTTTATAGCTTTTCTTCTGCATGTGACATTGCTTTCCCTTGATGTGATGTCCTGGAAGAGAAGTTTTGTTTCCACTTCCCCCAGTCCTTTTTGTCTTGTACATAGCGTTTATTGGTTTTTGTCGAAGATAGATATGTAAATTCTCTAGCTGGGGACTTGGGCTAGACCTTAAATGCATCCTTTACGTAATTTTGCAGAATGTGATAATATTCTTGATTTCAGCTTAATTTAATGTTGTACTCTTTCTTTACAAGGAATTCAATGTTCTTATTTATGTTTCTTATTTATTTTAACAGATCTTATGGTAACATATACAATGAGCTGTTTATATTCCCCCTATTTTACATCTAATATATCAAGAGAGTTTGTGGGAGATCTCCATAGTTCCTTGTTCCATGAACTATTTTGGATGTGGGAGATCTCATTTCATTCATAAGTACATAGTTCTTTTATCCCGTGAACTATTTTGGATGTGGGTGATCTCATTTCATTCATAAGTACATAGTTCTTTATGGCAGTTACCTTCCTATTCGGTATAGATTTTTCCTATAGGTTTGATGTCATAACCATTCCCTTTTAGAAAAGCTTAAACTTCTCATCCTTTATATTGCTTATGAATTGGAAATAGCTGCTCATGGAGATAAAGGTGAGTTGTGTCTTCTGTACAGTAAGGTCTAGTTCTTTAGAAATTACAATGTGGGATGAGCAAATTTGAGCGCACATCTCTGAGGGGACTTGTATGTTGATAGGTTTGAGATCTTCATCAAGAGGTCTTATGGAACCAAGGTATTAAGAAGATATGTGGGGAGGGGTGAGCTACCTGTATTGTGTAGCTCATTTAAAATTTGGATGCACCAAAAGATAGAAAACTGGGGAGAGGATTCACCAGTAAGCTTGTCTTCAAGCTGCCATCGGTGACAGCCTTACCTTTTTTTTTTTTTTTTTTTTTTGCTTTTTTCTTTATGGAACTGTTTCCATGCTGTTATACTGGGAGTATATTTCAGGGAAATTCTTTAGTAGGGCAACCTGAGACTTTACATTTGCTCTTGATCTTCTACATATAGGAGTCTAGGACTGACCGACTGAGGTGTTGCTAAGTGGGTTTCGAGATGCTAATACCACCTCCGGTCATTGGGTGGGTTTTCAGTGGAGTTGAAGATTTTCAGACAATGTGTGTGAACCATGCTTGGGTTTGGTGGGCTAGGCACAAAGGCCCGTGCCTGCCTTACCGGAATGTAATAAAAATAATAGCTCATTATCACAAGCATAAAATATACTTGACATCAATTTTCTTTTGAATCTAAAATAAAATTACATATATACATATTAAATTTGCTAATTTGTACATCTTGACCGTGTATATGTTATTTAGACATTGTTTTTGTTGGGCGGTGTTAATGCTTCGGCAGCAGCATACGTATATGCTTACAATTTTAGCCTGCTTCATTTAAATTGTCGTGGCAAGTTTTTCATTAGCAAGATTCACATCACTAGCTACTAAATTAATCTGCGTATGTTGACTAATGGGAAGCAGTTTATTGTTTTGATATTCATAGACTGGCAACTGGAATTAAAAAAAGGAAGGGGGGCTCAAAGACCAACAGAAGATGCTTCTTAATTTGCTCGTCATTGGCATTGACTAAGCTGCCACTTTTATCTTGGGAAACTCGACTAATTTTGTTCGTCTCTGGCTCGGTTGTGATTGTGCGTTTCTAAGCTTTATTTTGTCTCTTCCTAGGCGACGGTAGTCTGAAAGATTTGCTTCGGCTTCGTTGCAAGAAACTAAGTTGCCTGGGCGGGTTTCGCACTCATGTTTGTTTCTCATCTTGTGAAACTCATGCACCTGCATGTATTTGACCCTAGCGAAGCGACTTCAACATTCACAGAAGCGTCTTTCATATACTGTCCTTCAATATTTTATAGATTAATTTTCTCAAGGACAAATTCAAACTTCAAACATACTCTGTTGCCAGAAATAATGAAGAGGCATGCATTTGCAGAAATAACAAACTAGAAGGTCGGTGCATTTGCACACCGGGTCCACCTCATGATCAAGAGGCATGGACATATATAGGCACTATGTGCAAATAATTCGTCTCCATTGTCTCTTGCTCTATTCTGGATTCCATGTTCAAGTTTTTCTCGCTCAGTTTATGATTCTACAGAAATAAATAAGTACTGTTTTAATAGTTTGATATTGATATGTTGCACACAGAAAAGTGTGCATCCTGTAAAGTAAACCAATGGTTATATTATATATTAAGTTGCTGTTGTTTTTGCACAGAATCAAATGGGTTTGAAATTAGCAGAATTCTTGTCCTGTTTTGGGTTAAAGAAAAGCAGTAAATGCAACACGAAGCATGTTTGTCAGTTTCGATTGAAAATTGGTGCTCAGGCGCCATTGCTCGAGAACGAGAGACACTATTGTCTGTCTTAATTGTTTATAGTTATAGAGGTGTGTATTGGTAGGTGAAAATTAATGCATCTTTCTGACTTACTATTATTTGATCGAGTCTATTGCTATGGAAGCCAACCCCACTCCAAATTAGAAACTTCTTATGACACCAAGATGTTAAATTACTCGTACCCATGTGGTCAAACCACACACTGCATGAGTTAAGAGTATAACTATATCTACTTTCACGTGGCTTAGTCAGGACAACAAATAAACTTTAGTGGTATAAGCAAGCAAATACTATTTTTTTCTTTCCTTTTGGTAATAAATTTCTCACAATTTACCACCAATTTTAGACGTTAGGTTCTAAAAGGAACAACCCACCTTGAGAAACTTACCATTAGATTCATACAAGTTCAAATTTCATTAGAAAGAAAAAAGAGAAAGGTTAATGAGATTAAAATTATTACTTCTATGGTGTATCTGATCATTTAAATTTCCACATGTATTCTAAGAAAAAAAGAAATATTGATGTGCAAAGTGTAGTTGTTTTTGGGTTCTGGGTAAAGTAGTAGTAACTTATTTTTTGCTTAACAAATGTTTTTCTTATGGAGGAACTTTCAGGTCAAAATATTAACATATATATTAGTCTTTTCATTGTATATTGATAGGACAAATACCACAAACTGACAAAAGCCAGCAAATTTGGAAGCATTTAGTGAGGGGATCAACAAATGTAATTAGTCTTTCATCATAATCTACTTCATGGCCATGAACCAATGCTGCTTTTCAGTTTCTAAAGCAGGGTGTTCCACTGTTTCAAAAAATAAACCATTGTACTAGAATTGTGATTATTTTTCTTGGTAAGTAGCTGCATGTATTGTATGTATATTAGAGATCACTACTATTGATATGATATTGGTGCCTTTAAACTGTTGTCTTGAAATCTTAAATGTAGAAATCCTATCAACTTTTAAAACTAGTCGTTAAATGTAAAATTTTACTTGCATTATATTCAAATCACTTGGGTTTTTGTGAAGATTTTTTTGTTTGTTTGATATTGGTTAATTAAAATAACAAATATTGTTCCTCATTTCTTGTAAAAAGAAAAACAACAAGCATGTTTGCCAGTTTCGTCCTCTGAAAATTTGATGCTTGATTATTTATATATAAATATAATTGCTTTTGTCAACGAGTGCTCCTGCATGTTTATGTATAATCATCTTTATAACCTATGATTATTATGTAAGAAAACATTGTTATTTTATTAATCCGACGGAAGTTCATGAATCTTCTAGGTTGACCCCTGGCGTCAATCCAAAGCGAGAAACTTCCAATTGAACTCAATCATCTTCTAAAAGAACAAATAAAGAATATCAGAAATGCTGTTTAAGCTCAGTTTTCTTTCTTTATTTTCTTGTAGTAACATGAAATATTTAGACAATTTCAAAAGGAGTTATTAAATTATTCAGAAAGTTAGGAACTCAAAGTTTCAAACTATATTCATTCAATGTGAAAAGAAAAGAAAACAAATTACTTATGCATATGTGATTGCAGAATGTAAATGTATATTCATCACTGATAGTCCCGTGCAAAAAGTCCAACCAATCCAATAGTTTCGCCAATCACAACAAAGGAAGGGCCAAAGGATACTATGTTGTAAATGCTCTTACATAGTTAAGTTAGTAATGTATTCTCAATTTTAAAACATAATAATATAATAAATATATAAGTATTTATATCCTACCGCTTTCTAGTGATGATTCAAAAGGAAAAAGAAGATTTCTTTTTCATAAATCTATAATTTTATTACAATCGTCTAATATGATAGAAATACGCGGCTATCTTATATTCTCATAAAATTACTAAAATTTTAATCATTAAACCTGAGATTTAAAGCTCCTCTAAGGACTTCGTTCTTCTACTGGGGTCAAATTTCGGGAGTTGACCTATTTTGTGATCCCACCCTATCAATCACCTGTGGTGTTAAACTTCGTCCAAAATGAAAAGAAAGGCAACAAGCTTTCCAAGCAAGTTTGTTTGACTAGACAAAGGGACTTAAAAATGGTTGTATCCAAATATATCACAAACAGATTAGACAACGGTAAGCCCACCAAAGAAGACATTTGACAGCAGCACAATCCATTGTATTTGTTTTCCCCTTTGACCTCTACCTTTCAGCCCTTTTTAGGCTCTGCTTTTATCTTTTCTAAATGCTACTCTCTCTTTAATAGTTGTATACAAACCAACACCAGCCACTTTTAGTGCAGAATGTTGCTAGCTAGCACCCTTTCATTGTATATGATTGTAAAAATAAAGACAGTATCTCATGAGTGGGGAAAGTAGGATCACTGCATGCCCACCTCCTATTTTTATTGAATTCTCCAGCTTTCATGTCTTATGTAATCCTTTTCAGCAAAGCTAAAATAGACAGGAAGTTGCAATTTTGATTATGGTTCTAAAAATTCTTATTATTACTTTAGTGGTTGAGTTAACATGATCTATTTAGATGTCTTTGATAGTTTTCCTCTGCATATATTTGCGATGCTGGAAATGAAAATAGAAATAATGAACACTTTCCTAGCATGCATGCATCTCATGGTTCTCTCATTAGGTAGCCAATAATTCAATGATAAGGTCAAAATTCAGTTCTTAAAAGTTTAATGTTCTTAAAAGATTTGAAGTGTAATTAAAATAAGGAGAAAGAAAAAGGCTCTAATCTGATAAGCCTAAGTGGTTGGATAAGACAAGGCTGGTCCAGTTGAAATAATTTTTGTGAGAAAGCCCTTTGATTAAGCTGTTAAATGCAATGATATCCTTAAAATAATTAAGCTTTGTATTGTCACGAACTACGAAGGGTTCTTACCACTTTTCTCTTATTCCAATATTCTTCATGCTTTTGAAAGTTTGTTTTTTTTTTCTTAAACAGCAGTAAAATCCATATGAATTGCAAAGTTTAAGACTTCAGAGAAGCCCAAATCCCATGAAATATTGCTCGCTCTCTCTCTCTCTCTCTCCCTCTCTTTCTATATTGCATAATATATAGAAAACAAATCAGTCACCTCCTTGTTTCTTGTCTCTTTCTTTCTTTTTCAACTGGCATTTTGGCAATTAGCAATTTTCTTTTTGAAATTCTTGAAGAAAATATAAACTTTTTAGTTATCTCACTCTTTAATCAAAAAGCCACGAGCTGATTTGCTTCTTTTCATGCAATGCAAAAAAAGCCCACCATTGCAAAAAAAGCTTTAAAGGTGGAATTGCTTTCTAAGACGAGGGACTAGTCAAAAAATTTAAAATAAAAATAAATAAATTGACAACCCTTTTACCACTCTATATATATAGTACCTGCTCCTGCGTATGAGCATGTATAGTATCCTTTGCACTGTTCTTGCTAGATGTCAAAAAGAAAGAAAAATGGGTCTTGGGTTTGCTTTAGATATGGCTAAGAATATCCTGATTTCTTGAAATCACTAAATCTTGGTTCGACTTTTGACGATACATTATAAAAAAAGAAAAGAACGTTTTGTGTGAGTAGTCTTACTCTATAGTATGGTTTCTATGCTTGTAAGCAGAGTTTATTCTGTTAGCATTTAATGCATTTGGATGTTTCCTTTATGTAGTGTATTTTTCTCTGCTCGTCTATTGTCATTATCTTATGGTAGTATTTGCTCTTTGCATTCAATGCTGTTTCAGTGAATTTTCTGTTGTGGGGTCTAAAGGCAAAACAGTTGTTGCCACTATGCATGAGGTTAAGTGGCGGGGAGGTGCAACCTTGAACCCATTCAACTTTGTGGAAGTAAGATTTTCAAGGCATAAGCGTTCTAATAGGTTGCTTTTTCAATTCTTCTTTTGTACTGCTCTAATGTATATATATATTTTTTTCATCCGGTTAATTTCTAGTATTCTTTAAGACTTAATTTTCTGCACTATGCGATTCTGATGATTATTGCTATCAATATGGCTTCTGGATATAGGTATTGTAGCTAGTATATGGGCTTTATGCAAGCACAATGCTAATAGTTGGTGCAATTTCATGTCCAAAAGCTTCTTTCACAAATTTTCCCATAAAAAAAAAAAAAGCTTCTTTACAATTTCATGTCCTGTTTAACCAGTGTTCTTGCAAGAAGTTAGCAACTATAAACTGGGTTGTCCGAGGAAGGAGAACCTGAGCTGCCCCTACTGCAGAAAATCTCCTTTCGGTTCTTTTATCTGAAATCTTTCTGCATGAGTGGGAGAATGTGGAGAGTTCTAACTAAAATGGTGGAGAATGTTTTCTTCTCGCCTTCACTTTCTTTACCCGTTCACTTTCTTTGCATTGTAATATTTCCAAAACCAGCACATACTTGTTTCCCTGCTATGTGCATATATATAAATATTTTCTTTTGAACTGAATATGTAAATATATTATAGACTCATAGATGAGAATAGTTTGATGTCTTACTGCTGTTCAGTATATACCCATTAATCTGTTCTTTCCTTTGACAGTGATCCAGCTCAAAGAAAAGTTGAGAAGCACAAACCAAATAGCATCTTTGAAAGTTCTCTTCATCATAGATTGGTAAGAATTACTATTTTCCTTATAATTTGCATGTATCGTTTCTATGAGCAACATGGCATAAAAGAAAGTTTAGTTAGATCTCAAATCAATAATGTCTGACAATATATTGAGTAAATGTGTGTGTGTGTGTGTGTATATATTTTTTCACAGGAGAAAATGGGACAAGTGGAGAACTATGTTGAAGCCAAAAAGATGCAGGCTCAAAATACAGAGGTTCGAGATTCTCTAAAGTATGAGGTGAGTACTGTTTCAATGCTGACGTAAATGAGTTTATCTGAAGCTTATATAGTTGGGAGACCCAGCTGGTTCAAGTATAAATTCTGTTGAGGCGCTAGGTTAAAAATATATATTTACAAAGAAAAAGGAGCTTTTATTGCTAGAACCCGACTTCTTGAAAAATGGAATTAAAGTAGGGAAGTCAAAAAGCAGTGAGAATATGAGACAAACCAGGCATCACCTGATACTAATTACAGACTAAGGAATCCAACATTCCTTTATTCGGGGGATTTTATTAAGTGAAGGTTCTGTTCTTAGTATGTTCCCCTTGCTTAAATATTCTTTTTCTATAGACTGCATCTATGGCAAATCTCTTTGTTCATTATATAGTTGCAATTTAAATTCACTCGAGAAAAAAACTCCAATTTAAACATCACAAGATGCTTCCAGAAGGTAAGAATTATATACCTGCCAAATCAGGTGTTCTGTTGCATGCATAATCTTTCAATCTCCTCCTAATATAGAATATAATAATGTAATGTCACTATATCAATTACAAATATCTTCATTCTCCCTCACACTATTGTGCAGATTCTAGCGCTCCAGGACAGATTACAGCACCAGTTTGTTACGCGCCAAGCATTGGAGAAGGCAATGAATAATACCCCTTTCTCCTATGATACTGTGACTGATAAGTCGATCCCCAAGGTAACTTCTCTTTTTGAAACTTACAGAATATATACATATATGTATATGCACATTCATATTATATAGCATGCTTACTTGCTGGGGTAGACACTTTTCCCTGTGTTATATCTGTGCCTCTGTCATTTTTATAGCTTCTTCTAGTTGAGCAGAGCTAATTCTGAAACCATATAATTATGCTTACTTTGCTTCTAGGCTGCCAAGCAGCTGATTAAGGATATTGCACTGTTAGAGCTGGAGGTTGTGCATTTGGAACGGTACCTTCTTTCTCTGTATAGAAAAACATTTGATCAACAAGTGACACCTCAATCGACCATTGACGAAAGATGCAAAATGAACTCGAGCATGCAAAAGAAGGTGCTTCCAGTAGTTCCTAGACAAGATAACATGATAGCTAACCGCAATTCAGTTAATCATTCGAGTTGTCTTACCCGGCCTCAAGATTCAAGTGGAAATCAAACAAAGCAGTTTAATGGAACCTGGGGACTGGAGAATCTGTTGGATTCTAGTATCTATCGATGTCACTCCTCTATATCTCAGCGTTCAACAGGCACTTCTCCTCCTATGAAATCTATGGCTAGCGCTGCAGATTCGTACCATTCCCTCCCATTGTCAATGCTAGAGGTAACTTGAGCGAGTTGTCACTTCCTCTTAGTAAATATCTATGCTACGTTTCTCTATTAACACTCAGCCAATTCATGTAATACTTTCTACGTTTCTTCCTCAGCAAGCTCAAAATAATCATTCAGCGCTCAGTCTGGCGGTTCATCTTGGAACCTATGGTCATAGTTGTGTTCCAGAGACTCCAAATTTGCTTTCTGAGGAGATGATCAAGTGTATCTCAGCCATATATTGTGATTTGGCAGATCCACCTTTGACAGATCATGACTATCCTCCCTCTCCTGCTTCATTCTCTTCATCACCGAATGAGTTTCCAGCACAAGGCCCGAGTGAGATGTGGACCCCTGAGCATAACTATTCATCCTTCAGTTCGACTCTTGACAACCCTTTCCACATTGGAGATGCTAAGGATCTCAGCGGACCATACTGCACAATGGCTAAGGTGGAACGAATTTGTAGAGATAACCAGCATTTAAAAGATAAACAGAATAAGTTACAAGAATTTAGGTGAGCCTTGCCAATTTAATGATGCTTGAAATGTTTCATGTCGTACTGTTTTCTCCCTGATTCTTAATTTGATCTTGAGATATACTTCATCTAATATTTGAAAACAACATCATTGAAAAGAAAAAGAAGACCTGCAGCCAAGCTTTATTTTCAGCAAGCAATACAGTATGATTGAAATATTTGTATATTTTGGCCTGCAGCAGCTTCTTTGATGAGAGTGACTTGCATAACTAAATTTGCAGTGACTGATATGGGAAAAAACTATTCCATTGCAGGTCTCTCGTCTCCCAGTTGGAAGCAGTTGATCCTAGAAAATTGAAACGTGAGGAGAAGTTAGCATTTTGGATCAATGTACACAATGCACTAGTTATGCATGTAAATATCAATTTCCAAGATTATAATATACTAAAATGCTTGTCTTTTATAGTGTTTTAGTTTCCGAACTGATACAAACCATTTGGATTGTGCTGCCCTTATAGGCATTTTTGGTATATGGGGTTCCCCAAAATAATATGAAAAGAATGTCTTTACAAATAAAGGTGAGCAGTATTTTCTGTTAATTTGATAGAAGTTAATATCTATGTGTATATTATGATTTTCATGAACTCGTTTCTGTTTCAGGCAGCATATAATGTGGGGGGTCACACTATTAATGTAGACATGATTCAGAGTTCAATTCTGGGTTGTCGATTGCCTCGACCTGGACAAGTAATTTCTGTTTCCTAAAACTTATATTCAACATTATCATCTTAATTATGAAGTGATACTTATGGTTCAATTGCTGTTGCAAGTTCCTATCCGCTAATGATGAGAAATTCAAGATTTTGTTTGTTTAATCTTGTCGTTGAGCTGATGTTGCTTATATCTGACTTGTAGTGGCTGCAAAAGCTGTTTCCTTCAAAGACAAAATTCAAGGCTGGAGATCCAAGGAAAGCCTATTCTATTGATTACACTGAACCTCGCTTACACTTTGCCCTCTGTGCAGGAAGCTGTTCTGATCCCGCAGTACGTTTCTTTAGCAAACGAAATTTTCGTCAGACAAAAATAGTTCTTCTCATTGTACCTAGTTGAATCCATCCGAGGCCAAACTAGCTAATCTTTAATAAATAACAAAAGCAAAAAGAAAAGATAACAAGAATGCTATAAAAATGTTTTTTGTACTCTCCTTATATTTCTCTCTGCTTCTACTGAAATGCCATTAACCAATTGCATGTCTTCAGTTACGAGTATATACTCCGAAGAGTGTATTTGAAGACCTAGAAGCTGCAAAGGAAGAGTATATTCAATCAACCTTAATTGTCCATAAAGAGAAGAAGCTCCATCTTCCAAAACTTGTGGAGTCTTTCGCTAAAGATTCAGATCTCTGTTCTGCTGGTTTGCTGGATATGATAGAGCATTTACTGCCTCATTCCTGGAGAAAAAGCGTTCAGCAGTGTCAACATAGAAAATCCAGCAAGACCCTGGAGTGGATTCCTCACAACTTCACTTTCCGCTATCTGCTTTCGAAAGAATTAGCCTAGTTGTCTGATTCCCCTAGTTATGGAAATCGGGAAGGGATTATATATATATTGCTGGGGCTAATGGGAAGTCCTCTTCCTGAATATATTACTCAGTTCTGCTGGCAGGATAATGTTAGAATGACAGAAGAATCATAACTAGACTTTGACTCTTGTCCTTCTGAGAAGAATGATGATCAAATAGGCTGAAGATCATAAGGCTTGAAACCCGTTAAAGAGCTTGAAGAATTGGTTTGTAAGGCAGGGATAAATGAGAAATTTGCTCCATCTCAAAGTCTTGATGCGTTGAGCTTGCGTGATCCTCATTCTTATAAACAGGAGGACTGCTCATTGTGATTCTGCTATCAGTCTTATGTGCAGTTTCCATATAAACGTAATTAGAAAGGTTGCTACTCCTTATGTATAAGTGTCCTGTTTTTGGAACATTTGGTAATGTGAACATTTTCATTACTATTTTAGTGTTTTCTAATGGAAGTTCAATTTTCTAGAAGCCTTCGCCATAAATATGATGTTCGACCTCCACTATTTTGTGGACTATTTAACTAAAATTTTGAATTCTAACTATCTTAAATTTTTTAAAATAATTATATAATATTATCTTAAATTGTCTTTTAAATGAATATATAAGTTTAAATTATCATTTTATTATATAGTTTTCTATTTTTAGATTAAGAGAAATTTTTATAATTTCTTACTATGAATTCTTTGAAGAATTTCCGTCCGCACCGGTTCAGCTATAAATCTAATATAATAAGTAGGTGCTGTTTTAATGTATAGGTGTTATTTTAATGTGAGTCTTCCGTCATTTTTTAAAATGTTGTAGGGTTGATGTTGTAAAATTCAATCCATTTTTTCATAAATTTGTTTAAATATTTATTTCCTACTATATATGAAGTTATAAATTTTATCTTCACAGTCCACTAAAAAATTCTTTCTTATATACTTTAAACATGAGCAATGTAAAATCTTCGTTAGCTCCTTTTAATAGAGCTAATTTTAGATCATTTGGGGTACCTCTCGTTCTAATATGTTGTCATAGGTACTTTAATTATCTAATTTTACTCTGCCTGATTAATATATATTTTTTAATTCTTCTCACACTTGTTAGTGAATTTTTAAATTTAAATCCTAGAATATCTCTATTCATATAAGATATGGATAATGTGAGAAGATAATAGGTTAAAATAATAACTACCCTTCCAAGGATCTCTCACTAACCCTAATATCTGATTTTCCACTCCCTTTTCAAGCTGCCTGCCTACCTTCACACTTTTGACTCAACAACCAACCATTCCCTTTTTGACTAAATGAGTGATGACAAAAATGAAAATTAGAAACCTCACCTTGAAATACAATCTTGCCTTCATAATAATACTACTACCCCTTGATCTAATATCTTAATACAATTAAATCAGAAATAAATAAATGAAAAAAATAAATCAAGATAGATTCTTTAATGTCACATGTGTCCACAATACAGCAAAAGTGCCAGCAGATTTACATTTTCTCTGAGCCACAGACCCTCTAGTCTCTATTCTGGCAAAATAAAAATCAAAGCTTTGAAAATGATTTCAATGTTATCTTTGTTTTATTTTTGTCTAGGGTTTTCAGGTAAAAAAAAGTAAAGTTTAAACTTCAAACACTGTTTAGGTGACTGCTCACTCATCTCTTGTCATCATTCATTTGCCAAAAACAACAAAAACGTTGGCAGGGAGAGCAAAAGAAAAATAAAAAGAAAATCAAAATCTATCTGCTAAGATTGCACCAGAATCACTAAATAGCACAAGAAGCCCAACCTCAAAAACACAACTTTTTGGCGCTTCTATTACATATTTGATATTACAAAACAAACAAACAAAACTCACAAAACCCATCACTATGCAGTCACCATTAACCCAAAAGTTCACTGTTTCTCAATGTTTCTAAGGCAACCCACACACAGGAAACAAGAGAGAGAGAAAAAAAACATCAATGGAAGAAGGAGGAGTAGAGGTTGTCTTGGCTAGAGCCATTGAATTGAGATTAAAGATTAGTAATTGTATCCATAAAGCAAGCACTGACAATGTCAATATCAATGGCAATTCTGTTTCTATTGAAGAAAAGCAAGAAAAAGAGCGTCTTGAGGAGAGTATTATTACTGTGAAAGGAGATAAAGAAAAAAACCCTAATTTTCAATCACATGATGTGGGGACTTTGAATGATGGAGCTGAAGAGGAAGATGATGGAGAGGCTGAGAGGCTTTTGCATATCCGTGATGCTCTTGAATCCCTTGAACATCAACTCTCTAATTTACAGGTTTTTTTCTACAGTACCCAGCTCTTGAATTTTACGTTTTTACACCCAAAAAACAAAAGCTAAATTTTATATTTTTATATTAGTGTATGTGTCTATATATGGAAAATGAAAGAGAGAGATATTTGGGATTCAATAATGATGATCTATTGTTAGTGATTCTAGTTTGGTGACTATCCGCAGAAGAATTGCCTAGAAACATATGAGACCTGAATTTCTTTCCTTGTGTTGTTTTGATGAGATTTATTAACTGGTTATAATTTATTGTTTTCAAGGTTATTTTACACCAAATGTCAAATAAAGCATGGCCGTGCCTGAACAATAATAAAGAAAATTCAAATCAAAATTAAGATAACAAAATCAATGCGGGCGCTGTATCATTCCTGGTTTTGAACTTGTTTACTATGTCTTTTAGCTTTGGCATCTACTAGATTGAGGAACAACAAACGGCTGCTAATACCCCGTAGGCTGAGGAGACCTCGCTTTTGAAACTGAGTTTACTAGAGTACCCTTTTGGAATGGACTGGCAATTGCTCTGTTTTTGAGCTGCTTAATGCTTTTGAAACTCGCATCATGTGCCCCTAATCTTATTCTGTAATGATTCTGCTGTAAATCATTTGATAAGAACGTTACCATGATTATATAAAATGTAGAAGGTTACTTCCAAGATCTTGTGGAAATAATATATCAGTACCATAATGATAATCCATAGAACAACAACCATGATTTAAATGTATCTATAAATTAGTTTGTGTTCCTAACATGAAACTGATCTTAAGGCCATAGATTTTGACAGTTGCAGTTGATTAGTGTTTAAGTGCTTGCCATGTAATTTAGAGATGAAGGGTTCAAGATCGTACTCCCAGCCCTCCTTTTCTACCAAGAGAAAAGGCCACTTATTTTTTGCTGATAGAGAGACTAATTTTGGTACAGTACTTGTGAATGTGCATAAATTTTGGGGCGTGAGCACATCCCACAAAATCCAATAAAAATAGATTGAAGTCAAGTCCCGGAGAGCTAGCCTTTCCAGAACTGACACCCATACCATTTTGCAAGTTGATTTTGTGCATGATTGTGTAGAATGATATTGTTTTTGTTTTATATATGTCCCAACATGCTGTCTCAATAATGGAAAGTTCTTGCTTAGGCTTGGTGTATGTCCCCACCTATACACCAAACCGATAGATGATTGACACATTCATTATTTTAAAATGTTGAAGTATGTATCAATCATCTAATACTAAAGTGTAAAACACTCATACATACATGTCATTCTTCTATTAGTTGTGGTGTATACACCAAGCCTAGATAAAAATCTACCCTCAATAATTAGACTTTTTTCTTTCTATGAACTAGTTTTGAATACAATTCATACATGACTTCAAATCTTTTTGTGTACTGGGGCTGGCATTTTCTTCATAGCCTTTCCTTTAGTTCCAGAACGCTTGAGGTTTAATATTCCTCTTGATGTAATGACAATCTCTGAAATTTTAAATCAATGAAGCGGTTTTCTTTCTAAGCTGCAGAAGTTGAGCAACAATGTGTTTGTGCTCGTATATAAAATGCTGAAACATGGAAATAAATTTCCACGTGGATAATTCTTCCCAGATGTGTTCCTGAATTCAAGAGATATAACCATTAACATCCCTATCTAAAGAAAATGAGAAGATGTGCTCTATAAGGTGGATCTATTTAAAGTCATGGGGTAATTCACATATCTTGCAGCCAAAGCAAAGGGATAGCATAAATATCCATTTGGTGAAGAGTTTGTGAAGATAAAGTCCTTCTGCTGCAATTTGTTAGGACCTTATTGAAATGCATTTTATGTTCTCATTGTTTTCATCCTCATATAAAGATTTTGTAAGAAGGCACACTATTAAATGTTGGTCTGGCTCTTGCTTACGGGATTATGGCATTTAGTGAAAAGTCCAGATTTTTTAACTTCAGAAACTTATTGAGTGTTCACATACCATAGATTATTTGTATGGTCAGGAGTGAGGTTGCTAAGGTGTCAAATATTCCAGCAGACCTGCACCGGTATCTAATTTTTCCCTCGTCATGTCTGGTTGTGCTTGCGTTCTTGTACATATCCCTAATGCGGGGGCAGGGATGATATATAAACTGATGACTGACAGTGCAGCACTGGCTAACTGTATACTGCATTATTTTGTCCATAGGTAGTTTCATTTTATTGTCTATGTATGTATTAGCTATTGTGAATATAAAGTTCAAAATTAAAATGGGAGTACCTTTTCTTGATATAAACAAACGATATATTGTTACAAACTCTTTAAATGTTTTCCTTTCATTTTGGCCAGGCTTTACAGCAACAGCAACGATATGAAAGAGAAGTTGCCCTCAGCGAGATTGAACATAGCCGCAAGATGTTATTGGACAAGCTGAAGGAGTACAAAGGGGAAGACTTGGAAGTAATACTGGAAGCTTCTGCATTTGCTGGTGAAACAGTGGAGCATAACAATGATCTTTTGCTTCCTCCTTATCCAAGTCGCCCTCCACAATCCCTAGTTGTAGACAATCGGCACCTGCCATACCCTTCCACACGCAAGTCTGTGCGCAATGGGGTAATCACTGGTGAAGCAAAGAAGAATCTGAATCACTCAGATAGCAATCAGGCAGATACCAAGTCCAAAAGCTTGGGTAAAGGACTGGGTCACGTAATTGGTACAGCAGCTAAGACGGTGATTACTGTTCTTGGTGTGATATCTGTGTTAAGCTTGTCTGGTTTTGGACCTAAATTTGGCAAAAGAAATATTCCTTTTAAGATCACAGGCTTGTTTCAGCAACCAGAAAATAAAGAAAAGAGAAACAGAGATTGTCCACCTGGGAGAATACTGGTGCTGGAAGATGGGGAAGCTCGATGTGTTGTGAAAGAGAGGGTTGCAATTCCTTTTGAATCAGTAGTTTCAAAGCCAGATGTAAACTATGGGTCTGGTTAACTTGGTATTTAACATCTATTTGATTCTTCTTCTTCTTCTTCTTTCTTCTTCTTAGTTTTTCCTTTCTAGAACTTTATTTTTTTGGTACATTCAGAAAGATCATCTTTTGTATATCTTGTTTCTTCATTATACAGTGTGAAGATGATTTATTAGCCTACAGTTTCTGTGACAATTCAAAATGAGTGCATGTCCAAGGTCTTAATTCCTTAATGGGAGGTTTGATGTGTTTCAGATCCAGCCAGCAGAAAATTTAGGTTCTGATTAAAGTTGTTTTGCATAAGATTGGCTAAAATTATCTGATGTTCCAAAGTGTTCAGATATAAAAGGTCAAACTCTAGCAATCGATTCACCTGTTTCTATCCTTATGTAAAGTCTGTTGCATAGAAGAAATGAGGCAAAGGCTTAATCCCAAAATTTGATGAGGCATAACAGAAGAACCGCCGATCCTCGAGGCTTAATCCCAGAATTTGATGGGTAAATATATTTGAATGTCGAACTTCTCCAAACTCTTTACCCAAAGGGCTTCTTCTTCAACCATCATGTCCAAAAACAGTGTTGATCATCTTTCCACAAATTCATTGGTGTCTCGAATAATACATGCACCAGCATGCATCATAGATGAATAAAGTATGCTACCGAGTTGGCCCCATCACACCTTCAAAGGGTATATGCATTAATATTTCTCTCCAAGTCAAGTCTCTCTTATATATAAATACAACCCGGTTGGTATAGTTACTTTCTTAAACCATATTTCCGCGTTTCAGACAGCGATAAACTATAGCTGCTAAATGATTCTCTTCAATTACATTTCCGCCACTCTTAGGTCAACCTCTGCCGTGCTTCTTTCTGATGGTCAGTATCTTTTCCCTTCTCTTTCCTTTCCCCCTTGATTTTCCTTTATAGACTTCATAACCTACTGCACATACCTGTCTGTTCATGGAATTTTGGAAAAAAAAAAAAAAAACAGCTACAGGCATCAAGAAATATAGCGCAAGAGATGTTTCTAACAATTATATAATACAAAGAAATGGTCCTGGACTCTTGCCCAAGCGATCTTTGCAGTTGTCATGGGTCAGGAGAGATGGATCAGCTATTGAGCTTGTTTGCAGAAACCCCAAAGTTTTCACAAGTAATTTTTACTTTCTTCTTCCTTTCTCCTTTTGCTAAAACTTGGATTAGATTGTCTTTTCATTCTCTATTCCTTGAGCAATTTGTATAAATGTGAAGGTGTAGAGAGGAGTAGAGGACTAAAAGTGAGTGCATTTACTGAAGAGCAGGAAGCTCTAGTGGTCAAATCATGGAACTCAATGAAGAAAAATGCTGGTGAATTGGGTGTAAAGTTTTTTCTGAAGTAATCATTCTCTATCCCTTCTTTACCTTATTTTGCTTTTCAATATTGATAAAAAAATTGAGTCCAAAACTATTTCATTCAGATCATGATACAGCTTTAGTTAATTTTGCAGAATCTTTGAGATCGCACCATCTGCAAAGAAGCTGTTCACATTTTTGAGAGACTCAGATGTTCCTGTGGAGCAGAATCCGAAGCTTAAACCTCATGCCATGACTGTATTTGTTATGGTCAGTCTATTTTGTTCACATCCATCTCTATAATTAGCATTTGAACAGTGCATAAAGTTAAACACTTAAGATTCAAATATGAATTAGGCAAAGTAATTGTACAGAGAAACCAACTATTAAGCTGCACTTAGATGCATATTTGTTGAGCTATTTTAGAAGTTAGGCTTAGAACATACTGTTGTTATAAGCCTGAGAATTTCTACCTCATGCAGACCTGTGAATCAGCTGTGCTACTTAGGAAGGCTGGTAAAGTTACTGTGAAAGAATCCAATCTGAAAGATTTAGGAGCTACTCATTTCAGATATGGGGTCGTTGATGAACATTTTGAGGTAAAATTTCTGTCGTCTTTAAGCTGTTACCGGTTTACAGAATAAGTTGTGGGATCCAAGTTAACAATCCCGTTGATGATTTTTAGGTCACTAAGTTTGCATTGCTCGAAACTATAAAGGAAGCAGTACCAGAAATGTGGTCACCTGACATGAAGAATGCATGGGCAGAAGCTTATGATCAGTTGGTTACTGCTATCAAAAACGAAATGAAGTCTCCTTCCTAAGTGTTTGTCAAAATAAAGATATTTTGATTCACAATAATAATCATGTTATTAATCCTTTATTGGCCTGCAATTTATCTGTCTGTAATAGCAGTTTCGTTTGAAAACAATAGTGAAGTAGCACTAGAAATATAGACATTAAATGTGATGATATTCTTGCATTATTGCATATGCCATGTTTTAAAAGGTAATGGCTTCGCCTGGACAATGTCCCAGAAGTAATACAAACTCCATGGTGTCGTTTCTCAAAATGGAAATATAAATGTTGGACATTCTGCGCTCTGCAACTCCCTATGCGACTCATAAATGTGAAAATGGTTCAGATCAAACAATAAAGAATTTGACCTCATTTTTCGAGATCGGCAAGCAAATGCAAATTGACCAGATTTCCAGTTTTAAACACCAAACTGGACCGGTTTCCGGTTCAACCAGTCTCTCCAATTTGGTATTTGAAAACACTAATTATTAGAAAAGCAATTGCTTTTGGTCAGATTCAAAGCAATTGATGGTAGAAATGTTATGTGTTATAGACATGGATATGTGCTCAGCACATGCTCAAATACGTGTCAGAATATTTTTATTGATATAGCGTGGATATATTCAGATAATTTTAAAATTTTAAAAATCAAATGAAATAGTAATAGTAATAGTAATTAAACTATTTCATAATTAATCTATATAATTGTTCCATAAAACATAATTATTTTTTAATAAAATCTAAAAAAATTAAGACACATGTATAAAAAATTTAGTTCCAAGGATATTATGAAAAATAAATCAACCTCTATTTATATGAAATATATTAGGATTTTATTCCTGTATTGTTTTAACTTGAATGGTTATATGTGTATATTAATAATTTATATTCTAATTCTTAGAAATACTGTTGGTGTTTCTTAGCCAAGAAGTTGTTTCAGACTAATCAGTAATTTTGTTAAATCTCGTGAGTTTGCATTAGTGGACTGGAGTGGCAGGCTCCTTAATTCTCATCATTTTTATAGTTTATTTGGAAAATTATTCTTCCCTTACTTAAGTTTCCAATGGAAACAGAATCAAAATTTGATTACTCCAAGCAATATTATTATAATATATGGGTCAATACGGCACCAACTTGAACAGCCGAAACCAGGTACTGTGCCGTGTATGAAAACCGGGGAGCACAAGGTTTGGGTACCGCTGGTGACTGCTGCGATCGTATCCATGACGAAAATCGCGACGAGGTTGGCTTTTCAAACCCCTGAAGAGTTAACCTCATCTACTTATATAAATTCTATAATTCTTCCAAGAAATACACCGCTACCGTTATCATACAAACCACTCTACCTAATAACGTTCTTCCCAAAACAGGTTATGAATACCTTGGAATGCAAGGCTTTTACTGAGGAGCAAGAAGCTCTTGTCGTCAAGTCATGGCATGTAATGAAAAAGAATTCTGCAGAGTTGGGCCTTAAGTTCTTCTTGAAGTAATGCCACTTCTTATTTATTAACTATTCTTGTTTCTTTTGGTTATCGGATTTTCAATTATTCAATTTTGATTTTATTCTAATTTTGTCACTTTATTCATGTGAATAATCCATATTTATATGGTACTTTTACTTCAGCAATCATTATTAGCAGACTTAATAAAATGAATTAAAAATTTATTATGCAGTGATTGTTAATATAATTACTTATTTTTGTTTGTTTTTAATTAAGTACTGTTTTACTATGGCAGGATATTTGAGATTGCTCCATCAGCAAAGAAGTTGTTCTCATTCTTAAGAGACTCAAATATCCCCGTTGAGCAAAACCCAAAGCTGAAGCCCCATGCCATGTCTGTCTTTATAATGGTAACCCTTCTTTTACATATGGAGAGGCTCAGACTCTCCAACACCTAAATAAGAGATGGCCCATCATTTATCTTTTAGGATCCACAACTATGATGGCTTTGAAATATATTTTAATAAAAGAATTTTGGATTGACTCTTTATATATATATATATATATATATATTTTATTAATTTTTATTTTTCTGTACAAAATTATGATATGCAATTCTATTCCTTGGCTTCATGGTGGGGGTACCAAAGATGCTATGAATCCTAAACATTTATTGTTTGATGTAAAATGTTTAAGGTTATGTTTGGACTGTACGTATTGCAGACTTGTGAATCAGCAGTTCAACTAAGGAAAGCTGGCAAAGTTACTGTGAGAGAGTCGAGCCTAAAGAAACTGGGAGCTGTCCACTTCAAGTACGGTGTCGTTGACGAACATTTTGAGGTATCATTACCATATCACCGCTAAGTAAAACCCGACCACATGTACAGTTCTACTGCTACTCAATTTCTCTAATATTAAAATCTTTTAACTCTGATATGATGGACAGGTGACAAAGTTTGCATTATTGGAGACCATTAAAGAAGCAGTACCAGAAATTTGGTCACCGGAAATGAAGAATGCATGGGCTGAAGCTTACGATCAGCTGGTTGCTGCCATTAAAACAGAAATGAAGCCCTCCTCTTAGGAAATCTCTTTCCTTAATTATGAAAAATAAACTTTGTGGAGAAACTGGTGTGAATATTTACGCAAATGAATTTGTTTGTATGCACATGTGTGCCGTGATTTGTAGGTTTTTTCATTGTGTGCTGTGATAGGAATGTTCCTACAGAGTGAAAGTTGATGAGAGAAAAGTAAAAGAAATATGAAATTTAACAGTTTCGTCTCATTTGAAGAAACAACTAAGTGAACATAATATATCACTTCAAGAACCCTGCATCTATTTAACCAATAGTTCATTCCATTGCTTCAAATCAAACCTTTGAAAGCATGATGTCCTAAAATTAAATTGATCAAATCTCCAAAGTTTTACCAACTCCAACTTTGAGGAAGGAATTGCATTTTTACCAACTGAAAAGTTTTGCCTAGTGGACAAGTTGGTTTGCCTGCCACCCTAATAATAAGGGTACGAAATCTAGGAGTATTTGTCCCACAATCCTAGAATTTGAAACCCTTATTATTAGGGTGGCAGGCAGGCAGGTTACCAACTTGTCCACTAGGCAATGCAGTCCTTTCATCGATAATGATATGGCTAAAATTAACTTTGTAAATTTACTTGTACAGATATTAAATATTCTTAATTTAATCTTTTATAAATACTGACATTACACTAGAGTAATTATTCATCAAAGCATACTACATTCACAAGCTCCCTAATGCAGCCCAGTTCAAGGAACCTCCCAGCGCAAGGAAAAGAGAACCCAACTGACATTGATAATAAAATATAAATTAATCTTTGAAATTTGTTCAGCCAAAATGGCCCGCCATGCGTTAAAGAAGCTCCGCCCAGCTATTGCATATTGGAGACATAAACACATGGTAATCTGGCGCGCATGAGTTGGCATTATAGTACCTCTTTAGCTTCCAAAAATGCAATTTCGGTTCCTCTCTGTCAATCAACCTACTGGGAGGGAGGGGAAAGAATATGTATTTTTGCATATCAATAATCAATGTACAAATCAGCAAATGAAGCTTTCGCATCATAATTGATAAACCATGATTTTGCAACCTGTTCAAGTTCAATACATGTACCGAACTTCTGAATCTTGGAAAAGATTGGGCTATATCTTTTTAGTGCAATGATTGAAGTTTTAAATGGATTCAATGATTCCATATAATATTGTAAACTGGGCAATTAAATATAGCGATTGCCTTCATAATAGTAGGATAGGATTCATCAACAATTTGACAACTTGTGTGTGCATTTACAAGCTACCCACGATGCCACTAATTAGTTAATAAACTCTTTCAATTAATGATTATCCAAATCTTGTAATAGAACCACGTTTGTCACACTAAATTACTTTGTGTGATCTCACTGCTAGTGCTCATTATGGCAATGATTAAGTGCTGCTTATTATATGATTTGCATATATAATCACACTTAAAGACTTGTATTGTGTTTTTTTGTGGGCTTGAAGATTTTCAAGTAATGGGAAAAACTCAAAGTGAAAGACTCAATCTGATACCACCCACCTTAGAGCATGTAACTGTAAGAGATTCAGTTACACTTTAGTTTTATTTTTTAATTACTACGTTTTAGGATAAGTTTAGCTGCTTTGGTTCGTTAATGGGCTTTCTATTTCCTTGGGAGGCTTAGGCTTTTGACTTTGAATTCCACCTAATTAACTTTAATATTCAATCAGCTCCTCGCTTCATACAAACCCTTTCAGTTTTACCCTCAAATATATATATGTCATTTTTTATTTTTAGAGATTTTCATCAATTTTAATTAGTACTGGGCCCTACTCTGGTCTTCGAAATTTTATAATTTACTGTTTTACTTTGTCAAGAGATCACTGAGATGTTGGGCTGGGATTGGCACGTGAAGATCACTCAATATTTTTGGAGAATCAAACCGGTGGGCGTAGATGGGTTGGCTAATATGGGATCATCTCTTGCTCTTGGTGGCTAGGGCTAGCCATATCCTTCAGGATCTTCCTGATTGTATTGTTCATCTGATGTTTCAAGACAATATTGGAATCTCTACTCCTAGGTTGTGTCCTCTGTAATGTTTTCTAGGCTTTTTGGCCTCCTCTTGATTCAGAAAAAAAAAAAAAAAAGGAAAAGATGTACACAGTAATAATCTAATGTAATTTCCATTCCGTTACACTGTTGATTGCAGCCCATTAAACAGAGACTTTCTTTTAGAAGAAATATTGCTACTCCAATAATTGAGAATTGATGAATATATTTTAATATAACATATTAAATATTAAGAATATATATAAAAAATTATAAATCATATCATTTAAGTTGACAGAGCAGTAGATTATAATTTCGCAAAAAGTACATTTTATTTGGTGATATTAAGCCATACATTTAATAAATTCGATTATTTGAATATCTGATTTAATCTCTTCATTCTCCTTAATACTCTTATAAAGACAGAATTCAATGCATACATCATCACTTCCATACAAGAAGTACTTATAATCTCCATAAAGGAGAAACCATATAACTCCCAAAGAAAATTAATATTTATTTGTTAAAACTGATTAATATAAAGTAAAAAAAAAGTAAACAATGAATCATTATTGATCTAACAGTGATTAGTAATTGATTAAAATATAAATTTTTCTTAATGCAGCATTCCATATTCAATACAACTTAATGATATATATGTATAAGTATTTTGCATTTTGCTATTGAATAATTGACACAAATTATATCATTTGAAACTATAAAATATGTATCAATCATTTATCGATTTAATGTATTTGTAGGGACATACACCAAACATAAGTAAAAACTTTTAAAGTAGGCGATTGTTATAAAAACATTAAGAATTTTCTATTCTTTCAAAACTAAGTATTAGATATATAAAATTATTTTTAATGGCTTAATAATTTGTATTTCTAAGCTGATTAAGAGGTTCTATCATTAGAACATTTAAAATTTGAGTATTAGCTTTTTCATCATATTAATTAAAATATCAGTATAAAGTAAAGTGAGTGTATGCTAGTTCACTCCTTAAATTCAATAGGCGATTATGTATTAAATATATTAAAAATATAATAACTATTCTTAAAGCCTCACTCAATAACTTAAGCTTATTGACCACTAAGTAAAGAAATGTCAGGACTTAGGAGGATTATTTCACCACCTGAATCTTTGCTTGGAGTAACTTGAAATCTAATACCACATGTACAATTTCATAACAATTGCAAAAAGGTGCAATGGCCAATGCTTGGAAGATAAGGTTTCTGTCCCACGTTAATCCTTAATTCAAGAGGTTTAACAATTCCATATTTTCTATTGGTGATGTCTAAAGTTGGACGTCCCCATCACATCACAAGCTAATAAAAAACAAAAACATACACCAACTCTATTCCAATAATTCCCTGTTACCCTCTAATCTATGCCAATACTTCACGCTATAATGAATGAATTCAACTCTAATTTCACAGCTCAGCTTAATTTGTCGGTTGCTTTTTTCCTGCAGGAAAATCCACACCCACCACATTGAAACCGATCCAAGTCTTACAAAATCGCTGACCATGCAAGTAGGACACCGTTTTCGCGGACGAGTATTCCGGGTCCGATTGAGCCAGCGCTGCACTAGCCTTGATAGCTAATGCACATAGCTCTTGCAAAGAAAGAAGTACGTGGGACTTAGAGAGTGGCATGAGGAAATAAATCTGACCGACCTGTAATTCTTCGTCGTCTGGCACTGGAGACACGGGAGAGTTAACATACATGGATTCTGAGCTACAAAGAAAGCAGTTGGGGTTTTGAGAGAGTACATAATTGGCCTTGATTGGTTGCTTGAATTCCTGTAACCTGCCATCTCTGTCCACTATTTTAGCTGTGGATTGCCTGTAGTAGTTTAGAGCAAGTGCGCCTTTCTTTGTGTATTGAGGTGATGCACAGTTGCCCATTTCTTCTTCAGAAAGAAAAAAAGAATAGGGAGAAGATAGAAAGATATGAGCTGGTTTTTCGTTGGTTTATAGTGGGAGAAAGAAGGAGTGAGTGAGTTTATATAGGGAGAATAAAGGAATGGGCATATCTTATTATAAGACCAAAAATATTGACCAATCAATAATGCTTTCAGTATTAATGCTCATGTATCAATTATATAGAGACTTCTTGTGGGCTGCCAATGTTAAAAGAATCTGTCTGGTTTTGTTATGTCAATCAGTGCTTTCTATATATCCTTTTTTTCTTCTTCTACTATTGCTTTTCTTTTTGCCACTATGATAAAGTAGAATGAGAGGGCAACTACCTCATAAATTTCATTTTATTTGCAATTTTTAAACATTGGAGAATAATTGAACTAATCTAGAAGATTAGCATATCTCTTTCTATCTAATTTTTTTCTTTTTTATGTATCTAAGAAAGATACAGGCTACATTATTGGCTTAATAGCACTAATTTAATAGCTATAGCACATAAATAAATAAAAAATGAATGTCCAAAGATCCTAGCCTGTCATCCCTATTAGTATATTTCCCTAAACAGAGTGACTAAAAACACAAACTGCCAAACAATAAGGTGGGTACCATAACCAAGGATAAGGATAATCTATCCCCACCGGGCTTGTCCAATAGTCCTCTATAAGTGGTGATTCCTTTTACTATCAAGCTCTTGACAATCATCATTTATTAATGGCTAATGCCTAAATTACCAGAAGTATAGAGAAATATTTGTAGCCTTAAGGTTGATTCTCATACCAGAACAATCAACCCGACTTACCATGTAACACCCGGAATTTTTATATATTTAATAATGAGTTTTTATTTAAGTTAATTTTAGCCTCATTATTATTGGGTTTAATTTAAAATGATTATATTTTGGTTATTCAAATTTTTCCAAATGCATATTTATATAAGTAAAATTATATATTGGAAAATTATGGTAGAATTGTAAAGGATGTGTTTATAAAAGAATTTTAGAAAAATTGATTATTTAATTTAATTGTGTGTTAGGACTAAATTGGAAATTTATTTTGGAATAAGGATTGAAAGTATAATTTTATTTTTATGGGCTTTAATGGAAATTTGTGAGTTTGGTATTTTCGTAAATAAATATGTCGGTCAGGGGTATTTTTGTAATTGTGTATTTTCAGTAATTCTAATTTGGCCCAAAATTAAATAGTTAAGGGCTTAATTGTAAAGCTAAAAAGAAGTTTGGGGGTCAAATTTAAATTCTGTAGGATGAAATTGTAAGTAATTAAGGAAGTTGAGGGACCAAATTGTAATAAGGAAAAGTTCGGGGGCCTAATGTCGATATTGAAAGAAAAAGAAGTCAGGGAAGAAGAAAGGAGGAGAGAGAGAGAGAGTGCGGCGTCGGGAAGAGAGAGAAGGGGACGTTGCAGGCGTCGGCGGCGACCGTCGAAGGCGTGGAGCGTTGGCCGACGGAGCGGCGTGCGCTGGCGAGCGCAGCAGCGACGGCAGCAGCGGCTCCAGCGGCAGCGTGAGGCGGCGGATTCGCGCGTGTGGCAGCGGCTTTCGAAGGCCGTTCCGGCCGTTTCCGGCGGCCTTTTCGGCCGATCTTGGTGGCGATCGGCTCCCCTTGGAGAGAGCTTCCTTTTGGCGGTAGCGGCGTCGGTTTTGGTGGCCGGAGGAGAGAGTTCCGGCGAAGTGGAGGCAGCCGCATTTTTGGGCTTTTCCGGCGAGCTCCGGCGGAGGATGGACAATCGGAGGACATATCCCGACTCTCCTCATCTCAAGCTTCGCGATGGCACCGGTTTCGTGGCGATCGGGCTTCGTTTGTGAATCGACGGTCGAGATCGTCCGCAAATTTCTCCGGATGGTCGGGTGTCAGATCGGAAAATCGAAAGCGGGGATCGTCATCAGCGCGTCGTTGTGAGTCCGATGGTGTGTTCGGATCGTCGATCGGACTCCGGCGGCTGGAGGCGAGTCGACCGAGCGACCGAGCGTCTTGGTAATTTTCTTTAGCCCGTTATTTTTTTTTTAGAAATTCTTAGTTTAATTGTGTCTTTTGGTTTATATTGAGTATTTGATGATTTTTGTAAGTCAAAAATATTTGTCCGCTGCCTTGAGTTTTGTCTTTGTGGGAAATAGTGAAGTTTGGGGACCCGACTCCGTTGTTTTAATTGTTGGATATTTGGAGTGTTTTCCGGCAGTCCTGGACCCGTTTTTACGGGGGGTAATGTTCGTGTTGTAGGGAGGTTAATTTTCGTGCCGAGATTCTTAGAGGAATCTAGACCTAGGATCTATTGTAATTGTTTCATCGTTTTGATAAATTGTTTTCCATGATTAGATGATCTGTCTGTTCGCTCGCTCCTACCGAGACACCTAAGGCCGAGCTAGGAGGTCGCCCTAATTCGTGAGTTAAAGTCATATATCGTTTACGCACGTGTCATGCATAAAATTTGATTTTCGAGAATATTTATTTGCAATTTCAATTTTTCATTCAATTATTATTATTATCATTTGCATGATGCTTTTAGTTACTATTTAAATATGTTTTTCCTTTATTACCAATTTTAATATTGCATGATGACTCGGGATGGGACTGAGAACATAGGAGTTGGATGAGTGTCCGATATAATATGAGAGAGATAAGAAAAAGGTAAAGAGGTAAAAATTTTGAGAAAGAAAGATTAGGACTGCCTGGTCGAGCATCGCTCTCTGGGCTTAGTAGAGTGTGGTTGCTTGGGAGTAAAGGTCCCCGGTCGAGCATTGCTCTCAGGCTTATTTGGAAATTTAAGTGACCGATCGGAGGTAAGGTCCCCGGTCGAGCATTGCTCTCGGTGGCCAGTCTTATTGGATTAAGAGAGCCGAATGGCTACTAGATTTCTTATTTGGATATTTAAGTGACCGGAGGTAAGGTCCTGGTCGAGCTTTGCTCTCGGGGGCGCCGATCTTATTGGATAAGAGAGCCAAAAGGCTAAGGTACGAGAGTTAAGTGACCGGGAGGTAAGGTCCCTGGTCGAGCTTTGCTCGGGCGCCCGATCTGTTGGAATGAGAGGTTTGAGATGATAGAGTTGAGGTTAGTTGAGACATAAGTGTTGAAATAATCGAGATTTTAGAGTTGGGATTAGAGTTCTGAAGTACTCATCCCGTTGCATGTGGAATAAATTTTGTTTAAGCATGGCATGACACATATGTTTTAACATGACACGTATGGTTCGCGTGATTTATTAATTATTTTAAAATTAAATGAATGTGACATTGAGATATTTGAAACTGTTTTAGATGTATGATTTTAACTCACTCTCGAGACCGAGTCTCCATTTATTGTTTTGATTCGTGATCGTTAGTTCTCTCGCGACTCTTATTCAAGTAACCCGACTCCTTCATCATCGGGTGAAGTATTTGATTTGGTATGTAAAATGGTAAATCTTAGATTCTCCGCAGTAGTAATTAGTATATGTATCAGTTGTAAATTTTCTGAGCTTCGGGTCTCGCCTAGTATTTTCTGGTAGACCGAAGTAATTTTGTAACGTGTAACTATTAAGATAATTTATGGTTTTAATAATATAAATTTGAGTTGAGATTTGTTTAAATCGGTGAGTGTCGAACTTCTACGGGTTTCGGTGGCCTTACCCATTCACTAGTCTTGGTCACGGGCCTGGGTCGTGACATACCAATTGAGCTAAGAGTTGTATGAGTGCATGGTTCTTGAAGAACCCATACATCAGTTCAAATTCAAAGCAAATATACATTCAGTGCAAGCCAACACCATGAAGCAATCTAATAATAATAATTTAATTTCTGGAAAAAGCCAAGTCAATTAAATCAACAGAAAGAAATAAGATTGGAAATGTAAATCCCAGTAAAAAACAATTCACAAAAATGGTGCGTATAGGCCACAACAGAACGCGTTAGCCGAAAGCACAAAAGCGTATGAGAAGAAGGATAGGCAGGCAGGCAGGTTTCATTCCAGGAAGCCTCCAACCCCAAGGACGATGTCAAGGCTTGGAAAAATGAAGAATATTCTACAAAGTCCAAAACTTCTCTATCTTTAAATTACCTCTTTTTGGAGACCCTTTGGACCAGCTTTCTTCTTTCACACTTTCTTTCTTTCTTTCTTTCTTCCTGTTGTTTCTGTTTTGAGGGTCCATATAGGCATGGAAATCCCGTGTCATCTTCTTCTTTTTTCCATGTATTTCCACTTTTCATTCGTTTCCTTTTGACACATTTATGGGGCTACCTATCGTTTTCTTTATTGATCAGATTAATTTTATTTTTGCTATGCTCTGCTTGTCATTTTTCTTCTACTTTTCTTTTAAAAGAGAACGTCAAAAATACACATCTAAGCATTCTATTTACCAAATTTCTTAGTTAAATTGCTTTCGCCATATGGTATGATTCACAAAAAAACAAGCAAAGATTATAAACAAGCAAATCTTAATTCAAGTGGAACCTCCGTCCATAATTGTTTTGCCCCCCGGTTTAAAAAGATTTCACAATTTAAGGAACAAAGGATTTAAAATCGATTATACTCTACTTGCTCTTTTTAATTGTTAGTTTAGTAAGTAATTATTAAACATATCACTTATTATTCATACAAATATTATCCCATATACTCGACTTGCTCTTTTTAATTGTTAGTTTAGTAAGTAAAAAATTAATGATGAAATTAATTAAATTAACTAAAAAATCAATTTTTTAAATCTGCATGTAATTTGAAAATAAATTATTTTTTATAGAATAGTGAATCATTAAATAAAAAGGATGGTAGGTAATAGTAAATTAAATCTTCATAAAATAAAAACAGAATCGAATGAAATGATAATTATAGAATAAACAACTGATGTTTATTGCTTCTTTTTTCTTAAAAAACTTTTAATTGTCACTGTTCATGCACATAATATAACATGAATCTACTAAAAATGTTCAGTGTAATGTCGGTTTTACATATTAAAATACTTTTTTGACTTATTTTAAATAGTAAAAGTTGATTCTTTCTTAAAATAATATCATACTCTTTTTATTTTTTTTAAATTTATCTATTTCAGCACTTATTTTAATTTCATGTTTTTCAAAAGATTAAAAGAAAAAAAAATTAATTATTTTATTTTTCTCATTCATTCAAACAAAATTAAGAAAAAAGTAATTTTCATTTACTTATTCTTTTATTTTCATACATTCACCTCAAAAAATAAAAATAAAATATATTCTTTCACTTCAAAACAATAAGAGAATAAAGAAGAATTTATTAAATATTTTTAAAAAATAATTTTTAAAAATAAAAAGATGATGATGAATTTCTTTTTCTTAACCAATGAATAAAATTAAAAAAATTTAAGCCAACAATTTTTTAGGGCTAAAACAGGATTTAATACAAAGTAGAACAAAGATAAAAAAAATAATTAAAAAAAAAAGAGGAAAGAATAAATAGAAAAAATTGTAAGGATGGATAAGGTTTTTTATATTATTTCATATGTAAAATGAGTTAAATTATTACTTTAACCTCTAAAATTTAAGAGACATCATAATAGATATAAATTAGAAAGTTTAGATACTTAATTAAAAAAAAAATTCAAATATTGAAATAAAAAAAATTAAGAAATTAAGACACTAAATTTATAATTATCTCTCTAATAGGAGGGATTTAAAGTTCTAGTGATGATTCCAGTATCAAATGAAGAATATAATCTGAATATTAATTAAGCTTCCAATAAATAAACATCTTTACTTCTTAGGAAGCAACTCTAGAGTTTACCACCAGATGGCCTCAATTTTCTTGTTGCTTGCGGAAAATTAAAATATTCTTGACATCTGATAATGACTTACATAACAGGTTAAGTGAACGGATACTAATTAATATTTTTTCATTAATAAACATTCCTCCACTATCTAACCACAAAACCAACACAACTAACAAAGTGATTGACTAAATTGAACAGATTTAGTTTGTTTCTAAAACGTCTGCAATGTAGCTGAGTTTTCATGGCAAGTTTTGAGGTTGGACCTTTTGTATACAGTAAAGAACTCTTCAAAATGACTTTTCATTCAGAAGAGGAGACACACATCTAATGATCAAACACCTTAATTCAGAATGAAAGATTTTAACCTCTAATTTGAAAAAAGGAGATTAATTGTTTGAGGGCATGCAGTTAACAATTATGCATCAATTAATGGTAAAAGAAAAAAAAATTTGTCCCGAGAAATATGGATGACAGATTGTTCAATAACACAAAAAATAAAAGCAATTTATAGCATCACCGATCTCCTTGCCCCTCTAGAATAACACTCAAATTATTAGTAAATTTCCTCTCTCCCCCATCACCACGATCCACCCTATTCTTCCCCCTTCCAACAATGCCTCCACCACCACCACCGTCACTGCCGTTGCTGCAGCCGACAATTGTCACCAAAGGCCTGGACTCAACGCCTTTCTCGAAACTCAGCCACATGACATCCGCCCTTTTGAACCCATACCACCAACAACACCTATATCTACCATGATCATCAATCTTCAAAGCCAAACTTGCCTTTACAGCCAATGCAGCAATTTCTTGAGCCTTAATAGGACTGTGCAACCAACCCAGTGGCAACTCAAAATAAAGATGACCTAATTCAAGCTCTTCATCATCATTAATGGCTGAAACATGATCATCATATCCCAAATCATCTGCTTCGCATATAAAAGAACTGGGTTTCTTCTTAATATATGCGAAACCCTAACTGGGTAGGGGAATTCTTCGAGCCTGCCATCTTCAAGGGTAAGTTTTGCGCTACTGGCTACCGTTATTGGACTACAAGAGTTGCAAATACCCATATATCTTTTGACCTTCGTATCTCTTCATTAGGGTTTTGGAGACAGGCTCCTCTATGAGTGAACACTAAATAACATCTATGTGTATTTTATACCTTTAATGGTACTATATAGTATTTAATTATTTTATATTACTAAGAACTTTAGGCAATTTCTGAGTTGAAAAGATTTTCTTTTTGGCACATGAAAGATTTTTTTAATTGAAAGAGGTTACATTACAGGAAAAAAAAGGGTTTGTAATCATTAAATTATTAATAGATTATAATTCAAATCAAAATAGAATTGTAATGAATAAAAATTACTAACAAATTAATATAATACAAGTTGTTTACTCGTGTCTTGCTCGACCATTTTATTGTTTTGATTATAAAATGAAATTGATAGATACGATTTAATAAAATTTATAATATTTTAAAAGATAATAACAAAATAACTAATTTTAGATGTTTTTTAGATTTTAATAGTTAAATCATATAAAAATTAATTTAATATAAATTAATTTAATTTTGGTATTATATAAATTAATACTATCATATATTGATATTTCTATTTTTTAGAATTAAAGATTTATTATAAAATTAAAATTAATTTATTATTGAATATAATATTAAAAATATAATTTAAGATGTTATTTTTTAGAATTAGAATTATTATTTAATTAGAAAATAATTTATTATTTAATATAATATTAAACTAGAATTTTTATTTTATTTCTTAGGATAGAATTAATATCATTATTTTATTAGAAAACTATTTATTAGATAATATAATATTAAAATATAATTAATATATTATTTCTTAGAGTAAGTGTTTAAATAGAAATGCAATTTATTAATTAATAAACTAATAAAAAAACTATAAAATTACATATAAGTTTGAATCTCATTTGTTAAAAATAAATATACATATAAAAATAAAAAATTTATTATCAAAAACTAAATACACATATAAAAAAAATTATATATTGGAAATTAATATTATATATATATATATATATATATATATATATATATATATATATATATATATATATATATATATAAAACAAACTAAAAGGTATTATTAGTATTTTATTGTCAAAATTTATCTATTGACGTAAGTATATTGTCCTTTTCCTTTTACATCTTTGCCTATTGGAGACAATTGCAGCATGTTTTCACACGCAAAAGAGAAGTGCAATTCTTAAGCAATTAATTGAATATAGAAGTTTTAAAAAAACAAACTTAACATCTCTTTTTTTTTTTTTTTTCTTTTGTGACAAAAAATATTAACACCTCCACTGCAGAGGGAGCTTCTTAATCTAACTCCTTCCTTTTTTGTTCGGGCTTTATATGTATAATAGACCTTTTATTTGATATCAAATTAGGGTCTCATTATGCAGTTAAAATTTTCAATTTGGGCAAAGAGGCAGATGCAACTCTCCCCTCCCTCAGCTATATAATCCGATAAAAATAATTAAAAGAACAAAAAAAGGTTGAAGCACCATTAAGTACCTCAATCAACACATATTTCAATTAGCAATTTTACATAATTCACTAGGAAGAACATACTCATACATAACATGTAATTACGTCTAAAGACGTTATGCGGAGTCTTAGTCCTCCGTGATAACATCTAAAATCTTTAGACTAAATTCACTTCTTCTCCGCCCCTTACCTTCCCTATTCACCATGAATCCTTTACCCCCACTGCTGCTGCCACTGCCGTCACCGCCAAGAAGCATTCTACTGCAATCCATAGCCTTAGTACTAGTATAAACCAGAGGAGGATATCCCAGCCGTTTCTAGAGCTAAACTTGCTTTAACAGCCAAGGCAGCCATTTGCTGAGGTTTAAGCCGGCTACTTAGCCAACTTACAGGCAATGCAAAGTAAAGCTGGTGTAGCTGAAGCTCCTCATCGTCATCAATGCCTAAAATGAAATCATCATAGTTCATGTCATCTGCTTTGCATACGAAACAACTGGGGTTTCTCTTTAGTATTTGTGAAACTGTAACTGGATACGAGAACTCTTCAAGTTGGCCATTTTCCAGGATGAGCACTGCAGCAAGCGAAGGTGATGACGATGATGGGTTTAGCACATTGGAGCTGCAAATACCCATGTTTGGTTCTTGCTTAATCTTCACTTACGGGATTTGTGGTTTTGTGCTGGTGTAATAATCACTACCGAGTTATTTATAGTTGATAGGATAAGGATTATATATTCTTCATAAATTAAATAATTAGCTAAACTTAGTCTACGGATTCAGTTGATAGGATTAGGAAGTTTTAGTCTAATTCAGGTACTAATCCAATAAAAATATGCATGCTAGTTAAATTTCTTTAAATATAAAACAATTTGGACCGACCAGCAACGATATTAATTAAAAAGAATTCTTATATTGAGATATATATATATATATATATATATATATATATATATATAGACTAATATTTTATCCACTGTCCGTTCAAGCTCGTTCATGCCTTCATGCAAATTATAAAATCAAAGAATTACCAAGTTTTGGCCTACTGGTCTTATTAGAGGACATTCTATTGCTGCTAATTTTGAGTCCATGAGGGTTAATTTAATGACCCTAATGTTGTCCTCCAAGCCCATCTGCTGGAACTTTTCTTGCTGGCTTTAATTTCATTCAAAGATGCTTTTCTTTAAAAACAAATCAGTGGCTTATTATGTAACTAGTCGTAGGGACGTGCCACGAACGAGTTAACATTGATAATTTATTTTCAAGGAGAAGGTAAATGTTCAGTTCGTCAAATTTTCTCATTTTTAACTAATCAAACGCCCATAACTTAATGAGAACAACGTTACTATAGTTCAAAGATCAAGAAGATTATCTGTCAGAGTAGGGTGGAAACATAAAATGCATGTAACTATATGAAGTCAATGTTATTTGGCCATCTTCAACTCAAACATGACTATTTACAGTACACGCTAACGAAAAATATGAGATATTCTTACTTAGATATAAATCTTTATATTTTAGTATTGGATTATTGACATTTATTTTATTATTTAAAATAAGATATGTAAAAATTATTGATAACCAATTCTAAACAATAATTTTCTTATAAATTTATCTTTAAAATTAATAGTTTTATTCTATTGGATAGATTGTATTCATCTCCTTCCTATAAACATCTGACTAATAATAATTGAAAGCATATTTTAATTTTCAGCCTTCGAGCTGCCTCATTATGCTTGAGAAAAATGCAACTTTAATTTTTTAAATTGGTGAGATAAATGTTTCTTCTATTGTATTGATTGATAACAAGAAAAGAAAATAGAAAGTAAAAGGGAAGGCTGAACCATAACATGAATAGCATTAAACTAGGACACTTTCAAAGACACGTTATACATGATTAAAAAACATAATAGTTCCTAAAGACTAGGACAACACTGACTTGTTTTACCAAAGAGTAAAACAATATTATTTTCTTAACATTCCTTTCCTTAAACTAAATACTGTAGTACTTCAGTTTAATTATGCAGCAGAAACTTCTATATCCTTCAAAGTGCATACCCCATCAAAGTTCTCAATTTCCGGAAAGGTGATATTTTGAGAATTTTCATGAATATATCAGCTAGCCGGTCCTCACTTTTATAGTACTCCAACTCAATAGTATCATTACTGCTTCTTTCTCTTAAAAAATAATACTTCACATCTATATGTTTGCTTCTCCCATGAAGTATGGGATTCTTGGATAATTTGATAGCTGAATTGTTGTCGCAGAAAATTGTGGTGGCACCTGGTTGCTTGAATTTTAGTTCTTCAAGAACTCTTCTTAGCCAAATCGCCTGACAAACATAAGTTGAAGCTGCTACGAATTCAGCCTTTGTACTTGACAAAGTAACAATTTGTTGCTTTTTCCATGACCATGAGATGGCACCGGTTCCTAACATGAAGACATAGCCTGAAGTACTCCTTCTATCATCTTGAGCTCCTGCATAATCACTATCAGTAATTCCAAAAAAGTTGGATTTTTCACCTTTCTTATAAAACAACCCAAATTCTTTAGTGCCTTGCAAATAGCGGAGAATTCTTTTCGCAGCCAACAAATGCATCTTTGTAGGTTTCTTCATGTATCCGCTAATCATACTCACAGAATGCATAATATTTGATCTTGTCGCAGTTAAATATATTAAACTGCCGATAATTTATTTGTAAAGGGTGCTGTCAACCTTTTTCCCCTCATGAACCTTGTGAAGCTTTAAACCAAACTCTAACGGTGTGCTTGCTGGATTGCAATCCTGCATTTGAAACCTATCCAGAATTTCTCTCATATATTTCCTTTGACAAAGAAAAATTCCATTAGATGTTTGAGTCACTTCTATGCCAAGAAAATAATGCATCATACCAAGATCAGTCATTTCAAATTCATCCATTATAGACTTCTTAAAGTCTCTGAACATGACATCGCAATTTCCAGAAAAAAATGAGATCATCAACATACAAGCAAACAATGAGCATTTTACCTTCATCTCTAATTTTAACAAAGAGAGAGTGCTCATAAGGACACTTTGTAAGACCAGCTTTAAGAAAATAAGCTTCAATGCAACTATACCATGCCCGTGGAGCTTGTTTCAGTCCGTAAAGGGCTTTCTTCAATTTGTACACTTTATGCTCACTTTCATGTTTAACAAAACCTGATGGTTGCTCAACAAAGACCTGCTCCTTCGAGTGACCATGTAAAAATGCTGATTTGACATCTAGTTGAAAGATAGGCTAAGATTTTTAAGCTGCTAAAGTAACCACTATTCAGATTGTATTATGTCTTGCAACTGGAGAAAAAACTTCTATATAATCAATCCCATCTTGTTGCTTGTATCCCTTTGCCACCAAACGCGCCTTATACTTGTTAACCTCACCATTTTCTTTAAGCTTTATTTTAAAAACCCATTTTACACTAATAGTTTTATGTCCTTTCGGAAGATCACATAACTCCCATGTATTATTTCTTTCAATGGCATCAATTTCATCATTCATGACTTTTCTCCACTTTTCCTCTTTGACAGCACTTTCAAAAGTGGTAGGATCACAATCTGAAAACAAAGCAAAATGAGTAATTGGATCAAAAATTCCAGTTACCTCAAAATCTTCCATCCAAGCTGGACTTCTTCTAATTTGAGGTTGTGTTTGATTCTCTTCATCATCATTGTTTATTGGTGAAGTGTCAGTTGTTGTAGGAGATCTTCGTGGGGAACTTTCAGAAAGGCAAGGAGCTGAAACTTGCTCTTGCTCATCATTTCATCAAGACTTGGGTAGGCTGCTGCCTATTCCATTCCCAAGTGTTTTCTTCATCAAAAACTACATCCCTGCTAGTTACAATAATTTTTGTACAAGGATTAAACAATTTGTAAGGTTTAGAAGTTTCACTTACGCCAACAAAAACACATTTTTCAGCTTTATCATCAAGTTTTTTTCTCTTCTTATCAGGGACATGAGCAAAAGCGATGCATCCAAAAATGCGAAAATGACCCACATCTGGTTTTCTCCCACTCCAAGCCTCTTCTGATGTTATATTTTGAACAGCAAATGTTGGACTTCTATTCAAAATATAAACACTCCAATTTACTACTTCTGGCCAAAACTGCTTTGGTACCCTTCTTTGTGCTAATAAACTCCTCACCATGTTAAGAATTGTTTTGTTCTTTCTTTCTGACACACCGTTTTGTTACAGTGTATAGGCTGCTGTTAGTTCTCTTCGTATCCCATGCTCTAGACAAAAATCCTCAAAGTCTTTTAAGCAATACTCACTACCTAGATCAGTGCGTAGATTTTTAATATTTTTTCCGGTCTCATTTTCAACTTGAGCTTTAAAAAACTTAAACGCCCTAAATGCTTCAGATTTTTCTTGTAAAAAATACACCCAAGTTTTCCTTGAAAAATCGTCAATGAAAGTAATTAGATAACTTTTACCTCCATTAGAAGATGGGCTGATTGGACCACATATATCTGAATGCACCAGTTCTAACAACTATTTTGCTCTCCATGACTTGTTTTTAGGAAATTGAGAACAGTGTTGTTTGCCAACAACACAATCTTCACATACTTGGGAAGGGGTTGCTATATGAGGAATTCCTGTCACCATGGTCTTCTGGTTGAGAGTTTTCAATCCACCAAAACTCAAATGGCCATAACGAACATTCCATAACCAAGAAGAGTCTTTGATTTCAGCAGCCAAACAAGACTGAATTGTTTTGAATCTTCAACGGAAATAGTCTTTTGGAACTCATTTGTATAACAACAATAGCACCTATAATTGGATCATAAATTTCACAAGTACCTTATTTAATAGTGATGACATAACCCTTTTCTTGTAATTGACCAGCACTCAATAAATTACTTTTCAAGTCGGGAACATATAAAACATTAGATATTGTTTCCACAAAACCATTCTTGGTTTTTATTTTAATGTCCCCTTTACCCATCACTTCTACAGTAGAAGAATCACCAAAACTAACAGTCGAATGAAAATCTTCATTTAGAAAAGAGAAAGAAGACTTACTTCCACTCATGTGATTGCTGCAGCTCGTGTCCACATACCAGATATTTTATTCAGGTTTCCTGCTACTTTAAACAGCCATTAACAACGTTTTTGCTTCTTACTTTTCAATAAAATTTGAGGTTTCTTCCTTTTCTTTATCATATGAAAGCTTAGTATATCATTCAGAATAATAATGCCTAAATTTATGACATCGAAAGCACTCAATTTTGGATTTATCAAATTGTTGATCTCGTCCTCCTCTACCTCGACCTTGCGAGTGACTGTCATTGCCATTGATGTTGTTTTGATCTCCTCTTCCTGTGCCTCTTCCATGCCCTTTTCCTTTGCCTCTACCTCTTCCTCTTGAATTTGAGGAAGGAATAGACATAGAAGCCTTTAAAGCTTGCTCGTCTGCAGGAGTATCTCGATTCATATTTTGCTCATGAACCAGTAGAGAGCTTTGGAGTTCATCTAGGGAGTGTATCAACATCTTTGGATTCTTCGATAGAACAAACAACATAATTGTACTTTGTTGACAAAGAACGTAAAATCTTCTCTACTATAACCATATCATCCATCCTTTCACCGTGGAATCGCATTTTATTCGCTACTGTCATGGTCTTTGCAAAGTAAGTAGTCACAGACTCATCACTCTTCATTTGTAGAGTCTCAAATTCCTTTCTCAAGGCTTGAAGTTGTGCTCGCTTTGTTCTAGTAGAGCCTTGATATTTCTTCTTCATTGAATCCCAGATATCTTTGCAAGTTTCCTTATAAAGAATTGTTTCCAGAATAGAGCGATCAATGGCCTGAAACAAATGATTTTTGGCTTTCAAATCTTTCAACTTCAGTGCCTCCAGCTCCTTCTATTGTTGCTCCGTGGGTACTACACCGGGCTGAGGTGTTTCAACACCATTTTCAACACCATTTTCAACAACTTGCCAATATTCTTTAGAACGCAGGAAATTCTCCATCAACATGCTCCAATGGTCATAGTGACCATCAAAGCGTGGAATAGCAGGCTGCACATAGTTTCCTTCAGATGACATTTCTTTCCCTTCTTGTTAGAAATCACATAAGCTGCTGCTAATTTCCTTCTAGCCCAACTAGGCTCTGATACCACTGATAACAAGAAAAGAAAATAGAAAGTAAAAGGGAAGGAAACTGATAGGAGAAAATACGTTTTTCTATATATTATTCAAATGAAACTAGTGCCTATTAAATAGGCTGAACCATAACAGAAATAGCATCTAGGACACTTCCAAAGACACGTTATACATGATTAAAAAACATAATAATTCCTAAAGATTAGGACAATACTGATTTGTTTTACCAAAGAGTAAAACAGTATTATTTTCTCAACATTGATGTGGAGTTATATAGTAATTTCTTCATTCCATACTATATGTTATCTTTTAATAGTTCATTTAGAATAAAAAAGCATTTAGGCTTAATTACAAGAAAAAGCTAGCTAAATTAGACTAAATTACCTTCTTATAGATATTGAAAAATTTATTACACATATACCCAACACAAGAATAAAATAGAAAAGAAAAAGTTAATATTATATTGAATATATAAGTAACTGATAATTATAATTTTTTTGATTTTATTGAAGAGACAGTTAAATATAGAATGGATGAAGTATTTGACATGTAAGTATATTATTTTTTTTCTTTTATTCTTGTTTTCTTAATTTAAATTTAACAATCATATATTTTATATCATTTACATAAATAATACATTAAATAAAGATTATACCTATTCGTGCAACTAGTATCACATGGAAGGCCCTAGAATTTTATTTATTTAATAATAGATGAAAGAACTCGGAGCAAGATGATGAGTCAAATTCTGAGATGTAAAGCAGCACCAATCAAGAAAGAAAAAAAAAAAAAAAAAGAAAAGAGGTGTCAACCTGCCATATGCGTTATGGGCTGAGAATTCAAGCCGATTCACAATGCAGCAAACTGGACCTGGGCCTGAGCCCAAAAAGAATGACATTACTTACAGTTGCGAGCTTATTTCATGCACCCATAAATTCAAAAAGAAAAAACTTTTTAAAAATATTCTAAAATATTTTTTTTTACTGTATAAATTTTATCGGTGTTTTGTAAAAGACAAAAAAAAAAAAAAAAAAAAAAACCAAACTGTAACTTTGAAAAAAAAAAAATTAAGAATTGTGTTTTAACATAGTAAAAATAATAAATACCATAAATTTGATAAGAATAAAAAAAAAAGATATTTTTGTTATTTTTCAAAAGAAAAAAAAAAAGAAAATGCATGCTGATGTCACCTTCTGCCGGATGTTGAGATTTTTTTTTATTTAGTTATATAAAATAATTACATTTTTAGTATATGAACTTATCAAGGAATAATAATTGAATGGTTGAATTTTTAAAACTAACAATTAAATGTGGTAACGTGTATAAAAATAAAAATAAAATGATATTTTTAGTAGGTAATTTTCAAATTTTTCTTAAATTTGTACATATAAATGGGAGTTGTTGAACACATTAAAAACTAAAATAGATTCATTAGTATTATAGCCTTAGGTTAAATTTTATCTTATATAACTCTATTTTTCTAACTTCTATTGATGCTCAATTTAATAGTTCTAATCTTTAATTTTCAAATCACAAATTCTAATATTTATTATACTATAAAACTCTAATTACTTGGTAAAAACATATTTGTATATCATGGACAACATTTTATTATTTTTACAATACATATTTACCATATTTTTTTTATTTTATCTCATTTTAATATATAAAAAAAATCAACATCAGTATTTATAATGTGTGACATGCTAAAAATATTATTTTATTATTTTTTTACAGTTGACATACTTAATTATTAATTTTAAGAGGTTAACCACTCTATTGTCATTTTTTGACAAATTTAAATACAAAAAATATAATTATCCCTAATTAGATTCTAAAGCTAGTCGAAGTAATCAATTTTTGAAATGTCTTCTACTTCATCTTCTTTTATGCCTTCCAATTAACTTCAATAAGATTCAATAGTTCAAACATTTATCAATCTTATTAATAACGTTTTGTTAAGACACAGATACTACATATATAATGATGTAATCTTTCTGCCTACTAAAAGATGCCTATTGGCATAGATTTTTTTTTTCTATTTACAGCAATATTTAGTGCTTTTTATTAATACCAGGACTACGTATTAGTACTTAATTTGACTGAAATTGGAGTGCAATTGAGTGGGGTACTTTGACCCTTTGCTTGGATGGCAGGCCATTGCCAATGCCAATGCTTTGAGAATTCCGGAGAAGCACTAAAAAACAATCTAAGAGCATAAAATAGAGAAGAATTTATTCACATAAGAGGCATGGACTCCTTTTCTTTTTTCTTTTTTTTTATCCATAAAGAGTCCAACATTCCTTTCAGAGACACTAATAATACTAAAAATCTAAATATTACGATTAACCTAACCAAATATTCCATTTTTCTATTAATTAATCAACCCTAATTTGCACACCATCAGCCTCTAGAAATCAAAGACCCAATAACACCAGCAATAAGAGTGGTGGGATCACCGAGCACGGCGGAGACGACAAATTGCACAGCAAGTCCAGCCATTTCACAACATTTCTGCACCTTACTGCTCTTACTCTTGTTATGATGATGAGATTGGAGTACATTTTTCAGGCTAGGAATTCTATGCATCTCCGCTTTCCTACTACCATAACTAGTATTATTACCATTATAATAACTACCCTTCCCATAATAATGATTATCATAAGAATGGTTACGGCCAAGATAAAGCTCAGACCAATTCTCCACCAACATATCCTTAACACAGGCAACATGCAAATTATACTTCTTGCACGATGACCTATAGCTCCAACTTCTGCCTTTACGTCCACATTTATGACATGTTGCACTAACTTTCCTGTACAAATAAAGCTTAACTTCTCCATCATCAAGAACCATAGGCAACTTTGCACAGCATGGATGAAGATCAAATCCACAATCTTTGCAGTGGTAAACGAACCCACTCACATCCCTTTCACAAGCATTGCAATAACGAGGCTTGTCACCTGGGGGTCGCGACAGGAACTGGAACGAACATTTGGTGTAGAATGGGTGATAGATCGTTGCAGAAGGTATGGCACAATGCATATGGAGATCAAAATCACATTTGGTGCATTTGTATCGCGACCCAATCCCTACTTCTTTACATCCGTCGCACTTGAATGGAGACTCTGAGTACTCAAACTTCAGAGGGTGCTGAGGATGGCTGAAGTGGGATATCTCACTGTACTTCATAGATTTTGTTTTTTGCATCCTGTAACAATATGGCTGAGTGAATATATATAGAGGGAGATGGATAGATGATAATTAAATAGAGAGATGAATCAGATGGTTTAAAGAATGGGATTTAGGGTCTTAATTATAGGGTTTATCAGCTTCTTTTTAGCGTATTGTTGAAGCGAAGTAAGGAATTATGCTTGATGATATTTGATGATTGTGGTAAGTGATGATAGTTGTGCATAGGAATCCTATTGTGTAGAAGGGTAAGGGCAGACATAAGGCATATATTTGGGTCACGTCCCACATTTTAAGAATATATACGAATTTTCGCTTTTCATGGTTCTAATCTGTCGAATGATTTCGTGGACAATGACCATAAAGAAGATTATCAAGTTAGTTCCCCAAGCATTTGAAATTAGCAACAAACAAAGTAGAAACAAGTGTAACTAATTAACTTTATGTATAGCACAAAACTTTAAAAAAAGGCATGCATTAAGTTTATAATTAACTAAAAGAAATTTTAAAAATATTAATCTACTATCTGATAGTTGATAGTATATTAATTGACTTCATTAATTAACTATTAGTTCATACCGTTAATCTTTTATTAGCATTGATTCATGAAAAATTAACTTTGTAATTTTAAAAGGATAATATACAGAGTGTTAATACTTAAAAGGTGAACTTTTAACAACACACAGTGCATAGTCTAATGAATATATAGATGAAATCAGGTTGCCTAATCAATGGAAAAAAAAAAAAAAAATCTCTTATACGGAAGAACATGTTGAAATTAGGAAGTTGAATTGGAAATTGTTGGGAATATGAAGCATTGGTGTGAATCACGCAAGATTAGGTACAATATATCACCAGCATATATACTGAAAAATGTAGCAATTCGTTAACAATAAGAATTTAATTAACGTCACATTAAAGTGAGTTACCAACAAAAGTTAAAAGTGATATTCTGTGAGATGTTGGTCTTTAATCAAAGGTAAAGCATCCCAAAGTCATAGCGTAAATTGCAATACTCATTAATCTATTTTATAAAGTCAACAAATATATGATGATGATGATGATGATGATGCTAATAAATCCTTAAATGCTGTGTGTGTAGAACAGAGTCATCTTTGAATATTCATCCTGTGGAAGAGACTAGAGAATACATACAATCCCAATTGCGTCAATTGTTTTCTTCTTCTCCTCTTGTGATAGAAATGGCGACATGGAAGAACACATTATATTCTTCTATTCTTTGAAATGTTATCTTACCATCAAATTGTTCATTCATTTGCAGATCCAAAATTCATTTAGCTTCAACTATAGAGTGCCCAAGTCATAGGTGGCATCTTCTCTTTTTCTCTTCATGTTTAGGTGTGGCATATAATTGAAGGAATTGATTCTTGCTTAATTCGTTTAAGCAAACACTTAAAGGCCACTTAGAATCCAATAAAACCTAATCTGATAGGTTTCTTTATACCTTTAAAGGTGTACATCATTTATTTGGAGATGATCACCATTATTTTGATCACTCAAAAGAAAACTTAAAAAATACAATTAAAATCTTTAAAAAAAATTGGAGGATCTCAATTAAAGAATAATAAATTGTGATGCGGATATACAACTTGCAACCATATGAATCTAAAAGCTTATAAGGCTCTAACAAAAACAAATTAAAAATTAAAACTAAAAAAATTCTGCTTCTTCAGTGAAAAATTAAGAAAGAAATGGAATAAAAGAATAAATCCGGGTAGCATATTAATATGTATATATATGAAATGTAATTGTCAAAAGCCAATTGCTACAAGTGTATACATTGGTAACTGCAAGAATTTAATGAATACGGTTCTTTCTCGTACATCAACCATTACAACATTCATCTTTAAGCTTCTGCAACTGTATAATGATGGTTGTATTTATTGGTTTGTTTTATAAATTTTTCTGACCAAATCTCCATTCTGATATATGTTTGAACAGAAAGAGATGAAACCTTGTTTTTTAGGAAACTCTTATCCTGGGTTATAATTGTCGTGTAAGTATCCAAAATGGTGTTTAAGATGATAATGATTTTGTCCTTAGAACTTCCATTCAAATGTCATGTGTTATTGAGTTTGCTGATATCTATAGTTTTTGGACCCACGTCTTTCATATTCATAGTTCATTCCATGGAATAAAGGCCATATTATCATAATTTTATGAAATTAGTCTCGTGGCATGTACTAGAAGCAACAGTTCTTTTAATTGCTTCTTCTTTATACATATATTCTTCTTCTTTTTGATTTTGGACTTTTTAACAATCATGCCATATTTATAAATTAATTTTGGTATAAAATTCTGAGTTGATTCTTCTTTGGCAAATCATTCATGATTATATTCTAACACTAAGTGAGACTACTTTAAGAACAGAAATCAAAAAATCCAATTTCCACCAATTAGATTATTAATTTTAATAATAATGATGTTGCATAACCAACCTCTAACATATAGATTTTTATTCACAATTTAAAGTGTTAAAGCTCAGTTTTCACTGATTAAGTTAACCTTACATCATCTTATCTTGAAAGAATAAAGAAAAAAGAAACTTATGCCTCCCTAAATTCCTCTTAGTTGTTATAAAAAATTAGAACACAATTAAATAAGAAGTAACTACGGATATGATTCTTTCTTTAGCATAATATATCTATGCATAATGCTTTTCTAGAAGCTTCATCTGGTACAACCAATTGGGTGTGTTTTGTACTTCTAATCTTTATACTTCCACTGGTTGTACTTTCTCTTTTTCTTTTTGGTTTGTGGGTTGTATTTCAAGTTTCACCGGTTCTAGTCGTTTGGATAGGAAGAAAATTTTCATTTCGAAAAAGAATTTTCCAAATGGCATTTTGTCAGGTGACAATGAATATGTCCTCTCCTCAATGGGTATATAATGCCAAATTGCAAAATCCATTATCCCTTGGTAGCATTTGCATGATCCCTTCATGACAGTAACTACTTCCCTTGCCTTGTGATCAAAGATCAACCAACCTCCACTTTAAAATTTCTCTATAAACAACTTGACTATGTATGTGCTTATATTATCAATGCTATTAATTAGATCTATAGTATGAGAAATTAAACTTTTATCCTTGTGCACCATATTATCATTCAAGCTTTCTTGTAATAATATAATATGTATATATATTTATAGATACAAAATGAGACATTTTGCAAAGATTATGACATGAGAATATATAAATAAGAAAAAAAAAGTAGTTTATAAGAAAAAAAAAATGGTTTTTTTTAATTTATTTTAAAACAAGATGATTAACTAATCTTTAAATTTGTATCAGTAATATTATTTTAAGATTGTTCTGAATCTAAATCTGGCTAATTTTGTTTTTTATTAGTAAAAGATATTAAGAAAATTAAAATTTCTAGACGAATAAGGCAAACCTTTTCTTTGATAGTATAAAATTAATTCTGAAACGGCAACGTTTTGTACAAAAACGGAGCAACTAGAAAAATGTTGACTGAAACGCACTCCTACTGTGAGCTGAAGCTCCTGAAACCAGAAAACTACAAACACTTTAAATGGCAAGCCCAATTCTAAAACGCATTCTTCTCTTTTCTCCAAAAACCATTAATCCCCAGTCTCTCTCCACCGCCTCACCTCCATCGTCCGATCAACAATTAATCACCACAATCACTTCACTCCTAATCCACCACCGCTCCAAATCAAGATGGACCCATCTCCGCTCACTCATTCTCACCTCGAACAAAACCCTAACCCCAACCCACTTTTCCCAAATTATCCTTCTCTTAAAATCAAATCCCCGTCTTGCCCTCCGCTTCTTCCACTTCACTCTACGGAACCCTTCTTTTTGCTCTCATGACCTCCGTTCAATCTCCACCATCACTCATATCCTATCCCGGGCCCGTCTTAAACCGCAGGCCCAGTCTATTATCCATCTTGCTTTTACTTCGCCTGTTTTAGTTGATGATAGTAATGGACAAGCGCTTAAATTCTTCGAAATATTGGTTAAAACTTATAGAGAGTGTGATTCTGCTCCTTTTGTTTTCGATTTGCTGATAAAATCTTGTCTTGAATTGAAAAAGATTGATGATGGGTTAAAGATTGTGAGATTGTTAAGGTCTCGTGGGATTAGCCCATTAATTAGTACCTGTAATTTTTTGGTTTCTTGGGTTTCGAAATGTAAAGGGTGTTATGCTGGTTATGGCGTTTTTAGAGAGGTCTTTGAAGTGAATGATAATGAGGGCAAAAGGGTCATTAAAGTTAGACCTAATGTGCATACTTTTAATGAGCTGATGATGGGTTTTTATCGAGATGGTGAATTGGAGATGGTAGAGGAGGTTTGGAGTGAGATGGAGAGATTTGAGTGTGTTCCAAATGGATTTAGTTATAGTGTGTTGATGACTGTCTTTCTTGATGTGGGGAGGACGAAAGAAATAGAGAAGTTATGGGAGGAAATGAGAGCAAAGGGAATAAAGGGTGATGTTGTGGCTTATAATACTGTGATTGGTGGATTTTGTAAGATTGGGGAGATTGAAAAGGCTGAGGAACTCTCGAGAGAAATGGAATTGAATGGTGTTGAAGCTAATTGTGTTACTTTTGAGCATCTCATCAATGGGTATTGTAGTGTTGGAGATGTTGATTCCGCAATTCTTGTGTTTAAACATATGGTTAGGAAAGGATTTAGGGCTGAAGGTTCGGTAATGGACGTATTAATTGGAGGGCTTTGTGAAAAGAGAAGGGTTTCTGAAGCTTTAGAGATTATGAGGATTGCAATGAGAAATGACGGTTTTCGTCTTAGCGGAAAGAGTTATGAATTGTTGATTAAGGGGTTATGTAAGGATGGTAAGATGGATGAAGCATTGAAGCTTCAGGCTGAAATGGTAGGGGGAGGATTTGAGCCAAATTTTGAGATTTATGGTGCTTTTATTGATGGGTATATGAAGTTAGGAAATGAGGAAATGGCAGCTATGTTGAGGAAGGAAATGTCTGGAATTCAAAAGCGGCAAGAAGAGAACTAGATGTTTATCTTTGACAAGTTGACAAGCTGGGAGGCTATCGTTTCAGCCAGCTTGCTCATTTTCCTAAGATGGATAGCCATGGGATTCTTGTGTTTAAAAATGTATGACAATAATGTGTTTTTGATGTAAAATGATGAGTAGATGTATAAAATCTCTGGCCAATATGGACAGTACTGGTGCATGCCAGCAATCTTTAGCCGGAGGAAGTGAGCATGTTGCTGCCGTACTGCTCATTCTTGCAAGAAGATAAAAGATTGAACAGTATATCATAGTGAATATTTTCTGAACAGTATGATTAGATTGGTTGCTGATCAAAGAAATATCATTTTTATTATGCATGTGGTGCGTGTATGTGTTCGAGCAAGTTATTTATCGTCTTGAGTTTGAGCACTTTAACTTGTAGCTTATTAAGGGACAGCACAAAAACTCACTCTGGATGAGCTGTGACATGGACATAGCCATGAAATTGTCTAGGAAAATTTTGTGCAATTACTCTCATTTATCTAACTGTAAATAGTACATATATTCAGTTGATCTCACTACTATCGTTTTGTAAATAATCCTTCTTTGCGGTCGAGATATTTTCTTCTTGATATTTTAAAAATGGCCATTGACATCAGCTTCTTTTAGCACATTTCAGCAGAGGAGCCAAGAAGTTACTCATCTAGCCAGAGAAATGAAAATATAGACAAAAGAGGAATGAAGATTTAGGAGGTGATTCTTTGTCGGCTTAGTTATGTTAATGGAACCTTGTCGATTTTTGGTTGAAGAAGAATCCAGTGGTTCTTTGTGTGTCTGGTAATTGGATACTGAGGAGAGAGGGTGATGCTCCAGCGGTAAATGAAATAGTTCCACGTGCCGGTTGTTTTCCGTGTCTAATTGTGGTTGTTAATTAGATGTAGAGAGGAAGATAATTCTCCAGTTAAACAGTTTTGATATGTGACTGATTCCCCGAGTAGTTTGATATCTGAAGATAGAGCATGTATTCTGAATTCTGGTTTTACATAATTCTCCAAGTAAAAATGGTTCTGATAAGTTGTTGATTCCTTTTGTTTTTGATATCTCAAGATAGCGCCAAATTACCAATTCAATAGTGACAGGAACTGCTTATACACTAGAAGTAACGCAGGTGGTTTAGAGTGTGATTTTGTGAAAGGTTTAGACTGATTACATCAAATTGATTGCAACAATTATATTGCTGTTTCTGTAAGTGATATGAATATTTTGGCAGAGATAATCGCAACAATGTGAGAACAGAAAGTGTAATACTTATCACGGTAACTCGTGTTCTTGAACAATTTTACAAATTTGTAACTATATTATTCTATATTCACTCCCTTTCAAAATTTGAGCACCACTATAATGTACAAAACTTGGATTTAGAAGAGCCATAAACGATCTTTGAGGGAAAAATATATATATTTGTGGCAAAGGGTTACAGCCAGGAAATAGATTAAAAAAAAGAAAAAAAGTAAGAAATTTTACAAGGAGGGCAGTAACCAAAGATTGAAAAGAGATGAAGCCATGGATAGAAACCAAGTCAGGAATGCCATAGCAGCAGATATTTGATACCTACTACAAACTCTGGGAGGGCAATACGTTCCATCTGAATGAAGCAAAAGATCGACAACACTAGCTGTTGAGCAAGCTGCTGCTAGGATAAGAAGTGATAAAACCTGCCATAAATTGCAACCATTTTGTCTTTGAGTAATCACCACGGAATGCAGTGTCTTTTTTCTCATAGAATTAAGTATTACTTACCCAATCTCCTACGATAATAATCAGCAGTATTCCTTGCTGTCGGATAGGGCATTTTACCAAAACAGAGTATCCATCAACTATAGCCAGCGTAAAACTCCATGGAATTGCCAAACCCATGATTGTGACCAAGTAGCTGAGACAAAATACATGTTGAAAGAAAGTTGGATACATTTACTTAATCATGCAATTCTCAAAATGCTGCTTATGTACAGAATCCAAAAGAACATTAATCAATTCTAAAGTTGGTTCAACTTGCAGCTTTTGGGTCTTCATATTAGTTTTCCCCAAGTAGAAGAAACAAGTAGATGCTTTGCATCAATAGAAAGCAACACAGCAGCACACAACACCTCACATGAAGAATTATCTAACAAAACCAGAATTTGTTTTCAAAGGGTAGCACGCAAAATAAATGGAAAATCAGGAAAGAACAAATCCAATTTGATCTCTTCATATCTAGGGTGAGAAAATAGGTAAAATCCAAGTGATTTAATACATTCTTGATCATTATCTTCAGTGAAATAATGATGTGTAGAATTAAGCAGCATAAGGCTATAGTTACCTGACTTTGAAAGTTCTTAATTTGAAAAAAGTTGTCAAAATTGAGTAGCACTTACAAGTTATGAGATTAAATTAAAAAGAAAATCTTGGCAACTTCTTCCAGCAATTAGTAGCCAGAACTTAACATGAAACTGCATTTAATTTAGGAGCAAAAAAAAATCTATGTCCAATCTCTTCCGAAAAATAAGTCATATGTTAATTGCAATATGAAAAACAGCACCAGTAGAATTGAATTCCACTAGATCAACAAATATGATAGAGGAAAAGAAAAAGATTACCAGAAGGCAGTGTAGCTGTAGAACTGGACACCAATAGACATGAAAAAGAGAGAAGCAGAAGAGAAGATGGTCTGTCCTAATCTCAAAGAGAAGCTGGCACTGGTCCCTACTGAGCCAGGTATATCATCCATAGCTGCACCCTTTTTTGCATGGATTCTTCTTTTCTTGCCTTCTTCTCAAGGCTCATCTTAACCCCCCAAAACTTCTCATCAACAGAAAAAAAAAAAAAAAATGCAAAAGAGAAAATTTAATCAATAAAATGCAAATTATTACTACTTTTACAAGTTATTATGCATCAAGAATTATATGCAAAAGATTTGAGTTCTACATTCTTGGCCTTTACTTGAAAAGATAGAGAGAAACATTGATAAATCCCAAGAAAGAAAGATTGACAAAAAGAATTGCCTAAGAAAGAGAGAATGAAGAAAATTGTTGTCAGACAAAATTTTGGATTGAAGCGGCAAGCTTTGAGGTGATTGTAATAATATGATTGACCAAGAATATTGGTAGTGTTTGTTTTATAATTCACTTTCAAGTTTTGCCTTAATTATGTAAAGATTTTGACGCCTGGTCTGTTTGTTTTCTTTTTTTTCTTTTTCTCGTTCTGGTTTATATCACTAATTGGGGCAAGTTGCTGCATTATAAATCATAAATGTCAAGTTAATTAAATGGAATTATTTGTTGTGGCTGCGATTTGCAAGTTGCTTTAAACTTTCTATCTAAACCTTACAAATTGTGTTTCAAGACAAGTATTTCTTAAGCTAATCAAATTTTCCATGCTCCTATCATATGCTTATTTTAATCTATGCATATTTTCTGTTGCACCACTTTTTCTTTAAGAAAAATACTTTATGCATGAGATTAAATGGAAAATATAAATGCATGAATTCTTTTTATTCCAAAGTTCTAATTTAAAATAACCTAACTCTTAATATAAAATTCTGATCTTATAAAAAGATGTTAATAAAATGAATCAATTAATTAATAACCTGAGTTGTTATTGCACTTTGATATTTTAATGCTTCTTTTTTTGGATAACATGTGAATTAACATGAAAAGTAATGGAAAAAATATCGAATAGTGTAACAATAGTACCATAAGAAAAGGAAAAAAAATATATTATATTTTGACTAGTGTAAAAGGTAAGAACTTTCATATATTTACATGTCCCCTTTAGAAATAATATAAGACACATCAAAAGAAAATTCCAGAGTTCTAAAAATAAAACAGGAGAATAAGTCATCATGTGTTTTTTTTTTATTATTTTTTCAGTAAACTGATGTCATCTAATTTAAGCAAACCCTTATTTGTTTTCATCACTGTATAGCAAGTTTACTTGATAACTAGCCAGCTGAAATTTTTCAGTCATAAGAAATCAGATTTTAAAAACAGGAAACTGGTGTTAATTCCATATTATGAATCTAGAAAAATCATGACAAGTCCATAAGTATCTTCCCCAATTTCTTTCATTTCCAAGCTGGTGGGAAAATGGGAGAATCGTGGAAGCATGAACCACAAGTGATACTCTCTCTTTTTCATATTTTAATAGCATTCATAAAAATAAAAAAGAATAAAAAACATTATATAAAAAGAATTAGTGCTTAGATGACCAGAAGAGAAAGTGAACGAGAGCTTTAAAAGGAAGGTTGTGGAGTCTATTAAGTCCCTTGAAAGTGGGAAAGAGAAAAGAGCATTAGTGGTTAATCTTGAACTTGGGGGAGTAGAAAAGGTTAAAAACACCACGATGAGTTGCTTTCCCTGTTGATAAGCAAAATTGTCAACTTATCATTCAAGGAGTGCACAAACAACTCAAACCCATGATACTTTTTAAGCTCGGAGGTTTGATGGCATCGTAGACCAAGTTTGGGTTTTTGTCGGCAACAACAACGTCATTAGTGGCTGTCTTATGTTGCGTTGCCAGCTTTCAGCTGCACTTTGGATGATGCCTGTTACCTTATTTTTCATTCACCCCTTCAAATTTGAAGACTGCAACACCCAATTTCCATTCATTCTCACTCAAATCTACAACGTGGGTTTGGTCTTGTTTTGAGTTATTTATGGTTGTTCCACATGGCATTAACAAAATGTTTTACCCCTGCTGGCATAAGAACCTGATCGGGGAGACTTAAAAGTACTCCCGTAACCGGGCAAAATTGGTTCCTTATCAACTTCCTGCTTTAAACTTTGTATGAAGGTGATGTCTGCTACAATACTAAGCTTATCTTGTACTGAGCTATGGCTATGCATCTGCTAGTGGTTAATTTTATTTTGTTCTAACATACAAGAATGAGTTCTGCAGGAAGTTAAAAACCCAAACATATTCAATTTAATGATATGATAATTGCTGCCGTTGAAGTAATCCGTAGAAATGGTTCACAGCCAAGCTCTCCCCTGGTCTTGTTTTTATATAGGAAACTTTATAAATCATTGGCATAAGAGAGATTAACAATATTTAATGTTGCTAACATGAAATCAGAAGTACATTTATGAAATGATATATCCTAGACCACCCATAACATGAATGATAAGAGTACTGAATCCTCCAAAGCGATAAAAAGCTTAAAAGAATATGACCAAAATGCCCACGCTAGCCTCACATACTTCCAGCTGAAGGAAAGAAAGAGAAGAAAAAAGATACAAGGTCACATGCTCATCTTCATCTCAACTCAATTTCTCTTATCAGGCCCCTGCATCAGCAAAAAAAAAAAAAAAAAAAAAAGATGACCAAATAAATACATGAATAATCAGAAACAGATAATTTAATATCAATAAGTATTCTAATCATAGAACTGCTGACATCAAGTTCATAAGGCTTCATTTGGTTTGCTTGCTAAAGTTTCTTTTCTTTGATTAGATAGCGCTCAATGACACACAAAAAGTTTGTTTTCTCTTCCTTTTGCAAATGCATAATTGTCTCAAATTATGTGAGCTTACATATTTACCAAGCATGTATTCTAGTTGTTATATTTGCTTATAACAAAATGAAACCTATATAAATTACTTACTTGAAAGCAAAATCAAAAGAGTTAAACCATGAATAAATAAGTTGTTAAATTTATAATTCACTTAGATGGTTTTTGAAGAATTCAAATATCAAAAGCAGACTAGAAAATAATAAAAACGTCGAGCATCAACTGAACATTAATGAAAATTGACCAGTTAAAATCTAATACTATCAAGTTAGCAGAAACAGCCAACTCATATGAGGCATATTAAGAAGGGAGAACAAAATAAATAGTCTGATCGCTCAATTAGTTCGTCATCTAAACAAGTTACTATTCACTAAGACTTGTATTTGGCAATCTACCCTCATATCTGGATGCATCAAGAAGCCTCCAAGCAAAACTCATTGTCATGCAAAAGGTACCCTTAATGTATAGGATAATAAAACAAAAACTTCACTAAGTACATAATGGCGAGATCAGGCACTGATAAATTAGTGGCCAAGATTTCCCCATAGCAAGTTGGCTGCTCAGTTACATAGACAAGAAATTAGGTCCAGTTTCTAAGGGTATTCATTTGAGTTGGCACTTGGCATACAATAGACAACCCTCACTTTATCTTCTAGTTGCATTCATGATCCAAGTCATGATTTGCAGGCAAAGGAACTTTTGCCACCTTTCCTTTCCCTAAGGTCTTCTTTTTTTTTTTTTCTTTTGGCAATCAAACATAGCGCATGGTCAATTACCACACCCCTGGAAAAGGAAGTTTAATAACACAGAATAGGTTCATTTTTCTTTGTTCCATGACGTCTCACACCTTTTGTACATAGACTAAAATCATTTGTAACTCTTTTGGCCTGTCAAAACTAGCACCCAATCATTTCTTTACAATCTTCCTTGTAATGGAAGGTAAAATATCAATTAAGGATGTGTTGAGAATGGCAAATTAGGTACATTTTGCAAATTTCTCATCTTAATAGACAAGATACAAGCAACATAACAATTTCTATCCCTTTTCTTAAACTTTCATATACGTCAAAAACAACCCTTTTCGTTTCAGAAATTCCAAATAAATAAAAACATATCTTCTGAAATCAAGAAAATGAAGCTTTAATTAACATGCAAAAGCAGCCCTAAGAAATATTAAAAAAAAAAAGGATTATGATAACAACGACAGCAGTGACAAGTTGACAAAACTTAGGTAGTGAGCAACAAAGGGATAGAGACATGACGCCTTTAGTGGATAAATGCTGGTGAAATGAATGGCTAGTTTTGTTACCTGCTGCTGGGTGAACATGCATGTAGATTTATAGTGTAGAGGGTGATAAAAGCAGTAGCCATTATTGTTGTTAAATTTGGAGATTCATAAACAGAAGGAGAACATAAGTGATGGGGGATTCTTCAGAAAAAGTAATATAGTAAGTGATTAAAGAAATGATAGCAAACAATGCACGAGTGTGTATATAAATGCATCCAATAAGTTTGTACTTTGCAGCCACTATTCATGTATAGGTGAGTCTATATGAGCACATAGACAATGTTACCCTCAAGCATAAAGAGGATAAAAGCACAAGCTTATGCAGCAGCAGAAATACTGAGGAGAAGAAATTAGGGTAACAGTATTCTTTTACACAACATGAAGAAGCTGTATTGACCATCCAGCAAGTCAACATATAAATTGGACTCTAGACAATTCTAGTGTTAATACTAGAAGGGTGTTAGAGCTTTCTGTTTCCATATAGTCTAGATAGCTGTCAGTTATTTCCAGAGGAAGAGGCCTAATTAACCAAGCCAAATAAATGATTGATTATCGACAGAATGAAGGAGGTAATTAGAACGAACCCTTAATCTGAAGATAAGAAAATGACTGCCAGATCTTTGGTATTCAACAGTGTAAGCCAAAACGAAGCAAGAAATTCTACGGTTTATTCCCAAATAAGCTTGAGGACCATTTCAATTTTCCCAAGGAACTTTCAATTCAAAGAAGAAAAAAAAAAGCATCTTTCTACACTTAATTAAAATTAACTAGCCATAAACTGATAACTCAAAAAAAATTGAAAAAAAATGGAAAAGCGGATTGAGAAAAGGAAATAACTAACCTAGAAATCGAGCTTGAGCTCATCTTTATCATCGGAGAGGTAATGGAGGACATAAGGAGTAACACGAATAAGGGCAACCCAGGCACCGAAGATGGCTGCATGTGTCTTTAGCTGCTTCAAAGCCGCTGCTTTGTCTGGTTTTCTCATAAACATCCCAGGAAACATTGTTTCTCTACTAGATTTCCCCTTCTCTACTCTAAAACCCTAGATGCTGCTGCTTTTAATTTTTGATTTGTTTTTATATCCCTTTTTTTTCTATTTTGAAGGGTTTTAGCTATATGCATTTACTTTATGCTCCTGTCGTTTCGCACTGCCTTGGAGACTTTTGAGTTAAGGTTATTAATAATAATAATAATATTATTATTATTATGTTTTAACTATTTTAAACTTTATTTGCAAGTTAAATAACAATTTTTCCACTTAAAATTCTTTTGTTTTAGTGGGGCAATGTGTATGTTTATATAATTTGAATTTTTCTATGATTTTCATTTTCAATTTGGACCCTTTAGCACTTCTTAAAAGTTTTTGATGGATGTAGTCTAATAAATGGTTGTTTTAATATGCAATTGTTGGAAAGCAGCTGATTTAAAGACGACGAAAACAATCCAAAAAGAAGGGTTTTGTTTTTTTTTTCTTTATTTTATCCCAAGAATCATGGGATAAATGGTTTACCTAATAAGATTTTAATTTTTATTTGCTAAAATTCGGTTTTTAATAATTTTATTTAGTTTCTTTTATCTATTTTGTAATGTTTGAAATTGTAATTCTACAAGATTGTGATTCTAGAAGCACACGCTTATATAATTAGCATTAGGGCCATAAATGTAACAAGTTAAAATAAAAGCAGTCGGAGTGACATAAGTTAATTTGCAGAGATTCAGGGATGCATAATGTATTTAGCCCCAGATTCTTCCTCTGTTCTATAATAAGTCCCACTTTATACAATTTTGTTTTGTTTCAGATTTAGAATAGCTTTTTAATAGTTTTCTAGTTTACACGTATTCATTATAAATAAAATATTAATAAAGTAAAAAAACTAAAATATATAATTAATTAAAAAATAGAAAGTTACAATCAATTCTTTTAGAAGGAGATTCGTAGCAAATACGAATTTATTATTTATAAAATAAAAAGTCATCTCGAGCAAATATGACTAAAATATAATAGTCACTGATTCAACTACGAGTGGATTTATAATTCAATAAATCCAAATTGTATATAGTTATTTATGATATTTTAGAGCTTTAATGATATGTTATATATATATATAATATATGATGAAAATATGTAATTTTACCTCACTTAAACTTAATTATCTATTTTCAAATAATATTAGTCAATAGAGAAAAATATGAAAAAAAATACTAAAAAAGAAATTTAATTGGACATATTTGTGTTAAGATCCAAGAGTGAGACGTATGGACTAACTACTTTACCGGGCCTAGCCAAAATTTACATGAATAAGGAGCATTTCAGTTGTTTTGTATTATTATTATGCTTTATATTAAGAGTTATTGTGGGATATTATTTGATGAAAATAAGGGTACCTATAGTCTTATATATTAGATAAATTTATCTTGAATATATTTATCTTGAGGGAGACTTATTTAGAAGAGGATTCTACTATATATATATATATATATATATATATATTGGATTTGATTCGTTCAGGACGAGACCCAGAATTTAGAATGGTCGGTGTGTTTTGGACAGTAGAACGGGAAGAGGGGTAGTCGTGCCCATTCTCTCTCTGGGAACGAGCAAGAACATCCAAATGGAAGACTGAATACATGACGGTACGACATATTCAAAAATATGTGATCTGATTTGATAGGCTGCCTGCAGAAATAGTTTACTGACCGCATAACAATTCATTCTTATATATATATATATATATATATATATATATATATAAGATGCGAGAGGTTTCTCATATCTGCTTTCTGCTACATCTGCATCTGTCCACTATTTTTTTTTTATAATTTCCTACAATTCTTTCATAAATACTTTAGTTTTAGTTTTTATTGTTCTTTTAAGATGTAAGAAGTTTTTCAAGAAGCAGAGAGTGATGACTAATCATCTTCCTACTTGAAGGATTATGGATCTCAAGGGAGTTTTTATTTTCTATTTTACTTTCATGTCTTTCTATTAATACCATGATCATTGGGTTAAATATGTTAGACTAGTTTTTATAAGTGTTTAGTTTAACCTTTTTACTTATATATGAACTTTTATTTAATGAGTGATTTTTTTATTTTTATATCTTTATTAGTTTCAGTTATTATTGTTAGTTACTCATCATTTAATAATAGTATTTGTTATAAAAATATTTAAATTAAATATATTAGAGACACAATCTTTACTTCAATCTATATCGATAGAAAAAACTTTAGTTGTATCATTAGTTTGAGTGGTTAAAGGAAAAGACACATCACCATTTAATTAGATCTAGGCTTAAGATAAAATAAAGGGTATGTAAATGGTTAGGCTAAAGAAAAAGACACATCACCATTTATTTATAAATATTATATTCTCTCAAAATATTGGTTTAGAGTGTTTAAATTTACTTTTATTATTTTGTGTTAATAATTAGTTTATATAATAAGTGACCTCATAGTGTCACGACCTGATCTGTGGGTCCGTGACCGATGATAGAGAATGAGTAGGCTTAAGACCACTGAAGCCCATAGCAAGCCTGACCGACCATTAATTTAATTAAATTATAATTTCATTTAAAATACCAACACTATGTCTACTAATACTCATTCACAAATACAATAGAGTTCATATCGGTTCATCAACAACAATAAAATTAATACATTGCTAGGTTGTCCAACATGTCTGATAGACATATTAAGTTTGGATGTAAATTTTGTGAAGTATTTAGAAATTCAAATAGTTAGGAATACAAAAAATAATAATTATGTTAAGCCCGAGGAAGAAAAGAGTCGGGCTGCTCAAAGAGAGGAACTGCGAAAGGTCTAGCTGTCACGTGAAAAATAATTAAATTGAAACTGTCAGTCTCAAGAGTGAGTTAAAAATCATATAATCTGAACTAAAGTAACTATATATATATAAAATAATTATTTAAATAGTATAGAATATCATAGAATAACAAATACGTACCATATCATAATTTAGAAAAATATAATTTTTAACATACATAGGACGAGTACCTTAGTAGAACCCTAAATCCTTAATTCTATCAGCCTTTTGGCTCTCTTATTCCAATGAGACAGGCGTCCAGAGAGCGAAGCTCGACCAGGGTTCTTAAATCTAGTATGGTCACTTAAATACCAAAATAGCCGGCTCCTAGAGAGCAATGCTCAACCAGGGGCCTTTCCTCCGGCAAATCAAAACTCTATAAGCTCAAGCTCAGAGAGTTGTGCTCGACCAGGGCACATCACCAAAATTTTCTCTATTACCTATCTCTAATTTATATCGGTGCGCACGCGGTCCTAATGCAACCCATCAAGTATTATGTTTTACTGTTTTCTCATCCTAAGCCACAATACATATTTAGCATCAATAATATTAAAATTTTAATCAATTGAAATTTTATTCAATTAACATAAAATACTAAAAGTAAATCACATCAGTTACAATGACATAAGATAATAGTGCAATATTCATAATAATAATAATAATAATTATTAAAATATCAATAATAATAATAATAATAATAAATGTAATGACAATAATAATAATAATAATATTAATAATAATAATAATAACAATAATAGTAATAAAAATAAAATTTAATAATACTTATACTACTAATAATAACTATAATAATTATTTATAAAAAAGAATTGCATTTAAATCAAGATATGATACATACGACAAATTATATGACTTTAACTCACAATTTTGCTGAATTTCCTCTAGCTGCTCCTGCGCCTTTGGCAGAGCTAGCTGAACCATCGGAAAATCTATTCATGTAAATAATTAAATTAATAAAATATTTCATAATTAATCTTAGGCCTAGACTCCTAGAATTAGACTGCAAAAAAAATCCCGACTTGAAAATTCTATTAAAAATTCGGCAAAACCTTCTCTAAAATACAGACGTTTACCCCATATAACAGGTCGAGAACCTGCTACAAACGCTTATAATATTCATCAATTATTTAATAGGAATTAGACCATCAAAGCTGCATTATTTTTTCCGACTCTGCAACACAACTTATATCACAAATATTAATTAACAGTCTGGCATAAATATTTATTTCACAACCAACTCTCAATTAATTTTTCAAAATTTTTAATTTAATCACAAGTCAACATAGCACATATCTAATCAACTGATAATTTAAATTACCCAAACTTAAGTCACAATAAGACTAATAATTAATTTACAAGGTTTACTGCATTAAAACCACTAATTAATAAAATTATATAACTATAGATAAATATTAAGCTAAATTAAATTAAGTCATCGAGTCTAAAATATTTTACCAAGACGAGTTGAAATTCGCAAACTAGCACACGATAAATCGAGAAGTCGAGACGAATTTCTGCCCGCCAGCACATGTCACGAGGTCTCTAGAGTCCATTCGCCGAAATCTGATGATGCCAATTTGCAGATCAAGGTGTTAGGAGTCTGGATATGCAGTTATCTCATCAAATGACCATCGAAAGTGTAATACCCGGAATTTTCCTTTAATAATGATAACGTTAATAATAATTGATAAATGAATTTTTATTTAAATTAATTTTTTTTATTTGGTTTAATTTGGAATGATCTAATGGAAATTTTAATACTAGACAAATAAAGGAGTTAATTCTCATTTCCAATTAGTTTGATTTTTAAGAAATTAATTAAGTAAATTATTTGAGAAATAGATTATATTTTTTGTTATTCAAAATTTTCCCCCAAATGAATATATATAAATTAAATTCTATATTTGAGAATTATGGAAGAATTTGTAAAGGATATTTTATAATTTTTTTTTGGGAAAATGGTATTTTAATTAGCTAATTGTTTTAAATTTTAATTAGAAAATATTTAGCAAATTGATTATTAAATTAATCGGGTGTGGGGATTAAATTGAAAAATTAATTTGAAATAAGGATTAAAAGTAAAATTTTATTAATATGGGATTTTAATGGAAATTTATATGTTTAGTATTTTTATAATTAAATATATCGGCAAGGGCTTTTTGGTAATTTTATATTTAAAAGCAAGGGTAAATATGTAATTGTGTATTTTCAATAATTCTAATTTGACCCAAATTAAATAGTTAGGGATTTAATTGAAAAGCTAAAGAAAAGTTTAGGAGTTAATTGGAATTTCTGCAGGACGAAATTATTGTAATTAAAAAGTTGAGGGACCAAATAGTAATGAAGAAAAGTTTAGGAAAGAAGGGAAAATAAAGAAGAAAAGAAGGAAGAGAGAATCGGTGTCGGGGGGAGAAGAAGAAGGAGGGAGACAGGGCGCTGCCATCCGTCGCCTCAAGGCGTGGTGGCGAAGAGCCGCGAAGAGAAAAAAAGAGGAGAAAGATGATCGACGGTATGCAGCTCGTTCATGGCGTTTCCGGTGTTGGTAGCCACTGTTTTTTGCGGCAATTGACTCCCCTCGGTCTTGGCTTTGTTTTGGCGACAGCAGTGACGCGAATGGTGGCCGGAATTGGAAGTTCGCAGTAGAGAGAGAAAATGGGTGGCAGTTGTGTTTTCTAGTTTTTTCGGCGAGCTCCGGCAAGGGATGGATGATCAGAGGGCATATCCGGACTCTCCTCAGCTCAAGCTTCATAATGGCACCGGTTTCATAGCAATCGAACTCCGTTTGAAAATCGACGGCCGAGATCGTGTGTAAATCTCTCTGGATGTTTGGAGATCGGGTCGAAAAATCAGAAGCAAGGATCGTCATCAACGCGTCGTTTTAAGTCCGTTGGTGTGTTCGGATCGTCGATCGGACTCCGAAGGCGGGAGGCGAGTCGGCTAAGCGATCAAGCGTCTCAGTAATTCTTTGACTCGTTGATTTTAAAATTCTTTGGTAAAGTTATATGTTTATTGAATTATGTTGAATATTATAAAATATTGTGAGTCAAAAGAATTATTTGTCGGACTGCTTGCCTTGGGTCGTGTTTTGTGATGTGTGGCGGAGTTGGAAAAATAGTGAAGTCTTGGAGACCCGACTCCCGTTAAAATGAAATGTTGATTATTCGAAGTGTTTTCTGGCAGGTCCTAGACCCGTTTTACGGGGAGTAAATGTCCGTATTTTAGGGGAGGTTCTGCCGGATTTTCTGTAGAATTCTTCCGAGTCGAGATTTTTAGACAGTTAGTCCTAGGAATCTAGACGTAGGGTTAATTATCTATTGTTTCAGCGTTATCGATTAATTGTTTTCCGTGATTAGATAATCTGTCAGTTCGACTCGTTCCACCCGAGGTATTGGAGCAGAGCTAGGAGGTCGTCAAAGCTGTGAGTTAAAATCATATATCTGCTTACGTGTGTCATGCCAATATTTTACGCGATATTTCTGATTAAATGATTAATATTTTGATTGTTTAATTATATATTATTTATATATGTTTCATTTTTTCGCATTATGATTTTATCGATTTTATGTTGACTCGGGATGGGGCGGCAATAGAACATATTTATTTTGATGAGTGCACCGGTATAAATTTGAGAGTGATGGAAAAATAGTAAATTGGTAAATTTAAAAAGGTAAGTTTAGGACTTGCCCTGGTCGAGCATCGCTTTCTAGGCTTAGTAGAGTGTGTTGCCGGAGTAAAGGTCCCTAGTCGAGCATTCCTCTCTGGGAGCTGGCTTATTTGGAAACCTAAGTGACCAGACTGGATTTAAGAACCCTAGTCGAACTTCGCTCTCTAGGTGCTAGTCTTATTGGAGTAAGAGAGTCGAAAGGCTAAGAGTGTTAGTGATAATTAAGTGTTTAAACTAGATTTAAGGACCCTCGTCGAGCCTCGCTCTTTGGACACCAGTTTTGTTAGAATGAGAGAGAGTCGGGATGTTTGGTGTTGGAATTATAATTCTGCTAAGGTACTCCGTCCCGTAGTGTGTGAAAATCATTTTATATAAGCATGACATGACACATTTATTTTGCATGACTTATTATTTATTTCAAATTAAAAAAATATGTTACGAAAGTGTTGTAAATAATTTTGAATATATGATTTTTAACTCACTCTCGAGACTGACAATCTCAATTTTACTGTTTTTCATATATGTGATTGTTAGTCTTCCCACAGCTCTTACCTAGCAACCCGATTCCTTCATCATCGGGTGATATATTTGATTTGGTATATTTGTCTTGTAAAATTTTAGATTCTCCGCAGTAGAAGTAATAGACTTATCAGTTGTAATTTTATGTAGTTTTGGGTCTCGCCTAATTCTTCTGCCAGACCGAATTAAATGTGTAGAATTTAATGGTTAAGAAATTGTGACATCAGTGATATTAGATGAGATGTAATTAAGTTAACGAGTGCCAAGCTTACTACGGGATTTGGTGGCCTTACGCCTACCCATTCCCTAGTGCCAGTCACGGGCTTACAGATCATGTCGTGACAGGAAGGCCACCAAAATCACCAAAAACCAAACAAGTCCGACGAAAAATCACACCCACTCTGATCACCAGTCCAGCGGCGGCATCAGAGGCTGCAACTGTCTAGGTTGGGGTTTTAGGAGCAAGGAAGCTATTTCCGACGTCGGATTGTCTAGAAAACGGCGGCAGCGAGGTGATTCGAAGTTAGCAGCGGAGGGTAGCTTTCTTTTCTCCTCCTTCACGCTGTCGACGGCTTTAGGCGGAAAAAGAGGCATCACGGTGCTGGTGACACTGAGAACTTCCCTTGGCCGGAGCTTGATGTCCGATGGTGACATAAAATAGAAATTGGAGGAAGGAAGGTTGACGACAATGGGAGGGAAAAAGGGGAGGATATGCAAAAGGACCTAACTCAATGTTTTTGAGAAGGGAAAAGAACCTTTTGAGCCCCCTTAAAATGAAATTGCTATAATAACCCCTATATATTATTTATTTATTTTAACACGCACATGTGTAAAAGCTTAAAATTTATACTAACTTAATTGACTATAACTAAGTACGAAGTATATATATATATACTTCGTACTTAGTTATAGTCAATTAAGTTAGTATAAATTTTAAGCTTATTAAAACTTTTTCAATGATAAATAGACAATATTTAACATAATTTAAATCATTTTTTTTATTGTTTATTTTATTTTTGTGATATTACATACTAAAGTTAATTTAAATACAACTTGACTTATTTATTCAAAATCATAAAATTATACCTTACTTTCACTGAGAATCGATATTATGAAATTATTTATAATAATACTAAATTTAAATATTATTTATAGTAATCAATTATTATTATTTTGAAAATATTTTAGTAAAGGCTCAATTAAACATTAATATTTATTTATTAAAATGTCCTTGATAAATAATTAAAATTTAATTTTAAAAAATTTAGATATTACACATAGTTTATTGGAAGATTGACCTCGTAGCGAATTTACTACTTTACTATAAGAACGGTTCGTGCAATTGCAAATACTAAATTAGACACATCATATTCAACTATTAGATATATGCAATATAATATTTATTAAATTATTTTATTTAATGTATCAAAACTTATATACAAATCTTTTATTTTAATTTTTAAAATTATCATTCATATAGTTTTATAATACTAATTAATTTATAACATAATAAATTATCATAGTTGATAATTTATAATTATCATAGTTGGTAATTATTAATTTTTTATTAAATATTAGAATCAAATTAGGCATCTTTTAAAAAAATCAGATTAAGTAAATTTAAAAATTTTACCTTAATCTAATTAAGGAATTATATTACCGAGTTCGATCCTACAACAGTTAAAACTAAAATTTTCTATAAATTAAATATTTGATTAGAGTAAATTGAACACGTAGATAGAATTAGTCATTTTTTATTTCTCATGTTAAGAAGAGTTTTACTAACCGCAAACAACCTTTTTTCTTTTTGAAATAAACTTGTTTTAAGAATTTGATGTAATATGAACTTTTGTTCTACCGGAATTCTAATAGATCGGTACAATCAGTATCTTCTCTTTCTAGAATGGGGAATAAGTACCCTTTTCTTCTTCTTTTAATTTCTCTTTCTTAGAACCGTACGTCCCTGAAGTTGAAACAGCTTTCTAAAGTTCCAAATTTTAACCCAAAACCCATCAATCGCAATCAAAATCCAATACCCGTCGCAATGCCACCAGAAACTCGATCAAAAAGATTCGATCTTTCCCTCAATGATGTCGTGGAGAATGACAGGGAACCCAAAAAGCCTCGGAAATGGCTTCAATCAGGGGAAATATCGTATTTTTCATCAAAAGCATGCATGGAGAGGTACCATTCTCGTTTTATTTATGGAGAAACTGTTCCTGGTAGGTCTATTGATTTGGGATTTTTTAATCAAGAAGGGTTTCAGCTTGGTAAATGGTTTAAACATATGAATTGGGTATCTTTTATTTTGATAAAAGAAAAATTCTATCCCGAGTTAGTGAGGCATTTTTATGCAAATTTATCATTTGATGCTGATAAAGCTCAGATAAACTCTTTTGTTAAAGGAAAGGAAATTAGGTTGAATCAAAAGTCTCTAAAGAAGATTATTGGAATTCCTAATTTTGGTACTGAGATTTATGAGAATGATTATAAATGGGTGGAAAATGATGTTGGGATTAGTAGAGTAGAAGCATTTAAAATGCTTCTTGAAAATCCCGACTCTTCTGTAGTATCTTCAAAGGTCGATGCTTGTCACTTGAAATTGGAAATGAGATTGCTTCATCTTATGGTAGTGCATATAATACTGCCTAGAAAAAGGAGTTTGAATTGTGTTTCTGATATGGATTTGTTGGTTATGTGGCATATTCTTAACGGTATGGATTTTAATCTGCCATTTGTTTTGTTATCTCATATGGTTGCATGCTCAGAAAAGAAAAATGCATATCTGCCATATGGAATGATGCTTACATTAATCTTCAAGCATTTTAAAGTTTCTCTTGAGGAAGAGGAGTGTAAGGAATTGAAAAGTTCAGATATTTACAGTGAGGTTACTCTGCGTAAGATGGGGTATGTGAAGAGTGAAAAGGGCTGGTTTCTTAAAAAGGATAAAGCTGTTGCTCATCCAATCTTATCTCAGGAGAATCTAAATGTTAGTGAGATTCAAGATTCTCCCGCTACTCAACTTTCACTTGCTATTTCAGCACCAGCTAATTCACTGCCTGATCCAAATCCTGCATCCTCTGCCCCTCCATCTCCAAATGTAGTTTTCTCTGCAGAGGAAGGACGAGCCCCAGATAAAGCTCGGCAACCAAGTGTTGTTCAAGGTGTTTTCCTCCTTGTAATAGCTATGCAGGAAGACATGAGGACTATGACTATGGGCTCCAAGTTGGATGATTTGCAAAGCAAGATTGGGAATTTGCGATCCCTAATTACTCAACTTGGAATCAAACGGCAAGAGAGGACCATTGCAGATATTTTTCTCCTCCTAGAGGTTATTATGGCAAACATGAGGACTTTGCGCTCCAAGATGGATAATTTTGGAAACAAGATTGATCATTGGCAATCCCAACTAAATGAGTTTCTTAGGCAAAGCCAAGGTATGGAACAATTTGACAGAGAGTGCATAGAACTGATGGTTGCTGAGACAATTACATTTCAAGGACGAAACCGAGGTATCATACATGACTTTGAAACCATTCGTAGCGAAATCCAGGATGTTTGGGATTGCTTATCTTCTAACATGTGATAAGTGCTTCTCCGCCAGTTGAATTTTTGCATTTGGTATATTTTGGCTTATTTAGCACATTGGCTAGCTAGCGTAGGTATTGTCTAACTTTTGGATATTTCCATCTTTACTAGCCATATAATTCTCGACATATTTCTGGTGGTTATTTTGAAATTCGACCAAATGCATTTGGAGTATATAGTATTAACCTGTTTGTTTATTTTTGTACATCTTATCTCTGAACAAGCATGGATGATATCATCTTTTCCAGGGGGAAGGAAACTCATTTTAGTTCTCTTTATATATGCCACTTTTTGTTCAAGGCTAAAAGGAGCGGAATTTGGGATATATGATGGGTAATGAATGTTATCAACTGATACTGACAAAATGTTAGCAATTGATGGTTGAAGTGGGGTGCACTCTAGGCAATTTTTTAATATTGATTTTGACAAGGCAGATTCTCATTTGTTGTATTCAAGGTGCTCATCTATTGTTGATGGGCACAATAGTGTTAATTTGAGTTCTCATTTGAACTCTGAATTTCACCCAATTGATCATTTTCGCTTGCAGGATTAAAGTTGTCTTGCATCTTATAATTAGATTAATAATAAAGTCTAGATTGGTCATTAAATTCAATTAAACTCCATTGAACGGAAAAGAAAAGCATGCTACCATTTACACATGAATGGTAGCTTAAAAGTTGTTGGAAATCCATCAAGGATAATCAGGATGGATCCTATTGTGACTGACTGAGACTACTAATCCTTCATCTCAGTAATGAAGCTCAAGATACTTTTATCCCGGGCGTCCATGAAACCTAGGGCTGAACATGGATTTCGGTGATTTCCGCCCGAACTGAATAACCGTACCGAAAAGTACCAGAACCGAAAAAATCGAAAATTTTTATAACTGAATTGAACCGATTCGAATTTTTTTATTATTACGGTATGGTATTGGTTCTTTAGTAAAAACCGTACCGTAACCGTACCAGAATCGATCCGTCTTGTATTGATCCGGACCAAACTGTAGAACCGAATTTTTTATATATATTTATAAATAATTATTTATATTATATAAAAAATACATATATTAAAAAAATAATATGTCACATAGTATATTGATACTAGTAATCTAGTATACATACTATAATACAAGATTTAAAATTTATTTACTATTTAGAAATTTTTGACAAGTTAATTAAAAAATTACTTAATTTAATAAAAAGTTATATAAATTAGTAAAAATTATAAAAGATATTATTATATAAATATAATATTATTTGCACTATATTTATTAATAAATTAATTTTTAATTATATAATATTTTTATTTTAAGAATAATAATATTAATTATCCTAAAAGTATTAATTTATATAAATATTAAAATTAAGAAATAAATATTTTAAAAATAATTTTTATATTATTATACTAATAAAACTTAAAAAATTAAATATTTAGAAATAATTAATTTATTAACTTTTAAATATTATAATTTAATATTAAAATATAAAAAATATATTAAATTATATTTATAAATTTAATTTTTTTTTAAAAGGATCAAACAAAACTTGAAAAAATTGTCAAAACATCTTTTAACAATATAGAAGTTTTTTACTTCCTACAACAGCGAAGGTCCTCATTTATTGTCAAGATTAGTTTAGAAGTTCAAATAAACCTATCCAACTAGAAGAATTAATAGAGAATATTGAAAGCATAGAGTCAGGTAAGATTTCTTTACTTCTTACATATGTTTGTTTATTGTTGATGCTTTGTTAAAGTCTTACCCGACGTAATTTTTACTTTCTTGTAGAGGAATTATTCAAGATCCTGAGATTGGTGAGTCACTTATGCCAAGATTAAATGTGGAGTGCTAATTTTGAGGGGAGGTAATAACATTCCTTTGCTAATTTTGGACATGTATTTTAGTGCTACATAAAGTTTGTAAATTTATTTATTTTAATGATTGCCATCTGTAAAATATTTTTATGCTTGCATTAATATATATTTTAATGGTTTATATTTGAATATTAAATGAATTATTGTATTTGCAAGTGACTGAATTGCGAAACAGGTTGTTCAAGAATGTGATTGCAATTTTAATTTAGATTTTCATGCTATTTTTTTTAGGTTAGTAATCATATTTTCTCTAAATATATTTGATTAAATATGAGATTAAAGTTATATTTTTAAAATTTTTTAGAACCGAAAATAGCACCGAAGCGAACTGTATTAAACCGTAAAATTGGTATAATATGGTATTGGATCCTTTTATGTTTGGTACAGTGCTGGTACCTTCAATTTTAAAATAACCGAGGTTTGGTATGGTACTAGTGATTTATAAATAACCGAATTGTACCGATCCGTGTTCGGCCTTAATGAAACCTCTATAAATAACAAAGGGTTAAGTCCAAATCTTGGAAGGGACAACAGGCATCGTAGTTTTATCGTCTCTCTTTAGCTAATGACCAAAGGCTAGTGTCACGTGAGTTTTGTTTTTTCTCCAAAACTTTGCCCACGTGCGGCCTAGCTTGCTTGATTTCCCCGAAATTCAAGATAGCTAGTCAACCTACCCTTGATTGCCAAACCCGGCAGAATAATAGCAAATACGCTAGCGGAAGTAAATTCACGAAAGTGGCACAAAGAGACGCAAGAGTTGTAGAAGTGTATACTTGTATTGATTAATTCACACTAAAGCTACTTACAATGAGCACACTTTCTCTCTCTACAAGCTCTCTTCTTTCATATATCACACACACACACAAATGGTACAAGGAAGGGGTATTTATAGCGTTTTTCCCCCTGTCCGCCAACATGGCCGTGTTCCTGGCCGTGTTGGGAACACGGTCTGGGGTAATTGGCCGTGTTACCTACTGTGGCCATGTTACCCGAAGCTTCTAGGTCCTTCGCATTTGTATTTAACCAACACGGGCGTGTCCGTGGGCGTGTTCGTAAACACGGGCAGTGTTGTTCAACACGGGCCGTGTTGTGCAGCCTTCCGCTAATACCGCTAGAGGCGGGCGTGACATTCTCCCCACTCAACTGCAACGCCCCCGCTCGCCTCGTAAGCTTTAATTTTCTCCTCAAATTGCCACAAGTCGCGAATTGGCTCCCGGCCTTGCCTCACTCTCAGGGAGTCCCTTCCACTTGACTAGAAACTCCGTCATAGGAGGTTGATTGGGCCTTGGCACCTTACGGTGGGAGATGATGTAGTCCACTTCTTTGTCATACTGAGCCCGCACATTCAAAGGAGCTCTCGTAGACTTGCCTCGGCTTGGGTCATCATGATCCTCCTTGTAGGGCTTTAACAGGCTTACGTGGAAAACAGGATGGATCTTGATGCCTTGGGGAAGTTCAACCTTGTACGCCACCTTTCCCACCCGTTTAATAATGGGGAAAGGCCCATCATACCTTCTTGGAGCCCCCAAATGAAGTCCGTCGGCTTTCCCATGCAGGTATAGCTTGACGAGCACTTTATCCCCTTCTTGAAACTCCATTGGTCTCCTCTTCCTGTCCGCCCACTTCTTCATCCGCTTAGATGCCTTTTCCAAGTAGGCTCGTGCGACATCGGCTTGCTCCTTCCATTCCTTCGCAAGCTTAAAGGCGGGTGGACTGCGGCTTGACCAGTCTAGGGCAAGAGTGCTCGGCGTGTAGGGTTGCTGGCCCGTAACTATCTCAAACGGACTTTTAGACTCACTCCTTTGCAAGTTATAAGAGAATTGGGCAACATCAAGCAACTTCGCCCAATCTCGTTGATTGGCACTCACGTAGTGCCTCAAATAAAGTTCCAGAAGTGCATTGATCCTCTCCGTTTGCCCATCCGTCTGGGGGTGCATACTCGTAGAGAACCTGAGGTCGGTGCCTAATAGCTTGAACAGCTCCGTCCAAAACCGACCCGTGAAGCGAGTGTCCCGATCGCTCACTATGGATTTTGGCACACCCCAATATTTTACCACATGTTTCATAAACAAAGGCCTTGGAATGAAGATGCCGTATTTAGAGAACCGATCCACCACCACAAAGATCCATGCACATCCTTCTGACAAAGGAAGCCCCACAATAAAATCCATGGAGACACTCTCCCATGGTCTCTCAGGAATAGAAAGTGGCTCTAGTAGACCACCCGGGGCTTGTTGCTCCATCTTGTCCTGTTGGCACACAAGACAAGTCCTCACATAGGCCTCCACATCCTCCCTCATGCGAGGCCAATAGTAGGCATTCTCCACAAGTGCCATCGTCCGTTGAATGCCGGGATGACCTGCCCACTTGTTGTCGTGGCACTCTTTAAGTATCTCCTTCCTTAGATTATCATGGAGCGGCACATATATCCTCCTCCTTTTGTGTAAAGCAAGTCTCCTTCCAGCCAAAACCTTCGAGTCTTACCTTCTCGAATAAGAGCAAGGAAGTTCTTGGCCATCGGATCATGCTTTAGCCCCTCCTTGATGCGCTCCGCCAAGTTGCATGCAGGACGGCTTATATCGGCAAGCTCCCCTTTCCTGCTTAGGGCATCGGCAACAAGGTTTACTCTTCCTGGCTTGTACTCCATGACATAGTCAAATTCCGCAAGGAAGTCTTGCCACCTAGCTTGTTTTGGTGTGAGCTTCTTCTGTGTTTGGAAGTAGCTAGTGGCGACATTGTCGGTTTTGACAACAAACTTGCTCCCGAGCAAGTAGTGCCTCCAAGTCCGCAAGCAATGGACTATCGCGGTCATCTCTTTTTCTTGCACCGTATACCTCCTTTCGGTGTCATTCAATTTCCGGCTTTCAAAGGCTATCGGATGCCCTTCTTGCATGAGTACTCCACCAATAGCAAAATCAGAAGCATCCGTGTGGATCTCGAACGCCTTTGCATAGTCGGGGAGTGCTAAGACCGGCTCCTCCATAATCGCCTTCTTTAGCCCCTCGAAGGCTTCTTGGCACTTTGTAGACCAGTCCCAGGCACGACCCTTCTTTAGTAAATCCGTTAAGGGAGTGGCAATGGAAGAATAACCCTTAATGAACCTCCGGTAGTAGTTTACTAATCCAAGGAAAGACCTCAACTCCGTCACCTTGGCCGGCGGCTCCCAATCCTGGATGGCCTTCACCTTTGAACCGTCCATCCTCAACTTCCCATTGCCAACGACATGCCCAAGGAACGCCACTTCTCGTTGGGCAAACAAGCATTTCTCCCTTTTAACGTAGAGCTCGTTAACCCGCAAGGCTTTGAACACTAGCCTTAAATGCTCTACGTGCTCCTCCAGCGTGTTGCTGTACACAACAATATCGTCTAGATAAACAACAACAAATTGATCAAGGTAAGGAGCAAGTACCTTGTTCATCAACGTACAGAATGTGGCCGGCGCATTTGTGAGGCCAAAGGGCATGACAAGGAATTCATACGATCCATATCTCGTCACGCACACCGTCTTTGGCTCATGTCCTTCGGAGATGCGTACCTGATAGTACCCGGACCGTAAATCCAACTTGGTAAACCACTTAGCACCACCAAGTTGATCAAAGATGTCCGCAATGTTAGGAATCGGGTACTTATTCTTGATTGTAATCTTGTTCGGGGCCGTAGTCAATGCATAACCGAAGAGACCCATCGTGCTTCTTCTGGAACAACACCGGCGCACCATACGGAGCTTTGGACGGCCTTATATAGCCTGCATCAAGCAGCTCCTTAAGTTGCCTCCTTAATTCCTCCAGCTCAGGAGGCGCCATACGGTAGGGGGCAAAGGCGGGCGGTTTGGCTCCCGATTCTAGCTCAATCTCGTGGTCCACTTCTCGGCGTGGAGGAAGCTTCTTCGGCAGCTCTGGCGGCATAACATCTCTAAACTCATCTAGCACGCCTCGGATAGGGCTTGGAAGTGTAGGTTCATCAACATGGGTACCTTCTTCCACTTTAAGGGTTGCTAGGAAGGTTGGCTCCTTCCTTTTTACCCCTTTTGAGAGCTGTATGGCCGACACCATCTTATCTTGACTTAACTCCCTTTTTATCGGCACAACACAAGGTTGGCCATTCTCCATTATGCACATGGTGTTGGCATAAGGAACCAAGAATGCCTTCACCATATCGAGGAAGTCCATACCAAGATAAAACCGTTGATCATCAATAGGAGCAATTGTGATATCGACCTTACCTTGCCATTGGCCTATTCGGATGTTAGTTCCTCTCGCAACGCCAATGATAGGTAATCTCTTTGCGTTCACCCCTTTAATGAAGCCCTTTTCCTTCTTGTAAGGCAGCTTAATAGAGTCAGCCACCTCTTTCGCCATGTATACCGTGTCAGCTCCAGTGTCCACCATGGCTTGAATACTCCTGCCTCCGATATTGGTTTCCACGTACATTCGTCCACGAGGCTTTTGCTCCACTTTGGCTTGGATAGCATTGAGAAGTCGAAGGGAAGCAAGTCTTCGCTCTTCTTCTTGCCTTTCCTCTTCGGTGATCACTAGTGCTCCAAGCTTTCCTCGCTTTGGACAATCATACGCCCGATGAGGTCCGTCGCATATGAAGCAGGCAAGCTTTCTCGGGGAAGAACTACGCCTGTCTTCCTTCTTCCACTTGCCCTTGTCTTTATACGAAGCCTTACCATCCTTGGTGGAAGATTTTCCCCTATCTCCACCACCTTTGTCACCTCCTTCGTATTTCTTTACTTTTGGCTTAAACGAGTCCTTCCTCTTCAACTCTATTAAGGACTCGGCAACCGCCATCGCGGTGGCAAGGTCCTGCACACCTCGCCTTTCTAGCTCCAACTGAGCCCACCGAGATAACCCATCAATGAAGGCATGAAAAGCTTCCTTTTCCCCCAAATCGGGAATCTCCAACATCAATTCGGAGAACTCCTTCACATATTCCCGAATATGACCATCTCTATGTTGGAGACGTCGAAGCTTTGACCTCGCCTCCTTCTCGGCATTGTCGGGATAGAATTGCTTCTTAAGCTCCCGAACAAAATCTTCCCAAGTATTAATGGTGCAGAGGCCCTTTTTCACATCCTCGCACCTCCATCTCCACCAGACGGTAGCAATATCACACAAGTAGAGAGATACGGACTTTACCTTAGTGGTGTCGTCCACGATGCCCACTGCCTCAAAGTATCCCTCCAAGTTCCACAGGAAGTTGTCGATCTCCCTCGCATTCCTCGCCCCACCGTAGGCTTTTGGTTTAGGAGCATCGACCTTGTGGACCGTTGCTGCTTGCGCTCCCCCACTCTTTGCCAACGCGGTCTTGCACAAATTGAGCTCCACCTCGAGCTTATCGACCTTCTCTAGGCATTGGACAAGCAACTTCTTGAGAGCCTCATTGTCCCTTGATAAATTGTCGGCGAGAACATTCAAGGCACCTTGCATCTCCTCGCGAAGCTCTCCGTCGTCCCCCTTGGACTCTAGCTTCTCGATGCGTAGGTCCATGTCTTCGATTTTATCCCCCCAATCGAACATGGTAGTCTCCACCTTGACTAGCCTTTCCTCCATCGCGCCAATCACGTCGCGGGACTTATCCTCCGTACTTTCCGCTTATCCTTTCCTCCTTGGAGTAGGAGGAGCGGTAGAAGTAGATTGCTCACCAACCTTGGCCATTATCTCGTGCAAGAATTCTCCCAAAGAATTTATCCGCGCTATACTTCCAACTGTGGCGTGATACTAACCTGCTCTGTCTCGAACTTGGCTTTGTCTCGAACTTGGCTTTGTCTCGAACCTGGCTCTGATACCAACTGTCACGTGAGTTTTGTTTTTTCTCCAAAACTTTGCCCACGTGCGGCCTAGCTTGCTTGATTTCCCCGAAATTCAAGATAGCTAGTCAGCCTACCCTTGATTGCCAAACCCGGCAGAATAATAGCAAATACGCTAGCGGAAGTAAATTCACGAAAGTGGCACAAAGAGACGCAAGAGTTGTGGAAGTGTATACTTGTATTGATTAATTCACACTAAAGCTACTTACAATGAGCACACTTTCTCTCTCTACAAGCTCTCTTCTTTCATATATCACACACGCACATAAATGGTACAAGGAAGGGGTATTTATAGCGTTTTTCCCCCTGTCCGCCAACATGGCCGTGTTCCTGGCCGTGTTGGGAACACGGTCTGGGGTAATTGGCCGTGTTACCTACTGTGGCCGTGTTACCCGAAGCTTCTAGGTCCTTCGCATTTGTATTTAACCAACACGGGCGTGTCCGTGGGCGTGTTCGTAAACACGGGCAGTGTTGTTCAACACGGGCCGTGTTGTGCAGCCTTCCCTTGCTAGCTGCGAGGCGGGGCGTGACACTAGGGAGTGGAGCAATTAGCCTACTGGGCCAATGACCACCGCCCTATTCTGGAGAGGGGGAGTTGAAAATTACGTGTAAACTGCCCCATGATTAGCCCCATCTTTCCAACGAAACTATTGAGAAATATTCTAAATTAATAAAAAATATTTTTTATTATTTTTTTAAAATATGGTGTGTGATTATTTTATCAAAAAATAATTTAAAATAACTAATAACATATTTTAGAAAAAAAAGTTAAAAACTGTATTTTTGAAAATAGAAAAAATTTATACCGTTTTATAAAAAATAGATATTTTTATTATTTTCCTTTTTCTTTTTCTCTACACATGCATGGGATTTCAAGTTGGCGGATTATAAACGGGTCATGTCGAAAAAGTGTAATCTAAATATTACCCAATTAATTATGTACCAATTATAATTCTAGTTCGATCATATTTGGAATAAAATTTGTGCGACCTGTTTGTTATTATATAATTCACAACAAATTTCAACGTGTTGTGTTTTAAAATTACAATTTTAATAAGATTAATAATTTAACATATAAAAGAAATATTATAATTAATCATAAATACTAATAAAATAAAATAAGTTCACCATCATTCTATTCTCCATAATACTATAATTTTACCATTGTCTACTTATTACAGTTAAAATTTTAAAAAATATTTAACAAGAAAATGTGAAACAGGATAATTTAAATTTATTATTATAATTATTAAAAAGTGCATATATAAGATAATAAAATTTCTTTTACATTAACCAATATTTCAAATCCGAGTCTTACGAAGCATGCACTTGTTATAAAATATGCACAATAAGGAGAAAGAAACAATAATTTCATTAATAAATAAATATACAAACTTTAAAATGAAAGCTTTAGAATGAAAGCTTTAAACAAAGAAATATAACTTACAAGAGTAGCTGAATACAAGAGGAAGGGTTCTCTCTCTTTCTCTCTCACTGTCACTCTCTTTTCACTATATTTCTAATGGTAGGACTTGAAGAATACAAGAGTTTCTTGTGATTTTTCAGTCTACCTTCTTCTTTGATAACTCCTCTATTTATAGAGGTCTTCAGCCTTTCGCTTCAATAATTCTTTCTTTGGATGCTTTTGGAATAAAGGGCTCATAATTTTTCTAAAATGGAGAACATACTTCAGAATAATAGAGTCTGTCTTTTTTTTTTCTAGAAATAATGGTGCAGAATCTTGTCTTTTTTTTCTTTTAAAAAGACTTTTTTTTAGTATGGGTTTTTGGCCCATTACAGAAAATTATCATGGGTCGCCATTTCTAGTTTTCAACCCAAGGGCTTTATAAGGATTTAGAACATTTTATTTGATGGGCTTAAATATCCCAAAACAGTCATCTTCGTTCGAGTCACCATCTAAGTTAATGGCTGCTGAGCTGGTGCTTGAAGAGGAGGACGAAGCTTTAGACTTTCCTTTAGAAGAGGCGATTTCTGACAACTGTTTGATTAGTTATAGGAAATCTTCTTCCGTTTGAGCCGCCGCCAGTTTTGGAAGAATAAAAGACTTATGTGCCAGGAAGGTAGTTTGTTCTTTAGGTGCTGGCAAGAAGCTATTCTTTGTAAGAAACTTTTGGACCATCTTTAGAGATAGTTTTTCTTGGTGGTTGAATTTGTCCCACTATTTTACTTTGAACCTACGGGTAAGTATGATTTCTCCATCTACTGCTTGGTTGAAATGGAAATACCACACACATACCCAAGGGAGGAAGAAGTTTGAATAAAATAAAAGTAAGGGGGGAAATTGTCTTTCTATTTTGTTCGGTTTGTAGTGAGTTTTGAAAAGGTTAAACAAAGGGAGTACCTTTAGTATTATGGTTTCGGGAATGTTACCATAATAATTCCACTATTGTTTAAACCAATATGGAAGTTTTGAAGTTTGGATTGTGCTTGTGTCGAAGTAGAAAAGCCAAGAATGGCTCTGTCCTTCATTTTATAAAAGAAAGGTATTAAACCAGGTTTGCTGGTAATCTCAATAGTTAAAGATTGTATTGAAGCTTGAGGGGTGGGTATTTTGAAGGGAGGTGGGAAAGATCTTGACGAGTGTAAATCCATTTCCCAATCTGAAGGGTGAAGGATTCTTTGAATGGTACATGTGGAATAAGCTCGGTCTTTATGGTCTTTGTATTTTTTAAAGTGTTTAAATTTTGCAGAACCAGTTACCTCTAGGATAGACTGGTAATAAGACTGAGGTTTTGTTTTATTCCAAGGTTTAAAATACCATCTTAGAGGAAAAACTTTTGAAACCAATTTTGAGGGGATTTCTGTATAGAATCCTTCCTTAACAATTAAAATGTTTTAAAATTTTTGTTTTTCTATGTATTCATTAGTTTTGAAAAGTTTTGTTTGAGACAAAACTATTTCTTGTGAATTTGGCTTTGAAATGCTTTGGGAGTTGGGAGATAGGTTTTGTGAGAAAATCATTATCTCAGGTTTTAAAAGAGGGATAGAGAGTATACCTTTATCCTTGTTTGATGAAGAAGATGACTTTGGAGAAATCTCGGGCTGAACTTCAGCTACAGGTTTTATCTTTGAATATTCTTGGATCATCTTTAAAAACTCGGGTGGTTGTTGTGCATGCCATTCCTGTATTTGGAATTATTTTTAGGCTGGGCCTTCTTCACTTTTATTTATCTCTTACTGGATGATCTTAGTCCAGGTTCTGATTAGCTTTGAAGAGGAGGGAATAATCTCTTTTTTAGGATTTTAAATATCTTTTGTATTTGCTCTTGGCTTTTCTTCTTTATCTTTTGCTCTCGTTTTTCGCAGCATTGTCACTCCTATTTTTGAAGGAA